>NC_138186.1:153528675-154145342 GCF_964194105.1 Spermophilus citellus | reverse complement strand
AATAGTTCTGTTATTAATTTTTTTTAGGGACATTCATCTCATTTTCTGTTAATGGCTATACTAATTTACAATGTCGCCAGTATTGTACAAGGGCCTTTTTTCTCTACATTCTCACCCCCACTAGTTTTCTCTTGTTTATTGATGCTAGCCATCCTTGAGGTGATAGTCATTATGATTTTAACTTCCATTTTCCTGATGGTTAGTGTTAGTGAGCCCTTTTCATAATCTGCTACCCATTTGTATGTCTTCTTTTTAAAAATGTCTTTTCAGTTTCTTGGTTCTTTTTAAATTGTATTATTTCTTGCTATTTAGTTGTTTGAGTTTCTTATATATTTTGGATATTAACCCCTTATCGGGTATATGGTTAGCAAACATTTTCTCCTGTTTCACAGATTGTCTCATTACCCTGTTAATTTATTTTATTTATTGTGCAGAATCTTTTTCATGTAATGAATTCCCATTGATCTATGTTTGTTTTGTTGCCTGTGCTTTTCAGATCATATCAAAACGACTTTGCTATGATCAGTGTTAATAAGGCTTTTCCCTGCAATTTTTTTTCTAGTAGCTTTGCAGTTTCAGATGTTACATTTAAGTTGTTTAATCCATTCTTGAGTTGATTCTTGAGAATGGGGTGAGATAAAGGCCCATTTTTTTGCATGTGGATAATGAGTTTTCCCAGAACTGTAAGTGAACGGATTGTCCTTGTTAAAGATCAACTGACTGTGTGTGTTTGTGGGTGGGGGTTATTTCTAGGTTTTCCTATTCCATTGGTCATTGTGGCTATTTTTAATGTCAGTACCTTACTGTTTTGATTACTCTAGCTTTGTAATGTGTTTTAAAATGAGGGAATGTGATACCTCTAGCTTTGTTCTTTTTACCCATAATTGTGTTGGCTGTTCAGATCTTTTGTGGTTTCATCATTGTTTTAGTTTTCAGTGTACAGACTTTCACCTTCTTGATAAAAATTTATCCCTATATATTTTAATTTTTGTGAAATTATAAATGAGATTTTCTTCAGGTAGTTTATTGTTTACCTATAGAAAGCACTACTGATTTTTGTGTTGTTTTTGTATCCTGCAACATTAGTGAATTCATTTGTCAGTTTTTATAGTACAGTCTTTAGAGTTTTCTATGGGTAAAATTGCTTTATTAGCAAAGATAGTTAGATAGTTTCACTTCATCCTTTCCTATTAAGATATCATTTATTTCTTTCTCTTACCTCACTGTCACTGTTTTAGTCAACTTTTTCACCACTGTCACCAAAAGACCTGATGAGAACAATTTTAGAGGAGGAAATTTTTATTTGGTGCTCACAGTTCCTGAGATTCCAGTCCATAGACAGCCAGCTATGTACACTGCTCTATCCCCAAGATGGGGCAGAATATCAGAGCAGAAGGGCAGGGTGGAGGAAAGCAAATAGGACAGGGCAATCAGGAAGCAGAGAAAGGGCCTCACTCACTAGGAACATAATATATATCCCAGAGGGTCGCCCCCAATGCCCCACCTTCTCTAGCCACACCTTACCTGCCTACAGTTACTACCCAGTTAATTCCTATCAGCAGATTAATGCACCAATTAGGTTAAAGCTCTTATAATGCAATCATTTTACGTTATTTAATTTGAATTTTCTTGCATTTTCTAACACATGAACTTTCGGGGAACACCTCATATCTAAACCATAGCACTAACCCAATTGCCCTTCCTACGACTTCTAGTATTATGTTTAAAGAAATTATAAGAATGGGAATCCTTGTCTTGTTCTTGATCTTAGAAAAAAAGCTTTCAATTTTTCACCATTGAATATGATGTTATCTGTGGGTTTGTCATATATGACCTGTATAGTGTTGAGGTACAGTTTATTGTCTACCTAATCTGTTGAGTTTTGTCATAAAAGGACATTAAGTTTTGTCACATGCTTTTCCTGCATCTCTTGAGGTGATCATATGCTTTTAATTCTTTACTCTGTTAATATGGTATATCATATTTATTGATTTGTGTTGTGCTGAATCATCATTAGATACCAGGGATAAATCCCACCTGATCATAGTGAATGATCCTTTTAATGTTTTTATTGAATGAATTGACTATTTGAATAATCAAACTAACTTACTTGAAATTTTGAAGACGGGACTTGTGTGATGTGGGAATGGGTATGAATATAGAAAAATGTCTTCCCTTTCATTGACTCTGCTTGTAGACCAAACATTGTCCTTTCAATATTGGTTATGGATAAGGATTTATGATTCTAAAGATTAGAAATAAAACCCCACAAGTTTGCTGACTTTGTTGACCTCTACTATAGCTGCTGATAGGTGAAAAAAAGTCAGCATTGATAAATGTGAGTAAGATGGTTACTACCTCTCCAATTGTTGGCCTCTTTTAATACTAGTTCCAGTGGTTTCATTAAAAATATCTAACAAAATCCTCCATAGAGCCTGCTTTGTGTTAAGTCAAATGGTTTTCTTTCATGGCTGCTCTTGTCAGCTTTGAGCGGGAAAACAAGATTTGATCTTAGAAAAAAAGCTTTCAATTTTTCACCATTGAATGTGATGTTAACTGTGAGTTTGTCATAAATTGCCTGTATAGTTTTGAGGTACAGTTTATTGTCTACCTAATCTGTTGAGACTAATTGCAAGGTTTGATTTGCATATTGTTTAAAAAATGAAAAATATGTTAGAAGTTTCAAATTGTATTCTGATCCCCTTTTATTTTATTTTGTTTTTAAATGTGTTTTACGTAACATATTTGGAATTTAAAAGTCTAAATATAAATATCAGGGTTTTTTGCATTAAATGAACTGATTGTATACTGTTTACAGAGTTCCAGGGTAAGCTCTGAGTGATATAAAAGTAAATGCCATTTGATTTTTTTTTCATACTTTGAGGTATGAATAATAAATTATATATTATGTAGAACCATGGTAAAACAATTAATTGAGAAAAATGCTATTCTTCTCCAAATAAAATCCCTCACCTTTCCCTTATGAAAGAATAATTCAGCTGAGTTCAGTGGCATATACCTGTAATCCCAGTGGCTTGGGAGACTGAGGTAGGAGGATTGAAAGTTTAGAGCCAGTCTCAGCAACTTATTAAGGCCCTAAGCAACTTGGTGCGACCCTGTCTCAAAATTTAAAAAATAATAAAAAGGGCTGGGGAAGTAGCTCCGTGGTTAAGCACACCTGGGTTAAATCCAGTAACAAAAAAAAAAAAAAAAGACTAATTTGGAAGTCTAGCCAAAAAAAAAAAAAAAAAAATTCAGTAAAATACTTAAGGAATAATAGTGTTAAATTCAAATGTCATTCATCGAGCATTTTGTGAGTTACCATAGCTTGAATAATGTATCAGTTTAACACTTTTGCTTGTATCATTGCTTTTAACACAGATAAATGTGAACTGTGGGTGAATGAAGTAGTAGGAAAACATATACAATCTAAGTTTAACATCTACATTATATGAAGATATGAATATCAGTAGCAAAAGATAATGCAATTTTTAAAATTAGTTAAAGTATATGAATATACAATTTATAGAGAAGGAATTCTAACTGCCCAGCAGATGATATTCATACTTACTCTCAGGGAAATGCAGACTAAATACAAATTTTCTTCCTCATTTCACCTATCAGATTGGCAAAAAAATTAAACTTTAATAAGTATTGGAAGAAGCAAGCACATTGAACTATTGATAGCTTAAAATTGTAGTATTTTCAGCTAGGCATGGTAGTGCACATCTGTAAGCCTAGCAGCTCGGGATACTGAGGCAAGAGGATTGCAAGTTCAAAGCCAGTCTCAGCAAAAGTGAGGCACTGAACAACTTAGACCCTGTCTCAAAATAAAAAATATTAAAAAGGGCTGCCAATGTGGCTCACTGGTTGAGTGTCCTGTGTTCAGTCCTGGTACCAATTAAAAAAAAAAAAAAGTTTTACTATTTTCAGAGGGCAGATTGATAGGGAATCTTTTAGAATCCAAATATCTAAAAAGTTCTTTATCTTTTAACCAGCAATTTCATTTTCCTACAAGAATTTTCATACATGCACCTAAAGTTGTAAATAAAAGCATAGCCACTAAAGTGTTGTTTGTAATAGCAAAGCACAATATAATCAATGTAATTATGTGTCAGTGAGCAAATATTTATAAATTTTGTACACTGGAATATCATGCAGCTGTCAAAGTAAGGTAAATATATGAGTCCTGTATAACACAGTTGCTAGATACAATGTTAAATAAAAGGACCATGTTGCAAATATATTTAAAAATATTTGTAAAGTATAGTGCATTTTAATGTAGGTTTCTAAAATGCATAGAATCTAGAAAGATAATTGTCAGATCCTTAATAGTGTTTAGAGAAAGTTACACATAAAAAATATTTTATCCTGTAAATTTCTGTTTGCTTATTTGCTCAATAAATACATATTACTTTATTGTAACTTATAAAAAATGATCCAAAAAGTGCTTGTAATATATTTAGCAAAACAGACAGAAATCAGGTTTTTATCTTAACTGCTATTCAGTTTTGTTACTATGGTATGTATTCCATGTTGTTTCTGTGTTGTCAACAGCATTTTCATTTAACAACAAATTATGAGTTCATATTTAAAAAAATAGGCAGTGATTTTTTAATGTACCATCTTAAAATTTGAACCAACATTTTTATGATAATTTATAATGTAAATGTCAAGTAGTCTAAAATATGAAATCTTTCACCTTGAGGGGAGTTAACGGAACACATTAGCCTAGCATAAAGACTATGCATTTTGCCGGCTTTGTTTTCAAAAGTTGTGCAGGGTGTGCATAATCAAACCAAGAGCCATAGATACATACAGGCCACAGCTTCTTTCTTTATTGTTCTCTCTTTCAGTGACCACTTTTTGTCCATTTGGAAAGAAGAGGGTATAAGTTCCTTTCACTTCTTGTGTAGCTCTCTGCCAAGCAGAACTTTTAATTTCTAAGCTTTCTTATCGTTCTTCTTTTATAATGAGAAGTAACTAGCCTGGGCCCAAGTGGTTGAGAACTATTGCACTTGGAAGGGATTACTGAGCTACCACTGAACCCAAAAAACTTCCATAAAAAGAGAATGTATTAGTCTTTTCCTACAAGGATTTAACACACCAGTTTGGAATGTTGCTTATAAAAAATTATTCCTTGTATATCTAGAGAAATAAATGTAAAATTGTGATTTTAGCATGAAGATTTTAAAACATTTTCCATGATTCTATCTTGCCAACTTAAAATTAGTAGAACTTTAAAACTTTAAACATACACACACACATAAATTTTTTCAACATATGTGTAGGTACATACATTTATTTATTTATTTATTTATTTATTTATTTATTTATTTATTTATTTATTGGCCTTTAAGTATTTTTCCATGCGAAAACATATTGAGGCCTGGTTCAATGGCATTCAACTGTAATCTCAGCAGCTCAGGAGGTTGAGGCAGGAGGATCATGAGTTCAAAGCCAACCTCAGCACTTAGTGAGGCACTAAGCAACTCAGTGAGATCCTGTCTCTAAATAAAATACAAAATAGGGCTAGGGATGTGACTCAGTAGCCAAGTGCCCCTGGGTTCAATCCCCTGTACTCAAAAAAAGAGAGGGCTAATGTTGCTATGGAAATATATTTGCTTCTTTTTGGTTACATCTGCCCCCCTATGGTATATTCTAGGTCATAGTCTTGTATTATGATTTCAAAAAGATAAAAATTATTGAGTGTTTACTCTTTGCCAGGTGTTAGGCTGAAAACTGTGTGTGTTTTTTCATGGAATTGTCAAACCAGTTTTGGAAATAGATAAAATTATCATCCTTGTCAGATAAGGAAAAGAAGGTTTAGGAAGGTTAGAACCCATATAACTTGTGGGTTGAAACTTAGATATGCCTAATTTGAAACCCCATGCCTTTAATCTTTGTCAAACTCTAAGAGGAAAACTTTCTCAGAACTATAGAAACACTTGTAGTTTCATCCTATTCTTATTTGTCTACTTTTAATCATTTTTTTTCTCATTTTTATCTTTTTATGGTAGAATGGTTATGAAAGATGCAAAAAAAGCACTTTTACATGGTTAACTTTGTATGAATTTGCTTCAGTTTAAGTAAACATAATTTGTACCTCTCTTTTTATGCTTGTTCATGCAAGAAAATATTCTTTCTTTGTTGGCTTCTTCCCTGTTTGCTAGCTAGCATTAGAATTTTGTTTTCTTATATTTGTAACAGTTCTAATCCATAATATCTGGAATAAGAGACTTAAGTGAAGAACATTTTTAATATAAATTGTTTATCTAATGTGGCAGAATTTTATAACTCTAAAACCAAATTGCCTAACTAAAAAATCTTACTAAAATATCTTTAGTGTCATATCACTGCATGACTCTCTGGTGTGCCTTTATATTCAGTTCTCTCTGGATGTAAATTCCATGACTTCTACAATTTGAAACTAAAGAAAATTTCCAGCAAACACAAAATAAAAAATAGTAAACATATGTACCTGTTTTGGTTTTGATACATACATAGTTTTGCAAATAAACAGTATTTTTTATGATTTTCCTTTCTGTTCTTAACTAGATTTTATTTGATTGTGATGTGTTTTCTTATTTTTATTCAAAGGGCAGCCATTCTACAAAAGTAGAAGCTGTGGTCAGAACTCTGATGAAAATACAGCTTAGAGACCCAGGAGCTAAAGCACTTGTTTTCTCCACGGTATAATCAACATTTTCACCCTCAATATTAACTCAGACTGGTTTTCTTTTTCTGATAAAAAAGATATAAATGGTTATATCTGAAAACTAATGTGTAATGTCTAATATAATTTAGTTAAGATTTAGTTTTATTGTTAAGACTTTTTTTCCCCATATCCTTAAGGTAGAATTGTTTCTAGAGAAATCTGATGCTTCTTCACAGTGCCATTCTTATAATAACATTTTATGATTTTATGTTAATTTCATTTGGAGATTTTCTTATTTGAACATTTTAAAAATTGAAACCCATAATCTTGAAAATCTTATTTCACAAATTAAGAAAAAGCAAATTAAAGTAATCTACAGACTATAAAGTTCTAGTTTTTATTTTTGGGAAATTTTCATTTTGAGGAGATAAGTAATTACATCCATTAAACATTCCATATTTATTTTCTGTTATTTATCTTAATTAATTTTTAAAGACCCTTGTGTTTTTTATCCTTTCAGCCAGCATTTTATACAAAAAAAGTGTGTTTGTACATATATATATATAACATATATATAATTTAATTTCATGATAGAACTAAATAATATTAATGGTAGTGCACTTGAAGATTTTGTTTTTGATCACTTTGAGGTATAAAAGTTACTGTGCTTTAATCCTCTCTCAGATCCTCTTTGAAAGCTCCATGTAAATACCAATTTTCATACGTTTCCTGTGTTTCAGTGGCAAGATGTATTAGATATTATTTCAAAAGCTCTCACTGACAACAACATAGAATTTGCACAAATCAGTCGTATGAAGACATTTCAGGTATGTCATGATGTTACTCCTGCTTTTTAAAAGTACATTCAGTTGTAAACTAAAATTGCTATTAAATTACTAACATTTTTTGTCATATGTCATATAAGTTTCATAAGCAGATTTGAGGTTTGATTAATTATGAATTAGAATTTTAAAGCAAAGTAGAGAAAATAAAGGTATTTTATGTCTCTTTACTGTCTATTTTCAGTTATACTCCTCAAAGGATCTCTGTATAGATCTTCTTACTTGAAGTCCTTTCTTTAATATGGGAAAAGATTGCCTATGATATGCCTTTTGAATGGGGCCTTATGCCCTGGAATTAATTTTTGCAGATTCTATATCAGGCAAAACTACATATGGTTAACATTGTCCTGATGTCACACTTAGCACAATGACATACCTCGAGATACACACATACACAAAACCAAATGAAAATTTATTAGATTCATGCCTCTGTTTCACATTCACTCTTGCATATTTTTTACTTTCCTTCTCTCTTTTTCCTATAAACTCATACAGTTTAATTTACATACATTACATTCTTTATCTTGTGATTCCACTATATTTTGTAAAGAACAAGAAAGGTTACATGATGCTTTTCCTTATAAGTAGATAAGCAACAAGTTTCTATTTCCTAAAATTGGTGATTTTACATTTAAATTTCTTAGTTCTTAAAGTGTCACAGTGACCTAATGGATACCATTAGCATTTTTAACTGAGCTATAACATACTGCTCTTATTTTACCTGATCCAGCTAAAATTAAAATGTACCTTTCTTTTTTAGGAGAACCTTTCAGCATTTAAACGTGATCCCCAAATCAATATTTTGCTGCTGCCCCTGCATACAGGTTCTAATGGATTAACTATCATTGAAGCAACTCATGTTCTTTTGGTGGAGCCCATATTGAACCCTGCCCATGAGCTTCAGGCCATAGGGAGGGTGCACCGAATTGGACAGACAAAGTAAGAACTAAAATTAGTTTCAATCACTTTGCCTCAGGTCTCAGATACCAAAGCGGCATTTAAATTCTTCATTTATGTTCATTATAGCCTAATTATTTTTAATCACAGGTTGAGTATCTTTTATTTGAAAATGTATAATACCACAAGTATTTCAGATTTGTTTAAGATTTAGGAATATTTGCATATACATAATGAGATTTCTTAGGGATAGGACCTAAGTCTAAACATGAAATTCATTTATATTTCACCTCATATACATAGTATAAAGGTGATTTTATATGCTATGTATAGTATGCCTGGGTTTTAACTACAATCCATCACTGAGGTCAGGTGTAGAAATTTACACTTAAAGTACCATGTCTGTGTAAGAAGTTTTGGATTTTTTTATTAGGATTGCTCAGCCTGTATTTCCTTATTTGATTATTAAGCATTACTGTGTGACCAAAGGATATGAAATTTCCAACCATTCTTCCTTCAAGCAGCAACCCCTGAATTCTAGATTTCTTTCATCCCTCCAACAGAAACCTGGTCATTTCATTTAAAAAGCTTATTAGGAATACATAACAACAGCTGCAGTGTTGAAGGTATCCATCTTGACTTTGAGATGAATTGATCTTTGATTGTCTAAATTAGCCTATATTTAAGAGAAGACACAACTCATGCATGACTGAAAACAGATGGCTCCTTTTTAAATTCTTACCCTAAGAAAAGACATCACCCTGGTTCAACTCAAAGATAATTACATTTAGTTTCAGACCCAAAACAAATCTAATAGGAAATATCATGTGGTTGGTATGTATTACCTCTTCTCAAATATCAGAATGAATGTTTATGTTTGATAAGGCCTCCTAGATAAACTTCTGGATATTACATGTATTGAATGTTTAAAAAAATACATATCCTTACCAAGAACTCATTGAATAATAAGTATATACCGAGTAACTAATGTTACATCAGACCCCTGAGGAGTCTGTCTTCAGTCTTCTATAACTTCCTCCTCTGTGCTGATGATGATCTTAGTCAGATTAGAAGTCCGTCATCAGCTAGAACAATCTACCTACATCAATCCCCACATACTTCATTCAATAGACTTTAAATTTTTTATTTTTTGGTAGTGGACTTAACTCAGGACACTTTACCATGAAGATACAAACTTCCAAGTCCCTGGGATTGCAAGCATACACCATCAAACCCAGCTATTTAGTAGATTTTTATTGAGCACTTTCTATTTGCCAAGCACTGTCTAACACTTGAGATGCCCTAATGAAACTTATATTCTAGTTGTAAAGGGCTTGGGAGTTGGTTGAGAGACAACTGGTAAACAATAAGCATAATAAGTAAACGATATACTGTGTTAGGACCAAGAAAAGTAGAGCAGGGTAAGGAAGATTAAGTGCTTCATTAGAAGATATCATTTGAGTAAAGACTTAAAAGAAATGAGAAAGTTCATTATGCAGATATATTTAGGAAGAATTTTCAGGCAGAAAGCACAGTCTGTGAAGACTGTGTCAGGAGTGTGCCTTATATGCTTGGGGAATATCAAGGAGTCAAAGTTGCTGAAGTAGCCAGGCAGAGAGAAGTAGAAGGTGAAGTCAAAAGGCTTGTGGGGAAGAGAATATTGGGCCCAGGAGGCCACTATAAGGACCTTACTTTTACCCTTTGTTAGATAGAGAGCTATTGGATGGCTTTGAACAGAAGAGTGACATGATCTAACTTAAGATTTGAAAGAATCATTCCAAGTGCTGTATTCAGACCAGGGGAGAAGTGGGGAAAGCAGTGGAGATCATTGCAGTAATCCTGGTGACAGTCAAAGGTGTCCTGACCATGGTGGCAGCAGTGCATGTGGTCAGGCTTTGGATATATTTTGAAAGTAGAACTGATGGTATTTGTGGACATGCTGTAGGTGGGATGTGAGAAAGTCAAGTGTAACACCATGGACTTTGGCCTAGACAATCAGAAGGATGAAAAGCCTTCTGCTAAGTTTGGGAAGACTATTGGGGTAGAGCAGGTTTGATAGGGGAAGAAGAGAAGTCTACTTTAGATTTAAGTTTTGAGATTTTTATTAAACATCCAAGTGGAGATTTCTATTCTATTCTTGGATATACAGGTCCAGAATTTGAAAGACAAGTCTGAACTAGAGATACATATTTGGAAATCAACAGTATATAGTGGTATTTTTAAGTCATGAGACTGATTAGGAGTACCTAGGGAGTGAATATAGAGAAGAGGACCACAAACTTTGGCAAACCAAAGTTAAAAGGCTCTAGTAGAAGGAAAGGCAGGGACCAGCAAAGGCAACAGGTAAAAATCAAACCTAGGAAAAGAACAAGATCAGCTCTCATGGGTTTTCAAAATGTCAAGTAAGATAAGGAATCTTGTCATTGGGGTTTGATCATTAGTTTTAGCAAGATGGAGATCAAAAGTTTCAGTGTGGTAGTATAGGTGACTGCCTATAAAGAAGAATTGGATTTTTGTGTTATTTTAATTTGACGTGCACTTGTATATCTTGCCCATGGTCACATTGCTTGGAAAAAAATGGTGGCAGATGTAGGCACAGCACTTCTGCCTCAGATCATGCTTCTCCCACAGATCATGCTTTCACCACAACAATGCTGCTTCTATGTATCTTGTAGGACTATGATTTTGAAGAGTTTTGCTACAGTAAAGAGCAGAGAAAAGGAAGAGAATGAAAACAAGGGATTTTTTTTTTCTTTTCCTTTTGAATGAGAGAAATAATAGAATACTTTTACTAGGGATAGAAAAACTAGGCAAGCAAGAGATAGGAAAGAATGTTGGATCAATGTCCGTAAGTAGACAAGAAGATAACAGGAGCAAACACTGAAGGCTGGACAAGGGTCTTACATAGAAGCATGGATAGTCATCTCTAACAATAGACAGGAAGGTGCAGGGTATGCCTGTCCTTTAATTATAGGGAAGAAGTATCCCTTTTCTTCCAAAAGCCAGGCCCTCATTCTGGATCCCATTCCTTTTCATATTTTTAAGGATTTTTTTCTTGTAATGTATCACCATCTAAATATGTCATAATATTATTCATCTTTTAAAAAATAAAAAACTGTCCTCTACATTCTACCTCTACCTCTTTAATCTCCCTTTTTTTTTTTTTTACCGTATTTAACTTTTTGTTCCTAATATTACTGAAATGAGGCTCATAACATTATTGACAACCTCCTCCTTGCTCTGAGATGAATTCTTCCAGTCCTGGGGCTTTCGGTAGCATTTATTTGTAGATGAATGACTTTTAAACTTATAGTCTTCAACCCAGAAATGCCCTCTTTTAACTTGTGGTTCAGCTTTGCCCCTTTTAACTTGTGGTTCAACTTTATATATTTAGTTCTCAGTACATATCCCTATGTACTCTATACCTACCCTAGGATCCCTGTCTAATAGGTCTCTCAAGATTAACAAGAACAAAACAAAATGCACTCCCATCCACCAGCCTTCCTCTTCTTGTAACGTGGTATTATAATCCAGTTATTTGGACAAAAAAACTCTAGGTCTCTTATGTATTTCTCTCTTCATATTTCATGCAAATTATGATTTAAGTCTTGTCAACTTTATCAAAGGATATTCTAAGTCTACTGACTGTTTACTGTCTCCACTGATAAAACCATAGTACAGCCACCCTCTCTTACCATACATCCTATCTGAAAGACTACAGAACTTCTTAACTGGCTTCTCTGCCTCCATAGCAGCCAAAGGGATTTCTACAGTACAGTCTAATGTAAATCAAAGCATACATTAAACCCTCTGAGCACTTCCCATCATACACACAATAAAATCTAGTTCCTGGTAATATCTGGCGAGACCCAGTATGCTCTGGCCTCTTACCTGCTTCTCCAACCTCATTTCCACCTCTGCCCCCCATTTATAATATATTTCGGCCATTCTAGGCTTCTCTTGGTCCCTTGAGTATTTTAAGATTTTTCCAAACATTCTCTTCCCTAGGACTAAGCATGTATACATCATTTCTTCTATTCTCTTCCTCTTCCTCCTTTGCTTACTGGCCTCATTCCCATCTCTCATATTTTTTCATGGTATTATATGTACATCAAGCTATCTGATTTCTTCAAGTTTTTGTCCATCTTCCTTCATTAGAACATTAAGTCATGGAGATCAACAGTTGGTATATTCATTGCTGAACTGCTCCCTACCCACCCACACATACCCAGCACATTGATGAGTACCTGCCACAAGTGGGCACCAACTGATTGACCAGAGAATATAGCATGTGATATATAAAGTCAGTTTCTACTGATTATTTTTAAGATGTTTTTAAACTTACAATTGTTATGTACCTTCTAGACCTACTATTGTACACAGATTCTTAATTAAAGCAACAATAGAAGAAAGAATGCAGGCAATGCTGAAAACTGCTGAAAGAAGGTAAGTAACAATTTAAGTAAATGGGGGAAATTTTCCTGTTTATTGAGCATGTGTTTGGAATGTCTTCACTTAGATGACAATAAAAGATATAAACATATTATTTTTAGAGCAAGAAATAACAGTTTACATTCAGTATTCCCCAATCAATTCTTTTGGACATTTTGTATTTGGTTCATTTTATTAATAGGTTGTCATTTCTAAAAATATTTAAACCATGTGACTTTTGTTTGCCACATTGGATTACTTTTTAAATGAAATAATCATTATGCCTTGTTTAAGCAAGACTTAATCTGATCTGTGTAAAACTAAATTTGTTTTACACAGATACTTGTCTTACACAGATACTTGTAAGATACTATCTCATACTTGTTGGTCACATGCAGATAGGAATATCTGAATTCAAAAACTTGGCTACTGATAATGTTTTGATAGCATTAAACTTCCTAATATTTATACCTTAATTTTTCTTTTAATCCATTCTAAAACAAACCAATACCTTTTTAATTCCTGTGAAGTAGGTAGGATTGAAAGACACCCAAGAAGAAGTATTACTTTTTAGAAGGGATTGTTTCCCTAAAGGTACTTTGCATAGCAAATAAACTGCTTGAACCAGAAAAATTCTTCAATCAGTGGTGTTTGAAAAGGGAGGAGACTAGCTACCCTAAAGGTTTTATACCTAAAACACAAATGCTTTTTATTGTTACCATGTTATTGTATTCCATGTATGACAGAATTCAGTGGTTTCCATATAAGCTGCCTAAATAAAATAGTAGTTGGAAGAACTGTTGAAATTTTCTTTAAACAAATTAGCTTTAGATGGTAAGAATGTAATTTGTAAGGTTAAAGCTGTAGCAGCTGCTCTCAGGGGACCTTCTTTCTTATTAATTGTTTAGAGAAAAAAATATATTTTATGTCAAAACCTGAAAATAATATATACAAGTCTTTATTAATTTTTGACACATTATAATAATAAATCTCATCTCCTACTTTCTTCTGGAAGTTTCTTATGGCCGAATTCTAACAATTTAGGAACAAATATATGTTTGGTCTTTTGTTACTATAAATGTAATCACTGATTCCTTGGGGTTTCCTCCTGGTTGTGCCCACTTGGAAAACTGCAGTCACACGAACTCATCAGGAAAGCATTCCGAGGCCTCTGTCTTGACTGTGGCTGATCTGGCAGACCTGTTCACCAAAGAAACGGAAGAGCTTGAATGAACTACATCTGATTCATTCCACAGACTAATGTATTAATAAACTTTTATAGCTGTAGAGCAAAGTTATAAGTTTAAACAGTCCAGTAGATGTCAGTAAACACTGTTCCTATTTGAATGAATTTGTTTCCTTTTTTGATTTTGCATTGGCTAAGTACTTACTGAGCCCTTTTCAATATACTGTTTTCAAATGGTCTAAAGATTCTTAATTTTACACTCCTGATAAAACATTTATTTTTGTTCCAAAGACTATATCTGTATCTGATGAGGCATGGGAATTAAGAGAGGTAATGTGTACTTTTTGATATGATTAATTGTAAAAAGAGTTGGAATAAGAGAGAAGTAAACTAGTCTAGTTTTATATAACCTGATATATCCAACCAACATATATCTCCTTTTTGAAAGGCCTTTAATATCTTAAGCACGTGATTCACTAATATCGTGTCAGTAATATTTTAAGTAAATGCTTAACTATAAGAACTCCTAGTTATTTGAATAACTTTAAATTATAACACCATGATAACTTTACAGTAATACAACCCCTAACAGTAAGTTAATCCTAGGCAATTATTTGTTTTCACTGCATCTTGCTACTAAAATCAAAACACTGTAAGCTTTTCATTAAGTTTTTATATGTCTTAAGATTGATATATCTATAAATATTGCACTTTTTATAATTTTTGTTCTTTATATAGAAATATGGCAGGTTTTTTTTTTAATCATTGTTATACTGATGTCTTAGATTGTTCTCCTTTCCTGTGTTCTTGTGTAACTAGCCATTTTAGCACTGATACCTAAATTTATGATAGACTTTGTTATTTCATTGTAGTTATTCTTCCTTAAGGACTAGTATTTGATCTTTTGAATAAGAGAATCCATTTTCACATTAACAAATAATTGCAAGTGATAAAAACTAAGCATTTCTTCTTTTATGAAGAATTAATGGACTTTGAAATCACTAAATTAAGGAATAATGTTGTAGCTATTAGACATAATATAAATGTACTTATTTTGTTTTCTTCAAGCCTTCCGAGTTTTAAACGACCCTCAGGACTCATTAGCTCCTACTTACCTGCCCAGAAAACTGTAATAGAAATATCCCCAGGATCTTATTCATCCAGGAGGCTTTGGTGCTTAGCTAAGGTGCATTTTCTTACTCTAGGTTTATAGGGTGACATAATGCAGCTGAAGAAAACACACATTTTTGGTGCTTATTCTTCAGTTGAAGAGAGATATGCATTGGTTCTTTTATATGAAATTAAACAGAATTATTACTTTGTAGCTCTTTGTACATAATAAAGAGCTTTTCTTTATGCTCGTGTGTTTAATTTTCCTAGCAGTCCTGTGAAATGGATGTTATTAATATTCCTGTTTTAAAGATAGAGAACTAAGATTCAGAAATTGAGAAACTTGCCTATGACACATAGCAAATAAACAGTGGAGGCCAGGCTCCCTGACTCCAAATCTAATGTTCTTCCACGAAATCATATATCGTACTGAGGTTCAGAAGGCCCATGGCTATAATTTAATAATGAGACTATTTCAGCATTTCTTTTTGTTTCCTGGTATTCCTTTATGTGCTGTTTTAGGAAAAACTGATATGCTACAATTTTGTAAAAAAAAGAATATATATATATATATATATATATATATATATATATATTTACACACACTTATCTGTATTAGAAAATACTATTATTTATTTCTGTAAAATATCTTTAATTAAATAAATATTTTAGTGGAAATTGAAACTAGAATCACTTAATTTCTAAATCATAGAACATATGGATTTTCTTTGTTTTTTCTCAAAAGATGATAAAATTACTGCTACTACAGAATCCCATGTATTGTATACATTTGTTATTTTTTTGATAGTTCTTCCACTTATTCAAAACAAATACATGTCCCCACATCTTGGCTACAGCAAAGAATTTTTAAGTTGCCTTCCTCTACGATTTTATATTCTCTGAAATATCACTGTTGTACTAAGGAACCACTGAGAAAAAAAAAACTGGATACCCCAAACCTTAGTATACCCCAAATCTTTAAATGTGTTTGTGTGTTCTTCAGAATGATTCCAGATGAGTTTACTAAGACCAAAAAAATATATTGTTATACAGTGTAAACTATATAGACCTAGTTCCTTAGCCTGTTTCTTCAAACCCAGATAGCTTTACTATGTTTATAACAGCTTCAACTTTTCTCTTTGTATATAACTCTTAGCAAAAAAAGGTTATGCATTTAGTTTTAGATAACAGTCCCTTTCAATTCATTAATACAACAAACTGAATATCTTTATCATAAGTCAACATGTAGCTACTAATATTTTACAAATAATAGTAATTGGTTATAAAATCAACTATTATCAAAACATTTAGAAATTTAATTTAGCCATGCAGGATTAAGCATCAACTCAAACTATGTTTTCAAGAGGGCAAAAGAAGAAGTAATGTCTTTTACATATGCCGCTCTCACTAACCCTCCCATGACTTAGTGTGCTTGAGTTCTGTGTATTACACTACAGGATAATCTTTTTATAAATGCAGAAATCACCTTGCTAAATGACCAAAGTATGTGGTGTTGCCTCTGAGTAATAAAACAAATAGTATCACAGAACATAGCACAAGAGCTTAGCAGGAACCAAAGTTGCAATCTCTAGCCTCACTCTGCTTTCAGACAGCCTTTCAGGAGCACATGTAACTCTAAAGGCAGTGGTCCCAAGCATAACTTTATTCTTATTTCATTGTTTACTGCCCTTGACTTGACTGATTTTGTTTGTTGAAACCTACTTTGTTATATTGAAACTAAATCCTTCATATTGCAATGAATGCTTCTTTTCTTGCAAAATATAAATACAATGTAAATAATCTCCATTATCTGTATAATGATCCTTTATATGGAAAACTGTTGTTATTAAAATCAGTTAACTCTGTCCTCCTATCAAGTGATCCATCCCTACCACCTTATCTTAATAGTCTTCCTCTACAACCCATCTATTTGGACTCTTAAAATTGCTTTTAAGACCAGTTTAGAAATTATTCAAATTTTCATAACTTGATGACGTTTTGTTTTCTAACCATAAAATGATATTTTTTTCTCTTTTGATTATATCACTTAAAACCAGGCTTTGCTCTATAGAGTATGTATGCTTTCTGAAATGTTTTATATTTTTAATTAGTCTTATAATTTTCATTCATGGGCCAAAAATTGTGAAGGAAAGTTGTGACATAAATTACATTAAATAATTTATTACATGTACTATTAAATAATACATTTATTCTAATTCTTTTCAGTCAAAAAATACTTGAAGCATCCATTTTATGCTTAATAATAGATGGTTATTCTCATGAAATTTCTGATGTTTCTGGAAGTAACATGACGAATAATAAATATTCTGTTTTTAGAACTTTTAAACATTGGTAAAATTAATATTTTCAACAAATATCTATGTTTAGTCTTCTGCCTTCCATTATTTTTCTGCTTATTTTCTTCTTGCTGTGTGTCAGACAAAGTAGGTGTAAGAAGAACTATTTGATTCTCATCCTTGATTTTATTATCAGTAGCTGATTACCTAATAGCAGGGAGGTAGTTGGTGTCTTCTCTGTGTTCTCACACAATCTCTCGGTGCATACATACCCCTGCTGTCTCTTTTATAAGGACACCAGTCATACTGGATTATGGCCCCATGCTAACAATGTCATTTTAACTTAATCGCTTTCTTTAGGAGCCTTCTTTCTAAATATAATTACACTCTGAGATACTAGGGGTTGGAATTTTAGCACATGAATTGGGGGTCTGGGAGCACAGTTCAGCTCATGATACTTGAGAGAAATGAAAACATCCATCCACATAAGAACTTGTACATAAATATTTATAGTAGCAATGTTAATAATATGTAAGTGAAAAACAACCAACTGTTCATCAAATGGTATACAACTGGTACAACTGACACATAAAAATAGTATATATTTATTTAAATGTGATATGTATTTCCAGTGAAATTTATTTGAACATGAAATGAAGTACTGATACATGTTACCACCAGATGAACCTTGAAAGCATGCTAGCTAAAAACACCAGCCACAAAATACGTTTATGTTTCCATTTGTATGAAAAGACTAGGATAATAAAATCTTAAGCAATAGAAAGTATGTTAGAGGAGTTGTGATGACTACTAATGGATATGGGGCTTCTTATGGGGTAATGAAAGTTTTCTAACCTTAAATTGTAATGATAGTTACACAACTTTGAGTATACTAAAAATCATTGACATGCGCACTTTAAATGGCTTCATTTTATGGTGTGTATATTATATCTCAATATAGGTATTCCTCAAATGTTTTTTAATATAAAAGCTTTTACTTAAAAAGTCTTGAAGCATGCAAATTCTTTGGCAGAGCCTCTTAGACAAATATGAAACAGATGGTCTTTAAAATATGAGGCACATATTGTAGACAATATTGTACTCAGGATCTGTGAATCTTATTAATTTCTGGCAACGAGGTTAAAATGTAGCATCTGGACTTGGTAGCAGTAATTGACATGCAACTGAAGAGCTTGCAGTAGAACTGAAATGACCAATGCATAGATGAAGTTCTTAAACATGAAACAAAGCTATTAGGTTTAAACTCTCTCATTAACCCTCTCTATTCTTAGGCAAAGCCTTCATCTGACACACTTGCCTGTTTCTAGTAATGGCTGACTATAAAACATGTAACCTCAAGTAGGGTATTCTCCCCATCCCAGGAATATAACTCTATAATGCCAGTCTTTCTTATTAAACTAAATAGTTGCGCTTAAAATTTCCATTAAAAAAATACAGTTGTGGCTTGATCTGTGGAATGAACTATAGGCTCTGACATAGTGGAGAATTCTCAACCACTGCATGTTGACATTTTGGACCAGATATTTTTTTCTTGTGGAGATGGTCCTGTGTATTGTGAAATGCTGAGCAATATCCATGGCCTGTTCCCACTAGATCACAGTATATCCCACCCCAAGTTGTGACAAATAAAAACATTCCCAAATTTTCTCTGTGGGGACAAGATGGAGAACCATCAACTTAAGGAAAATTAATAGTTTTTTCATGGTAATAGCAGACCATATACAATAAGGAAAAATCCATGTTTAATTTCTCCTTCACTTATACAAATTCTGTTCACTTGAAGTATTCAGAATGTCATCTAAAAAACAATTTATCATGTAATAACTTTAGATGACAATATTCCTTGATGAGTTTATTTGGAAGATTTTCATTTTTTGTTCTAAATTTTTAACATAATGCTGAAATTCCATCTTGGAGCCACAGGAATCAGTTGCCCTTGAACAGTTCATTGCATTTTTAAATGAATAAAAGGAAATTTTATAATCAGATTTGCCACCTATTAAAAGATTTGCTAAAATTGAAACTGAAGTGATGAATGTGTTAATGAGCTTGATTGTGATTACTTCAGAATATATGCATACATCAAAACATTACATTGTATATCTTAAATATATACTATTTTATTGGTTCTTTTTAGTTATTCATGACAGAATTCATTTGAATATAATTATACAAGCATGGAATATATCTTATTCTAATTAAAACCCCATAGTTATGGATATACACAATGGTGGGATTCACTATGGTTTATTCATATGTGTACATAGAAAAGTTATGTCAGATTCACTTCACTGTCTTTCTTATTCCTATCCCCCCTCCCTTCCCTTCATTCCCCTTTGACTGATCTACTGAAATTCTGTTCTTCCCCTTGCCCCCATTATCTGGGGTTAGCTTTCACATATCAACAAAAATATTTGACCTTTGGCTTTTGGGGTCTGGCTTATATCACTTAGTATGATAGTCTCCAAATCCATCCATTTACTGGCAAATATCTTGAAGTCCTTCTTTATGGCTGAGTAAAATTTATACTATTTTTATATGTCAGTTATACCTCAATAAAGTATGAGAGGGAAAACATTTTGCTGTTTATTGACGGCTTTCTTTCTTTCTTTTTCTTTGCTTGTTGGTTTGGTTTGGTTTTTTGAGATGGGGTCTCACTGTTTTGCCCAAGCAATTTACAAACTTCTGAGTTCAAGCAGCACTCCCACCTCACCTCCCAAGTAGCTGGGATTACAGGTGGCACCATCCCTCACTAAAAGTTTTCATATACACTCAATGTCTTTATCATTAAGGACATCAGTCAACATGATGGAACTCACCATTGTCCTTCCAGTCTGTCAACTCTTCAACTTAGCATTAAGGATGGAGTTAAGTTTTGGTGCAGTGTGCATCAAAGGTTTTAAATGTGAGTTTACTGCAATATGAAACTATGGTGTACATGGCATGTGCCCATATTTTGATCTGTTGTTACATTAATACAATACCACTTTATGACATTAATTTTGTGACACTGTAAAGTCTTCACCTATCTCAAGAATACCATAAGTGGTCCTCATTCTCTACTTTCTAGAGGCTGGATTGAATTATTTCTGACTTTTCTTTTTCCCATTTCCCTCCTTCCTTCTGTTCTTCCATTTCTTCCCTTCTTTCCTTTCTTCCTCCATCCTTTATCAAGTATTATTGAAACTCTAAAGCTGACATTGCTTCCCATCCTTTGCAACTGTACTGCAGGGAAGCGTGGATATGCCAGTCTGTCCTACTAGCAGGAATGGGAGGTTTTACCAAGAAGCCTCACCAGATTTCAAGTCTATGATATTGGCTGCCAGAGACTGATTGAAAGATCATAAAGTCATGAGCAGTAAAACTCCGTTTTCTCCCAGAACTTTTAAAAAATAAACTGAACTTGTTAGTTGGACTTTTGTTAATAGTGTAAGAATAAACCTACTATATTCTATAGCTCAATCATGTCATGACATCCTTCCCTTGCTCAAGCCAAAACTGGAGTCATCCCATACCATTTTCTTCACTCATCCTCACATCTAGCCATCAGCAAGTCAAGTTTGCCTTCAAAATACATCTGTATTCTAGTCAGTTTTCCTCATCTTCACACCTACCATGTGTCCCTGACATCATCACTATTAACTGGTTATTGAGACAGCCAATATAGTCTGCCAGTACAGCCACAGAGTGATCCTTTTAAGATAGATGGCAGATAATGCTCCACCTCTGTTCACAATCCTCTTGTGATTATTCATCTCACTCAACAGAAACCTCAAGGCTAGAAGACCCTATGCGATAAAGACCTCCGTTATCTACCTATAATCATGTCTCCCACATCCCACATAAAGTTCTTATTACTTACAACGTGTCAAATGTACTCCTGGGGCCTTGGAAATGACTGTTCCCTCTCCCCATAACTTACTTTCCCCACATTTATTTATGTTCATTCTGCCACCTAACATCCTTTGGGCCTCTGCTCCAACATGGGTTTATCAGTAAGCCCTCCTAAAACACCCTACACAAGGTAGAACCCTTAGCTCCTTTCACTGTCATTCTATCCCACTTACTAATTTATTTTTCTCCAAGTTCCTAATACCATCTGACATATTCAATTTATAAATTTTCTCAATCATCCCCACTAAGAAATCCCATGAGAGCTAGAATCTTGTTTTACTGCTCTAGCCGAGCACCTGGTACAGAGTAGGAGCTCAATAGATACAATATGTTATAAATGGATTGATAATTAGTAATGTTCTGAAGATTTCCTGTAGAAATTGTTGCTCAAAAATGCTTAATATTAAAAGCTTATTATTACATTTTTCTATAAGGTAGATTGTGAGATAGTTTTTAGGTACCTGTGAAATCCAGTTACTGGAGCTAGTTGCTTCTAATAAAGGTTTTGATGTATACTCATCAAACCTTCAGCTATAACTTTTATAAATGACCTCTTATTTTTCATTTGTACTCCTTAACTCTTTCCAGTCCCAAAGTTGGGCCCTTATTCTAACACTCCTTTGACTATGTCCACCAGTACTTAAGTTTGGAGTAAATCCATCTGGGGATACAGCTCAGATGGTAGAGTGTTTTCCTCGAATCTGGGCTGTTTTGATCTGATCTTCTCATTAACAAGCTGGGTCTCCTTGAACAAGTGACAGCCTTCCCACATGTGAAATAAAGAGTTAAGTTAGATCAAAAGCCCTCAACAAACTTGCTCTTTCACTTGAGAGAATGAGTGGGATGGCCTAACCAAAGCCTTTATTTTTCATACTCTGGACAGTCCAAAGCTAACATTTGAGTGCAAACATTTGTCACAAGTGGGGAGAGGGTACTCACAGGAGTAGATTAGATTATCTCTAACCATTCTGGGCACTAAAATCCCATTATTTCTCTGTTCCAAAGTCTTCAAATTCTTCATCCTCTTTGCCCTAAGGAACCAAATTTCTGTTCTTTCTAACATAGATTACTTTGTCTCAGGTATTTTGTTAAAGCAACAGGAAACAGAATAAGACAAGAAGGAATAAATATATATGTCATTATTTGAATATATCATGAACATCATGTATATAAAAACTCCAAAGGAATCAACAGCAAAAACTACTGAACTAAAAAGTAAATATAGCAAGGTTTCAGTACGCAAGACTAATATATCAAATTCAATTTATTTCCTATATGTCAGCAATGATCCAGTAGAATTTTAAATAAATGTTATACCATTTACAGGCACACAAAAATGTGACATTTAGGTATAAAAATAAAATGTGTATAAGATCTTTATGAGGTAAATTACAAAACTCTGATGAAAGAAATCAAAGAAGAACCAATTAAAGGAAGAGAGATCTCATGTTCATGATTGGAAGCCTCACTATCATCAAGGTATCAGTTCTTCCCAACTTGTTCTATGGACTCGGTGCAATCTCAGCAAATTATATTATAAACATCAACAAACTGACTCTCAAGTTCTAAATGTCTTCAAAAGTTACTGTGAAGCTAGAATAATCAAGACATTGACATTGGTGAAAGAAAAGACAACTGAATCAACAGAATGGAATAGAGAGCTCAGTGATTTCTAGGAATTGTGGCAGGTGGTGTGACACACAAAGCATAGATTTTTAGGGCAGTGAAACCACTTTTTGTGATACTATAATTATGGATCTATGTTTATATATCCAAATGCAGGGAGTTGGGGCTGTAGCTCAGTGGCAGAGCACTTACCTAGCACATGGAAAGCACTGGGTTCCATCCTCAGCAGCATCACATAAAAATAAATAAATACAAGTATTCTGTCCATCTACCAAAAAAGAATTATCCAAACCCATATAAAGTAAAATACCCAGGGTAAATCTTAATTAACGTGAACTATGAACTTCAGGTGATAATGACATGTCAGTGTGTAAGTTTGTTGATTTCCACAAATGTGGCATGCTGGCATGGGATATCTACAGAACAGCAGTAGGGGGTGCACAAAAACTCTTTGAGTTTCCCACTCAGTTCTACTAGGTGGCTAAAACTGCTCTGAAACATAAGGTATTTATAAATATGTGTATTTTCATATACGTCAAAGCCAAGCTCAAATTCCATCTCATTCTTTATAGCCCTCTACAAGTCACTCCTTCCCAACCCCAGGTAAAATTAATAGCTACCTCAGTGTTTTTTCCATGTACTTTAATTTTTATTTTTTCCATTTGGTATGGGGCTGTATGTTAAAATTGTTTAGCTTATACAACTTCTCCTAAGAGATAAATATTTTCAATCTTCTAGGCAATAGCACTGAATTTTTGCACAGTGAATAATTCAACATAGTTCAATAAATATTTATTATGGCAGTACTTAAATCTTTACTAATTTAACTCCAATTTGTGATCGCTGGTTATGTTACATAATAGAATATTCTTAAATTCAACTGAAAAGCACATATGATGGTTTCTTTCAGTCTTTCTCAATGGTAAAATTCTGAGATTCTGTGAAGACTTTTTACAGTACATCTTTTCCTGATTCCTGTTCAAGAACTTTTCTAAAAGTGTTCCCCCTATCAGACAGTCTCATTTCAAGTCCTTATTTAAATCTCTTCAACCCTAAAGATACTAAATTTTATTTTTCATAGATCCTGCCTCCTAAAGACAAAGTAAGAAGGTAATCAAGATGAAAGAAAATACAAATGACAATAACATCTTACTCACCTCCCTCCTCCCCAAACACATTTGAAGCAGACCTAGCAAGGAATCATCTTCTGATGAGTCTTATCCCCTGGATAGGAATGTCCCATGTCTCTGGTTTACAAACAATAGCCCGCAGCGTTGCCTAGGGGCCTTGCTAAAATAGATTGCTGGGCCTAGCCCCTAGAGTTTCTGCTATGAATGGAAATCAATAATTTATAATGTATAAACAAAGGGTGGTTTTATTTTTTCCATGTAGACATTCTTCACTAAAATAGCAGTATATCTCCTCCTTGTGAGATGGAGAAGCTATTGTCTTTTAACAGGTGACACCTTGGCAATCTCAAAAAGGTTCAAAACTGTTAATGTTCGGCCAATTATATACACTATAATTTTTTACAAACGTCTCAAATCAGTTAATGGCTTGGGAAGCAGATAACAGGCACATTTATGGTTTCTATATAAATCTATTGATCATTAGTCTGATTGGTTAAAAGTTAATAATCTATATTCAAAGCCAGCATCAGCAACTTAGTGAGACCTTGTCTGAAAAATAAAAGTTAATAATCTATACTAAATAAGGAAAGCAAGGCAAAGAGAATTATCCTCTTTTTTTTAATATCTGTCAAGACAAGCATCTTTTAGGTATTAATATTACCAGAAAGACTTTTCAAATAATAAAGTAACCTAGAAAACTTGGGATAGGAGATCACATTCCTTTAAAAGAATCTGATCATTTCATGATCTCTGTAGCTCTTCAGAAATGCCAGACTCCTAAGAGTGACTGTATAACAATGATCACTTTCAAAGTACTCCCTAAGGACAATTTCTATGTTATAATTGCATCACAACATTTAATATAAAATAATCGTGCAATCAATTGAAAGCACAATACTATCATGCAAGAGGTACAAAGAATATATTTAAATTGAGCTATTATTATAAGCAACAGGTTACCTAAAGCCAAATAATAAATTATCCCCAATTTAGTGACCTTAAAAAACAATAATCATTTATTTATAACTCATAATTTTTGTGGTTCAGAAATTTGGTAGTGACTTTCAGGAGGCTGTGGTCTTCTGCCAGGTGTAGCTGCAGGTACTGTAAAACTCATCTGATTTGAACTCTTCTTAATTTTGGACATGTAATTGTTTACTGTCTGCCTTATCTTCCTAAAATGTAGTATTTGTTATGGTTGAGATATGAGCTGTCCCCCCAAAACTGATGTGTGAGACAATGCAAGAAAGTTTAGAGATGAAATGATTTGGGTTATGAGAACCTTAATCTAATCAGCACATTAATCCCCTGGTGGAGATTAACTGGGTGTTAACAGTAAGCATATAGTGTGGCTGGAGGAGAGGGGTTTTGGGAGACATATCTTAGGGGTTTATTTTGGTTGAGCAGAGCTCACTCCCTCTACTTTCTGATGCCCTGTTCCCAGTTGCTTCCCTCCTCCACACCCTTCTACCATTTAGTTCTGCCCCAACTCAGCCCCCAGGAATGGAATTGGCTATCTGTGGACTCAGATCTCTGAAACTGTGAGTCCCAAGATAAACTATTTCTCTTTGGTCACAGCAGTGAAAAAAATGACTAAAACAGTATTTTTCTGTGTAGTTTTTTTTGTGTTTTTTTGTGTTGGAGGGGTTTTATATTCTGTTCCCAACATTTAGAATATTACTTGGCAGATAGTATGTCTTTAACAAATATATATTGAGTGAATTATGTTTGGAAAGTCTTGTTATTAAAAAGCAACATTTTAGAACATGACCACAATTTTTATTAATAAAAAGGATAGTCTCTCATGAAATGAGAGCCATTATTACAAAACATTATTATGATTCAAGATATTTAAATTTACTCTGAAATAATAATTCATTGTGTATGTTTGTTTTTCCCAAAAAAATGATATGTCAAGAAGTCAGCTGTAAGAGTCATTGTTTTGGGCTGGTGTTATACCTGAGTGGCAGAGCCATGTGTGAGGTCCTGGGTTGGATCCCTTTCACCACACACCCACACACACACACACACACACAAAAGAATGATTGTTGTAGAACAAGTTTGCTTTTAGTTTTTTGTTTTGGTTTGTTTTTCTGTGTTGTCAGGGTTGACTGCCAAGGCCAAGGCTGTACCTCCTTCAATATCAGATCAAATTTGCTGAACAAGAAACTCCAGGGTGAGACAATTCTAAGAGGGCTAGGCTATATCTCCCTTTGATTCTTTACTTTAGGGTTTTTTATATTCTGAAGTACAAATATTGGAAGTCCACACATGTGTTCTACTTTAATTTCATAATGCATACCAGGAGGGGCTGCTTATTTCCCTTGACTGTCTTTGTGAATACTATCTTAACACTAATAACCTTATCTTAGCCTGACTGTGACATTATCAAAGCTTCCTAATAAGAAAGAACATTCAACAAAAGCCCTCCCACTTTAGTCAGCATAGACAAAGGCCAGGACAAGTGTGAGTCATTGTGTATTAGTCAAGTTAATGTTTGTGTGGAGAAAGCACTTTTGACCTCTGAATCCCTGGGGGCAAAAGGAAGAGGTAACTTTTGGAGTCTCCTTTAACCTTTTTCTTCTAAAAAGGCCTCTTCAGTGGAATTGAAAACCACTGTTGAGAGTTCATGTCCCCATTTGCCCAGAGAGTCACTTCTGCACCTTTGGCTCCTCAAATTCTACCTAAGGTGAACCCTCTGTCCATTTTCAAAATGAGATCAGAGATTGCTGGTTCCTGAGCTGCCAATAATGTTTAATAGTAATAGGATTGGCTCCTATTAATCTAGTACCTTATAATAAGCACTCTGATATGCAGATTTTCCTTCCAGTGTATTAGCAAAAGTAGATAAGACATATTTTTATCCCTTAAGGATTAAAGTGGTTAATTATAACTCATTTAATCCCAAAAATTTGAAGAGAGAAAAATGTACGTTATTATCCCCATTTTCAAGTGAGGAAGTTGTGTGTTAAAAGATAGTTTTCAGAAAAAGATAAAAATGCAACTTTCATACAAATATAAAAACCACATGATAAAGATTATTTGACTCATTCAATGAGGGGACCAGACAGAGGTTATAACTGCTTCAAAAAAGAGGTCAAAAAGCACAAAGTTATACTATGTAAAGGAATGTTGAAATTAATGACAAATTAAGTCAAAACTGCCTCCAAGTGCAGAAAGGTGTGAGGAGGAGAGAAGTCAACAGCACTTACACCAAAGAGGACAGAATGTGACCTGGACAGTCCGGTAGATATGAGGGAGAGTTGTAAAATAGCACTCCGGGAATCAGATAACTGGAGGGAGGGTATATGCCTAGATTTCCAAATAGGGGCTGCTGTGAATCTATGATATCAAATTCAGAGTTTGTCCCTCTCTGAATGTGGTAACATTCAATGTCCCAGTTTCTGAGAACAGTATTTTGTCATCTTAAGTCACATAGAGTTAAGAAAATCAAAACAAAGGCATAAAAAGTAAATTGATGTTCACAGTAAACCCTGCCTCATCTTGAAATGCTCACTGAGGCAGCCAGTAAGCCAAGATGTATCTGGGCCCAGGCCTCTCCATGTTGAGGCCCAACTCCTGAAAGGGAGCCAACCTCAGAACTTGCTCAGCCACATCTGGCTTTTCACTGCGGTTGCAGTAGCAGCATGAATTAGGTTGAAAAGTGACCAACTGCTTCTAAATCTCTATAGGAGTCACATAAATGAGGTCAAAGGCACCAGTCCTACCTCTGGCTGCAACAACAAAATACTGTAGATTGAGGGACTTCAGCAACAGGAATTTATTCTCGTACAGTTCTGGAAACTAGAAGTCCAAGATCAGAGCGCCATCGTGGTTAGATCTAGTGACAGCTTGTTCCTGGCTTGGACCACCACCTTCTTTCCTTCTCACTGTATCCTCTGGGGTCTCTTCTTATAAGGATACTAATCCCATTGGGAGAACACTATCTTCATGCTCATCTAAACCTAATTATTTCCCAAAGACCCCATCTCCAAATAATTCAGTATATGATTTTGAAGGTACACTGTTCAGTCCACAGCAGTACCAGGATATGAACTTCAACAGAGGTTTAAGCCAAGGCTGAAATGGCCACAGCCATGGGGAAGAAAACAGGGCAGAATAAGATTATAGCAGTTTACAAAAATGTGACAACTTGTGGTTCTGAATATTCCATACTAGAACTAGAAAGGTACCATGATCTCACCTTGTATGTATGTATGTGTTTTAAATTTTACTAGGATTTAATAATGGACATTAATAATAAAAAGCTGCATTGACAAATTTGCCTACCATTAATGACCTAAAAAATGTGACAACTCAAAAAGAAACAAATAATTGTTTCAGTGTAGACCTCTCAGAAATCTAGGGCATCATCAAGCCTTGGACGCCTTGGGCTTTTCACTTGGGAAGAATGCACTCTTTTTTTTTTTTTAACTTGTCTTTATTCTCTAAAACCTTTTCAAATCTTGCTCATGAGCTATATTTTGTTCATAAGCTTTAAAAAAATAAACACTCGCATTTTTGTACCACATTACTAAATACAGCCTCTTTACAAAAGGCTTGTTTTTGCTGTTGTTTTTTGCTTTTTAAAAATCCTCCATTCATTTTTCAGAATTCTTTTGAGTTTAAAGATGTTTGGTACAAATAAAGAATTTAGAATTTATTCAATAACAAGTGTCCACAAGGAACAAATACAAAGACTTCCAAATTAAGGTTTCGATCAAATGAAGAGAGGAAAGAAATGGGATTAGATTATAGATGATAGCCCTTTAAAAGATTTGTCTTAAGTTAGAGTCACACAACTAGGAGAGTAGAAGAGAAGATCTCATTTGCCAACAAAATGTAAGAATGAAGTGCTTCATAAAGAATTGCACATAGGTACTGGAGTTGTGGCTCAGTGGTAGAACCCTTGCCTGGCATGTGTGAGGCCCTGGGTTCGATCCTTAGCACCTCAGCACTTAAAACATAAGTGAGATCATGCAGTATTTTTCTTTCTGTCTGGCTTATTTCACTTGGCCTCCAGCTTCCTTCATTTTTATGTCTAAACATTATTCCATTGGGTAGATTTGGAAACACACACATAAAAACTACATTTACTTTATCCATTTATCCATTGATAGATTGTTTTCACATCTTGATTATTGAGAATAATGTTGCAGTGAACATGGGGAAGCAGGTGTCTCTTCAAGATACTGATTTCATTGCCTTTGGGTATATAACACAAGTGAGATTTCTGGACAAAGTGGTAATTCTGTTTTTCGGACTTTTTTTTTTTTTTTTTTTTAGGAAACTATGGGTTTTACATAGTGCCTGTGCCAATTTATATTCCCACCAACAGTGCATAGGATCCCTTTTCTCCATATCTCTTCAGCACTTGTTATCCTTTGCATTTTTTTCTAATCATCATCCTAGTAGACATGAAGGGTTAGCTCGTTGTAATTTTGACTCGTATTTTCTTAATGACTAGGAATGGTTCACACCTTTTCATATACCTCAGCACCATTTTTATGTCTTCTTTGGAGAAATATTTATTTGAGGGTTTTTGTTCATTTTTTAACTAGATGTGTGTGTGTGTGTGTGTGTGTGTTGCTATATAGTTTTAAGTGTTTCTTGTGTATTTTAGATATTAGCTGCTTATCAGATATATGGTCTAAAATATTTTTTTTTCCATTTCATAGGTTCCTTTTTCATTCTAATTGTTTTCTTTGCTATGAAGAAGATTTTTAAATTGTGTGTAATCCCACTTATCTGTTGGGTTTTTTAATTTTTTTTTTTTTTTAGTTGTTAATGGACCTTTATTTATTTGTATGTGGTGCTGAGAATCGAACCCAGTGCCTCACAAGTGCTAGGCAAGCACTCTGCCACTGAGCTGCAATCCCAGCCCTATCTGTTGTTTTTGTTGTTTCTGTTTTGTTTTCATTTTGGTCTGTCATTGGCCTGTATTTTGGTGTCATAGCTAAGAAATTATTGTCTAGATCAGTGTCATGAAGCTTTTCTTTTTTATTTTCTCCTAGTACTTTTACTGTTGGGGTTTATATTTAAGTGTTTAATATATTTTGAGATGGATTTTGTATGTGGTAGAAGAGTCTAGTTTCATTCTTTTGCATTTAGATAATCAGTTTTTAAGCACCATTTATTGAAGAGGCTATATCATTCTCATTGTAAGTTTTTCTCACCTTTGTCAAAACTGAATCATATGTATGTGGGTTTATTTTTGAACTTTCTATTCTGTTTCTTCGCTCCATGTGTCTGTTTTTATGCCAATACCATATTCTTCTGATTATGGTAGCTTTTCAATAAACTTTGAAATTGGGAAGTGTGATAACCTCTAGCATTGTTTTTCTTGCTAATAATCATCACTTTAACTATTTGAAATCTATTGTAGTTTCTAGTAATTTGGGGATTTTTTTCTATTTCTGTAAAAATATTATTAGGATTTTGATGGGAATTGCAGTAAATCTGTAAGTCCCTTTGGTAAGTATGAACATTTTAACAATTTGATTCTTTCAATTCATGAACATGGGATGTCCTTTTATTTATTTGTGTCTTAAATTTCTTCAATCAGTGTTTTATAGTTTTCAGTATACAAGCCTTTCATCTCCTTGGTTGAGTTTATTCTTAAGCACTTTATTCTTCTTCGTGCCATTATAATTGGATTTTTCTTAGTTTACCTTTTGAACAGTGTGTTAATCAGCTTTTCATCACCAAAATACCTGAGAAGAACAACTTAAAAAAGGAAAAGTTTACCTTGAGCTCTTGGTTTCAAAAGTTCAGTCCATGGTTGGGTGATGCCATTGATCTGGGGCCCAGGATAGGCAGATGGCATCATGGCATTAGGGCATGGCAGAGGAAAGCTGCTTATCACATGGCTGCCAAAAGGCAGAGAGAAACAGGAGCCAGGGATAAGATACATAATCCCCAAGGGCACAGCCCCCAGTGACCTACTTCATGCTGTCCCCGCCTATAGTTACTACCCAGTAATCCATTCAAATTAGGAATCCAACAAGTGTATTAATCTACTGATTAGGTCATAGCTGTCATAATCTGATCATTTCATCTATGAACATTCCTGTGTTGTCTCACATATGAGCTTTCAGGGAACACTTTATATTCATACCATAACAAATAGGTTGTTGTTTGTGTTTATAATAAATGCAACTTACTTTTTGTGTGTTGATTTAGTGTCCTGAAAAATTTAATAAGTTCACTTACTGATTTTAGTGGTTTTGCATGTGTATGTGTGGAGTCTTTAGGGTTTTCTAAATGTAAGATTGTGTCACTTATAAACAAATATGGTTTATTTCTTCCCTCCCACTTCGGATGATGACTTTTATTTCTTTGTCTTGCCTAATCTCTGGCCTGGACTTCAGCACTATGTTGAATAGAAGTGGTGAGTGTGGGCTTCCCTACCTTGTTCCAGATCTGTAAAAGCTTTTCACCATTGAGTACAATGAGTACATTGAGACGGGCACTTTTAATTCACTAATTTTAAATGCCAGTTTCCAAAATAAATAATTTTATCCATCTAGGCAGTTATATCCAAATACAGTTTAGGTTTAGATTATAGAAGGATAATTTAACCAATGTTAGTGATTAATAATGGTTAAACAAAACCTACCTTAGATACTGTTAATGTGCCTCTAATATATACTCATTTATCACTCTGAAAGAACAGATAGAATTCAGTTAATGATCCAAAGCAGTTCCTCGAGAAGAGCTCGCCATTCCAAACTATGCTGTACCATTATAATATCCACAAGGAGAAAAGTTGCTTGGCCATTGCCATCAACTTCACCTTCACAACTTTTCTGTAGGGTTGGAATCAGAAACATCAGTTAAAAGCAAATTCTGTAAATTCTCACTATCATGTCCTTATTCTAACTGAAGTCCTGCTCTGTGACTCTTGCTTGTCTTTTTTGTTTGTTTGTTTTTGTACCTCAGATTTCTTTCATTATTTGAAATTGAAGCCACTGCAACATTACCTTTTGGAAAAATAGGTAATTTTTTCCTAAATTTGTATTAATATCTCTACTCTGTCTACATGGATAAATTATTCTGAATATGATAATGTACAGTTCAATGTATGAGTTGATGCTACATTCATAGTAGAGAACAATCTAGAGAAAAAGCATATTAGGTTGAAATTTAAAATTTTATTCTGATTTTCCCGTAGAAACAATGTCATCAAGTATTGCTGAATAGCTTTCCATTTTGGATATGCCATATGTGTTTATTCATTCAAATATTGATGTTTATATTCTTGTTAGCTTTTGACTGTTGAAAATAAAATGTCTGTGGGCACCCATGTACGAGTCTTTCTTTATATATAAGCTTTCATTTCTCTTAGGTTAATACATAGGAGGAGAGTAACTGAATTATATGACAGGCATGTTTACCTTTTAAGGTAATTGGCAAATTGTTTTCTAAAGGACGCACCATTTTACATCCCCAAGCAGTTTATGAGTACTCTAGTCCTTCCACATCCTTGCCAACTCTTAAGTTGCTCAGTCTTTTTAATTTTAGGCATTCCACTAAGGATATAGTGATATCTCACTGTGATTTAATTTTCTGCCCCATGATTAATGATATTGGAAAATATTTGCTCAAATATTGTGCCTACTTTTTAATTAGACTGGTTGACTGATTTCTTATTCTGGATTTTTGAGCTCAAGCGACAAGTAGTTTGAGTTTGTGTCCTTTATCAGGCATTTGCTTTGCAAATATTTTCTCCTGGTCTGTTGACATGTTTTCATTATTTTAGCAGTGTTGTTTGAGGACAGCAGCTTTGAATTTTGGTAAAGATAAATTTATCATTTTTTCTCTTATGAATCTTGCTTTTGGTGTTACACCTAAGAAATCTTACTAGCAGTTAAGTTACAAAGATTTTCTCTAATGTTTTTTCCTACAAGTTCTAGGCTTGAATTTAGGTCTGTGATCCATTTTGAGTTAATTTTGACAAATGCTTCAAGATATGGATCAATATTTCATTTTGCATATGACTGTCTAGTTTTTCCAACAGCACTTGTTAAAAGACTTTGGCCATTGTCTTTCCATCTTTGTAAAAAAATAAATCAGCTGGGCGTATATGTATATTTCTAGACTCTATTTCACTGATCTACTTACCAGTCTTTTTACCAACATAACACCATGAAGATAATTACAGATTTATAGGAATGTGTCATTTCTTGCAGTGTTTGTCCTCCACCTTTATTCTTTTGTTTTAAATTGTTTTGGCTATTCTAGACACTTTGTATTTCCATATGAATTTTAGAATCAACTTGTCAATTTCAACAACAAGAAAAGTTTTCCAAGACTTTTGATTGGGAATGTGTTAAATATATACAAAAGAATTGAAATTGTATACACACACACACACACACACACACACACACACATTTTTCTTTATTTAAGTGCTGGGTATCAAATACAGGGCGTTACATATGCTTGTCAAGCACCCTACCGTTGAGCTATACCCTCAACTCTCATGATAAGAATTTGTGGCCTTAAAACACCATTTGACTGTACACAAAGGACTTAAAATCAGCATATTATAGTGATATGGCTACATCAATGTTTATAGCAGTTCAATTACAATAGTTAAGATATGGAACTAACCTAGATGCTAGTCAACAGATGAATGGATAAAGAATATGTGGTAGATATACACAATGGAATATTACTCAGCCAAAAAAAGAATGAAATTAATTTATTTGCCAGTAAATGGATGGAACTAGAGACTACCATGGTAAATGAAATAAGCGAATCCCAGAAAACCAAAGGCCGAATGTTCTCTCTGATATACAGATGCTAACGCACAGTAAGTGGGGGAGGGAGAAGAATAGAAATTCACTTGATTCAACAAAGGGGAATGAAGGAAAGGGAGGAAGGATGGGAACAGAACAGACAGTAGAATGAATCGGACATAACTTTCCTATGTTCATGTATGAATACACAACCAGTGTAATTCCATATCATGTACAGCCACAAAAACGGGATGTTATACTCCATCTATGTATAATATGTCAAAATACATTCTACTGTCATGTGTAACTAAAATGAACAAATAAAAAAATAAAAACAAAGAATTTGTGCCCTTACAAAATTGAGACACCAGAGAGCTCATTTGTCCATTCCATCATGTGAGGATACTGTGAAAAAGTGCTGTCTGCATCAGAGAGTGGGCCCTTACCAAACATTGAATCTGCCAGCAATTTGATCTTGGACTTTCCAGCCTCTGAACTGTGAGAATGTATGTTGTGTATGAGCCACTCAGTTAACGGTGTTGTGCTATAGCAGCCTGAACAGACCAAGACACACTCTTGTACATAACATGTGTTCTACTGTGACCAAAAAGGTGTATGATATCAGGCAGCATCAATCCACTCTCAGGAGACACCAGAGAAGAACTACTTATGACCTCTGCTAGTCCAGACTTGTCCTTAAATGGCTAGTAGAACATAGTTGATCTTTTTTCTCAAATCTATGTGCTAAAACATGAAAAAAGAAAAAGAAAATAAATCAAAGAGTATCATACAATTTAGTGCTGTGTACATTGAAAAATAGGGCAACAGTGGGGTTCTAATTCCAGCATCAACAGTCCCTATATATTAAAAAAAAAAAATGCATCTCCTCACCAGCCTTGTGAGAATACTGCTAATTGCCTTCTGGTAACAATGCCATTTGAAAGATGATAACAGTCATTCAGTTGAGTGCTTTTTTTATGTAAGAGAATATGCTTGCTTAGATGTATCAAGCTAGTTCAGTCTAGTCTCAGATCAGTGTTGTGTAGTGCCTGGTTGACAAAAAGAACTGATTAGAAACGGGCACCATTCTGTATTACATATATTACAATATATATATCGGTTTTACTATGACTATGTTCATTTTACAAGTAGAATAACTAAGGCATCAGTTGGTGCAGGTCTTCTTACCTAGTCATTGTCAGGAGCAAATCGAGATCCAGCAGTGTGATTCTAGCATTTTCTTATTATAATCATGTCTCAATTAGCCTTTAAATTTCTGTTCAAAACGAAAGCCAGGGACTACATGCAGGAGTTTGATTTTATTTAGAAAATGCAAAGCAAATCTCTGAACTATTTTTGCAACAGTGCTCCTACAACCCAGAGAGAGCCCAGTATTTTCTCATGAAGTTCCTTTATCAAAGTTTTTGGGCTCTGTGAGGGCAGAAGTGATACTGCAGTAATCTGAACTGCAGAGATCCATTCAGTGTTGTTCAGCAGAATCACCTGTGACAACCTAAATGGTTATATCTGTGTGGTAGATACTCAACTTTTGACTGAGGAATAAAAAAATTGAATTACTTTAATTTTAGTTAATTTAAGTTTAAAATAGCCAAAAATGGCTAGAGGCTAGGTACTATGTTGAGCAGAGCACATCTATCACAAACTGTCCATTTGTCATAACAAGAAACAGCAAGAAATAACTTTTGTAAGATAATTGAATTGATTAGAACCAAAAGAAAGCTTTTCCAGCTACTCTGTGCTTTCATTCCATCTGCTCTCTTCCTCACCCCAACCTACAGATAAGACACGTGTGCATGTGTGTGCACACATGTACCTACATACAATTACACGCACATGTTCTCTGTCCCATTAGACAAAGGTTATTTCCTCAATGTGTCCTGGACTTCCATGCTACCCAGGACTTGCTGCTGAAAGTCCCCTCCTGTCTTTCCTTGAAAATGCCTCCTTGCTTTTCAGAATGTCATCTTCCCTTTCTTTCTCTCCCTGGATCCTCAGAACAGAATTGATTTCTCTTGTGTTCTCAGTTGTGAGGGTTAATTTTATATGTCCACTCTGTGCCACGGGTGGCCAGATTGAAATTACTTCTGGGTGCATCTGGAATTTGAATCAGCAGATTGAGTAAACTAGATGGCCCTCCCCAGTACAGGTTGGCATCCTTCAATCCTTTGAGGGACTGGATAGAACAAAGAAGCAGAGGAAGGAGAAACGTGTCCCTTTGCTTCATGCCTGCTTGCTTGAGATGGGACATCAGTCTTCCTGCACATGGCCTGAGATTTATACCACTGGCTCCAATAGTTCCCAGGTCTTTGGAGTGGAGCTGGAATTGTACCACTGACTTTCATGGATCTCTAGCTTAAAGATCATGGGATTCGCAGCCTCCATAACTGTATTCTTATTGTACAAATTATTTGTGTGTGTGTGTGTGTGTGTGTGTGTGTGTGTGTGTGTGTGAGAGAGAGAGAGAGAGAGAGAGAGAGAGAGTTTTTGTGTGTGTGTGTGTGTGTGTGTGTGTGTGTGTGTTTTCTTTGGTGAAACCTGACTAATGCAGTAGGTATAAATGACTTCTGTGATGTAAACAGAATATTCATCAAGTAGTGCACGGAGATGGATTGAGAGTAGCAAAAAGAAGAAACTGGGTCTAGAAGGCCAGAATCCAAAACGATTTCACAGAACTGCAGATGAGGATGAATGTCCCTCATTATACTTCAGCCATTTTTGGTAACTATCTCAGTTTTGCCCTAGGTATCCATAAGATAATGAGTACATATAATTGTTTTTGACATTCTTCCTTCAGTTGAGTAATAAGAATAAATGCTCTTTTTCCCGGCATAGTGGCACATTCCTGAAGTCCCAACTACTCAGGAAACTGAGGCAAGAGTATCTCAAGTTTGAGGTCTGTCTGGGAAATTTAGCAAGACCCAAAAGAAAAAAGAAAAAGGACTTGGGATTGTGGCTCAATGGCAAAGCACCCCTGGGTTGAATCCCCAGTGTCAAAAAAAATGCATTTTATCATCCTGCATAAAGCATAAAATTTCCCATTGACAGCTTTTCAGTAGAAAATTATAACACACAGGATATGACTTCCATGTCTGAATTGAGTCAAGGCACCCAGCAGTCTTTATTGGGATGCTCTTCAGCACGCCTGGAGTGTCCCCATAATTTGTAAAGATAATGCAGACTACAAAAGACATCTCAAATGACACTTTTGAAGGAATTTAAACATAAAACTTGTGATATCTCTACTAATAGGAAAGCTGGTGTGAACTGCTCAAATATAAAGAACTTGCCATTCAGCCGCAGTAGAATGTAGCTGAGAGCCTCCAGCTCTAGTGCTTTCAGGAGCATGGACAGCTCCCAGTGAATGCGTACCGTGGCCTACGGGGGCCTGGGCATCTCTCCCTATCATAGGACCCTCTTTTAACAGTCTTTATGCCTAAGCTCCCTTTTGGATTGGCCAAGATCATCCCAACATTACTTAGAGCTCTCTGAGGCAGCTCCTACCCAGTCTTCCTTCCTTCCTACTTTCCTTTCACACGAGTCAGACCTGCATCCCAGTATGAGCCTTTCCCTCTCTGTTCCTACTCTCTTCCATTCGCCTTTGTCTTTCACAGACATAACTCCTGAAAAAGTCTTGCACTTCTAACTACATTTTGGCGCCTTCATCTTGGGGAAACTGAACTGAGAATTACAGACAAATTTAGAAACAGGAATCAGGCCATGTAAGCTCAGGACTTACCTCCATGGCTTCTCCATATACCACTAGGTTGAAATAGCAAAAGAAACATATTTTGTGTACTATTTTTCATCTAATTTTTGCTAGGAAAGTTGGTCTTCTATGGAACTCCTGTTTTCAAAGGACCTTTAGAGATTGTTTTTAAGCCACCAGCAACACCTACTTTACTACTTTAAAGCTATTTCTTAGCATTTAATGGAAAAACTGGAAAAAAATTACTTATACTGCACACAGATTAACTCCAAATTCCTTTTCAATAACATATATCAATCACATTTATCTTTACCACCCCTAAATGGCTATAAATAAATACTCAGGTTATAAGCTTTGTAAATGACAAATCAGACTCAGGTAACTTGAAGACAGACACGGAGGACATAGTGTTTCACTAGCTGACCAGATCAAGTGGTAAATGACCAAGAGCCAAAGTAAGGGTCTGGAGAAAACTCCCAGGACACCTAGGTGGTTAGCTTGCCTCTGCATCTTGAATGAGTTCTTCATCTCTCTGAGCCTCAGTTTTCCCACCTCTGTTGTGGGAGGACACACCCTGAGAATATCTAAAGTTCTTTCCTGAATTAGCAAAGCTACCTTACTCATTCAGGAAAAGCCAGAGAGGACAGTAAATATTTCCAGGGTATAAAATTGGAGCATAAAGAGAAACGCAACAAGTTTTTTCCTCCGTCTTCTTATAGAAGATTGATTAGAGAAAACTAACATTCAACCGCAAACAAAAATGCAAAAACCAAAACCTGTCAAAAACCTGCAAGTGTAGTTAAATGCTTCAGTTCACAGAAGCAAGAGACTGAACAAAAAATGGAATTTGAGGATGCATCTCAATCTTCAGTCTGCCTTTTAACATATCAGCTGCTGGGCTTCCACCAAAAGGGTCATCAAAGATTTGAGGATCACAACAAAGTTTTTACTATGAAGATTCTTAAGTTTTTCCCCACAATACTTTTATGCACGCACTGGTCAAATAAATTTAATGCATTCAGCTTAAATAGAACTTTTATCTTCTGAACCATTATTTTAAAAACATAAGGCGGAACTTTTCAATTTCCAAAGCCACATAAAATAGTGTTCTCTTTTTAGTGTGAAAGAAACATCATTATCACAGATAATACTGCGTCTTCCTAGTTGTATTTTTCATTTTCTAGCTAAATCTGGTTTTAGATCACTGTACAAGAAAGGGTTGAAGAACTATTGAAGAAACAAAATATTATATTTGAGGGAAAACATTCCATTTCAGTCAAATTGTAAACTTGGAATAATCCAACCTGAAAAATACTGAAGTATCCTCGTAATGCCAAGTTTGACAACATGTGTAAAACCATACTAGTAAAGAGAAAGAATAAGAAAAGTGACAATAACATGTATATAAATATATATAATATACAGCTGGGCAAGATAGTGCATGCCTATAATCCTAGCAACTCAGGAGGCTGAAGCAGGAGGATCACAAATTTGAGGCTAGACTGGGCACCCTAGTAAGACCAAAATTAAAAAAAAAATTAAAAACAAATTTTTTTTGAAGGCTGAAGGTGTAGCTCAGTGGTAGAGCACCCCTGAGTTCAATAGCCACTCAATAGGTGGGGGAGGGGGGAATAAACATACATACATATATATAGTGTGCTGTAATAGAATAAATACCTGGATTCCATTTAAGGAGATAGACAGCAGGACATGCCCTGGAATCTGTACAATAGGTGGAAATTAGCAAGATTTTGGTGGAAGTTGGAGGCAAGGGGAGAACACCGGGTCAAAAGAAACAGACTTTGAAGAAGTTCCGGAGACAAGAAGGATCAGATAATATTTAGGGTTAAGTGTAGAGTTGAGAGAATGGGAGAAGATAATGGAGAAAGGTAAGACTGGAGGAGCAAGTGGGACCAGATAGTGAGGGAGAGACCATATGCACTGAGATTTATTTTCCAAGTGCTTTCTACATGTATACTGAATCTTCATTTTATCTCATAACCAACATGCTTAGATATCATATTGTCACTTTTGTAAAAAGGTAAAAAAGGCTTAGAGTAAAGGGATTTGCTTGCAGATGTTAATAATTGTGTTCTATCTTCTGTTCAAAAGGTTGTCTCCTTGGGACTAAAGGAGTGTTAGGTGGTTGGGGAGGAATGCCAGTAGCAGATGTTCTCTTGCCTCTTGTTCTGCAACTCCCAAGCTGCTCCTAAGCCACAGGTCTCCACACCCTTCTGCATCACCCATTAGGAAATTCATCTGTGGCTCTTATAGGATTTAAGCTTTACACTGGTTCCCTAGGGGGGTCATTGACAGAAATAAAAAGTGACTCATTTGACAGAATTAGGATCCGGGATTCTTGCTTCTATTTTTAATGGTAGTAGATCCAGAGAATTCAAGTTATTATTGACAGACTTCATGGGTAAGTTAACTGAGTAATAATGACAAACCAAAATTTCCCTGGGGTATAAATTGTACAAAAACTTGGCAACATTAGGAGCAAAGTTTGAACAACAGTTGTGTAAGATGGTGACCTGGCTGTCTTCTCCGTATGAGTGACCAGTCACTTTGTGTAACATATGCTAAGCTAAATTTTATACAAGAACCTTTTAAGTAATATTAAATCAACCCTTAAACTCTGACTGGGTCTTTAAATTTATTGCTCATTTGTCCAAGGATCTTTTTTTCAGCTAGATGAAATAATATCCAAGAAACTGAAAGTCATAGGGTGATGAGAGTATTCCTGATTTTTCATCAGGTAAAATCAATGGTTTTATGTCTTTGCAATTCCTTCTAGGTGCCTTTGAGTTGGAAAAGATAAACACTATTGGAAATAATGACCTTTATAAAATCTAGAGAAAAAAAAAACCTATATATTTAGCCATGTTGAAATTTCCTATGATCATCTGTCCTCCACAGCATGGTTCCATATGACACTTCTGCTATCCGCAAACTGGTAAGCTTCCCATCTAGAAAAAGTTTGTAGATAGGGATGCAAAAATAGATGGAACCATATTCTATCTTAGAATAAATATGACAGTGATGGTGCATTTTAATCAAAGATAATGGGCACATTAAAACTTTCTCAAAGTTAGGCTAGAAACCCATCTTAAATCATTTTAACCAAAACCACATAAACAGGAACTAAAGTAACTGGATGGCCCATCATGAGTCAAGTATGAATAGATGGAGGAGACCATGCAATGTCATGGTTCTTGTTTCCATCTCTGGATGTGCCTGCCTTTGTTTATTCTTTATTCTTAGGCTAAGTTCTGGCAAAGATAGTGCCTGGATGCTATACGCTCCATTACCCTTATGGCTGCAGATTCCACTCTTCCTGAAAATTAGATTGATATTCAACATCCTGGCATAAGCTACTGCTCATCTTTGATTACTCTGTGCAGGGGAGTAAGAGACCTGCCTTATCTACACACTCACCACCCTGGACTTGGTTACCCTGGGAATAGGAAATAGGATGGTTCCCCAGAAGGAAACCTTGTAGAATGAGTAAAAATAAGTAAAAAATCAATTGAAGATGTCTTCTCTATAGGCAAATCAAATTAGGAGTAAAAAAACTCTGTTGATCCCCAAAATACATAAGCGTTTTTTAGAAAGCAGTCTTCACTGAACACATGTTTGAAGAATGTTATAACTCTATTGGAAGGAAAAGGTTGTCTCCCTATCAACAAAGATGCTTTTAAATCACAAAATGTTTTTCCAGTAACCATAAGAATTAAAATACATTATAATGGACGTAGTCATTCTAAGTTCAAATGACTATGAGGGAAACTATTACCTGTAGAAAAAATAAAATATTTCTCAGAATGTATCTTATTGGAAGTTAGTTGACTGACACAGCTGGCAAAGACAATAAATCAAACAAGAAAAGAATGACATTTTGGGAACTAACTTAATTAAAAGGCAAATCCCTGTTCCCGAAACTTACACTACATGACCCAAAAGTCTCCAGTTTATTGTGGAAAATTCCTAGTATCATTCAAAACTTGCTGCACATCAGATAGTTTTATCAAAATGTCAACAAACTTTTCTTTCTACCTAATTTTGGGAATAAAAATCTTTATTGCAAGTAGATACTTAGTCTAATCCGTTATCCTTTCAGCCTACTTTCTGAGCAGAGGTCAGAAAAAAACAGGGATGGTGTAGAAGGAGACAGGCCTTAAAAAAAAAAAAAAAGAAAAGAAAAGAAAAGGAATTCATGAAAGCTGGCACAGTATCAGACCATAAACAAAATGCCTTCCTGAGCAGATTGTATAATAGGCATTTCACAAGTTAAACAATCCCTTAGTCGTCATGGTTGTGAAAGAGAGCAAAGACTAAAAAAGGAAACAATCTCTCTTCTTTCTCTCCTGGGTAAGACAGAATCTCACAGTATGTTGGAGTGTGAATGTCTCTCATCGAGAACTGATTTCCTGGCATCCTCCTGCCACCTCGTTCCCCAAGCATCCCTTCTAGAAGTGTAATATAGCATCTATTTCTTATTCAATTAAAGGATATTTTCTTTTTAACACAATTTGGTGATTTGGGCTTAATTGGGCTGCACCTCGGGTTCTCTCCTCACAGAAAGTGAGTTGCTGGCTGGATGTTGTAGAGTTGCCACCCCCCAGCCCGACTCTGCAGTCCTAATTACATTGAAGTGTTATTTCCCTCCACCTGAGCTGCCTAAAGACTGGTTTCTGGATCAGAAGCACATCCTGCACACACCAGCGCTTCCTTGGGAGGGTGTTTTGTGTATTTAGGCTTTGATAGTTACATTTTTGTCTTTGATTTTACTGAAAGACAATAGGATGCTTGGATGTAAAGAACCACAATACCCTCCTACCCACAGAGCCACTGAGGATGGAAGGAGAAAGGAAAAGTAAGTGCCTAATACTGTAGTTTGTACATGCTAGTTTACTTGAAGTAACTAGTGATAGTGCTTCTTTTTTCTCCCCAAGGAGTCCTGGTATGGACCATGAAATATTGGGTCATCCTACAGATACCCTGTATCTCCTCAGATACCATTGAAGAATTTGCCTATGGTTACATACAGTGACATACACAGAAGCTCATTGATAAGAAAGATTAATGGAATTGCTATAAAAAGCCTGAACTCCTGTGTTAAATGATTGCTGATCCATGGTCTCATTCAATTGATCTGACTTTCCAATTAACTTGCAAGGCCGTTTCCTTAGACCCGTTACAATGGACAAATGACAAAAGTTTTAGAACTTCCTTTAAGAAATGATGAGCAGAGAGTGGGTAGGGAAGAGGTGAGAGAAAACAAGTTGCCTGACTCTGGTCTTGCCAGATTGCTGCCTCCTATGGTGGTGTGTGGGGAAGTTAAAACACTCAGGTTGTGTCTGTTGAGCTGAGAGTAGAAGCTGCCCATCATTAGATCAACTGTCCAAGACCAGCTTTCCCTCCATTTCTCCACTTCCAGGAGTAGACGCCTGTATGTAGGTGAGAGTCATAGGAAACAGGTTCCTGATTGAACAACAACTACATGGATGGATCTTTCTATTGTCTAAATTGCAATGGGAGTGCTAATAGCCACAACCCAAACCATAGGAACTTCACAAACCAAACTCAGTGAGGAGAGATGCACTTGTTAAACTTTTAAAAGTACACTGGTCAGTGTATATGCAATTGCCTATCCATAACAAGGATATCTTAGTTTTGGGATAAATAAACTGGAAATTATTCCTGGAAGTTATGGTTTAACGTATGTGTTCCTCCAAAATTATTAACTTAAACCCCAGAGTGATGGTCTTAGGAAGTGGGGCTTTGGGGAGGCAATTAGGCCAACAGGGTCACCCCCTCATGAATGGATTGATGCTGATATGAAAAGGACTATAGGGAGGACGCTAGAGCCTTTACAACCTTTCACCTCTTCAGTCATGTGTGGACAGTGTTCCCCTTTCTACATGTGAGGATACAGCAAGAGGTACCATCTTGAAGTAGTGAGTAGCCCTCAACAGACACTGAATCCTCCAGCACCTTGATCTTGGACTTCCTCAGCCTCCAGAACTGTGAGAAATAAATTTCTATTACTTACAAATTACCTAGCCTGTGGTATTTTGCCATAACAACAAATGGACTAAGATAACAGGTACTTCCCTTAGTGTATAACACATCGTAGCAGCACATTACTATAGCAGATCCATAAAATGAAGAGGTTTACTGGCGCATCACTCCCTGAGGCTATGCAAATTCCACTAACCAATGAGGATTAACGCCCAATGTATTAATTACAGTTCTCAGGAGAAGACAGAAGCAACATGGTGTGTGTGTGTGTGTGTGTGTGTGTGTGTGTGTGTAATGACAGAGACACAGATACAGAATTATTATAAGAAATTGGCTTAAATGATTGTAAAGGCTTGATAAGTATACAAGCTGTAGATCAGGCTAACAGCTAGAGACCCAGGAAGAGCTGACATTGCAGTTTGGGTCTTAGGTCCACCGGCTGGCAGAATTCCCTCTGTCTGCTTTACTCAAGTCTACTGATTTAAATCTTAATGGCATCTGAAAAAAAATAAAAATAAAAAAAACCTTCTCAGAAACACTAGACTAGCGTTTGGCCAAATATATGGGTAGCATGACTTAGCCAAGGTGGCATAATGTTAACATCACAGTAACTCTTGCCAACGTAATATCTTGTTTGAACTTCTTTTTGTTTACACCTTCAAAACCCATTTAACAATAGTGAGAAGCTAGGAAGTATTTGAAGTTAAGAGAATATATTCTATAAGGTAAGTCAAAACAAAACACCAACAGATGTAAATTTGAAATTAGTAAAACAGAACCAAGTTCTCTCCTTAAATAAATTAAAAAATATACAGAAATTAACTCACTTCCATTTTCACTCAGGTTTCTTGACATATGTTTTGGAGGATAGCACTTCTACATAAATAATCATGCCCTCACTTTCTGCAACTAAGATATTAGATCATGATGAGCTGTCGATTAAAAAAAAAAAAAAACACAGGTGAAGATTCTATTGACTAATTCAGACTTGCAGTTTCTGACCTAAATAAGAAGGTGTTTGGTTTATTTATCTTGGAAAATTGTCAGCAAAGTTTTTGGAATCTGGAAAGGTAAAACATTTTTTTTTACCTTACTTGAAAGGATATGAAAATATGTCCTACCTTTAGAATGTACTTTCTATTTTTATACAAGGACAGTTTACTACTGCTCAATGGCGTTACTGTATGCAACCTGAAGGGCAGTCTGAGAGTGGGATGGTGACCAGAGAACAACTGTCTGAAGGGGTTCTCTAGGGGCTGGAGTAGCTGAACCCCAAATAGAAACTCCTGGTGTGGCCTATGGTCTGACAAGGACACAGAATATTTTAAGTAGCAACTTGAAACCTAATGTTCTGGAAAAACTTCCCAGCTTCTATATTTCTACCAGAGGTACTTCCAGGTTTACCAGGACATTTACAAAGTTAATGTAATTCCTGTATACATGAGCTCCCTTTTAAATGCAAAATTTCACCCCGCAATAAAATGTTTTTTAACCAAAGAAATAAATCGGATTTCTGGAAATGAGAAACAAAATACCATTGTGATGAATAATTTCTATTTCTATTTTATTCCTAGGGTCAAGTAATTATTTCCATATTTTTTACCTCTGTTTTGGGTCAATGCAATATATAAAGTAATGAAAAAATGTTCTCAATAAAGATTACTGTCATTTTTTTTATTCCTTCAACATATTTTTAAAACCATGCACTAGTTTGTAGAATATGCTGGAGATTCTGAGTGGGGTAAGACACAATAAGATGTTGTGCTTTGAGTCAGCGTTTTGCCCCCTCTGAAATTTGTGTTGAAATTTAATCCTCAGTACACATTTTTAAGAGGCGTGGTCTTCAGGAGGTGAGTAAGTCTTCATCAGTGAGATTAGCTGCCCTTGTAAAAGGTCTTACCAGAGGAGTTCACTCATATTTGTCCCTTCCATTCCTTCCACCACATAAAGATACAACTTCCATCCCATCCAGAGGACGAGGCAACAAGACCCCATCTTGGAAGCAAAAAGCAACCCCCAACACACACCAATCCTGTCAGTGCCTTAACCTTGAACTTCCTGGCCTTTAGAACTGAGAAAAAATTTTTTGTTTGTTTTATGTTTTTTTAAGTTATTGATAGACCTTTATTTTATTTATTTATTTATATATGATGCTTAGAATTGAACCCAGTGCCTCACACATGCTAGGCAAGTGCGTTACCACTGAGCCACAACCCCAGCCCCAAATTTCTGTTTTTGAAAATAATTTCCCAGTGTATGGTTTTGCTATAGCATCACAAATGGACTCAGACTGGTAGGTAAACAAGAAGTGTGGGTGACATGAAAATAAAGGAACAAAGACACAAAAGAGGGTCCAGACTCCTTCATAAAGGAGTTAATGACAGTCCCAGTCAATAGGGAAAATGTAAGGTCTCCAGATACCTCCTACGTGTCCATCAATAGATTTAGCCTACTGGACATCTGGTGTTGCCCTCAGCACTAGATACCTTGAATCAAGTTGGAGAAAATTAGACTTCATGGTTCCTTTTCCTCCTGGGCTTCATCGACTATGGAGTCTGAAAAAGAAGACAGCCTTCAGGCGGTAGCGCGCTCGCCTGGCATGCGTGCGGCCCGGGTTCGATCCTCAGCACCACATACCAACAAAGATGTTGTGTCCGCCGAGAACTAAGAAATAAATATTAAAAATTCTCTCTCTCTCTCTCTCTCTCTCTCTCTCTCTCTCTCTCTCTCTCTCTCCCTCTCTCACTCTCTCTTTAAAAAAAAAAAAAAGACAGCCTTTCACAAGCCTTACCAGAAGTGAGAACAGGAGGCTGCCAACATGGAATCACTGAAGGGTGATCTTCTGGTAGTGGAGCACATTGTCCAACAACTGTCAATCACTCCAGGTACCATCCTCGTGCTCCTGGCTCAGCCATTCTCCATCCAACAGCTATAAAATAGCAATGAATGCCCTTATTGCATGTATTATTCCTACATACTGCTTGCTTCCACAAATAATTTGGGAATGCTTATGTGAATAAAAGTCATACATACAACATTACCCTGTAACCTTTGAAATAATAACATAGTAAGTAGGTAGTGAGTAGATAGTTTAACCTAGGTTTACTCAACAGTATTAAGTTTAGTGGGTTTTGTTTATTTGTTGTGGTGGGAAGTGAACCCAGGGCAAGTACCCAATCACTGAGCTGTAGCCTCAGCCTAAGCATTAAATGGAGTTCTATTCCTACTGATAGTCAAAGAAAAAAGGAAGGAAGGAATGAGGGAGGGAGGGAGGGAAGATAAAGGAGGATGTGAAAAGGATAAATTCATATAAACTTAACAGATAAAAAAGAAAACTAGCAATTCAGAAATGTCTTTGTTCTTCTAGGATAAAATCCAAAGAGGGATAAATTGTAACAATATTTCTCTAAAAGTCATTAAGTAATGAATAGTTGTACAAAGGATACAGATACATATAGCTTGTGGGGATTGGGTTGTGTTTGGAGTGTGGATTCTGAATAAAAGCTAAAGGGAAATTGTTACAGCTTTGAAAAGATCTTTCCATATGAAACCATTTAGGGATAATAGCTCCCACTTAATACAGGTTGAGTATCCCTGATCTGAAATGCTTGGGTCCACATGTGTTTGGATTTATAATTTTTTTTTCAGATTTTGGAATATTTGCACATATGTAATAAGATGGGAACAAATTTAACTATGAAACTCCTCTGTGTTTTGTCTACACCTTATACACATAGCCTGAAGGTGATTTTTCACATGTTTTTATTATGCCTTTGTTTTGACTGCAAACCATCATGTGAGGTCAGACGCAGAATTTTCTACTTGTGGCATGGTGTCTGCTCTCACAAAATTTCGGATTTGGGAGCAGTATGGATTTTGGATTTGGGGGTTTGGGACATACAATGTGTATATGCTGATATTGACATTGTCTTGAGGATTTACAGATATTTTCTCTATCTTGTAACTATGTTATAAGGTAGATAAATATTATTGTTCATATTCCAACTATCTACGGCGAATCCTGAAAGATTGAAGAACTTGGTCAAGATAAAGCTAAGAATTGAATCTGGGGATGCCTGGCCTAAAATCACATTCTTTCACCTCTAGCCACCCAGACAGGAGGCTTTCTATTGATTTGATTGATATAGGAACAAAGAGCAATATGGAAAATGCCAGTCACCATGTTCCACAACTCCAGTTGCCATTATCTGAGCCCAACTTTTGACCCAAAGAGGAGAGCAAACAATTTGAGTTTGAGATCCCCAGATTCACTTCTTAGCCTGCAATACTGGTATTTTAACAAAAGAAAATTCTAATGTTTTATATGCTGGATCTGTAAGAGGCAAAGCTGATTTTCTTTTCAATAAAAACTAGAGTCAGATACAGACTTTCCAAGTTGAAGAGTAAATCCTGTCTTTGCACAGAGATAGACTGTGCGGCCCATGAGGATTGGGGCCAGAGCTTTCCTAGGGAAGCCAGGTGAGGCTCCGGGTTCTACACAGTAAGTGTTATTTAACAGCAAAATGCCTCCGTTAGGACTCTTTTGAAGGTGGCAGACATTCAATGAACCTAAAAGGAAAAGAATTTGTTATCTTGTAAAATCTAAAGAAGAGGTGAACATCCAATCCATGTGAAAGACAAACATTAAGTTGGATCTCAAGAGACTACAGTAACAAGAACCCGAATGATGCCAAATCTGTCTTTCTCTCTCACTTGCTCCCCGCCACTACCCCCCCTCCCCACCCCCATGCTTGCTGTCTCTTTGCTCCGTGCCAACTTTTTCTCACACTGAGCCAGACTTTCTCTGTGTGGCAGAAATATGATCGCTGACAGTTCCTACATTTCACAACTCAATTCCATCACAGGACAAGACTGTCTCATGCACACTATACCCTTCCCAATCAACAAACAAACTACTCAAGAAACACCTCTAATTAGGACAGCATGGCTTGGCTGCCCATCCCTGAGCACTCCATGCTATCTGGGAGCAAGACTGTAGAAGACGAAGGAGCAGTTTCCAGAAAAATGAGTTGCTTTCTTCAGAACAAGGCAGGAAGTGATTGGTAGAACAAACAATAAATACCTTCCACAATATTAGCTCAGTGACTTCAAAAGCAGAAATTACCATCTGTCAAATTCTATCCAAGAGATATTTTATTTAATTGATGGATCAAATTTTTTATTTATTAATATCTGATTGCAAAAGTGATTTTGAGATTATTAAAGGAAATCAATTTTTCAATATAAACAAGGCTATTCCTTATAAACTAACATCAGAAAAGAAATGTTGAGGTATTTCATAAAGAATGTGAAATATAGAAACATGAGTCCCACAGGAACAAAAACACCAGGACCACCCAGACCATCACACCAAACACAGTTCTGGAACAACTTGGTGGGGTCCAAAACAATATATTCTAAACGTGCATGTTTTAGCTTTTAAGAGATTTAAGCTAGTAAAAAGTCTCATTTACTTATTAAATTAAGAAATTGGGGGAGAGTACCTTCTACATGCTAGACACCACGAGAAAATATAAAAGAATGAATAAAATGTGCATAGTTTTTTCTGAAGTCATGCATGGATATTATTTCCCTTAATTGAGCTTTTAATAATTACTTGAGCAACAAAGAATTCAAGAATGTACTCATTGGCAGGTAGCTAGCAATTTGTCTGTGGCTGATTAAGGAAATAATTACATGGTCCCTTCAGGGAAGAGCTAGGGTTAGAACTGAGACGTAGTGAAAAGTAAACAACTTTGAAGATATTCTCCTGAAGCCATCTTGCTTCCTCATGGAGGTAAGTTAGGGGATTTCCATAGGCAGAATCAAGATCCTCCTTAAAATAGAGCAAATTTTTTAAATGTCCCTAATTTCAATGTAGAATGAGTTGGCAATAATTTTGGTTGACAAAACATTATTAAGCAGTGTGTCTGAAGGTCTTTCTCAACATAATAGCATTCCTACAAAACACCTGAGGACATCCAGGCTTCAACTCCTTTCAGGTATAGCCATCAAGAGGAGCTGTTTGCCAAGTGTATATCAGGTCAATGAGCAAGGTGACATGATACACTGATTGTTAACAGTTGTGTAAAGGTTGATAGTGACCAAAAATGAGGGGGGGGGGTGTTGTGGGAGAGAGCTAAGCTCAACACACAAAATAAAAAACCCCACCTCCTCCAGCCACACCCTCCCCTTCAGTTACCACTCAGCTAATCCCTATCAGGGAATTAATTCACGGATTGAGTTAAGACTCTCATAACCCAATCAATTCACCTCTGAATGTTCTTGCATTGCCTCAGATGTGAGTTTTTTAGTTTAATAAGGGTACATGAGCCAAGCCTCACATCCAAACTATAGCAATAATCAATCTTCTATTAAAGGTACCATACTATGATTTCTTTTCATGTATACCTATAAAATTACTTGCTAGAAATCGATGGTAATTGTGGAATATTTTTTTTTTTTTTTTTGGTACTAGGGATTGAACTTGGGCACTCAACCACTGAGCCACTTCCCCAGCCCTATTTTGTACTTTATTTAGAGACAGGGTCTCACTGAGTTGCTAAGTACCTCCCATTGCTGAGGCTGGCTTTGAACTCTCGATCCTCTCTCTCAGCCCCCCCAGCTTCTGGGGTTACAGGTGTGCTCTACTACACCTGGCATGTAGTTCCTTTTTGATCAGCCTGCATACAGATGGTGCTGCTGGGTCAGGTAACCTCAAAAGAGCTATCCCAGAGAAATAAATCCATGTGTTTGTTGTTAGAGTTAACTAATTCATCCATCAAAGTGAGGATGAAGAGCAATGCCTGGACAACAAAATGAGTTTGAGTATCATTGATATTAATCAGGGATTATTACTGTCATCATTATTTTTATTTTACTCTCACTAGTTAATGGGTTGAGCTGGCCTATGGAACCACTCTGTCATTCCTGTATGAATGCATGCCTTATTATTTGCTGCAGTAAGAGAGCATGTATCTAAGTAATACATCCACTGTGCTGACTTACTAATTCCATTTATGAATGGAAATTAATATCATTTCTTATCCACTCTTATGTCTGCAGTAATTTTAAGAAAAAGTCTCTGAATCCCACTTTGAAAGTCTGGTATCTATGTTGAAATCATTAGATTTACTTCAATGTTTATAGCAGCTCAATTCACATTATCCAAGCTAGGGAACCAGCCTATGTGCGTTACAAGAGATGAATGTATAATGAAAATGTGGTATATATACACAATGGAATATTACTCAGACATAAAGAATAATTAAATTTTGGCATTTGCCAGTAAATGGATGGAACTGGAGAATATCATGCTAAGTGAAATAATCCAGTCCCCCCAAAACAAAAGCAGAATGTTCTTTCTGATATGTGGATGCTGATTCACAACAAGGGAGGGGAAAATTAGAAGTTCATTGGACTAGACAAAGAGAAATGAAGGGAAGGGAGGGGTAGATAGTAATAGGAAAGACAGTAGGATTATTTGGACATAAATTTCATATCTTCATATATAAATACACAACCAATGTAAATCCACGTGATGTATAACCATAATAATGGTATCCTAATTGGAACAAGTTACCCTTATTCTATTTATATATAATATTTCAGAATATACTCTACTGTCATGTAAAAAGTAGTAAAAATATTAAAAAGAGAAAAAATAAATCATTAGGCTTGGCTCATGCACCCTTATTAAATCAAAAAAGACAGTATCAGAATGATGCCAGAATTCTGAACTTGTTTCTACCCTTTTTGGATTTTGTCATTGCTCAATCATGTGAAAGAGAACACAGATGTGAACCAATTCTATCTAATGCTCCTCTGCTCCTCAGAAAGGAACAGTCATCTGGCACTTAGTAATCCCTCACTAAATGTCGGTCAAATGGACTATATTGAGCACATGACTCTCCAATAGGAAGGTGAAGGGTTTTCTTCTGGTAAATAGACCAAATTAGAGTCCTTGCTGAAGAAAAAATGAGTTCATAAAGGTGATTTTTTTTGGGGGGTGGGGGAAGTACCAGGAATTAAACTCAGGGATGCTGAGCCAAAGAGCCACATCCCCAGCTCTTTTTATATTTTATTTTGAGATAGGTCCTCTCTCAGTAGAGAGGCTTGGGGCCTCACTAAGTTGCTGAGGCTGGGTTTGAACTTGTGGTCCTTCTGACTCAGCCTCCAGAGCCACTGGGATTATAGGTGTGCACCACCTAGCCCTGTTCATAAAGGTGATTTTGACTTCACAGGGATGTGTCAACAAAAATCACTTACTCAGAGTTCTGCAAAGTGTTCTTTGTTCAGTTAGGGATGATTCAAATACAAATTTCCAGTGAAAACCTGACTATCCAGAAACACCTGGAAATTAAATATACTATAACACCTAGTAAGGTCGATAACTAAGGGTTATTCTTTTTAGCTCAAAATTGGTTTCATTGTATTTCTTGTTTTGTTTTAACCATTTTAGATAAAAATTTTAATAAATATACTTACTTCATATTTTCCTACACAGAATTTAATAATGATGCCACTTTTTTAAACATTCTGAAGCATATTATTATAAACATCTATTTACAGTCTGGCTCTCAGGACTGATAGAAATATGTAGTCTCAAGTTAGACGTTGGGTTTTTGCTTGTTTTAGTTTTTCTATTTGAATTTTCCTACCTTTTCCTCTAGACACTAAGGCAATTATTCCTGCTTTTGGTCTGTGCTTCTTCCAATCCTATTATCATATTTCATACCATATTGCATTTGGTACGTGCTTATTCCAATCCTATTATCATATTTCAATTTGTAGGCTCAAATATGGTAGACTAAGATATTAGAAAGTGATATTAAAAAGTACTGTGTGTAAAACAAAAGAATTTAGGTTTTAAATGGTTTGGATGGTACCCTCTGTGGGGAAAAAAATGTTTTGTTTCTGAGAATTTCATATTTTAACTGTTCTTTGAATATCTTCTTGGTTTCTGGGATATTTGTTATTTTCCTGATTTGGTCAGTTTTAAAATTCTGCAGAGATTAAGTATGAATGTATCTAGTTAATAATTAATTAAACAATGAATAAATATTTCATGAGTTCCTGCTTTTTTCTCAGTGTTGAGTAGAGATTATATATGTGTTGAGGAAAATACTTCCCTACCATTTCAATGTGTTGGGGGAAATATTTCCCTCCAATTTCAAAGGACAAGGAATATATTTATTTTTGAGGTAATCTGAGTCCCTTGAAATGGTGGTGGTGAGATGGAGAATTAGACTAAATAACAATTTAAGACTATTTCATAAAATGTTATAAAACAACCTATGAGGGGTTGGGGTTGTGGCTTAGTGGTAGAGCACTTGCCTAGCATGTGTGAGGCACTGGGTTCGATTCTCAGCTCTGCATATAAATAAATGAATAAAATAAAGGTTTATTAACATCTTAAAAAATTAAAAAAAAACAACCTATGAAAGCATTTATCATAAGAGGTGATGATTATGTATTTTAGTTATTATTTACTTAATGTCCATCTCTCCCACTATCCTGCAAACTCTGTATAGAGAGGAACAACATCAGTTTCACTAATTTTTAGTGACTGTTAACAGAGGTGCTCAATGAAATTTTTTTAAATGATCCAACCAAAGTAAAACATAATTAATAAGGAAGCACTATTTCCCAATTTAAAGGACCAGGGTCCAGACTCATAAGACTCCCTTGCTTTCTGCCTTCATGTGATTTGAAACAAATCACTTACTGTCTTAGAACTCCAGTGATCTCATGTGAAAAATGAGATAATCTATCAAGAAAGTTATTACAACATTTATTCAAATATTATATTGAGAGTGTTTGTTAAACTATAAGGTGTTATGAAAATATCATTTTTTCCTAAATTATAATAATTGAAAGTTAAAATTTTCAAGAATGAACAATATTAGACTACAGCTTCTGCTGCTTGATTTAAAGAATTAATAGCCCTGACCTCAATGGCTGCTAATATCTCCCAAAGTCAGATCATGAGACATTATGTGCCTCCTGGCTCAACCATATCTGTGAAGTATTCTTGCTAAAAAACTGAACTTAATTTTTACCAAGCCTCTAGATCTAACTTCCGAGTTGAAGGAACTGTGGGTGTGATGGGCAATGAGTGAGCTCTGGGCTAAGGGAAAGCATATTAGACACATAACCTGGGTTCTTTAATGAACAGACTTCAAAGGAAATAAAAGAGAGAGTTCGAAGAGGAGGAGCCTGGAGGTTTGTAGAAACTTTGGAGCCACATCAACCAACTGGAATGTGTGGCATCCAACTTGCTTCCTTCAACAAACACATTTTTAGAAATTAAAAAAAAAAAAGAAAGAAAGAAAGGGAGAACCCAGGCTTCTTCAAAAGTAAAAACTTTTACTCCTCCACAGTCATTGTTAAGAAAATGAAAAGACCAGCTATAGACTGAAAATATATATTTTCAAAGCACATTTAATAAAGGACTTTTAGCAATAATACATAAAAAGCTCTCAAAACTCCATATTGAGAAAACAAACTGATCTTTTTTAAAAGTGGGCAAGCAAATAGAGCAAATGCGTCACCATGAACAGCAAATGAGTAAATGAAAGGATGTCCGACATCATTACTCTGTATAGAAATTTGAATTAAAACCACCAAGAGATCTATTACATACCCATCACAATGATTAGAGCTAAAAGGGGGAAAAATTGACAATATCAAATACTGGTGGTGCAGAACAGTGAAACTCATATTTTGCTGGTGAGAATATAAAATGGTACTTTGTAAAATGTCACTGTAGCTCTTTCTTATGAAGCTAAACAGGCACTCCCCTTTATGACTCAGAAATCATATTGTCATATATTTCTGTAATTAAAAGCACAATGCATATGTGCATTCAAAAATCTCTAGTTTTAGAAAGTCAATTATACGTAATTGACCTAAACATAAAACCATCCAAAAAATCTTTAAAAAGGTAGATGATAAGTAAAACTGTGGTATATCTACACAATGGAATACCACTCAGCAATAAAAAATGGAGAAATTGCTGGGTGTCATGGTATATGCCTGTAATCCCTGCAACTCAGGAGGCTGAGGTGAGAGGATTACAAGGTCAAGGCTAGCCTGGGCAGGTAAGCAAGACCGTGTCTCAAAATAAAAAAGGAAAAGGAGGAGAAGTAGCTCAGAGGTAAAGCACCCTAGGTTCAATCCCCAATAACAAAGATAAAGAAAAATAAAGGAGAGAGAAAGAAAAAGAACAATAGACAAGATGCTAATACACAGATCAACATGGATTAATCTCATAGGCATTTTGCTAAATGAAAGAAACCAGACTCAACTGGCTGTAGGGTAGATTTCACTCACATGACATTTGGGAAAAGACAAACCAATAAGGACAAAACCAGTTTAGTAGTTGTCAGAGCCTGAGGCTGGGGAGAGGGGTACACAATGAAAGGGCACAAAGATAGATTTTTGGGGGTGATTATGATAGACATATTCTATATCTTGGTTGTGATAGTGATTATAAGACTGTGTTGTTTGAAACCTTGAACTCAAAAGAATGGATTGTGCTCTTTGTAAATTACAGCTCCATTTCAAAAACAGAAATTTAGGACACATATCGACCATCTACAATGTGGCAATTTTGTTTTGTTTCTGATTTTTTTTGTTGTTGTAGTTAGACACAATACCTTTATTTTATTTATTCATATATGGTGCAGAGGATCAAACCCAGTGCTTCACACATGCAAGGCAAGCACTCTGCCACTGAGCCACAACTCCAGCCTTGTTTCTGATTTTTTTTTTTAAAAAAAGCTTTCAAAAAAATGTATAAGACAATTGGGAATGTATGAACACTGGCTTGATGTTTTATGATAATGAGTTATTATTTTAAGGAAAATTGTGATGGTAATATTATGGATCTATTTACATGTATTTATACCTTTTAGAGCTACATAAGAAAATGATAGAGTTGGTGTGTACGAAGTGTAGGTGGTGAGACCAAGGGGCACGGATGAAAGGAGGTTGCGTGTGAGGTTGCAAGAACCTCACACAGGAAGGGTTAGCATGCTAGTCTCTATACTCTTAAGTGTGAATTGAAATTTTCTTTAATGAAACTTTTTTTAAAATATGCAATAATTTTATAAAAATGGAACTCCTTAATTCTATGAAAAAGGAAAATATACAGAAAATAATAATCTGCATCAGAGGAGCCAAGGCAAATATGGAAATGAACTGCATAAACGCTGTTTTTTCAGCTTTAGGAGGATTCAAGGCCCAACCTCTGACATCTTGGCTGGAAATTCATCGTGGCTGGTGTCAGCTCATACTTGAAGACACTTGCTCCACCAGTACGCTGGTCCCAGCCTGAAACTATGGCATCAGGTTCCTGAGTTCCTGAGCCCTTATTGGCACATCTTCACCAAAAAGTCTTATACTAGCCTGAAACATTGAAGTTTGGTAGAAATTTTGGTACAAACAGTACATCTCTGTTCATTTCTATCTTTCCTGCAGTCTGTCATTAATGTTCACTGCCTTCTGGTTTTAGATAGTCCCCTTTTGTGTTTAGTATAACAATAGCTATTGCATGAGTTTTGTTTCATGTAGTCTTGCTTCAGATTCTTGAAAATACAAATATATTCAGAGAGGAAGATAATAGGCCCATATGTAAGATCTTAATACAGAGTACTTATTAACTATGCTGCAACTTTCTCTTACAATCATCACTTTTATGAATTAAAAAAAAATTCTCTAAGTAAATTAATTGGGTCTTCTGTCTTTTAGCACGTCTTTGTTCTACATTCCCAGGAAAAATAAGAGGTTGAGCCTCCGAGCCAGTGCTGGGAGGCAGAGGGTCAGGGCTAACACAGTGGACCAGGGCCAGGCTGGCTCAGGCCAGGGCAGGAGCCAAGCCAAAAAGAGCTGGGACGGGAGCACCGGTCACACAGCCAGAAGCAAACAGGTTGACGGAGGTCAAAGCAGATCATGGCTCTTGAGTCCACAGGACAGGAAGTCTTGGCCCACAGTCCCCTATGACAGTGCATTCTTAAAGTGGTTGTATTTCAGGGGCTGACTCAAACTGCATTGTTTTTTGGGGTTTTCTGTTTCTTTGTTTAAAGCACCCCGTATTTCTGAATCACTGTAAATTCCTGAGTTTTTGTCTCTTCAGCAGCACATTCTACAGTCTAATGTTGATCATCAATATTGATCAAGTATTAATGAGTATTGATCAGAGAAAATTGCCAAAACAACATCAGTAGACAACTTGGACTGGCTGACTTCTGTAGGAGAGGTAAGATAATTTTAAAAGTTTAAATGACTTTTTTTTTCCAAATACAATCTAGAAAACTTTTCTTCCTCTGCTAGAAAACAGTAAGTAAGGGCTGGGGTTGTGGCTCAGCAGTAGAGTGCTCACCTAGCACAGGCGGGACCCCGGGTTCGATCCTCAGCATTGTGTTAAAAAAATTGTTTAAAAAAAGAAAACAGTAAGTGATGTTTCTCATGGTTTTTGGCAGAATCCTATTGTAGCATGGTTTGTTACTTAAGTGGACTTGTGTATAAAATGAAGCAAAGTCTTTGCTCCCTAAATCATAAATACAGCAAAATGCTATCAGCACAGAGATGACTTTGGAAATGTCTTTCAATGCACCCTTAGAATCTATCTTTTAATCCACCCCTCTGAGCACCATGGTAAACATATGAAGAAAGGGCCTTGCTTGTTTGTTTTGCCTTCTAGGATCTCCTTGTCCCCACTGTCATTAGAGGTGCCTCTCTGATTCCAAATGAACTCTTGTGTCCTTGGCCCATACATCCTAGATGCCCATAGGTTGGGTCCAGGACCTACTTCCTAATCTTTTCATCACCAAAGTCCTCTTTATCTATGCACTTTCCTCTCCTCTCCACACACAGAGAGAAGGTTGTAAATGATTTCACTGCCACCCTGGGAAGGTAGGATTTTCCTAACTTGCAGGGAAGCTTGATCATATAACAGCTTCCATATTAACTGTAACAACAATGCAAAAGTAAGCTGTACAGATATTTGTAGATTATGAGCTATGCAATTCCAGAAGGAAAACAGTTTATACTCTCTGAAGAAGGTGACCTTGGCCATACAACACTTTTCCCTTTTTAATGTATGGTTGGTGCTGCTGCATCAAAGTGGAATGGATGCCTAGCAGTCTGCTGTTCTGTTGCTGCCAATGATTAACACCGTGACCTCAGAGAGGCATGTGGTGTCTGTGTTTATAAAATGATGGGGTTAATAATCTCTGAGGTCCAGCTGATTTTGTTAAAACTCAGGTCTTCCTGAAAGAGGACAAATGTAGAATTAGGAGATTCCAGCTCTATTCTAGTTCTGTGGGAGACCTTGGCTATCTCACTTTGTTTCTGTTTCTCCAAATGTTAAGTAGGGAGTAACTGGGGAGAATGATAGTGAAGTTTCAGTAATTGGTTACAAAAAGTATGAAATCATTTAAAATGTGTTCTACCAATGTAAGGGGCCCTTAAATTAGCTTGCTTCATCTGTACTTATTAAAATGGATTTACATGACTTTGAGAGGTGGGGAAGAATTTGCCTCTGTTCAAGAAAAGAGCAAAGCAAGCAAAACATGATGTCTAAGCCAGGACCTCAAGGGCAGAAATGAGCAGAAAGTGAAAAGTAGGAAAATTGGTCCTAATCTGGTATGTGGTCCAGTTACAGCCTTTCTGCCTCAGGGTACCTGCTTCTACTATAAACAACAACAACAATAAAAACCACAACAAAAAAATGTGGGGCAGAGACAGGAAGTTGTGGCTATTCCCAGCCTTGCTTAAGCCTCAGGGCCCTAAGACTTTAATCAAGAGTACTTTCTTGGTCTCTCCCCAGCTGGTTCCTTTACTGCCCACCTCATCCCTGATCCAAAGACCCATACCTTCTCAGACATCTTTGATATCTCATATTATGTCAATCAGGGTCCTCTGAACCATTTTCTTCCATAGCAATTAGATCAGAAATAGTAACTGGTGCTAAAACCAATTTGAAATAATTGAATGTACTCTGCACTCAGGCCAGCCCTGCTACATTTTATGTGTCTTTTGTTTCTTTCAGAAGCCTTCTTTCCCCATTTCACAAATGCTTATGTTCTTTTACAGACATTACAAGCATTTAACCAACCGTGGGAAGAGATTGAAGCTATCCTTCCATGAAGGCATCCGTTCATTCTGTTTTCCAAGGAACATAGTTGTGTGACCTCACTAAGGAAGGGGAGAAATAGAAGCACATGTTGTTTATATTCCTCTTTATAAGATATACTGAGAAGTGGGCGGGCAGAATTAGGGTGGGACCACCTCACTCAACTCTGGATGTCTAAGAGTGGCTCAGGACAGATTAAGCATCCAGGGAAGATGACAGGGCATTTAGGTTGTAGTGAATAAGCTTTAATGAGTGACTCATGTGGGCTTGCTTTAACTCTTTCCATTTCAGGTTGGAAATGAAATTAAATATCTGATAAGCGAACTGAAACCCAATTTAGGGCTAATCTGGTTTTGGTTTGAGCATGTTTGTTTTCAATATCTCATTGGCAAATCATATTATGTGGGAGTGAGAGGTCCTAGATGATGATCCTGTCTCTGAAATGGATTTTATTGCCCTTCTTCTTTGCCAAATGAGGTAATATGAAAGCCATATGCCTCAGGAGCATAAAATCCCTGGGAAGTTGAAATCAGCATTTGCAGGAAAGTCTACTAAAGGCAAATGCTTCAGTTCTTCTTTTGTGCCCAGAAACTCAATGAAACTTCTACACAGAGAAATAGTTGCCCCAGGGTGTGAAAAAGTAAGTTGAGAGTGGTCATGTAGGTTTGATTATATCATATCTTAATGTACAAGTTGTAAAATTAAAAAGAAAAAAAAACAAATATAGACTCAGGATTGTCAGGTGGAGAACAGATTCTCAACCAAGTCTGTATTTACAACAAACAGGAATTAAACATTCAGAGCTAGACTTTGGGGGCCTCCATCTTCCTTTTCAACTTTCAGCATCCAGAGGCCCCGGAACTTCCCATTCCCATGCTTCAGATCTTTATCTGCCACCAACTGTCCAAATCCTTCTACAATAATGCCCTTTCCAGGGTCTTCTGTCTTTTAGTGAGTGATTCCAGAAGACCTCATAACTACCAAAGGAACAAATGGATGACTCTGTGGCCCACCAAGAAGATTTGACTTCCACACCAGTGGGCAGACACCAGACTTCCCAACCTCACGAAGAGGACAAGGAGGTGAATATCAGCCTCCCGACTTTGTTTTTCTCTTTGTTTTGACTTTCAGGGGAAAGTCAGCCCAGAGAGGAATGAGGGGGCCATTGGCCAGATACTAGCTTCAGCTTATAGACTGATCAGAATGGAAATCTTGCTCACCCTCTCCCTTTTGCATACTAAAGGAGAAAACTACAAAGGCTCTAGGTCTTATCAATCTTTCCTCCACATGGAAGACATCTAATTTTTATTTTTTAGTGGGAAAACTCCTCCACATCTATATTTTTACTTTCTGGTCTTCTGTGATGATCTTTTTTACTGCAATGTCTTGAACTATAGTGAATGATCATTAATATCTACCCATAATTATTGCTTTGCTTGCACATATTTCTTTTGTCCAGCCCATCACCTCTACTCTGAATGCATTCAGAATCATTTGTATAAATAAAAAGCAATGAATGTAATGTGGTTAATTTATTCTTTAGACAATATTCTGGTTTAGAAAGACAAATTAGCTTGTCACCTTTGCTATTTCAGTAGTATGGAAAATAATCCATGGATCCTGAGAATAAGTTTGCCCCTGATTTCAGAAATGTACCACAAGAGCTGTAGGCAGATGAGTTTCTGGACCAATGTCACTATGGATCCTCTTTTCTTTATTGTCACAGGAACAAAGTAGATAGACAACAGACACTGTCTCTTGGTCTGTTGGGTTACCAGGCTTGTACTACAGGGGTCAACCTGGGCATCAGCTGCCAATCATAACAGGAGATCTCACTACCCCTCTGAGGCTCACTGTTACAGACTGACTCAGTTGTTTTTGGATTTTCCCATAAATTATGTCAAATGTATTCAAAAATAAGCCTATTGATGATCTTGTGCTATGATTTCTTCCTGGTCTCTCAGTCCATCAAGGAAGCCATGCACTGCCCCTGAGGAGGACAGGGCTCCCCAGCCACTGAAGGTGCTCTGCAGCTCTGTCAGCTTTTGCAGCAAATTCGCCCCATGGTAGTGCAGGAATGGGAAAGAACTGCTCTCTGCCCAAAAATGATATCACAGTTTGTCACTTGGTCTTGACACAACACCAGAATATCCTTCTTAGTGCTTGTCTACCATCCTTCCTTGCTTAGATATCTGACTGCACCTCACTGTATGGCTGAGAAACAGACACCTGGCACTATGGAGTCTCATATGTGCCAGGTACTGTTCTAAGCACCTTACAGGTATTAACTTGATTTCACCTCAAAAGAGCACAAGCTGAAGGGTATTCAGAGATGAAGAAAAGTAAGACATAGTGTATTAGTTATCTATTGCTATGCAACAAATGACCACAAATTGAATGGTTTAAAACATGAACACTTACTATGTTGTTTGTGGTAGAGCAAGGCATAGCTTAGTGGAGGTCTCTAGTTTATGGTCTCCAGAGGCTGCAATTCAAGGTGTTATCCAGGGCTATGGTCTCATCTGGAAGCTCAATCGGGAAGGAATGGGCTTCCAGGTTTATACAAAGAATTGTTGGCAGCATTCAGTTCTTTGGGGACAGTGAATTGAGGGTTTTGATTCCCAGATGGCTGATGCCCAGGAGATGCTCTTAGTTCCATGCCACACACACCTCCCCAACATGGCAGCTTGTTTCATAATAAGGCCAGCAAGGGGGAGAATTGCTAGCAAGACAAAAGTCACACTCTTTGGAAATCATGGGAGTGATAACCAACACCCTTGACATTTCTATTGGTTAGAAGCAAGTTACAGCTCTTGTCTACTTTCAACCAGAGACCATTACAAAGATGCATTCATCCCAGGAGAAATGGGTCATTAGGGCCCTCTTAGAGTCTTCTGCCCCACACAGAGAGGGTGAGCTAATCAACCACTAAGCCAGTATTTCAGCACAGGAACTCCACTTCCAGAAGAAAGTGAGACTCAAATGGTTTGAGAACCCCTAGAAATAAGTAAGAACTTTTCTAGTTTACCATCTTTTGGATGAGTCACTAAAACAAGGGATGCTGAAGATTTCAGGCTGTGTGTGTGTGTGTGTATGTGTGTGTGTGTGTGTGTGTGTTTTGATTGGTTGATTTCTTTTCCCACACAGGGTTTTATAATTTTTAAAAACAACATATGGCTTTTCAGTAATTATCTGGATTTCTAGGAGCTTTAAGAAAAAATAATCAAAAATATGGTGCTACTATTCCCTCTATTTTCATGTGGCAACAGCTGGTGACTAGAAAGAAGTAACAGCTTAGTAACAATGTGCTTGTCAGATGCCAACAGCTCCCTTGCAGCATGGGGTTGGCTGAGGCATTTAACTTTGTTACCACCACCAATGAGAGTCCAGTAGGGCTGAGAACTAAATAGTAAGGCCATTTACGGGGCAAATTAAAAGTGGTCTCGCCTACATATTCAACATATGTTAAATTTCTTTGCACAATGAGAAAATTTACACAGAGAAATTAAATATTACTCCACCCCCAAATTTCTACTAGCTTAAAAAATTACATATGCAGTTGTAGACAGCTGATTAAGAGGATAATTTTATTATCCCCACCTGAAAGAAGCCTATCTGCTCATCCACAAACTGGTACTAACTAGTGGTAGCTATTAGAAATGTAAATGCCATACCTTGATGGCACAGCCTTTGGGGGAATAGAAGTATCCAGTTGTTCCTTCGTTTATTGAATGAATGTGTATTCTGTATACTGGGCAATTTGTTAATAAGTCTAGTTATAATAACTCAAATTTTGGAACACTAAAATTCACATGATAGATAATTTCAACAGTATCCTTTAGCAAGTCTGTGGTGTACAGGGACAAAACCTGGGTTTTCTACTTTTCCAACGTTCCAGGCTGCCTTGGTTCCAATTCCTTTGTCATGTATATAAAACTGCAAAATAGATTTGGGGTTGAAGACATCATTGGGAGGCTCCTTCCCGATTACCATGTAATTAAATGTTATTTGTCATATTCTTTGTACTTCCAATGAACTTATGTAGGAAATATAATTGTAGCTATTAGATTCTAGATTCTGGCTATTAGGTGATTCAGACTGGTTCTTTCTCTTTTGTGATTCTGTTGGAGTATGACATAAAAGAGGAATGGTATTTCCCACCACAGCCCCAGCTGGTAATTCCAATTGTCTCATGATTTCACAGCTGCAATTCAGCCTCCAGCCGCTCACACTTGTCCCTGGTCAATGATGCTTTCCTTAATTAGCATATGACTTAAACTTCAAGCCTGACATAGCTGTTGCTTTGGCCCCTGGACTACCTAAGTACAGCCTGGTCTAATCTGGAAAGAAAATCTTCTTGAACATAGATTCTATTTGCCCTGACATTGAACAAAGGGAAGAGCAGCTTATCTGGTGGCTGAATTCATTTTCTTTATCAAATAAATTTATTTTCTCTGACAACTGCTCATACAGTCTAGTCTTGTGTCTGGGCTTTCCACTTGTGGTGTTATTTTTATGTTTATGGTTCTGATACCTTGTGCAACTTGAAAATAACCTCTAGAAATAGCCACTAGGATATACACCTGCAGAATCTTGTGAGACTACCTGCAGCGTGTGGCTTGAGAAGCCTGAAAAGCCTTCCTCTTCAAGGGAGTCAGTAGGTTAAACCTAGTTCTGACATTTCCTTTTTTTCTTTTTTTCCCTGTTTGTATTGCCCCTGTCACTTCTCTAGGTGGCTAAGCCACACAGATGATAGCTTTTCTCAAGAAGTCTATGTCCAAATCCATGCATATAAGAAAGGATGCATGTTTGAATAAACTTGTGATTCCTGGCATTCTCATTGGTCACCACTTAGTTTTAAATAACTTCTATTGAAGAGGCACTCCTTAGAAGGTTCTCTATGAAGTTGGGATACAGAATAACACATACAAATGGAGACACAAGGAGGGTAAACATTTTTCCCCCCAAACATACACTAAGCAACTACTATGTAATGATCTGCTTCTATGGGTTAGGAGATCATGTAGGTACTGACATTGAATTTTGAAACAGGTACCCTTTGTTGTGAAGTGCTGAAAACAGTGTATGCTACAAAAGCCTTTTGTGGAAGACATGGGATGATGAGAGCTGAATAGTTAAGAGGGAGGAACTTCAGGTCTTTTATTATGAGCTCAGGTGGCCTATGCATAGTGTTTGATAGGAAAAAGAAGGACATTAATCAGGATAAGATGAAAGATTCACTTTGAACAGTTGAGGACGGGATTTGAAATTTTAAACAATGGGCACTAGATAGCTATTACAGTTGTCTAAATGGAGAAATGCCAAGATGAAATGGGTCTCTTAATAACTATGTTGATAGTAGGTTTGAGGTAGGAAAACTAGAAGAAGAAGGACTGGTTAGAAAACAGCAGAAATTCACCTAGGATAGAAATTTACCTAGGATAGAAACTAGGGATGAATGTGAAAGGCAAGAAGAAAGAAGAGATTAAAAAAAATTCCTGGACATAGAAAAGTATTAAGGTGGAAGGGCAAAGAAGATTGTGGTTTTTCCAGCCTGAATGACTCAGCCTGAGGTGGGAGAGGGTGACATCATGTCCGAGAGATGACTCAGTAAAGGGGAAAGTTCCAAATTTCAATTATAGAATATTGGGATTTTAAATAAAATGGAAAGGGACTTAGACACCATATACTCTGTCCCCTTTATTTATAGGAGGGTGAGTGAAGGAAAGGAAGGGTATGTGACTCAGGGCAGTTGAGTAGAGAGTTGGGCAAAACAATAGCAGAATCACAGTCTTCTCCCACCAGTCACTTGCCTGCTTCACCAGCTTTATCATCTAGTTCTCTGGACAATAGCTCTCGAACGCCTGTCTGAAGACATATCAGACCCTAAATAAATAAATAATAAAATAAAATGCTCCCCCCCAAGACTGATTTATTTTTTGAAAATCTAAATTTATTCAAAGAACTGACTTTTACTTTGTGATTAATCTAAGTCGCTAACTCAACTTGTTACTGACCTTGGGTTCATGGATCCAGAGTTATAGAAAGGAACAGTGAACTGAGAAAGAATTTAAACACAGTTAAGACTTTATTAAAGACTTCTGTTTAAGCCAGAAGGGGAGACAGCACTTTGGGGAAAGTGACCCCCAGGCTAGCTCTAGCAAAGCAAAGGGTGGGGGGCTTATGCCAGAGGTAGAAGGCAGAAAGCACACGGGAACAGAGATCCCAGATAGACTCAGGCAAAGTACAGAAGGGAATAGCTTTCATGGCATCTAGGGGGAAGGCAGGAATGTGATCTCTTGGTGTCTCCACCTGTAGAGATGGGACTTCAATCTTTTCCTTCCTCTTCCTTATCATGCTTCTTGTCTCATTATCATCTTAAGCCTCCACCTACAGGAGTGTGTTTTACTATGCTAATAAGGCAAAGGTAACTGTGGGTTACTTTAGTGACTATTAAAGCCCTCACCCCCTGGAGTTGCCCTTATCATCTGGGAAATTCTCTAATTTTACTTTCAGAGTTGCTATCACTGTGACCACATAATCATAGAAGGCAGAAATGATTTTCCCAGCCTCCCATCACCTGGATGTTATCTTATTCCCACAGCCTTGAAGAGTAGTTCACTTTTTAACTACAAATTTTCTAGTGTGGTTGTTAATCCCATGAGACTGAGAGCCAGCTTGGCTGTCTTATTTTTCTGAAACATATTCATTGCTAAGTTCTAAGGGGGGTCTATGTTTCACGGGATCCCTGATGGTGTCTTTTTTGTTATTACTAGTTTTAATTTTCAGACCTTTTAAGTCCAAAAGTCTGAGAGTCAGTCATTTTTCTGCAGGATGGCAAATTATGTGTGAACTGTCTTTTCCAAGGAGCATCAGTTCGGGGTAAAAAAAAATGTAGCCACACACACACACACACAAATAACAAAGTAGTGTTCTCCCTTCCCTGCCCCCACTCATACTGCCAAGTTACAGCTATGATTTCTTTATTGTAGTTCTCTTGAGGTAGGAGCGGGCAGAAGTCCACAGGATGGATGTTGGTTGAGGGACTCCATCAGACAGCACTCTGAACCACTGTCTTTTCTGGCCCTTAGTCTTAGACTGAGGTTTGGACCTCCATTCTTTGATACAGACATGTGGTATTTCATTAATCTTCAGTCATTTGTAAAGTATCTTTCACAAGTGGTATTGTCACAAGAGAAGAGATGCCTCCAAAGAAGTGTTTAAGGAGTTCTCAGAGACTGGGGTGTGGAAGAGGGAGGGCACTACGACAACGAAATTCGACTCAGGATCAGTGGGGTTCTTGGCATACTTGATGGAAAATAATTTGAGCACAAGCCAAAGGCATAGACCAAGGTTTCTTTATTAAAGGAGATACATAGTCAAGGAGAATGGGGGCAATCTCAGGAGAGAGAGAGATGCCTTTAAGATAGAGCAAGGCAATATGCATTCAAAGGAGAATGCTGGCTAGCTACAGAGGGAGAGACAGCTACTGGTTGGTGTGGGGTGTTAATATTTAGTTGCTAGGGGCTGATCTAGAGGTGGAGCCAGGGTGGAGCTACCCAATTTCAACCCGTTTTCGTTGAGCTTGTGCATTGCCTTCGAGTTACTTTTGCAGACTAGGCTCGTTCCTGGGAGTTGCAACTTTCTTACATTTCAATGGTTCGTGGGGGTTTCCTGCATTTCGGGCACTTCCTTTGAGATTCTATATCTCTCCTTTTATTCCCTATTCCTAACTCATTTTCAAGCTCTCTCCCCAGTTAAATTAGTTGGCAGGGGAAAGTCTCACTCCCTCACTGACGCAGACATTTGTGTATTCCCCATTAGGGCTCCAGAATGACTCTGCTGCCTGAATCCAGCCAGAACCCTACAGGGGAAAACGGGTCACAGCACAATAGTGACAGTAAATCCCAAGGGCTTGAACACGTTAGGTAAGCCAGCGAGAAGGGCCCTGGTGGCAATCATCAAAGATTCAGCGAGTGCCGACCCATTTCCTGCGAATCTGAGCTGATGGGAAGAGTACCGCGCTGTGCTCCTGGGGAGATAAGCTGCAATTCCTACGTCTAGCGAGGAGAACGAGTCACTGTACGTGGGCCTGTTTTCTCAACTGTGAAATAGGGGTCTAGGAGTCCTTCCAAGAACGTAAGATTCTAAAATTGAACAGGACTTGGTAGTACTACCCGGAGCTACACAGGCGCGCCGGGAACCCCGGGCTAGACGCTCCAGGGCAGCGATTCTCCAGGATGACTCTCCCGCTCTGCGCCTCGTGGTCGCGGCGGAGTCAGAGGGCGGCGTGCGCGTTCCCGATGGGCCCTGCGTGCGCGTCTCCGCCCGGCTGGGGCTGGTGGGCGGGGCGGAGCGGGGCGGGGCGCGGGAGGAGGGTGGCTGCCGCTGGAACAGGCCCGGAGAAGAGAAAAGGCGGCGGCCCGGCTGCGGGGTGAGGCGCAGAGGAGGCGGGCCAGACGGGGGTGTGGGGCTCCAGGCAGCGACGGGACAGTGCGGAGCAGCCGGGCACGGCGGCCACGGCAGCCTGGGTCTGGGCCGCGGTTCGGCCGCGCGCGCCGGTGAGTGTCGGAGGCCCGGGGGTGGCCGGCGCGGCCCGCGCTGAGCGGGACGGGGGCGGCGGCGGCGGGGCCGAGCGAGGCCGGCGGCGGGGTTGGACGCGCGGGCGCGCCGCGGGGCAGTAACGCGGCGGTGGCCGGCCCGCGCGGGTCCTGGGTCGGCCCGGAGGGCGTCCGCCGCGCCGCTGTCCGCGCCGGGCCGCCTGCGTGGCCGGCCGTTGAGGCGGTCGGCAAATGGCGACCCGAGTCCCGGGCGCCGACCCCGGGCACCTCTGTTGGTGTCTGCGTGCAGAGGAAGGGCGAGCCGGGAGTGTAACTTAGCGAAGTCCGAGGACCTCGAAAACCCAGCAGCTTTCCTTTTGTCTCCTAGAAAGTTGTGTTCTTTGGGGACAAACGGGTTAAGTGAGACTGGGAGGCATCATCAACTGTCTCCGCGGGATGAGAGAAGTTGGTAACTTTTCCATTCTTGGAAGCGGGAGGATCAGTCTTAGCGTCGGTCCTTATTAAAGGGGAATTTCTGGGTTTTCCAGACCTGCGGGGATATTTGTGCCGTGTCCTGCTCCTTGGAAGTACTTTGCTTGGAAGGGGGACGCGGAACGCGTGGTGGATTCTAAGTAGTCTGTGAATGTCCCTTAACGTGACCGAGCAGTCCATGTTTACCACGGCTCCAGTACTCCATTCCTCTCTCCCTTTCTCTTGTTTTTCTTTCTGAGCGCTGTTGTTAAGTCAAGATGCTTGGGAAGGAATTGACCTTTTATTCCATGGTTACTTTGTTGACTGTGATCCAAGATGAAGTTATTTATGGGCATTCTGATATCAGTGTAGGTTAACTTAAAACTCTTAATAAAAAACTTAAAACTTTCTAAATCTCAGAACTACGTGTACTCTTTAGAGACCCAGTAAATTATATTAACGTGTTTTGCCTTTGCTCCTCCTGTAAGGGTTTCCAAAGTAGTGAAGTTGTCGACTTGGCCAAAGGAAGAGTAGCATAAAATAGACCTTTAGGATTTTTTAAGGGGTAAATTTCAGTGTACAGTTTTCGCTGCATCACTCTTCTTTATGCTTAGTCACTGTTTCTCACTGTAGAAATTTAATTGGTGATAACATGGTGTTTTGCTAATTTCTTAAATTGCCAGGTTTTTTTTTTTTTTTTTTTTTTTTTTTTTACCTGAGGCTTTAATGTGGTCAAATAAACCATTTGTGTGTGTGTGTGTGTGTGTGTGTGTGTGTGTGTGTGAGATTCTAGTAGAAGTGGGTGGAATTTTGTGAATAAGAAAACTGAAGTTTGCCTATGTATCTTCATCGTTCTGTGTATTAATTCAAGTTCATTGAGATAAAATAGATGAGATTTCACTTCTGTATTGTAGGTAGCTGTAGGTGGATGTTAGATACAGACAAGCACACCTCAATTAAAAAAGTCTTTTACCAAAAAAAATCTTTTTTTTTTTTTAAACACTGAGTAATGTTAACTCCAGACCTGCGGGAGTATAGTACTTCCTCACAAACTGCATTTAGTAAGTTTTGTAAGTTTAAACGACCACATAAAAATAATTATACATAAAACTTTATATAAATGTGGCTATTTTGTAAAGTGGATTGCATCTGTTTCTGAGACCTACATGTTTATATCCTGTTGGACACACATGTAATTGTAACCAAACTTCACAGAGTTCTAGATTATTTTCAGAGCAGATTAGTTGCCTCAAGGTCAAAAAACTAAGATTCCTTGTAAGCCCATTCCCTGTACCATTATACTCATCTTAATTAACTGAGTTTTCGCATTTGGGTGGATTATTTTTAATCTAAGTATCAACTCAATTAGGCTCTCGTCTGAGTATTAAATAGTTACTAATATTATTTCAATTTCTGATGTAAGTCTATTATAATTTCATTTGTTTATTTAGTGGAGAACATTGTAAGTAGTTAGAACTTTCACTTTGGAATGAGCTGTTCATGACCATGACCATATTTAGAAATGGAAGACGTATGTTTTGATTATATCGTATTTGGAAGGATAAACACTTGAAGAAAAATTTTAAAAAGCCAGGATCAAAGTTTAACAAAAGAATATACCTTGTAACCTGTAAGCCAATTTGGAATGGGAGCATGTGCTTTGAGGTGGGAATTGAACTACAGTATATTTCTTATCTTGGTTAGCCACCTCCACTTCCCCCTTTTTAAATAACTTACTTACTTACTTAATTAATTTCAGTGCTAGGAATTGAACCTAGGACCCTGCAAAACAGGGCAAAAACACTACCACTGAGCTACAACCCCCATCCTGCCTGCTTTTTAAAACAGTGAATACCATGTCCTGCAAAGGTGTAGATTTACTATGATCTTTAGAACTGTGAGTGTACCTGATAAGCAAATCATTCAGCAAGTATTTGTACTTATTGTACATTAATACCTCTGACTATGCAAAGATGAACTGATTGCTAAATTTGAAATTTCAATTATGAACTTTCTTGTAATAATGGTTGATTAATGGAACACATCTGTTTCCACATCAGCCTTACATTGGAACAGCATGTTATTGTTTAAGTAGATTTTTATTTTATCTAATACCATGTTAATTGTAATATTAAACAGTAGGCTGATGTTCTTCCTATTTTGAGTTTTTCCTCACCTTGTACCTTACTATGGCATCTGAGCATATGCAGACATTTACTTATTTTTATTTTCGAACCTGGTGCCTTTTTATTGTCCCAATAACTAGCCTGCTAGGCTGATTAGGGAATTAAAATAATAGAACTACTGGGAGGTAGATATTTCCTTTTCTTTGTTTTGGAACCCCATTTTACTATTTTCTTTTATTATAATTTTTCATACCCATGTTTACATGAATCTGTAATCAAGGCAGAGTTTTGAATGCAGAGAAAACAAGAATGAATTAGACAGAGATGGTCCTGACTTTCAAAGGCCTTATAGTTTTCTTGTGGAGAGAGATAGTAAACAGAATAATGATTTCCTTTGAGTTGTCATTAGTATTATCAGGGAAAGTGCAGCTGTATAATGAACACACATAGTAAGGGATCCTACCTTGCTTTAGGGTACATAGAAAGGTAATATTAAAGCAGAGACCAAAGAGTTGAGTTAGCATGATGTGGGGAGGGGAAGCCTGTGTATCTGTGTCTGTCTAGGAGATGAGCAGACAATAAGAACAGCCCTGAGGTAGTCATCTGTTTTGAGTATATTAGCATAATTTAAAATCGTGCAGGTTTACAATTCTTCATTTACTTATTTCCATATGCATTTGGATGAATTTGAAAAAATATTGGGGGGCACTATCTCTATGCCTTAAATGACCAGCTCTCATTTCATTGTATGGGAAAATGCCATGTCTTAAAACTATTTTTAAGGATTGCTTGTCAGCCACAGAATATGAGTTGGCAAGGAATGTCTGTTAGACAAAATAAATAAATAAATAAAAATATTGTAAAGCATTTTATTGTTTACAAATAGTTGCATTTCATTGTTTACAAGTAGTTTTTAGTCTAGTAAAACTTTCCAGTATCTCATATTTAAGTGTAAATTAGTAAAGATGTGATTTGGCAGGTAAAAATCCTGATTGGAAAGAGATTCTTCAAAAAAACATTGTTTCAAATTGTTTCAAATTGAACTTGAATCCTTTAATTTGAGCAACATGTTTTCTAATTGGACCTGCTCTGTCACTGTTCCACTAAGAAATCAGGGATTGATGGTTTTAAACCTGTTTCACAGGATTTATGAGTAGTTGTGTAATATTTTATGAAGATGTTTTTAATTTGATGGCCAGCAATCCTGATTAAAAAGAAGATGGATCTGGGAAAGCTTTAAATTTTGAAGCTGAGGGCTCTCTCCCCCAGAATGCTCCCCAGCATGACTGTTATATTTTCTTATTCTTAATATATTTAATTATAAAATGGAATTTAATGTGATTGCTCCTTTGTAAAGTTATTTTGAGAATTATTAAGTTAATAATGTTTCATATGTTTATGTTGAACCTTACCAATGTAAATTATTTTAAAAATAATTTTAAACACATACATTCAAAGCAAAGTAATATGCTTTTATAATTAGAAAGGACCAAAAAGACTTTCTTGACCACAGGGTGATTAAGTGTTGGAATAAACCACAAGCAAAGTTGTGTAATCTCCGTTCCGCAAATAACATCTTAAAATTGAATCACTGGTTACTGAAGAGCTGCCTTATTTTCTTAAACTTTAATAAGGAAACATGTCTTATTGCCCTTGTATATTGATCAGATACAGATTTAAGTGCTGCCGTCTCTGCCACTTAACCAGGTCAATGTTCTTGGGCAAGTCACTTCTGAACCGGTTTTCTCTGGGTCATTATGAGGATTTAGAGACTTGATATATGCAAAGAAGGATAAAGTAAAATAAATAGTGTTCTCTTTTTCTTCTAAGTCTATTTCAATACATAATAAGCATTATGGACTTGTACCTATGGATTCTTTCTTTTCCCATTATTTTTATTGTTTATATTCTTATTCAGAGGGGAATAGTGTAAAAGAGGCTAGTTATTTTGAAGCTTGAGAACCCTCTACTTTCCTTTTGAAAGTTGTTGCTGTTTAACTCAGGATTTCAGCAGTTGCTATTTTATTTTATTTTATTTTATTTTATTTTTTTAAAGAGAGAGTAAGAGAGGAGAGAGAGTGAGAGAGAGAGAATTTTTTTTAATATTTATTTTTTAGTTCTCGGCGGACACAACATCTTTGTTGGTATGTGGTGCTGAGGATCGAACCCGGGCCGCACGCATGCCAGGCGAGCGCACTACCGCTTGAGCCACATCCCCAGCCCCAACAGTTGCTATTTTAAATACTTTTGAATTGAATTAAGATGTGTTCTGCTTGGTGTCATCATGTGATGGTGTGTAGTGTAACATCAACTGTCACTACAAGTCTTTAGAGCAGTGGTCACTTCAGTTGAAATTGCTTGTTTTTAGGTTTCTCTCTTAGTAACAGTCAAGCTTATAACCTTCAGCATGTGGGATGAACTTGGTCTAGTTGTTACAAAATAAGACAGCTACAGCTGTTTTCAAAGTGTGACCCTCAGTAAGATTGTCCTCTTATTAAAGTTTCTGTGAATATCTGCTTAAATTACAAGCATTTGTTATCATTAACTTGTCATTCTATTATGATTCTTTTAGCATGCCTATTTTTAATTTATAGGTTATATACTTGCCTATAAATATTTTGAGTAAAAATAAGTATTTAATTCATAATTTGTAATTTAAAAACAATGTAAAAACATAGTGTTGGTGTTGAATGTGTACCTTTTGTCATGATATCATTGAATATCATAATATCGACTCTGAACATTCCTAATTAGGAAAAGCTCCATTAGAATCAAGCTTCAACTAGAGAAAAAGATGTAGCATTTTGGGGAGCAATTACTTTAGCCACTTGGAACCAAGATAGAATTTATTAGAAAAAACCCCAGAGAACTAGCAGTAACTCTTACTCATGAGTGAAGAAAATGGGTTAAGAATCTGGGGCTGGGGATTTGGCTCAAGCGGTAGCGCGCTCGCCTGGCATGCGTGCGGCCTGGGTTCGATCCTCAGCACCACATACCAACAAAGATGTTGTGTCCGCCTGGCATGCGTGCGGCCTGGGTTCGATCCTCAGCACCACATACCAACAAAGATGTTGTGTCCGCCGAGAACTAAAAAATAAATATTAAAAATTCTCTCTCTCTCTCTCTCTCTCTCTCTCTCTCTCTCTCTCTGTCTCTCTGTCTCTCCTCTCTCACTCTCTCTTTAAAAAAAAAGAATCTGTTTCTTCTCTAGAGAATTAAATACTACAATGTAATTTAATTTGGGAAATAATAGAGTTGAGTTTTCCATACCATCCACAAGCACAAACACATAATAAATAATTAGCAGGAGAGGTCTGAAGTTGGGAAGAGGTGTTTGAGCAGGATGTATAAATTAGTTTTCTGCATATGGCTGATAATTGAGACTTGGGAAAAAATTGAGAGAATTTATAGAATGAATGGAGAATGTATAGATTGAATAATTTGGAACCCTGAAGAAGAGTAATTTTTAAGAGAAGACTAAAGAATAGCCAGAGAGTTAGGAAACTGGAGAAGTGTACACAGCATGTAAAGTAAAGAAAGATGACTGTTCAAAAGAAGGGATTAGTCATTATAATGTTAGGGCCAGGGAAGATGGGGGTCTGAGGAAGAAAAAAAGCGCCCTTTAATTTTAGGAGGATCTCAATAGAGCAGTTTTATTGAGGATTAGTAACAATAAAGTCAGATAAGAAGTTTCAGCAATGTATGGGAAATTAGAAGATTTTTGTTTTGTTTTCTTTCTGAACGTGTGGTTGAGTAGCAAATAAGAATGGTGGCAAAAGGAATATGGTATACTTTGTTTTTACTAACAAAAACCAATAAAAATGTTAATTATAGAAAATTCATTGAATAAGCTCACTTATAATTAAATGTGCTTATGCTTTCTATACTAGCTTTAAAAAGCAAGAAAGACCATTAAATATCTGTAATGTCTTGATATTATTTTACAAGTACTAGAAATCTGAACTCCCTAGAGTAGCATATAGCTCTCATGATTTGCCTTATTCCCACCTGGCCTCGTTGCTCTACCTTATATTTTACCTTGACCCAACAATACTAGGAAGAGTTAATATATTTTGTCAATTCATGCTTCTTTTCAGTTGCACAGGCTATTATTTTAGCATGGAATGCTCCCTTACCAGTTTACTGATCCATACTTAAAGACAATTCATCTTTCAAGACTATGCATTCTTCTCTAACCCCTATCCATACTGATTATTTTTATAAATGTGATAGGATTTTTACTGTCACCAACCTCCTGTTGTTGCTCTTTGAGAAAAGGCTCTATGATTTACTAGTCTTTATATTGAAAAATGGTCATGATAGCACACATCTGTAATTTCAGCTTCTCAGGAGCTAGTCTGGTCAACATAGCAAGACCCCATGCCCCCCCAAAAAAACAGTAAAAAAATTTTTCAGTAAATCTTTGTTGCCACACCAGTGCAGTGCCTAGTACAGAGTAGCTAAACAATAAATAGATGTAATGAATGAATGGAAACTGAGGTCCTTAGAAGTGTTTTACCCACAGATACAGAGCTTGAGCTAGAACTTTTATTTTCTTGATAAATTCTCTGTGTATTTTAATTAAGCCTTACCCTGCTAATTTGTTAGAGAATTTATTAGGCATATGTAGAAGGAGAGATTAATAGATTTAATTGTACGTTAATTCATATATTTAGAAGAATAAAAAGAAAACTTCTAGTAAAGTTTTGACTGGTAATAGTAATGAAATTGAAATGAGTATGGAATATGAATATGTCTCTGCAATATCAGGCATATCACAATCACTTTAAAAAGGTAAAAGCTGGGCTAGGGGTTTAGCTCCTTGGTAGAGTGTGTGCCTAGTGTGTATGAGGCCCTGGGTTTAGTCCCCAACACTGGGAAAATTATAAAAAAGAAAAGGAAGGAAAGCAAAAACTAAAGCAGCCTCTAAAATCTGAAAGTTGAAATACACATTAACTTGTTATTGGTATTAACTTATATACTACACAGTACTATAATTTAAGTATTATTTTGAAAGACATAATATGCTTTTTATGTATATTTTTACATGCTGTATACTTCCCACATGTCAGTACTTTCTTTATGACATTTTAAAATACTCAAATGTTACTTGAAGTTCTTAAGTTGTTTCAAGATATATTGATTAAATATAAAATTAGTTAAATATGTTTATATGTATCTTTAAGATACGATGAATCAGTGATTTAATTTATATTATTGAGCAGTTTGAAAATCAACCACTTTTTGTCTAACTTTTCTTTTCTCTTTTATTTTAACACTAGAGCTGGACTGACCATTATGGAGGAGGAGCTGCAGCATTCACACTGTGTGAATTGTGTCAGTAGACGGTGTATGACCAGACCAGAGCCTGGGATTTCCTGTGATTTGATTGGTTGTCCTTTGGTTTGTGGAGCAGTTTTCCATTCTTGTAAAGCTAATGAGCACCGACTTCTGTGTCCATTTGAACGAGTGCCTTGCTTAAATAGTGACTTTGGATGTCCTTTTACCATGACCCGAAATAAAGTTGCTGAACATCTTGAAATGTGTCCTGCAAGTGTGGTATGCTGTACTATGGAATGGAACCGATGGCCAGTTAGTTATGCGGACCGGAAATCATATGAAAATCTAAGCAGAGATGTTGATGAAGTGGCTCAATTAGATATGGCCTTGGCTCTTCAAGACCAAAGGATGCTCTTAGAATCTCTCAAAGTAGCCACCATGATGTCAAAAGCTACTGATAAAGTATCTGAACCTAGAGAACAAATCTCAGTTAAATCCAGTGTCTCTGAAATACCACATGCTAATGGTTTGGTATCTGTTGATGAAGAATCTTATGGTGCACTTTATCAAGCTACTGTAGAAACAACCAGAAGTTTGGCTGCTGCTTTAGATATCTTGAATACTGCCACAAGAGACATTGGCATGTTAAATACAAGTCTTCATACTACCCCAGATGAAATGAATGAAGAACAAAATGACAGAGAAAGTTTGCAGGATAGAAACTTGAAAGACCAGGATCATCCTTACGAGGATGAGAGAGGGGCAGTAGGTGGAATCGACCATACTGGCATAAGTCAGAATGCCCAGTCTGAGCAAAATGGTTCAAGTGATTTATTGTGTGACTTGAATGCAGGTTCTTATGGCACTTCTGTTCTTTGTAATGGCTTTCCTTTGGAAAATGTATGTACACAGGTCAAAGACCAGGATCAGAATTTTCAAGTTGATTCAAAACAAAGTAGCTTAACAAATGGAGAATGTGTGGCATCAGATGGTACTGCAGAATCTTCCAGTTCATTTTCAGTAGCAGCACAACTTAGGGAAGTAATACCCTCCAGTGCTTTACCTAATGGCACCGTTCAGCATATCCTCATGCCAGATGATGAAGATGAAGGAGGACTGTATTGGAGAAAAGTAGACTTAGGGGACTTGAGGAATGCGGATGTCTTATCTTTCAGTCATGCTCCTTCATTCAAATTTCTTTCTAATTCATGTTGGTCTAAACCAAAAGAAGATAAAGCAGTAGATACATCAGATTTGGAAGTTGCTGAAGATCCTATGGGCCTCCAAGGAATAGATCTGATTACAGCAGCATTACTGTTCTGTCTAGGAGATTCTCCAGGTGGGAGGGGTATATCTGATAGTCGCATGGTTGATGTATATCATATTGACTTTGGGACACAGACTTTTTCGCTTCCATCTGCAATATTAGCTACAAATACAATGGTTGGGGAAATAGCTTCAGCTTCAGCTTGTGATCATGCCAATCCCCAGCTTTCAAATCCAAGTCCTTTTCAGACACTTGGGTTGGATTTAGTATTGGAATGTGTTGCTAGGTATCAACCTAAGCAGCGTTCAATGTTTACCTTTGTGTGTGGACAGTTATTTAGAAGAAAAGAATTTTCTTCACATTTTAAGAATGTACATGGTGACATTCATGCTGGACTCAATGGCTGGATGGAACAGCGGTGCCCTTTAGCCTATTATGGTTGTACTTATTCTCAGCGTAGATTTTGTCCATCAACACAAGGAGCAAAGATTATACATGACCGTCATTTGAGGTCATTTGGAGTTCAGCCACGTGTATCTACAGTATTAGTAGAACCTTCTAGAAACTGTGTGTTGGGATTACATAATGACCATCTAAGTAGTCTTCCCTTTGAGGTCCTACAACATATTGCAGGCTTTCTCGATGGCTTCAGTTTATGCCAGCTCTCATGTGTGTCCAGGTTAATGAGGGATGTGTGTGGCAGTCTGCTTCAGTCTCGTGGAATGGTCATACTACAGTGGGGGAAAAAGAAGTATCCAGAAGGAAATTCATCATGGCAGATAAAGGAAAAGGTTAGTTTAATCTTAATTGTGTCAATCTCTTTATTGGACATGAAGTAGGCACTTTAATGCTGCTGAATTGCTATAGTTAATAGTTTGTTGAAAAATTGATCATCCTTAAAATTTACTAAGTTAATATAATGACACATTTTTAAAGTGATAATTAATGAAGAACTAGAATAGTTAGAATTGTGATAATCACAAATTTATTGCAGAAATTTGTTTCCTAAATATAAATTCTAATCTAATATGGCAAAGGCCACTTCTGTTTCTTCAGATGAGCTCTTCGCTACCCCCTCAATTCTTTTGTAATAACTTCCTTCATTTACTCTCTTTTTAAATTTGGGCTCCATCTGAAACACTGTCACCATTAGACAATGGAAGAAGCTAGGAGAAGAGTTTTTCTTACTTTGTCAGTTGGTCAGTTTCTTTCCATTCTTAGCAGTTTCTTTATTGGGACTTGGTTGTTTCACATGGAATCCAAATGGAGAGAGATGAGAAAAAGGCACAGCTATTGCTATATTCATTCTAGTAAGTGTCCAGGGGAGTGTTAAGGGGCCAGGGGATATGAGTGGATGGATGAGAAAGTGTCTTAGGCTGAAGTGAGATAAGATAAAGATAGAGCAATAGAATTTGATATTGTGGGTGGAGACTGAATTTAGTACAGTACAAAAGAGTAACACATTGAGAACTGGAGCTAGAGATTTAGACATATCTAAAACAAGTATGGGCTCCACCATTTCTCTCTTATAGTACTCGACTTTTGTCTACCTTGTATTTGAGGCACTATCCCATGGGAGAGGAAAGGTATTACAGATATCTGTGATTAAAGGTGGTTTTCATTTTAGAACACTTATAATATGAAACTTCACATTTTATGAAGTGGAAACAATTTTGATAAACGAAACATTTGGTTGTATAGTATTCAAATTTCTGATTACTTTATTTTTAGCACCCTTAGCTTTTGTCTTTTACTTGTTGCTCCAACTTTGCTGAATTCTCCATCAGCTACTTCTCTGTTCTCTTGAGGATTTTTGACCAATAAATGAACACACAAATTGTTTTATGATTTTTGCCAAAAGGTAATTACGGTGGCAGAAAGCTTCATTAGCTCAGTGTTTCTGTGTGTTTTTGTTTTCTGGATGATTTGGTATCTCTCTCCCCTTTGGGATGGAACTCTATGTCTGGCTTTTTTTTATCCTTCTTCAGTGGTGTTAACAAAAAGGATAGAATGTCTTCTGGAGATTTTATAACTCTTATTGAGATCTCATCTAGTCTTCTAAATTGCCATCATTTACACAGATTACTCACATGTCTATAAACTGACCTTTTTCTCTACTGAGCTCCAGACCCCACTGCACACAGCTTCTGCTGGATATCTCTCCTTGATTACCCCACAGTTTATGCAGACTCAACATGTCTAATTCACTCTATTCCCCTACTCTTCTTAATCTCAGAGAGTGGCATCATAGTATACCAACTTGCCTAAACCAGGGATCTGGGAGATAGGCTTGACTGATATTTTCCCCCTTTTTTGCCATATCTAGGTAATTTTGAAGTCCTATGCTTTCTTCTCTTTCACTGCCATTTTCCTAGTTCAGTCTAAGCTTTGATTCTCTCCTGGATTAATACCACAGCTTCCTCCTGCGGGGCTTCCTCCTCCAGTTGGGCCCCACTCCAACATATTATCTATACAAGAGTTAGAATATTCATACTTTCGTAATACAGTTTTTATACTGTTATTGTAATGCTTAAAACTCTTTAATATTTGTCCATTTCCCCTGGGATAGAGGCCAAGTCCTTAATAAAACATTAAAAACTTCATAATTTTATCCGTACCTCTTCAGTTTCTTCTTGTCACTTTGCACTCCAGTCAAGATTGACATGCTTATTGTTTCCTGGTGTGTTTTCTTTCTTGCTAAGGTCTTTGAATATACTATCTCTAATATCCACATCTCCACGTATAATATGGTATATAGTATACATCATTACTTTCATTAACTTATTTAATCCACTATCCCTACTTAGCAGATGAGGAATCAATACATAATTTGTGCAAGTCAGTAGCTTTGTTTTTAATATTCTTTATATAAGGGGACCACAACAGTCATTGCTATACCATTTTATAGAAGGGACCTGAGCATCACAGATTTTGGGTTCTTGCAAGGAAGGGTCCTAGAACCAATCCCCCACAGATACCAAGGGACAATTACATTCTGTGTTCTCTAACTAAACATTGGCCTGTTGATAAACTCAGCTAGGATACCTAGACCTTCCTGTCTGATTCATGTTTATGTGTCTCCCTTATTCTGCTCTCATGCTTATTACTTTTGTTTGGGTGGCTTTGTTTTCAATTGTAATGATGAGATGGGGTCACAGTGGTCATTGCTGCACTAATAAGATGTTAGTGCTTCTGGGCCTGGGCTGCTGACTAGGGAAAAAACAGGGAGTGCCCATATTTTTACCAATAGACATATGTACACAGATGGAAGGTTAGCATTTTGCCTTAAAACATATTTTTTTTTTAAAGAGAGGGAGAGAGAGGGAGAGGGAGGGAGGGAGGGAGGGAGAGAGAGAGAGAGAGAGAGAGAGAGAGAGAGAATTTTAATATTTATTTTTTAGTTTTCGGCGGACACAACATCTTTGTATGTGGTGCTGAGGATCGAACCCGGGCTGCACGCATGCCAGGCGAGCGCACTACCGCTTGAGCCACATCCCCAGCCCCCTAAAACGTATTTTTAACAAAGACACATTTTTAGTTAAAGACACATTTTTAATGAAAATAGGATCCCTTTTATAGGAACTATATGTAAATTTTTAGAAGCATTTCAACAAATGTGTTTCTGAGTATTACTAGGTACCTTCAGTATTCGTGAGTAGTGGAAAGATAAGTGATTTTTAGTATACTTTGTGGTGTAATAGGAATGGGAGAAGAACCTGAGAAGAAATGAAACACTATTCAATATATCAAGACCATGTGTAGTTCTGTGTAGGCAATTGAATAGATGGAAAAGAATAATGCATAGTAGATATTATTCTGGGAAGTGGCCTTGAATTTATGAAGTTATGATTTTTAAAAAATTGTCCAGTAAGCCAGGTTGGAAGTAATTTTTAATGTTGGGTTTTGTCCTTTTTTTGGGGGGAGGGGTTGTTTATTAAATGTATTGAAGTCATTATCTCATAGAAGTGAGTTGTCTTTATAAATTTGACAAATTTACTTGAAAATGGATTTACTTTAAATTTTGTAACTATTTGAAACTTTATATTGGATGTTTCTCTAACAAGATATATATGCAGTTAGAGCAAGAAATACATTTTGATTTTCTGTAAATTGACTTGTTTAAATCTAAAGTAGAGTTCTCTTCTAGGTATGGCGATTCAGTACTGCATTTTGTTCAGTTAATGAATGGAAATTTGCTGACATCTTAAGCATGGCTGACCACTTGAAGAAATGCAGTTACAATATCATAGAGAAACGGGAGGAAGCAATCCCATTGCCATGTATGTGTGTGACTCGAGAACTCACTAAAGAAGGACGTTCACTACGCTCAGTTTTAAAACCTGTACTTTAACTACTTGCATACACATGCAAGCACCTAGTATAATTTCTTTGTAATATGTGATACTTTATTAATGTATTAAAGAGTACAGCTAGATAAATGTAATGTCATTATGTATATATATGTTTTGAAGTGATATATATTTTTATAAAGTACTGTTTAGTTGGAAAAATAATCGCCTTAATGTTTGAAATGTGTGGCATTTTTGGAACTTGCTGGACAGGGTGATTTAATGTTAGTTACATAATTTTCAGAATTAGTATTTTTGATGGTGTGCATATCTTGGTTCTTAAATGTTTTGCTTCTTAAAACTAACAAGATCCTGACCAATTTATTCCTCATGTTTTCTATGGGTTAAGCCCACACAATCAAAAAAGCAAAACTTTGATTCAAATTTTTGCTGCATAGGTTTTTCAGATGAACACTTTCAATTGCTTAAGCACTGCCCTAAGATCCTTATAAAGTTTTTTATTATCTAGTCGTTCCCCTCTGACAATTATTGATGCACTGATGATCTCCAATATACTTACATAATATTTAAAATTACAACTAGTGTTTGGTAATGCTATTTATAATGTTTTAAAGATAATTCACAAAGATGTTTTCATCTTATGTTCTTAAAACTTATACAGAGTGACCACAAGCAGCTTTCCCTTTTATTAAATGCCACATCCAGAGATTTGTGGCCATGTGTTTTATGGCAGGTTAAAGCAAAAACATGCAAACAAAAAACAAGCCAGTGAATTTAATTGGAAACCATTCATGTTATTGTGTATTTGCTAAACATTTAATGTTTGAACAAAAATATACCTCATTTTAAGTTTGAATTTGGCATATTTTGCAAATACATTTCAAATATTCAGAATGCAAAGGGCTTAACTTTTTCATATGCATTTTAAAATTTTGCCTTTTGTAGTTTATAAAAATACAGCTATATTGTTTTAAGACATTTAAAAATGTGAATTTAATGTTGTCTTTGTAAGATATCCAGCAGAGAGACCTGCATAGTTTGACAATCTCTCTGAAACATTTCCAAGTTAATTTCCTATATACTTCTTTACCAGAAAGTAAGAGTTGTATCTTCATGAAAAGATCCAGGGAGGATAGAGAAATATTCAAAAGCCTATTCTTGAAGTTTTTTATTATAGTTTTATACTGTTAACTTGATGTGGTCACTTTAAAAATGAATAAATTTGCTGTATCAGTATTTAGGAAACATTGCAAAGATGGAGACATATACTTAAATAATTTGTCTTAGGTAAATTCTGGCATGTGGTAAGCTAAAATGGTGATGAGCTTCCTGGTTATAAATGTCAACACTGAATTATATTTTTACTTCCTACGTTTGTCCCTGAGAGTGTTTTATGGTCACTGGTCCATGATTCCCATATATGGCAATCAGGATGGGCAGAGGTGTTACTTGGGCAGTAGAGAATTTTGAATTGCTGAAGATTTGTTTTGGTTGGATCAAGTTCTTATTATAGTTCAAAAATATAGGATTAAAGACTCATCAGTTGTTTTGCCTCAGTTCTCATTTTAATTAGTAGAATACTTACTTCTCAGTGCTTAACTATCATTTTAATTCTGAGATTGAATTGCATAAGAAGTCTCTATTTCTGTGGAAAAGTCAGAAATGAGATATCAAATACTATAAGGTATTACTCTGCCTTTTGTTAAGCTTTTACTGAAGAATGTGTTTGTGGTTAGCCTAGCACAGGCATTAACTTTTTGTTTTATGGTTGTGCTTTTAAAAATCCATTGTTTTTAGGTTTAGATTTGTTATTTCCACACTGAATCATGAAATATTTAACATTTTTCCACCTTATATTTCTTTTACACCTTTCCCTGTTCTCTTTTTTGTTATGCCACCATATCATTTTGTTAAAATGTTTTCTCTGTGCAACATTTGTTTAAGTTCTAATAAAATTAATATTTTCCCCTTATATGTCTCATTAACTTAAAAAGAAAAACTTTCATTTAAATAAAATTTTAATACTTGTTCAATGAATTCAAAACACAGTCTGTTTCTGGAATGTTGATTCTTCTGCCTGTTACAGGAGTTGCTGGTTGATTATCATTGCTAGCTCAGGTTTTACTGGTGAACTCTAAATTTTTCTGTAATATATAGAACTTATTACTTAATTTTCTTTGCCCCTTGAGTGTCTTGAAAGTAGGCCCATCTAGAGATATTAAAAGGCTGCTAAGAGATTGTGGCATGATTATTTTTTTTTTTAAACTTGAAACCAGAACTTCCTATTTGTCCTCTTAAGCACGAAGAGGTTTGTATGTTGACCTAGTAGATTTTTATTTGCAAAGTCTTTGTTGATTGCTTAAGTCTTTGCTACCCAGAAAGATAAAGGGCAAGCATCAAAATGAAGGAAAATATCTAAATTCACTTTTATTCTCTTTATCCTTTCCCAATACTGCTTAATAGCTTGCTTGCTCTTTCTCTCTTTTCATTCTCTTTTTTTCTCTGTGTTCCTTTCCCCCTCACATGTCACTTGGGGTAAGAACAAATGGTCTGTTTTAATGAGGTCTCCAGGTGATTCTGATGCACAAAAAACTATAAGATCTTAGAGGAAGATATACTATCTCTACCCTCTGATGTTTTATTAGAATGGATATATATGTGTATGTACAAATGTATAATCCAAAATTAAGAGTAATGATTGTGTTAATAGTTAAATTATATATGTTGTCTCAGTCTTAGAGCCATATGAGAAAATACATTGGGTATAAAAACTTGTTACTAGTATTTTAAACTTCACTAGTATTTTATGGTGTTTCTTCTGTTCAAAGGCAAGAATAGAGTACATTTTAGTTCATTAGTACTAACATTTAGCATAGTCACACTTGTTTAGTGGTTGCCGAGTGATGTGAACGTACTAGAATTGTAGGATGAGCAAAGAGCGTAGAAGTAGATAAATTCCAAATTAAATCCTACTAAAGTATTTGTAGGTATCCCTTCAACCCTATCAATAAGATTAAAGATCGACTTTCTGGTTTATCAGTAGTATAGAATTATTTTTGGTCTTTGTCTGCGCATATTCCATTAAGGCTATTGCTATCATCTGTCCTTTAACTTTGGATATTGGGGTCTTAGTAATGTTTAACATACTAGAGTTTCTCATACCCCTTGAAGATACAGTAGTTTGTATTAGTATATTGATAACAGATTTTACTTGTGGGGATTTGAATACTTGTAGGTGAAAAATGCAAACAGATTTTATCCATGTTTTGCATCCCAAACTGAAAAGACATATGGTTATTAATTATTTTTAATATATATTTTGGTTGTCAATGGACCTTTTTTTTGAAAAGGGGATTGAACTCGGGCACTCAACCACTGACCACATCCCCAGCCCTATTTTTTATTCTATTTAGAGACAGGGTGTCACTGAGTTGCTTATGGCCTTGTCATTGCTGAGGCTGGCTTTGAACTCAGGATCCTCCTGCCTCTGCCTCTGGGATTACAGGCCTGTGCCACCATGCCCCGCTGGACCTTTATTTTTATTTACTTATTTTTATGTGGTGCTCAGAATCAAACCCAGTGCCTCACACATGCTAGGCAAGTGCTTTACCACCGAGCCACAACCCTATTCCTTATTAATTTTTTAAAATTTCCTAAAGAAAAGTGACACAAACATTGAAAATGTGTTTCCTCCATGACTTACCATATTAGGAGGTAATATGACTGGAACCTACAGAGTTGGTTGTTTAGAAGTGCAATAGAAGGGGAGTAATTTGCCCCTGTTCTCTGGACAAATGTTTTTGATGGAAAGATCTTTCCTGATATGTGCCTGACTGGTTATCTCATTGCTGCTGTGAGTAGTGTTATTTAACATTTCATAAGGCCTAGGAATCCTGAATATATTAGTTATGCCTTTAAAGTAAACCACACATCTATTCCAATGTGTTTAATTTACTGGTAGATTTGTTAGTATTTATTTAAAACATTTCCAGAAGGTTTGAGTTAGGCCAATTCTAGTGAAGTCCTTAGTAAATAAGAGAAAAGGAAGAATGGTTTCTCTTTCTTTTTGAAGCCACCTTTTACCTAATTATTTCCTTTTAGTTAAAGGATCAAGTTCAAAAGATCAACCTCGCATTTTATGGGTGAGAATATTGATTTACTGAATGTTTCTGTACTGATGAGTATATCTCATCTCTGAATGATATGTGCCCTGAAACAGGTCACTTTCCCACTTAAATGTAGAAAGAGAAGGGATATTTAGACAAAAGGAAATTACTTGGGTAATTATCAATAGAATAAATACCTAGAATATTTGGTTCCTTCTGTGTTTTGGAAAGAAGTTTGGTGTAATAGCAAAATAAAAGTAGAAATGAATGAGGTGTGATATGTTGCTCTGAAAATCCTTTGCAAAATTAGGCAGTTTGCTGAAGTTGTACAAAAATGTTATTGCATCAGTGACTGAAGAAATTCTATAAATTTATTGTAATATATACTTATTTGACAATCATTAAAATTGATCAATATGTCTTGGTAAGGGGGATAACATCTTGAGGTGTTTTGTACCTTGTAACATTTCAAAATGGACATTTTATGTTCAGAATGTTTGATATTCCAATGTATTATGTGGATAGTAACTTTTTAAAGTTAAAATACTACAAAGAAATGGATTACAAGATAGGTTCATGAACATGCTCTGTAAAATTAATTGATGCAAATCTTTTAAAATAATTTTTCAATCTTTTTGACAAGCTCTATTATTTACTACGAAGAAAAGCATTCCTGAAGCAAACTGACAAGGGAAATGTGATGTTCACCACCCCCCCCAACACCAATATAATTTTAAGTATCTCCAAAATCACTTTATTAATTCATTTGCATGCAGATATGAAAGGAAATGATTCTCCAATGCATGGTTAGTTCTAGTGGTAGTGATAGTTTATGTGTTTGAAAGTAATAAAACTTCATTTTTGTTGAAATCTTGGGACCAAAATCATCAGGTCACGTCCTTTCCCAACACATTCATCAGGTTTAATTTTTATTTTTTTCTGATATACATAGTTAGAATTTAATTTTCCCCCCCTCAATGTTTTAAACAGGCAAAGTTGATAAATGTATTCAACTTTTGGCACAGAAATTGACTCGAGTCAGAGAGTGTTTTGCACTCCTAGTCAAAAGGTGACATTAATTTTACATTTTAAAATAGTAATTCTAAGGCCTACTGATATGAGAACGTAGCAATAAATTTGTTATTGCTCAAAAGATTGAAGTTTAAAAGGAGAGCCTGCCCTCTGCTGTCGTAGAACATTTTTTTCTGTTGAAATCTTTTTTATATTAATAATAATTAATGCTTATTTAATTTTATAACCTAAGTGTGGCTTAACCATATTTATTAAATCACTCCAGAGAAAATGAAATAATAGTACCATCTTTTTACATCAATTCAATTGATGATTTAAAAATTACTACCTGTATTCCTAATAAAATAAGGGATTTGATATAAGTAGAGAAAGGTACTGACTCCTTACAATATTCCAATAGCTTTATGAAAACAGCCATAACATGAAATTGCATTGAGTGATTCATAATTCAGTGGACATGAATTCTGAAGATTTTTATTTTGTATTTAAATGTAAAATTGTACTGTTCACTTGATCATTGTTTAAGCACCAGTCCATAGTGAAAATAAAACTGAACTGTCTCATTCACTTACCTCATGCTGTTTAGTTTCCAGTGGATTTTTTCTCATGCTTTATATTAATAGTTTGATTTACATTAATAATTGTCTTTATCCTCAATGCAAAAGAGTATGGTACTCATGGGGAGGGAGTGCTAAGTGAATGAAGCTAGACACAAAAGGCCACACATTATCTAGTCCAGTTATATGAAGTACCAAGAGGAGGCTAGCCTGTAGAACAGATTAGATTAGTGGTGGCCAAGGAGGAGAGTGACTATGAACATGGAGTTTCTTTTGGAGTGATGAAAATATTCTAGAACAAGGTGGTGGTGATTATTGTGTAATATTGCTAATGTACTAAAAGCCACTAAATTGTACACTTTTAAAATGGTACATTTTATTTATTTTATTTTGCCTTATTGTTTTTGAAAAAAAGGATGTGATATTTATAGTCATTATCAAATCCCCAAAGTATCATGTTCCCAAGGTTTGTGAAATGCTCAAGATATGGTTTAGAATTGATTTATAATATTGGTAATGTGACAAACTTATTCAGTTAAAAGTCTCAATAAAATTCCTTAATTTCACCACAGAAGTAGTGGATGACAGCAGCAGAAATAAAGCTGTAATTCTGCTCAATTTCCTTATATTTAATACAGCTGTGGCTAATTGGCTTCTATGTTAAAGATTGTTTTTTCATCTTTTGCATTTTATTATGACTCTTTGTGGCACATAGCAATCACTTTTAAAAGAGCTGCTTTTAAAAATCATAATTTGAAAAAAACTGTATAACTTTCAGGATTATTTTTATAGTTTTATACTTTGTGTTCCTTTTAAAGAGCAAATGCAATCATGTATTAGGCAAGACTAAATAAATTGAACTGATGCATATGTTTTGTATTTTTTGTGTGTGGGGAAAAATGCTACTTGAATTTTGGGATTGATTGGAACCTCAGTGATCATTTAGTTTCTCATTTTTATATTTAGTGAAATTGAAGCTGAATTTGTCAATCGGTTTGTTCATTCATCAACCATTGATTAAGCACTTACTGTGTAGGCTTGACTCTGGAAGGTGGTTTCATTTCTGAACTTTCACAATAATTTATTATGTGTTTTTCTATCATCATCTAATAACTATGCCAGACATATGGACAAGTGGACAAGTGCCAGAGGAGGGATGGCTTTAAGCAGAGATTCACTTTAAATATTTCTTCACATAATTCTTGAAGTATTTTAAGAGGCATTCTTCATAGTTACATAAACATGATCATAAATTACCTCAAAGAATGCATCTATTTTTTAATGACTTGGGGAAGCAGGTATTTTAAAATCACTTTAAACCAATTATTTTCCACAGTGTTCTAGGTAGCCAGCTTTGCAAAATTGTTGATTCAAATCAATGTTTTTAAAAAAGTTAAATTGCTTGGCAAATAACTGCCTGTCATATAATTGGGGGTACACATGCAATTAAGGGGTGTATGCTCCGAGTTGAACAACACTGAGTATAATTAAATGAGCTTAACAGAGCAAGTTTGGTACTGTGAAGTAAACTGTCAGGATAATCAGACAAGAAGAGACTTGCACTACAATAGCTTTACTTGAACATTGTGACAGGGTCCAAAGTCAAAAATAATGGAAGGAAGGTAAACTATGCTTTAAAAAGTTTATTGTGCTTTTTCACTTTAATGATTTCTTATTTTCTTCCATAATAGTTAGGATTTATTGCCAAATAGGTTTTGACTCAGATTTCCTAAATCATCCGTCTTATCCCATATCCTTCACGCTATAATTCTGCTGCATTGTATATGTCACCAGTTCCCACTTTATATCCTGTATTTTCTGTGAGTCTTCACATATGCTATTTCCTCTTCATAAAATGTTCTCCCCAACTTGACTGGTTCATTGGTGAGGATCCAATTCTGACCTCACTTGCTTTTTTCCTAGACCATCCCAAGTCATTAAATCACCCTTCCTCTATGTTCCCATATGTTGCTTTATTGTGAAACTTTCTTTTCAATATTGATCATTCTGCACTGCCATCTATTTGCTGGTGTCCATAACAATGTTGTCAATGTAGGCTCCTCTGGGTAGAAACCATGTCTTATTTAACTTAGGGTCTCTGTGCCTAGCTGACAGCCTTACACACAGAAGGCATTCATAGATGTTTGTTGACTTAATAATGAAAAATGATTATGTAACTTAGTGCTATTTCAGGCAATTTTTCCTTCATAGCAGACCACCCCCAAACTGTGGGCTTAAACAACAGTGTAATCAGCTCATGATGACTTGGCTAGGCTGCTCTGGCTTGGCCTGAGTTGGCTATGCTTGGTTGGCTCACATGTCCATGGTCAGCTGATCAGTTGGCTGAAGATTAGATGATCTCAGATCACCTTACTCACATGTCTGGCAGTTGGCAGACTGTTGGCTAGGGTCATGGGGACAATTAGGCTACATGTCTCTCATCATCCATCAGGCTAGTCTAGGCTTATTTACATGACAGTAGGAAAAACAGCAAGAGAATAAGCCCCAATGAGCAAACCTTTCATGATACTTCTTGTCATGTCCATTTTCCAGGGCAATCAGATGGTCAAGCCTCACCTCTTGGGGTGGAGAAACAGACTCACCTTGATGGGAACAGGAAAATTATATTACAGATGAGTATAATACAGAAATGGGGAGAATCATGTCCACTATTACAAATGCTAAGGATATTTCTAAATTCAATAGTTCCTTTACCCTTGATTTTTTTTTGGGGGGGTGGGGGATACTGGAGATTGAACTCAGTGGCACCCACAACTGAGTCACATCCCCTGCCCTATTTTGCATTTTATTTAAAGACAAGTTCTCACTGAGTTGCTTAGTGCCTTGCCATTCTTCAGGCTGGCTTTGAACTCTCAGCCTCCTGAGTCACTGGGATTACAGGCATGAACCACTGCGCCCAGCATTTCCTTAGATGTTTTTAAATAAAAAATCCTGAATATTCAAAACAAAAATTGAATTCACTTTTGCTTTTTCTTCTTTTTCCTTCCGATCTGGTAAGTATTTTAGTTAGGGTTCTTAGAAGATACAGAACCAATAGGATACAGATAGACAGGTACATGTGAAGGAATTTATTAGGAGAATTGGCTCCCTTGCCTAGAGAAGCTGGGCAGGCCCATGATAGGCATTTGCAGGCTGGAGAATGGGAAAGTCAAGAGTATAGCTCAATCCAATCAGAAAGCTCAAGAACCAAGAAATTTGTTTACTATTTTTATGACTTTGGGAAGGAGGTCTTTTCAAGTTATTATAAACCAATTATTTTTCTGTTGGGTTCTAAATAGACAACTTTACAACTATTGATTCAAAACAATGTTTAAAAAAATTGCAAACAATTGGGCTTGTCATATGAATAAGAGTATATATGCCAATTAAGGGGTATGTATGCTCCAAGTTGAACAATGATAAGTATAATTAAATGAGCTTTAGAATAAAGCTATCAGGATAAACATGAAGTAGACAAGAAGATATATACACTACAGTAGTTTTACTTACATGGTACAGCAAGGTTCAGAGTCTAAGAGAATAGGAAGAAGATAAATAATTGTGATGATTCATTCTTCAACAACTTTATTGTGATTTTTCACTTTAATTAGTGAAGCCAGTGGCAGAACTTGCAGTCTGAGATTGAGGGTCTGACAGCCCAGAGAACCACTGGCAGGAGTCCCAGAGTCCAAAAGTCAGAGAACTTGGGAGTTCTGATGTCCAAGGGTAGGAGAAGAAGGTAATGCAGCCCCTGAGAGAGAGCACATACTCAACCTTCTGCCTTTCTGTTCCATCTGAGCCCCTAACTGATCCAGTGCCTGTCCACATTAAGGACAGATCTTTCCCACTTAGTTCACTGACTCAAATGCCTCTCTCCTCTGGAAGTACCTTCATAGACACACCTAGGACAGCCCAACCATTCTAACCAAATGCTAAACCACCTGAGTTTCATTTTAGGCAGAATAGGAAGGGGTTTCATGTCTATTGCAGCATTGAGAATAAGTTAAACTTTACCAGATTACCAGGAATCCCTTAGTTCAATCAAGTTGATATCTAAAATCAATTATTGCATGTTGACTCCTTGTCAAATGGCACCCATATGCATCTCTCTCTTTTTTTTTATTGTTGCTGTGTTTTTTTTTTACATTTTTATTTGTTTTAAGTAATTATACATGACAGCAGAATGCATTTCGGTTCATTGTACACAAATGGGGCACAGCTTTTCATTTCTCTGGTAGTATATGATTTAGAGTTGCACCATATGTTCAGTCAAACATGTACCTAGAGTAATGATGTCTGTCTCATATGAATCTCTCTTTTTTTTTTTAAAGAATAAGACATTGAGTTTTAATTGACATTGTATCCTGTAAGATTCCGAATATCCAGAATCTTACAGGATACAATGAAGATTCTCCACCTAATTTTTTTATTAGTTGCACATGACAATACAATGATCTTCACATATCATACATTTGAATCAAATGGGGTATAATTTCTCATTTTTCCTAGTGTACAGGTTGCAGAGTCACATTGGTTATAGACACATGTATACATACAGCAATACTAGTGTCTATTTTATTCTGCTGCCCTTCCTATTCCCCCTTCCACTCCCCTCCCCTCCCATCACTTCTCTCTACCCAATCCAATGTGACATGTTTCTTTTTTTTCCTCCTCACATCATCACACATGTATTTTGTATAATGATGAGGGTCTTCTTCCATCTTCCGTGCGATTCCCCTTCTCCCTCCCTTTCCCTCCTACCTCTCTTCCCTATCTAGAGGTAATTTTCTTCTCATGAATCTCTTAAAACTACATTTAATCTTTAACCAAAGACTAGAGCAAGGTTATAGTTCCACTTAGCATGATATTACTATCCTGATACAAACAAAAATTCACTAATCCATTCCCATTCCCCAGAAGAGGGTATGAAGTCATTGAGTGATATTTACCCATCTCCTGGTATCTCATAATTTAAATACTATTGGAGTATTGAAATGATTAACAATACTTAAATACTGATATAAACTTAACACATGTAATGAAAAAGAGAAAACAAAGACATTTGCTTTTTTTTTTTTTTTTGTACCAGATATTGAACCTAGGAGCATATAACCAATGAGCCACATCCCCAGTCCTTTTTTGTATTTTGTTTAGAGACAGGGTCTGGCTGTATTACTTAGGGCTTCACTAAGTTGCTAAGGCTGGCTTTGAACTTGATATGCCCCTTCCTCAGCCTCCAGAGTTGCTGGGATTACAGAAGTGAGACACCATACCTAGCAAAAACATTGTTAAAAATTTTATTTATTATAATTTGTTATATATGACAGCAGAATGCAATTCAGTTCACATTACACAATAAAACACAATTTTTCATGTCTCTAGTTGTACATAGAGTGACACTATTCGTGTTTCATATTTAGGGCAATGATGTCTGTCTCATTCCACCATCTTTCCTACCCCCTTATCCCCTAACTTCCCCTTTGCCCTATCTAAAGTTCATCTATTCCTCCCTCGCTGCCCCTGCCATCCCCATTATGAATCAGCATCCTTATATCAGAGAAAATATTTGGCATTTGGTTTTTTGGGGATTGGCTAACTTCACTTAGCATTATATTCTCCAACATTATCCATTTACCTGCAAATGCCTTTTAATGCCGAGTAATATTCCATGGTTTACATACCATATTTTCTTTATCCATTCACCTTTTGAAGGGTATCTAGGTTGGTTCCACAATTTAGCTATCGTGAATTGTGCTGCTATAAACATTGATGTGGCTGCATCACCGTAGTATGCTGTTTTTAAGTCCTTTGGGTATAGACCAAGGAGTGGGATAGCTGGGTCAAATGGTGGTTCCATCCCGGTTTTCCAAGGAATCTTCATGCTGCTTTCCATATTGGCTACACAAATTTGCAGTCCCACCAGCAGTGTATGACTGTGCCTTTTTCCCCACATCCTCACCAACACTTATTGTTGTTTGTCTTCATAAAAGCTGCCATTCTGACTGGAGGGAGTTGAAATCTTAGAAGGGTTTTGATTTTCATTTCTCTAATTGCTAGAGATGTTGAACATTTTTTCATATATTTGTTGATTGATAATATATCATCTTCTGAGAAGTGTCTATTCAGTTCCTTGGCCCATTTATTGATTGGGTTATTTGGTTTTTTTGGTGTTAACATAAGACTTCTTTATATATTCTAGAGATAAGTGATCTATCTGATGTGCATGTAGTGAAATTGTGCTTCCATTCTGTAGGTTCTCTATTCACCTCACTGATTGTTTCTTTTGCCGAGAAGAAGCTTTTTAGTTTGAATCTGTCCCTTTTATTGATTCTTCATATTAATTCTTGCACTATAGGAGTCTTATTAAGGAAGTTGGGACCTAATCTGACATGATGAAGATTTGGGCCTACTTTTTCTTCTATTAGGCACAGGGTGTCTGGTTTAATTCCTAGGTCCTTGATTCACTTTGAATTGAGTTTTATGCATGGTGAGAGATAGGGGCTTAATTTTATTTTGTTGCATATGAATTTCCAGTTTTCCCAGCACAATTTGTTGAAGAGACTATCTTTTCTTCAATATATGTTTTTGGTTCCTGTAATGTAAGATAACAGTAATTATGTGGGTTTGTCTCTGTGTTCTCTATTCTATACCATTGGTCTACAAGTCTATTTTGGTGCCAATACCATGCTGGTTTTGTTACTATTGCTCTGTAGTAAGTTCTGGTATAGTGATGCCACCTCCTTCACTCTTCTTGCTGAGTGTTGTTTTAGCTATTCTGCATCTCTTATTTTTCCAGATGAATTTTATGACTGCTTTTTCTATTTCTATGAGGCATGTCATTGGGATTTTGATTGGAATTGCATTAAATCTGTATAGTGCTTTTGGTTGTATGGTCATTTTGATAATATTAATTCTGCCTATCCAAGAACAAGGAAGATCTTTCCATCTTCTAAGGTCTTTAATTTCTTTCTTCAGCATTCTGTAGTTTTCATTGTGGTCTTTCACCTCTTTTGTTAAATTGATTCCCAAGTATTTTAATTTTTTTGAGGTTATTATAAATGGGGTAGTTTTCCTTGTTTCTCTTTCAGAGGAGTTGTCACTGATATAAAGAAATGCCTTTGATTTATGGGTATTGATTTTATATCATGCTACTTTGCTGAATTAATTTATTTTTTTAGTTTTTTAAAAATTTATTTATTTTTTAGGTGTAGATGGACACAACACAAAGCCTTTATTTTTATGTGGTGCTGAGGATTGAACCCGGGTCTCACCTGTGCTAAGCAAGCGCTCTACCGCTGAGCCACAATCCCAGCCCTAAGTTAATTTATTCTAGAAATTTTCTGATGGAATTTTTTGGGTCTTCTAGGTATAGAATCATATCGTTGGCAATAGTGCTAATTTGAGTTCCTCTTTTCTATTCATATTCCTTTAATTTCTTTCATCTATCTAATTGCTCTGGCTAGTGTTTCAACAACTATGTTAAATAGAAGTGGTAAAAGAGGGCATCCCTGTCTTTTTCCAGTTTTTAGAGGGAATGCTTTCAATTTTTCTCCACTTACAATAATATTGGCCTGGGGCTTAGCATAGATAGCTTTTATAATGTTGAGATATGTTCCTGTTATCCCTAGCTTTTCTAGTGTTTTGAACATGAAGGGGTGCTGTATTTTGTCAAATGCTTTTCATGTATCTATTGAGATGATCATATGGTTCTTAGCTTTAAGTCTATTGATGTGATGAATTACATTTTTTGATTTCCATATGTTGAATCAATCTGAGATGAGCCTCACTTGATCGTGGTGCACTATCTTTTTGATATGTTTTTGAAATGTTTTTGTATTTGATTTGCCAGAATTTTATTGAGAATTTTTGCATCTATGTTCATTAGAGATATTAGCTAGCAATATAACATAAATGTATTTTCAACAAAATAGGAAATACTCCTGGCAACTGTAGCCATATTTCTGTGACTGCTTACATGATGGTAGCTCATATTTATAATTATCTACTTCTATAATCTGTTCTCTATTCCCTTTGCTGGCAGCAAATGTCTCAGCTCGTCATCACTTCTTACCTAACAGAGTGATCCAAACCTTCATCCTGAAGAGTCTCAGCCATTTTTAGTCTTTCCTGAAGCAATTATGATTTCCCATTGACATTAGTTACAGGGCATGCAAACAAGAGACACTTTAAGGGATCTCCTGTATTCCAGACATATTCTTCCTTACTTCATCTTGGAATAGCAGACTAGTCTAGACCAATCATCCTAAATAACACTGTTACTTTCCTGTACTGACTTGGAGACATGAGGAGCCAAAGTGACCATGGGCAGTTCCGACTTCCAGTTCAATGGAATCATCATTGTGTTTCCTGGTAGAAGCATTGCTCCCTCAGAAACTAAGTCATCCAAGGCCACAGAGTGTAAGGTGGGAACAGGAAGCAAAAGTTTTGCTAGTAGTCATTAGGGGTAATGGTGAGTAGTATCACAACTTGATTCCTAATTCATGAATCGTGGCTATGGAAGAAATACTATCATATATACAAATTCAGAGTATATACAGCCTTCTAGAAAACCCTGTTCCAGTCTTGCAGAGTGTTTTCACCTAGCTAGTACATTATATCACCTAGGTAGCCATTACATCATTTTATCAAGTCAAATACTTCAGGACGATGGGGCCATGGTAAGACCAATAAATTCCAAGAACATGAGCCCATTGTGGCTTTTTGGCTATGAAGTTAGTTCTTTGGTCAGAGCAACTTATATTACAATAGCATATAAGGCATCTGTAAGTTCATGGATGGTAGTCATGTCAGAAGAATTGCATGCAGGGATGGCAAATCCACATCCAGAATAAGTATCTATTCTAATAAGGACAAAAGTTGTCCTTCCCATGATAGAAGGGGTCAATCTGCCACCAGTAGCTAGCTGATCATCCTCAGTAATAGTGCATATTGATGGCTCACCATTGGTCTCTGCTTCTAACAGATTGGGCAACAGTGGTGGCTATAGACATGTCAGCCTAGGTAAGTAGAAGAGCCTATTCATAGCCTCCATCCCTGCCATTATAGCCACTTTGATTCTGGGCCCATTGATGGCTAGGAAAGTGTCATATAGATGAACAGTTCATCTTATTTACTTGATTATTAAAATTATCCTCTGATGGGTTACCCTTTGGTCAGCATCCAGGTAGGAAACAAACATCTTCATAAACTTTGCTCACTTAGTTTTCAGGCATGTTCTAAGTTCCTGACCATTCAGCCAGGCCATTGGCTACAGCCCATGAATTGATAACCACACATCTGGTAATTTCTCCTTCCACATAGAATACACATTTAGGCATACTGCTTGAAGTTCTGCCACTGTGAAGACTTCCCATCACCACTGTCCTTTAAGGATGTCCCAGAAAAAGGCTATAGTGTTGCAGCTGTCCATTTTGGGGTAATGCCTGTATATTGTGCAAAACCGTTGGCTAAGCCCAAGTCTTCTCTTCCTTGTCAACTATAGAAACTTCCCATGAGGCCATAGGTGGGTGCAGGCTGGGAGAGAGCAGAGGCAGGAACTGTCAGCATTTGGGTTACTTCCCTATAAATTTTCCTTGTGCCTCTAGGACCTGCTCAAGCTTGATCACAGGTATACCACTTGTATTCCACTTCTTTTCCATGATGCAGTGCTGCCACACATGCTTAGCTTTATGGCTTAGTGGGTCAGGCAACATCCAGTTAGTTCATGAAGAGCAGCTCAGATTGCATGGTAACTTGGTGGCCCATGGTCAAGCATTTCTACCAAAGCTCTAGAGGACCAAAAACTGTCTTTCCAAAGGAGGACTGTTCTATGCAGTTGATGGATGGGCCTTGCTCCAAGTTCTTGAAGGCCTGCAGTTCACCTGTAGGAGTTGTCCAAGGGCTCCAGACATTATCTCTATTTGCCACTGACACCTCAGGTACCATTGGATCTGCTGGATCAGATGGCCCAAGTGGCAGAGCAACCTGTCCAACAATCTACAGAGCCTTTTCCTCATCTGAGCCCCACTCAAACCATGCAGATTTTTAGTTATTTAGTAAATGGGCTGGAATAATGTAGGCAGAATGCTACGGCTTGAATGAGTCTCCCACCTGACCAGGTGTGGCCAATTTAATAGTATTAAGAGGAAGGCGCTCATGTAATTCCTCTGACTGGAATGAAGACCTTTATCAAAGAAGCTTTCCATCCACCATGTGAGGGCACAGCATTCCACCTCTCTGGAGAGTGTCACACTCTCCAAATAATTGGATCTCGATTGTGGACTGTCACTGCCTTGATCTTGAACCTCCCAGCCTCCAGAACTATGAGAAAATAATTTTATCTTCTTTGTAAATTTTCCAGCCTGAGGTACTTTGTTATAGCAGTACAAAATGGCTAAGACCAAGAAGAAAGTAACAATGATTTTTCTTCTCCAGGAAATTCTTATAAGAATTTCTTGAGATAAATGGGGTCACAGTACAATAATTACATTTTTGGAAGGTTTTTGTGCTTAATTCTTTGGGGCTTAAGGGATATCAAATAGTTATCAGATCCTGTAGCTTTTCAGATCGTGTAATTTGCTGGGATGCAAGAATTGTGGCAAGATTCTCTCTCAAGGTTGCTTGGTGGAATCATACGGGGTAAAAATGCAAGATATAGAGGAAGATAACAGAACTGGAGAGTGGGGAGAGTTTGGGCAAGATTAGGACTCAGAGTATCTGAATGGTAGGAGAGAACTGGTCAGAAGAGAGAAGATTGTTTTGAGAAGTATTTTTTGGGAGGTGGGTACTGGGAATTGAACTCAGGGGCACTTGACCACTGAGCCACATACCCAGCCCTATTTTGTATTTTATTTAGAGACAGGGTCTCACTGAGTTGCTTAGCATCTCACTGCTGCTGAGGCTGGCTTTGACTTGGAAGCCTCCTGCCTCCGCCTCCCCAGCTGCTGGGATTACAGGCACACACCACAGCGCCTGGCTTGAGAAGTATTGATGGAGCTTATGATGTAAAATCTTTTGATGTTTTCTGGGAAATAAAAATATAGTTTGGAATTCATGCTGTAATATTGCTTTGGCTCATGAACCTTGTTTCCTTGAATGCTATTCACTCTAGGGACTGCACTGCAGAAAACATTGATTATATCCAGTTTACAAAACAAGGACAATAGCCCTGAACATAGGACATGATGGTCAGGAGGTTCAGAGGCATGCGGTGAGGCAGAGAATATTAAAACTAAAATTCATGTGCGGGGCTAATTCTCACAGCAATGCAGTGTAGATAAGAGAAGAACCTTCATTGGAGGAGATTTGATAGGAGTAGAAACAGGGAGGTGATAGCTGGGGAGGCTGTGGTCAGCATGGGAAAGAGAATGAGAGGGGAGAATGTATCGAATGTGTTTAAATAAATTGTATACATAAGATGTATCTCATAGTTTGGCATTCTCTCAAGAACTGAGTGAAATTTTGGCTTGTTTACAATTTTTTTTCCTGTCAAACTTATTTTTCTTTGAATATAAGACTACAAATCACATATAAGGCTGTCTACACTACATACATATGTATGAAGAATCACTTTATAATTTCCATGAAAGTCATCCTATATTTCATTTAAATGTGTTTTTAGGAGTTACCATATAATACAGAATACTGGTCTGGTTAAAAATTTTTCATTGGAAATGTTTTATTATGGAAAGAGTATCCACAATTTGAGCAAAAAGAAGGAAGACACAAAAGAGTACACACTGCCTTATATCATTCATATGGAATTCTAGAACAGGAAGAGAGCTATAGTGACATTAGATTGGTGATTTTTCTGGGGCCAAGAGTGAAGCCTCTCTCCTTGCTTTTGGTGGTTTTCTACCAGCCTTTGGTGTTAGTTTGTGCTGCATCATCCTGACCTTGGCCTTATCCTCATGTGGTATTTTCCCTGTGTGCAGGTCTGTGTTCAAGTTTTCTCATTTTTATAAGGACATCAGTCATTGGGTTAGGAGATTCCAACCCAGTTCAGTGGGACCTCATCTAAACAATTGCGTCTGCAGTGATCCTGTTTCCGAATACAGTCACCTTTGAGATATGGAAATTGGACTTCAACCTTTAACTTCTTGGGTGGGGGGTCGGGGGCAGCACATTTCAACCAGCAACATGTGATAGAATGTGGTGAACAAAAACTTAAAACAATATGGACACATTAGTAAGATGCTTGTCAAAATTACCAGTGCTATCCCTTGGGTGAAATTTCTAGAAGTTAGTGGTCTGGGACATGTCAAGATAGCCCATTCAAGATAGAATTGCTCAATGTAGCCCCTCCTAACACTAAGAATGAGACACAATACCTACAAGACAAGGGTGCCAGATGAGCTGTTGTGCCAATTGAGCCAGAAGACTCAGCAGATCTAAAAGGGATGGTGGATAGAGATATTGTATGGACCCTTTGATGGACAGGTGAATCACAGTTCTCTGCTTCACAGTGTACTTCCTTTCCAATCTTTATGTCTCGTTTCTTTTTCTTTCCTTTTTAATAAAAAGCAATTTTGAATAAATCTTCCAGTTTGGCATAGAATTAAAATGGGTAAGACAGACATACTTGCCTTTTTCTCCATCTTACATGGAAAGTATCCTCATTTCATCTTTAAATTTGATGTCAGCAGTAGCTTTTATATAACTTACATCAAACAAAGGAAGTACATTTCTATTCTTTCTGAGAATTTTGGGTTTTATCATGAATATGTTAAATAAGATTGATTTGATAAGTCAAACCCCTTTTCTGAATCTGGTAAGGTGATTGTATGATGTTTCTACTTTTCAGTTATTACAGTGAATTGTATTTATTGTTTCCAAATGTAACCTTGCATTTCTGAGATGAATCTCACTTCAGCATTTTGTATTATAATTGTTAGGTATTGATTGATTTGATTTCCTAATAATTTGTGGAGAACCTTTCCAAAGTTTATGAAAGATATTGTTCTATAATCTTTTCTTATTATGTTTTTGTCAGGGTTTGGACTTGGGGTTATGCTGCTCTCATAGAAAGAACTGGGAAGTATTTCTTCCTTCTATAATGTAGAAAATTTGTGTGGATCATTGTTCTTTATTTCTAGTATTCTTGGTGGAATTTACCAGAGAGCCCTCTTGGATCTAGCATTTTCTTTATACAAGTTTTTTTTTTTTCATTAGGAACTCAATTTCTTCAGTGGATATATGAGGATATTTGATTCCTAATTTTTTAAATCAATTTTAGTATACTGAATATTTCAATAAGTCTATCTACTTCACTGAAGATGTCAAAGTTTTTGGTTTTATATTATATTGATTTTATATTATTTACAACAATCCCTCAGTATACTTTTAACATATTACAGGATCTTTTTCATAATCTAAACTAACTTCATAGCCAAAAATCCACAATGGGCTCATGTGCCAGAACATCAGATAATGAAGACAAAGTTTATCAACTTGAAAATAATATAGTCAACACAAAAAGGATGTTTAAAATTCACGTGCAATCTATCCAAGAGGTATGGCATGTCATAAAAAAAAAACAAACTTGAGAGTCATTGGGATAGAAGAAGGCATAGAGGATCAAACCAAAGGAATGAACAATCTATTAAATGAAATAATCCTAGAAAACTTCCCAGATATGAAAGATGAAATGGATTGCCAAATCCTGGAAGCCTACAGGACCCCCAAAACATTCAAAACCGTAATAGACCAACTCCAAGACACATAATTATGAAGATATCCAACATACAGAACAAGGAGAGAATATTAAAAGCTACGAGAGAAAGGAGGCAGATTACATTCAGGGGTAAACCAATTAGGTTAACGGCTGATTTTTCATCACAGATGTTGAAAGCGAGAAGATACTGGAACAACATATTTCAAATGCTGAAAAATAATGGATTCCAACAAAGAATACTGTATCCAGCAAAATTAAGCTTCAGATTTGACAATGAAATTAAAATATTTCACAATAAACAAAAGTTAAAAGAATTTGCAGCCAGAAAACCAGCATTGCAAGGCATTTTGAGCAAAACACTACAAGAAGAGGAATTGAAAAACAGCACCCAAAACTAACAGTCGGAGGTAACTCAGTAAAGGGAAGGAAAAAAATAACCAAAAAGGATAAACTAGCCATATTAAAATAAATAAATAAACAAGCATGACGGGAAGTACAAACCATATATCAATAGTAACCTTAAATGTTAATGGCTTAAATTCACCAATCAAGAGACATAGGCTAGTAACCTGGATTAAAAAAAACAAATCCAACAATATGCTGCCTTCAGGAGACTCATATGATAGGAAAAGACATACACAGGCTGAAGGTGAAAGGTTGGGAAAAATCATACCACTCACTGGGTCCTCGGAAGCAAGCAGGAGTGGCCATACTCATATCCAATAAAATCAACTTCAAACCTAAGTTAATCAAAAGGGATAAAGAAGGACACTATATACTGTTAAAAGGAACCATCCACCAACAAGACATAACAATTATCAATATGTATGCACCAAACAATGGTGCTGCAACGTTCATAAAACAAACTCTCCTCAATTTCAAGAGTCAAATAGACCACAACACAATAATTATGGGTGACTTCAACACACCGCTCTCTCCATTGGACAGATCCTCCAGACAAAAGCTGAATAAAGAAACTATAGAACTCAATAACACAATCAATAACCTAGACTTAACTGACATATATAGAATATATCAACCATCATCAAGTGGATACACGTTCTTCTCAGCAGCACATGGATCCTTCTCAAAGATAGACCATATATTATGCCACAGGGCAACTCTTAGTAAATATAAAGGTGTGGAGATAATACCATGCATCTTATCTGATCATAATGGAATGAAACTGGAAATCCATGATAAAAGAAAGAAGGAAAAATCCTGCATCACCTGGAAAATGAACAATATGTTACTGAATGATCAATGGGTTACAGAAGACATAAAGGAGGAAATCAAAAAATTCTTGGAGATAAATGAAAATACAGACACAACATATTGGAATCTATGGGACACAATAAAAGTAGTTTTAAGAGGTAAATTCATTTCCTGGAGTTCATTCCTCAAAAAAAGAAAAAACCAACAAATAAATGAACTCACACTTCATCTCAAAACCCTAGAAAAGGAAGAGCAAAACAACAGCAAATGTAGTAGAAGGCAAGAATTAATTAAAATCAGAGTGGAAATCAACGAAATTGAAACAAAAAAAACATTGAAAAAATTGATAAAACTAAAAGTTGGTTCTTCCAAAAAATAAATAAGATCGACAGACCCTTAGCCATGCTAACGAAGAGAAGAAGAGAGAGAGCTTAAGTTACTAACATGGGATGAAAAAGGCAATATCACAACGGACACTACAGAAATACAGAAGATAATTAGAAATTATTTTGAAACCCTATATTCCAATAAAATCGAAGATAGCGAAGATAGTGATAAATTTCTTAAGTCATATGATTTGCCCAGATTGAGTCAGGAAAATACACACAATTTAAACAGACCAATAACAAAGGAGGAAATAGAAGAAGCCATCAAAAGACTACCAACCAAGAAAAGCCCTGGACTGGATGGATATACAGCAGAGTTTTACAAAACCTTCAAAGAAGAATTATTACCAATACTTTTCCAGTTATTTCAAGAAATAGAAAAAGAAGGAGCTCTTCCAAATTCATTCTATGAGGCCAATATCACCCTGATCCCGAAACCAGACAAAGACACTTCAAAGAAAGAAAACTACAGACCAATATCTCTAATGAACTTAGATGCAAAAATCCTCAATAAAATCCTGGCGAATCAAATACAAAAGCATATCAAAAAAATTGTGCACCATGATCATGTAGGATTCATCCCTGGGATGCAAGGCTGGTTCAATATATGGAAATCAATAAATGTTATTCACCACATCAATAGACTTAACCATAAGAACCACATGATCATCTCGATAGATGCAGAAAAAGCATTCGACAAAGTTCAGCATCCCTTTATGTTCAAAACACTAGGAAAACTAGGGATAACAGGAACTTACCTCAACATTGTAAAAGCTATATATGCTAAGCCTCAAGCTAGCATCATTCTGAATGGAGAAAAACCGAAGGCATTCCCTCTAAAATCTGGAACAAGACAGGGATGCCCTCTCTCACCACTTCTATTCAATTTAGTCCTCGAAATACTAGCCAGAGCAATTAGACAGACAAAAGAAATTAAAGGCATAAAAATAGGAAAAGAAGAACTTAAATTATCACTATTTGCAGGTGATATGATATTATATCTAACAGACCCAAAAGGGTCTACAAAGAAACTACTAGAGCTAATAAGTGAATTCAGCAAAGTGGCAGGATATAAAATCAATATGCATAAATCAAAGGCATTCCTGTATATCAGCAACAAATCCTCTGAAATGGAAATGAGGACAACCACCCCATTCACAATATCCTCAAAAAAAAAAAAACTTGGGAATCAACCTAACAAAAGAGGTGAAAGATTTATACAATGAAAACTACAGAACCCTAAAGAGAGAAATAGAAGAAGGCCTTAGAAGATGGAAAAATATACCCTGTTCATGAATAGGAAGAGCTAACATCATCAAAATGGCGATATTACCCAAAGTTCTCTATAGGTTTAATGCAATGCCAATCAAAATCCCAATGGCATTTCTTGTAGAAATAGATAAATCAATCATGAAATTCATATGGAAAAATAAAAGACCCAGAATAGAAAAAGCAATTCTAAGCAGGAAGTGTGAATCAGGAGGTATAGCGATACCAGATTTCAAACTGTACTACAGAGCAATAGTAACAAAAACAGCATGGTACTGGTACCAAAACAGGCGGGTGGACCAATGGTACAGAATAGAGGACACAGAGACCAATCCACAAAATTACAACTTTCTTATATTTGATAAAGGGGCTAAAAGCATGCAATGGAGGAAGGATAGCATCTTCAACAAATGGTGCTGGGAAAACTGGAAATCCATATGCAACAATTGAAACTGAATCCCTTTCTCTCGCCATTCACAAAAGTTAACTCAAAATGGATCAAAGAGCTTGATATCAAATCAGAGACTCTGTGCCTGATAGAATAAAAAGTTGGCTCTGATCTACATATTGTGGGGTCGGGCTCCAAATTCCTTAATAGGACACCCATAGCACAAGAGTTAACAACAAGAATCAACAAATGGGACTTAATTAAACTTAAAAGTTTTTTCTCATCAAGAGAAACAATAAGAGAGGTAAATAGGGAGCCTACATCCTGGGAACAAATTTTTACTCCTCACACTTCAGATAGAGCCCTATTATCCAGCGTATACAAAGAACTCAAAAAATTAAACAACAAGATAACAAATAACCCAATCAACAAATGGGCCAAAGACCTGAACAGACACTTCTCAGAGGATGACATACAATCAATCAACAAGTACATGAAAAAATGCTCACCATCTCTAGCAGTCAGAGAAATGCAAATCAAAACCACCCTAAGATACCATCTCACTCCAATAAGATTGGCAGCCATTATGAAGTCAAACAGCAACAAGTGCTGGCGAGAATGTGGGGAAAAGGGTACTCTTGTACATTGTTGGTGGGACTGCAAATTGGTGGGGCCAATTTGGAAAGCAGTATGGAGATTCCTGGGAAAGCTGGGAATGGAACCACCATTTGACCCAGCTATTGCCCTTCTCAGACTATTCCCTGAAGACCTTAAAAGAGTGTACTACAGGGATACTGCCACATCGATGTTCATAGCAGCACAATTCACAATAGCTAGACTGTGGAACCAACCCAGATGCCCTTCAATAGATGAATGGATAAAAAAATGTGGCATTTATACACAATGGAGTATTACTCTGCACTAAAAAATGACAAAATCATGGAATTTGCAGGGAAATGGATGGCATTAGAGCAGATTATGCTAAGTGAAGCTAGCCAATCCCTAAAAAACAAATTTTCAAATGTCTTCTTTGATATAATGAGAGCAACTAAGAACAGAGCAGGGAGGAAGAGCAGGAGGAAAAGATCAACATTAAACAGAGACATGAGGTGGGAGGGAAAGGGAGAGAAAAGGGAAATTGCATGGAAATGGAAGGAGACCCTCATTGTTATACAAAATTACATATAAGAGGTTGTGAGGGGGAAGGGAAAAAAACAAGGGAAAGAATTAAATTACAACAGATGGGGTAGAGAGAGAAGATGGGAGGGGAGGGGAGGAGGGATAGTAGAGGATAGGAAAGGTAGCAGAATACAACAGTTACTAATATGGCATTATGTAAAAATGTGGATGTGTAATCGATGTGATTCTGCAATCTGTATTTGGGGTAAAAATGGGAGTTCATAACCCACTTGAATCGAATGTATGAAATATGATATGTCACGAGTTTTGTAATGTTTTGAATAACCAATAAAAAAAGAAAAAAAAAAAAAGAAATGACATGGTAAAATTGAAGGGTACTTGAAGAGGAAGGAGAAAAGCAAGTATAACCCTAAGTAATATACACTGTTTAAGTAATAAGTACAGATACATTTCTTTCATTATTTAACATTTCAAAATATGTGTGAGACTTTATTGAGAGTGGCAGAATAAAAACTTAGAATAACTTGTCCTCCATAAAAACAAGGATAACACTGGCAAAACAGTCAATTTCTTTAGAATTCAGGAGATTAATGAGAGGAAGTGTTAATCAATAAATACTGAGTCATAAATATATGGGAGAAATAAGTTTTGGGATGCTGTCACAGAGTAGGGAAACTATACATAATGATAATGTACTCTATATTTCAAAAAAGCTTGAAGAAAGGATTTTGTATATTTTCACTACAAAGAAATGATAAACAATTGAGGGTATAGATATGGTTAATCCCATATCAATGGTAGGCAATGTATACCTGTTTCAAAACATTACACGGTATCCCAGAAATGTATGATTTTATGAGTCGTTTAAAATAAACAAAATGTTTAATTTAATAACTCAAAATTTGCTGCTTATTTTATAACATTTTTAATACTTTCCCCTCCTCCACAGCTCCCTTTATATTTGAATATTTATCAGCTTGTGTAATGGCATTAATTTTATACTTAAAATGAATGGAAAGAAAAGCACTGGAATTATATGGGTTAGATATTTTATTGCAAAATATATGCTATGGCTCTATGAAGTGCATAAATAAAAATATCATAAACTAAAAAAAGAATTCTACATTTAGCAAAATTATCCACTTAAAATAAGGCAGAAATTAAGACTTCCACATAAAAAATTAAAGTAATGTATTATTAGCAGAACTGCCCTATATGAAATTCCAAAGGGAGTCTTCCAAACTGAACTGAAAGAACCTATGAAGAAATCACATCCACATAAGGAAATGAAGAGCACTAGTAAAGGTAACTACTTAGATAAATGTAAAATATTTATAAATGTAATGTTTGTAACTTGTTTTTTCCCATATAAAAGACAAAGTAATAATTATAAACATGTGTTGATAGGCTACAATGTATAACGATGTCACTTGTATGACAATAACAGCACCTTGGAAGGAGAGAAAACAGAGCTACATAGGAGCACGGTTTCTGTATTTTCTTAATAAATTGGTGTTAACCTGAGCTGTGTCATTATAAAGTAAAATGTGTTAGTTTCTAGGTCTTTCATAACGAGTTAATACAATTTGGATGGCTTAAAATAGTGGAAATTTACTCTCATATGGTTCTAGAGGCTAGAAGGCTAAAATGAAGGTTTCAGTAGAGTAATTCTCTCTCTGACGATTCTAGGGGGAAATCTTTTCTTGCTCCTTCCCAGCATCTGGTAACTTCTGACAGTTCCAGATGTTCCTTAGCTTGAATCTGCATCCCTTCAATCTCTGCCCATCATCACAGAGCCTTCTTCCCCTGGTTATTTCTTGTGCGCTCTCCTCTTCCTATTGAGACAGCAACCACTGAGTTCAGGATCATTTCTAATCCACACGAAACTCATTTTAACTTGATTATATCTGTAAAGACTATTTCCAGCCAGGCACAGTGGCACATGCCTGTCATCCCAGGAACTAGGGAGGCTTAGGCAAGAGGATTGCAAGTTCAAAGCCAACCCAAGCAATTTAGCAGGGCTCTGAGCAACTTAGTGAGACCCTGTATCAAAATAAAAAATAAAAAGGACTGAGGATGTGGCTCTGTGGAGAAGTGCCCCTGTGTTCAATCCCCAGTACAAAAAAATTGATAATAATAAAATAAAATAAAAAAGACTCTATTTCCAAATAGATCATACTCTGAAGTTTTGAGTAGATGTAAATTTGGGGGAAATTCTACTTAACTCAACACTGATGTTAATTGCAACTCCCAGAGGGACCACTGAAGAAATCACTTCAAGTAATAAAGAGAAAAACAGTACAGTGGAAAATATTTAATATAAGCAAAGATAGAAATGAGGGAATTAGAGGAACACAACAGACATATGATTTTTAGAAAATGAATACCCAAATGGCAGGCATAAAAGAATTAACCATTTTAATTAAAAGGGCAAAACTGATATTTTTATTAGCATGCTCTAATGATGTGTAAACCAGAAGAGACATCTTTGGATTGAAAGACACATCTAGATTAAAATTAAAAGAATGCAAAAGACATTCCATGCACATAGGAACCGAAAGAGAGAGAGCTGAGTAGCTCTACTAATACCAGACAAAATTGACATTAGTAAAAAAAAAAAAAAAAAAAAAAAAGTTACAATATACAAAGAAGCATATTTCATAATGATAAAAAGTTCTGTTTATCAAGAAGATCCAACAATTATAAACGTGTGTCTAACAAGAGAAATCCAAAATAAACATAATAAAATAAGTTTCATAAGCAAAAACCAGTTAAAATTAAATAAAGAAATAGCCAATGCAACAATAATAATTAAAAACCTATGCTTTTTAAGTAATAGGTAGAACATGTATCCACAAAATTGTCAAGTATATAGAATACTCTACAGATCAATACTGTTCATCAGCTAGATCTGAGATATCTTAGACCCTTCCCTCTCACAATAGAATACCTATTCTCAAGCGCCCATTGAGTGTTTGCCAGTAGAGACCATACATTTTAGGCCTAAAATAATGTATTTTTAAAGACTGAAATTACATAGTATATTCTCTGACCAAAATGAAATGAAAGTAGAAATCAATAACAGAAGGAAATTTGAAAGCTTCACAAATATCTTGAAATTAAGCATCACACTCCCAAATAACCAGTAACAGGAAAAAAAATCACAAGGAAAAATATTTTGAGATGAATGAAAATGAAAGCACAGAATACCCAAACGACATGCAGTTGAAGCAGTGCCAGAAAGAAATGTGTTGCTGTAAATGCCTAAAACATAAAAGAAGACACCTATCAAATCAATAACCTTCCACCTTAAGAAACTTGGAGGGGAAGGAAGCAAACTAAACTGAAAGCAAGCAGAAAAAAGGAAATAATAGACTACAAGGGAAATACAAAGAACAGAGAAATCTTAAATTATAAAAGCAAATGATTAGAAAGGAGACAGTACTACTATTTTACAGAAATAAAAACAATTGTATGGGGAATACTATGGACAATGTTATGTCAATAAATTAGGTTAGGTTACTTAGTTTATTGATATAAAATCAACTTCATTACTGGAAGATAGGCAGCAAGAGTCAATAGAAGCTTAATGGTTAGCTGACCCCCAATGGTTCAGGAGGGTTAGCCAGTCAGTGTGCCCCTCATTGTACTATAGTGGAGGACACTCTGAAGTACACATTGCCCTGGGGGCACCTGGAATCGCTGAGCCACAGCATAGTAGGACATGCTCTTCTAGGAGGGACTTCTATAAAGCCTGAGCTATTCCAGCCAGTTACCCCTTGTGGAGGGCATTGTATTGCAAGCATATTCTATATTTTGTGAATTACAAGTGAGAAAAAGGAGGAGGAGCTGAGTCACCATGGCTACCTGGGGACTTATCTTGCAGAAGTATAACAAAAGATTGAATTTGTTGTTTAAAAACTTCCCACTAAAACAACCCCAGTCCCAGATGATCTTTACTGGTGAATTCTACCTAGTGCATAGAGAAGAGTTGACACCGATAATTCACAATCTTTTCAAAAATAGAAAGGGGAAAACACTCGGAGGCCAAAATTACCCTTCATCTTCAACCAGATGAAGACATCATGAGAAAACAAACTACAGACTAATGTTCCTTATGAATATAAATCCAAAAATCCTCACTTAAGTACTAGAAACCGACTCCAGCAACATATAAGATGGCTATAAAACATAACCAAGAGGGACTTACCCTGGGAATTTAAGGTTTTTCAACATAAGAAAATCAATCTGTGTAATATGTCATATTAATAGAATAAAGGACAAAACCCACACAATTAATGGGCATAGAAATGGCATTTGACAAAATCCAACATGATTTCATGATTAAAAACACTCATCAAACTGAATAGAGGAGAACTTCCTCAAACCGATGATGGGAACCCATGAAAAATCTTCATCAACCATCATACTTAATTGTAAAGACTAAACCTCTCCTTAAAGTTCAGAAACAAGACAAAGATGTCTCTGCTTACCATTTCTTTCTAATGTAAAAAAGATATGAAAACATTCTAATTGGGAAGGAAGAAGTAAAACTAATTCTATTTGCAAATGACATGATTTTGTATATAGCAAATTATAAGGAATACATTAAAAACTGCTAAAAGCAATGAATGAATTCATCAAGTTTGCATGATATATGAATAAAGTTATTAAACAAAATCAATTGTATTTCTGTACACTAACAATGAACAATCTGAAAATGAAGTTAAAAAGATCAATAACATTTATAGCAGCACCAAAATAATAAGATACTTTGAAATAAATTCAAAGATGTTCAATATTTTATTTTGAAAGAAGTTGAAGACCTAAGTAAATAAAAAGATTCCTCTTAAGGCTTAGTATTGTTAAAATGGCAACACTCTTCAATTTCATTTAGATATTTGTTACAATCTCTATCAGTTCTCCAAACTGACTTGTTGCAGAAATGGACAAGCTGATCATAAAATTAATATGGAAGTGCAAAAGGTCTGGAGTTGCCAAAATGATCTTGGAAAAGACCAAAGTCGGAGTATTCTTTACAGTTTTAAAACTTACTATAAAACTGCAGTAATGAAGACAGTATGGTAGTGGCTTATAGGTCAGTAAAACATTCTAATACAATTGAGAGTCTAGAAATTAACTCTTACACTTATGAATTTTTAATAAAGGAGCCAAAACAATTCAATGGGATAAAAAATAAACTTTTCAACAAATTGTGCTGGTGCAATTAGATATTCACATAGTAAAGAGAGAAGTTAGGTTCCTTTGCTCACAGCACAAACAAAAATGGTCAAAAGACCCAAATGAAAGAGCTAAACTATAAAGTCTTAGAAGAAAACATACGTCTAAATCCTTATGGTCTTGGATTAGGCAATAAAAAGGCAAATAACCCAATTAAAAATGGGCAAAGGATTTGAATAGATATTTCTAGAAATATGCCCAATTAGCATAAGAAAGATAGTCTACATCCATAATCATAGAGAAAGGCAAGTCAAAGCCACATGAGAGATGGCTATGATTGAGAAGTGCAGTTGTGACAAATGCGGGGAAGCATGTGGAGAAAAAGAAACCCTCAGACATGGCTGGCAAGAGTGAAAAGCACAGCTGCCCCTTCAGAGACAGTGACAGAGTCCCAAAGGGGACTGTATATGACCCAGCAGTTCCATTCTTAAGTCGTACCTGAAAGAACTATAAAAATATGGCTCCACAAAACTTGTACACAAATATTCACCAGAGCCTTATCATATTTGCCTCTTAATGAAAACACCAAAGTCCATCAGCGGTGAGTGGATAGACAAAATGTTCTGTAATCACACAATGGAATGTTATTTGTCAATAAAAAGGAATACAATACCTGACACATGCCTCAACTTGGAGGAACCTGGAACACATCGGGCTCCAGGAAAGAAACCGGACACCAAAGACTTTGTATTATGTAATTTCATTTATATGAAATGTCCAGAGTAGACAAACTCATAAATAAATAAAGTTGACTAGTGGTTTAAAACTGCTGAGACAAAAGAGGGTGGGGGCTGATTGCTATGGTATGAGATTTCTTTTTGGAGTGGTAAAAATATCAGGTGAGTATACAAAACACTAGTGAATTGTGTACTTTAAAAGGGTATGTGTGGGCTGGGGTTGTGGCTCAGTGGTGGAGCACTTGCCTAGCATGTGTGAGGCACTGGGTTCGATTTTCAGCACTGCATATAAATAAATGAATAAAATAAAGGTCCATTAACATCATATATATATGTATGTGCACATATATATATATATATATATATATATGCCGCAGTCTTGGCTGGGCACACAATCACGAGCCACTCAAGCAGGAACAAAACTTTATTTTGAAAAAGCCGCCAACACTCCCAGTGCCAGCAAGCAAAAAACCGGTCCTCCCACGCGGGCTTCTAACCGGAACCGCCGGCTCCCGGGGTCGGGTCCCCCGGACCTCCCCCGGAATTTCCTCCTACTATCCTTCCCCAACCAATGGGAACTCTCCATGAGTCCCCGTAACATGAGTCCAGTAGTAGGCCAAGGTGAACAGCAGGAGCCCAATTTGCATATGAATGTAAATCTTAGCATAATAATACCTCAGTGGCTAGCTGGCTTTACAACCAAAGGTGCCATACATCATATATTTTGCTTGTGGCTCCTAGCATCTGCCCCCTTCTGTTTAATTAAGTAACAAGCAATGTGGCTAGGGACGGTGCCTGGTAGGTTGTCCAATTTAACATATGGTTCTTACCCGTCATGGGAGAACTGACCTTTAGGCGTCAGCTTCCTGTCTTAGGTTGAATCCACTGTAATCAGAGCAACCCGTCGCTGACTACCGGTCCAGCATTCAGCCATGCTTGTGGATAGGCCTATGCACCAGTGGGGGGGTGAGGTTCTTGCCTCACCTCTGTTGGCCCCCAAATTTTGCCTTGGTGCCAGTGGGGGGGTAAGGTTCTTTGCCTCACCTCTGTTGGCCCCCAAATTTTAGACCATCACTAGTAGAAGGGAGGAGGATACAGAAATGCCACGACACCAAGCCAATTGATGGCTCCTTGGAAAAATTGCGTCACTGGTGACACCATCAGCAAAGATATGCCAGTATTACCACAATAAACATGGGGTGAGCTGGCAAAGAAATTGCATCACTGGTGACACCATCAGCAAAGATATGCCAGCAGTACCACAATTTGGTGCACCAGATGATATTTCACAATGTATGTAACTGATATATAGTCCAGGCAAGTTCTGCAAGCAGTTCAAATTGGAGGAGTCTATCAATATGTCCATTTCCTCCCAAAGTAAATCAAGTCCTTGATAGCATTACTTGTTGAGTTATATTCATTGATGCATCAGTTTATACAGTTTACTGTGATTGCTATCATAGAAGCTGTAGTTTGGTTTTATCTCAGTCTTCACTGGAATTGGGATGGAGATGGAAATTCTGGCAATGATGTTAAAGAGACATTATCCTGAACAGAATTATTAAATATAATAAAAAGGAAAGGTGAAAGTAAACAAACAGATCTGTTAAACTCCTTTAAAAACAATCCTTAACAGCTGTTTACCAAATTTAAATTAGCAAACAAACAGATCTGTTAACCATCTTTAAAAACAATCATTAACAGCTGTTTACCTAATTTAAATTAAACTATATAAATCACGTGAATAAAGAAAAAATTCGGATCCATTTTTTCATGAGCGCTCCTCATATAAGAAATATGGACATACACACATACAGACATACAACACAAAACAGAAGTGTGCACACAACATACAACACATAAGACAATAGTAAATAAAGGCCTTGTAACTATACCTAGGTGAAATCTCCATTGCAATGTTTAAAAACTCCACAGTCAAAAAATAAAACACAGTCAAAAAATAAAACTGATCAGAAAAACATTAACCTAGGTTTGTATGAGCTCAAAAATAAAATAGAACTTTATGATGTGGAAAAATGCAATAATAAAATAGATATTGAAAAAAACACCTTGGTTAATCACTGTCGCAGATGTAAGAATAGCCAAGCTGGAGCTTTGGATGTCAGCTGTTATGGATTTGAGTCAAATCATCTTCTTTTTCTGTAGAAATTGTTTTAGTTAATCTCTCTGGAATCCAAATCGGTTGCTGTTCATCCTGTGGGAAAACACAGACAGCGCCCCGATTCCAGACTATCACTGGATCCGGGCCTTTCCATTGTCCTGTTAGAATATCTTTCCAAAGTACCTTAGGCTTATGTACATTTTTGGGGTACAAATGTCTTTCCGCAGCACTAAGTCCCGATGAATCTAAATTTAAAAAGTTTAGAGTAAAAAGGGTTATTTTAAGTTTATCTTTGGGGGATATATACCCCTTTCCAATTCCCTCCTTTTGTTTTAATAAGTACATTTTAATAGTTTGATGAGCTCTTTCAACTATGCCTTGTCCTTGTGGATTGTATGGAATTCCTGTTATGTGAGTAATACCAAATGATGAGCAAAATTGTTTAAAAGAGGTGGAAGTATAACCAGGACCGTTGTCCGTTTTTAACTGTTTTGGAACGCCCACAGTGGCAAAATTTTGTAAGCAATGAGCTATAACATCTTTAGTTTTTTCTCCGGCATGAAGGGAGCCCATCAAAAATCCGGAAGAGGTATCAACTGTAACATGTAAATATTTTAATTTTCCAAATTCTGGCAAGTGTGTGACGTCCATCTGCCAAATATGGTTAGGTATTAGTCCTCTAGGATTGACTCCAAGATTAACTTGTGGTAAAAATGTCACACAATTTTGACATTGTTTTATTATATGTCTGGCCTGTTCTTTAGTTATTTTAAAACGCTTTTGTAAAGTATTAGCATTGACATGGAACCTTTTATGAAAATTTATAGCTTCTTCTATTGTGGAGAAAATATGTATGTCATGTGTAGATTTATCTGCTAGTTCATTGCCCATACTAAGGGCTCCAGGCAATCCTGTATGTGCCCTGATATGACCTATGAAGAATGGATCTTTTCGGTCCCAGATTAGACTTTGTATAGCGGAAAACAAAGAGAAAACAGTAGAGGAAGGGGAAATCCTACCAGCATCTTCAAGGGAATTAATAGCATTAACTACATACTGACTATCAGAAAATAAATTAAATACAGAATCTTTAAACATCATAAAAGCTTGTAATACTGCATTAAGCTCTACCTTTTGAGCTGATTGTTTGGGTACTAAAAATGTAAAAGTTTGATCAGGAGTAACTACTGCTGCTGTACCATTGTTTGACCCATCAGTGAATATATTTGGAGCATTTATGATAGGGGTTTTTCTTGTCATTTTTGGAAAAACTACAGGATGCTTAGACCAAAAAGACAACAAAGGATTAGATGGTAAGTGATTATCAAATGAAACACTAGTTTTACACAGGATTATTGCCCAAGTATTTAACTCATTAGCTAACTCATCAATTTGATCCATAGTATATGGAGTGATAATTTTATTGGGAGAAATCCCAAATACTCCCTTAGCTGCTTTTATTCCTTTGAGTATTAATTGTCCTACAGCCTCAGGATATCTAGTAAGAATAGTGTTAGGGGAATAAGATAAATGTATCCACAATAATGGACCTTCTTGCCAAAATACTCCTGTAGGAATATTTTTTGTTGGTAGTACAATAAATAATAAAGGCAAACTTATATCAATTCTATCCAAATGCATATTTTCCATATACGTTTCAATGATTTTTAATGTTTTTCTTGCTTCAGGCGTTAACATGCGGGGTGAATTTGGATCTGATGGACCTTTTAGAATATCAAATAAAGGTCCTAACTCTCCTGTTGGTATGCCTAGATAAGGCCTTATCCAATTTATGTCTCCCAATAACTTTTGAAAGTCATTAAGTGATTTGAGTTGATCTACTCGTATTTGAATTTTTGGTGGACGGACCATGGTTGAGGATAATAGAACTCCTAAATAATTAATTGGAAGATTTAATTGTACTTTATCTATTGCTATCTCTAGATTATAATTTTTCAATAAATTTGTAAGTGTGGCATAACATTCTAGTAATGTGTTTTTATCTTTATGTGCCAGTAACACATCATCCATATAGTGAAATATTTGTAGTTCAGGATTTTGGTTTCTAAGTGGCTGGATTGCTTTATTAACATAAATTTGACACATAGTTGGGCTGTTAGCCATCCCTTGAGGGAGTACTTTCCATTCATATCTCTGATCAGGACCTTCATGATTCAGTGCAGGGATAGTAAATGCAAAATGTGGACTATCCTCGGGATGAATTGGAATTGAAAAGAAACAATCTTTAATATCTATAACTAAAACATGCCAGGTTTTTGGTAAAGCAGACAATTGAGGAATCCCTGATTGAGCAGGTCCCATAATAACCATCTCATTATTAATGGCTCTTAAATCTTGTAATAATCTCCATTTACCAGATTTCTTTTTAATGACAAAAATGGGAGTATTATAGGGGGATACGGAAGGTTGTATATGTCCTTCCGCTAATTGTTGTCTGACCAAGTCATGGGCTACTTGTATCTTTTCTTTAGTCAGGGGCCACTGAGGAACCCACACTGGTCTTTCTGATTTCCAAGTAATTTTGATTGTCTCAGTGGCCCTTTCTGAAAACCCAATTCATGTCTATTTATTTCTTGATCTATTTGAATAGGTGCTGTCATACCTTGTTCTTGTTCTCTTAATCTTTTTTCTTTCCTAAAGCCTTGTTTAGCCCTAGTAGTGGGCGCGTTAGGATTGATGTTATTTGTTAATGTCAATCCTAATTGATCTAGGACATCTCGTCCCCATAAATTTACAGGAAGATGATCCAATACATAGGGCTGTATAGTTCCTTCACATCCTTCAGGATCCCTCCAATCTAATACCATAGCACTTCTATGGGGATTTGTTGCCACTCCTAGGCCTCGAAGCGTTTGAGTGGCTTGTTGTAATGGCCAATGTTTTGGCCATTCTTGACGAGATATTATGCTGAGGTCAGCACCTGTGTCCAGCAGCCCATTAAAGTCATGTCCTTGAATATTTAATTTTAGCATTGGGCGAGAATCTAAATTTAAAGACAGCATAGCCCAATCTACACCTGTGGAGCCTAATCCCCTGGAACCTCTTTCTACATTACAACTGGAAAATTTATCATGCAGGCTGGGTATTATTAATAACTGTGCTATTCTATCTCCTGGTGAAATTACTGATATACCTCTTGGAGAACTAGCTATAATTTTTATTTCACCCTCATAATCGGGATCAATTACCCCAGGACTTATCATAAGTCCTTTTAGTGTAGAAGAACTGCGTCCCAATAATAAGCCTACTGTTCCCTGGGGAAGAGGTCCTTTTACTCCTGTGGGAATGATTTGAATTCCCATCTCTGGGGTTAGTACTGCTCTGGCAGAGGCGCAGATGTCCAGCCCTGCGCTCCCTCTAGTTTGTCTGATGAGGGATTTAATGGATAATGCGTCCTGGGCACTACCTTGATGGTGCTGTTGGGTTCCTCCATTGCCCCATATATTTGTGGTTTTGGGCCCCGGGGCATTGGGCCCTCTAGTCCGTTTTTTGGCAATGGAGCCTGATACCTTTCTCCACGATATCGTGGGTAAACACTTGGTCCTTGTCCGTTTTTTGATAACGGAATACCCTCTATGGTGGTTTGAGAACGGCATTCATTAGCCCAATGTTTTCCTCTATGGCATCGTGGGCAAATACCCGGTATTCTATTCCTTTGATATCCAGCTTTGTTAAACCCTCCTCTTACGGGGCAACTCCTTTTAAAATGTCCTGTTTGATTACAATTATAGCATGTTTTTGGCCTGGCATCTAAAGCCTGTTGTACTGCTGCTAAGACTTGCCCTTGTTCATTAATGTCTCTACATAATTTAATATATGTGTTTAAATCTTCATGTTTCCATGGTCTAATGACCTCTCTGCAGCAACGATTTGCTTGGTCATAAGCCAGTTGTTTTATAAATGGCATTACCTGTTCTGTATTACCAAATATCCTAGAGGCTGACTGAATAAGTCTATCTACAAATTCAGCGTAAGGTTCATTAGTTCCTTGTATTACCTTAGATAATTGACCTTGTAAGTCTCCATGCCCCTGTAAAGTTTTCCATGCCCTAACTGCATCTACAGCAATTTGTGCGTATACGCCAGGGTCATATTCAATTTGCTGTCTTTGACCCTCATATGGTCCCTTTCCCAATAGCATGTCCATATTTCTTTGAGGATAACCAGCTTCTGCATTTCGCCTAGCTGTCTCCATGCAAAATTCCTCATTGGCAACCTTCCATAACAAATATTGTCCTCCGTTTAGCACAGATCGACACATGTTAGCCCAATCTGCTGGTGTCATGTCCAAGTTGGTAACAGATTCGACCATGCTTATTGTGAAGGGAGCTTGTGGCCCATAGGTCGTTACAGCCTCCTTTAATTGCTTTATTGTTTTGAAATCTAAAGCACGGTGAATTCGTTGCCCTCCTGCCTGCTCAAGTACAGGGCATGCTAATCTTTGGGGTCCTGCCTCAGAATTCCGTCCATCAACTACGGGAGTTGAGGGCCGCTCAGCGGTAGATGGAGCTATTGGTTGAGTTACGCCCTCTGGTGATAGAACGGAGTTACTAGCAACCTCCTGTTGTAATTCTCCACCTGATGGCTGCTTTTCCTCTAAGCTTGCTTTTTTTAAATTCTCCTCTGTCTGACTAGCTTGAGAGACCTTCTCTTTTGCTTGACCTAGCGTTTTTTCTACCATAGTCTGGACCTCTAACAATTTACTTAGCAGTTTTTCGGTTTGTTTTTTACTGGATTCTAATCTACTATAAAGGTAACGTAACCCAATAAGATAGGATAAAACAAAGCCGAAACAGAATGAAACAAAAACGGAACAGACAATGGTTGTATCAATTTTCTCTTTCTCAGGGCCGAATAACTTCAAACCTTGAGCCAACCATTTTTCCCAGTTCGCCTGAGAAAATTCTAGGGCTAGGGAGCTTGAAATAAAAACAAAATAAATCAAAACAAGAACACATTGTTTTTCTAAATGTTCACCCATTCTGTCGCCTTCCCTCAGGGGCGAGCAGTTTTACTCACCTCTAAGTTTCAGGCGTTCCCCGTCCGGGCCGCCAAATGCCGCAGTCTTGGCTGGGCACACAATCACGAGCCACTCAAGCAGGAACAAAACTTTATTTTGAAAAAGCCGCCAACACTCCCAGCGCCAGCAAGCAAAAAACCGGTCCTCCCACGCGGGCTTCTAACCGGAACCGCCGGCTCCCGGGGTCGGGTCCCCCGGACCTCCCCCGGAATTTCCTCCTACTATCCTTCCCCAACCAATGGGAACTCTCCATGAGTCCCCGTAACATGAGTCCAGTAGTAGGCCAAGGTGAACAGCAGGAGCCCAATTTGCATATGAATGTAAATCTTAGCATAATAATACCTCAGTGGCTAGCTGGCTTTACAACCAAAGGTGCCATACATCATATATTTTGCTTGTGGCTCCTAGCATATATATATATATATATACACATGTATGTGTATATATATGTATTTGAAAATGGTAAATGTTACAATGCAAGTTATATCTCAACTTAAAAAATTCAGTATGTAAAGTTCACAGATTTCAAAATCATTATCCTAAACAGGGATTTGACATTGTCACCTATACTTTGTTTTGCTTGCTCTTAATGTGATATTCAATATCATGTATTGTTATAAACCAAAATGTTTAGAAGATTAATCTCCTTTGTATGTTGCAGAGAAGATCTACCACTTCTTGCAAAAGATGAATTTCTTTATTCATCTTTGCTTTTTTATGCATTAAAAATGTATCCCTGTATAAAATTAAAAATAAAATTGTGATATCACAACTGATAGGCACTTTCACTAATTCATAATTCTGCAATGGTAAATGGCTCATTAGTGATAGTCAATCATTAATGAGTTTGACACAGGGAATAGACTTTCACATCTCCTCTGTTCTTTCTCATTCCAGAAAACATTTCTGGAAAGATGTTTCCGGAGATGATGTTTGTATAGGGGTGAACTTGAAATGGTGGTTTGTCGTCAAACTTTGGACCTTTGATACTAAAAGCAAATTGATAATAAGACACAAGGGCTGAGAACTTGAGGACAGTGCAGTTTTAGATTATTAAAATATTTGCATCCTAGGAATAAGAACTCCTTATTGTATCATCATGTTCTCATTGTTGCTCTCTACCATTATTCAATCTGCTTTTTCCTTCAATCAGGGCTGTCTTGGAGGTACAGGGGCTACCTTAGGGAGGCATACTGAGCATTGGAGGCCTTCTTGATATCAAAGAGTATATGCAAGGACTTTAAACTCATTGTTTTCATTGCATGCTGTCAGGGGTTGCTAGACTAGTTGTCAAACAAGTGTTTTCTAGACAAAGCATCAAAGAGGATGCAGAGCCCCTGAGCCACTCTGTTCTCTCAATGAAGCATCCCCACCTCTTCACTCCCAGCAGGGAAACTTAACTTCTATCACAGAAGCAGAGGTCTCTCCAAGACACCCCATTATTTCCCAATCCCTATTTATTCCAATGTTTTCTGCACATGAACTCACCTTTACTCCCCTTCCTTGTTTTCTCCCACAAATGGTTATTCCTACTTGATTTCCAAGTTGATCTCGTCTGCCATCACTCTGGCTTCCATCTTTCTCTTCCACTGCCTAGGAGAAATTTGCTGCACCAGTTGGTATTTCTTGGTCTGTAACATTAAATTCCATCTCCACACTAACTTTCTCCCAGCATGTAAATGACTGTCTTCTCAGTCTTAATGTCGACAGAAGCCTCACTTTCTCCATCGCATCATACCTCTTGGCTCTTGAAGTCAAGCTCTTTGACAGAGTGATTTACTCTCACTCTTTCTCAGTGCATGTCTAATTCACCAGCCACTTTGAGCAATTTTAGTTCCCCTGCAAAACAACAAAGAAAGCATCTTAGCAAATTGGTCTTTTGATTTGCCAATTCCTTTGGGATATTTTTCTGTCCCTATCTTACTCAATCAAACACCCTCTGACTCTCAAAACTCTTGATTTCCATATTTCCCATTATATTCTCTCCCTTCTTAATCTCCCTTTTATTTGGGGGGCTGCTTTCCTACTGAACTTCTCAAGGGCATGGACCACACTTTTTCTTACCCAGGTTCATCTCTCACTCCCATTACCACGTTCAGTGCATCACAGAGAACAGACGTCTGCACAAATATTTGTTGAATAAATGTCCTTTCTCAGCGTCAGGACTCTTCAATGCTATAGCTCACCAGGGCTTTCTCCCTGGCCCTTTCCTCTACCCATTCTGACAATTTAACTGTACAATTGCATTACTTTTTGTTGTCAGGTAAACCAGATTTGATGACTTTCAAGTCTAAACCTCTACTAAATTCTATATTGATCGACCCCATTGCCTTCTGGTTAAAATCTTCCTTAGTTCAACGTGGACAAGGATTTCTCCAAATTCCCTTTAAAAGCTTTCCTTTGTATCTGTGAGAAGTCAGTTATTTGCATCATAGATGTTGAAATGATACCATCCCTGTTCCCATTTAGATATGTCCTTGAAGACATTTAGGCCAGGGTGCTTTAGTTCCTGTAGTTCCCAAAAAGAAACATAGAGAGATGGCAAACCTTCATCTTAGTAATAGACTATTCTTTGGAGCATAAACCTGGGAAAGTCTCTGAATTCTCTCTCTGCTTTGCCAAAGCCTAAGATTTCCTCTTGGTTTATTTTAGTTTGGGATGGATCTAAGCCAAAAGGGATCAGTAGGAAAGGTGTGTGTGTGTGTGTGTGTGTGTGTGTGTGTGTGTGTGTGTGTGTGTGTGAGAGAGAGAGAGAGAGAGAGAGAGAGAGAGTTAAGTGAAAAAAATTAAGGAGACAGGAGAAGAGAGAACATTCCATTTTGCCACAAACAGAATGTAACAAAAAGTATGTGCCTTTAACATGCCTTTTTGTTTATCTAGAAATATCAATATCTAGGTATTGAGCATCAGAATTATGATATTTATCAAACACAAATGTAATATGTTTATGTTACAATCGCATTGCTAGCTTCTAACAATCGACAGTTGCTAAGTGATTTCATTTTCTAAGACTTAAGTGGCTGCATGTCATAAGCTGGTCTAGAATTGCCTCAGATACTGATTAAAAATAATCTCTTTTTTTGCTATTGATAAATTCAAGGCTTTACCCTTAATACCTTTGGCTACAAAGTTAATTTGTTCTAAGTTCATATATTTGTACAATTAGAAGTTCAAATGAACTTGGGTCAGCCATTTCAAAACATATTGCTGGGAATTAAAAACTAAGACAAATAAAAGAAGGGAGGCCAGAGGGTGAGAAGATTAGAGCAGAGTGGAGATAAATGTGGGGAAGCTGGCGTGAAAAGACAGAAGGAAGGCAGAAAGCAAACCTTAATGCAAAATTAGCAAGGAGAGGAGGAACAACAAAAAGAATAAGTTAAAAATCTTCTTCTAACGCATCTTGAAACAGGTGGCAAAGGGGCATTTTCCCAACGATTTCAAATTTTCTGCTTCAGAAGAATGTCACATTGAAAGATGAGCTAAAAATTAATCCACCAAAATGAACTTTGTCATAGCAAAAATTGTACAGACTTATGAGGCCACCAGAAAACAAAACAAAACAACTCACCTGTGAGAATTTGGGGGTTCAATTTATGCTATTTGACAATTTGATTATATTAATTGAAACATATTTCGTCCTAAATCAGCATTGTTTAATTTGACTTTTCAAGAACCTGAAATTCAATATTTACTTTAAAATAGTATCTTTTCTATTTCTTACATTAAGTCAGACTTGAGTTTTTAAAGAATTTAAAATTATGATCATTTTTAGTTTAGTAATAAATTTTCAATGAAAGGATGCCTTGGGTTTCTTAAGAGGATCCCCAAATCTCCATTTAACTCACTTTGAATTATTATTTTCATAATCTGACATCTTTAAGCCTTGGCACTATCTTTGCTGTCTAGATTAATGTCATTTGAACTATAGCATTTTTGTTGTTGCTGTTGTGAGGTAGTACATAAAATTGAAACCTCACACTATTTCATGAAAAACGCTAAGGTTTGGAGAGTCCAGTCATCCTGAGTTCAAACATTGGCTCTAACTGACTTGGAAAGAGGAAGAATTTATGTACTCACTTGAGCTTCGCTATCTTAACTGGTAAAATAGGATCATGATTTTCTAGTTCAAAAAATTGTTAAGGAGATTTTATTAGATAACATAACCAAAGTAGGAAGCCCAGTGACTGTCACGAGATAGCTTTCATTAAATACCCAATTCTATTATTATAACCAAGCTACTTACTTGAGAAAATTCAAGTATCTTTGAGGCAATTAGAGTTTTTTCTCCCATTTCTCTTTTTTCTTCAGATGTTTCACTTATCTAAACAATGAGATGTATGATAAACTGGTCTACAAAAACAAACACTAACCCTGTGAAATTTCTTTTTGCCTAAAATAGTTTTGTTTTTGCATATTTTTACTTGTAGAAAAATGTCACACTTCTAACTTTCCAAGTACAAATTGTTGAACAAGTCCTATGTCAAAGAGAGTTGTTTTCTGGAGTTACTAAATTCAAAGGAGGTTAGTAATGTTTTCCTTATTTTACCTTCTTTCCCATAGTTACTTAGCAACCAGCTAATACTTTTGAAAAATCTCCTTTAAATGCTAAATTACCCTGGAGACTTGTGCCTTTTGCTAAATTGAGGAGCAAATAGGCAGTCATCATTTCCCTAAAGGACACAAGTGAAACCTAGCTAATGTTACCTATTGTCACTAAGAGACTTATTTGCCCTTCCTGTTTAGTAATGTCATTACCTGATGTTACTTATGGATAACAAATTCCTAATGAAGTCTCCAAATAGGAGTGTGTTTTGAGGCCAACCACTTCCTTTATTCTTTAATGTTGAGCCAGTCTTATAAGCATTCTTTACTGGCGTTGAGAATACACATATAAAGTGTGATATGAATAAGAAGACAGTCCACTCTGGTTTGCCTGGGGTGGATCTGCCATAATCAATAACACTATTATCTCTCTTAGCACTTCTTTTCATTCCCCAACCTGGCCTGGTTTGGACAATGAATTCCACGGTGACTATAGACGTGAAAAATTTAGAGGGACTTCTAAAAAGATCAGTGGAAATAATTAGAGACATTGGAGAAATTCCTAGGAAGAAATAAATACAGGAATTGGATTTATTTGTTAAAGAAAAGAGAAAACAGAAGACTACACTCTTCTGTTTAGTAAGGTACAAATACAGAAGAAGGTGTTCCAAGAGGAATCAAAAGCCCCTGCCATCTTTCTTACCCAGGGCTGCTTAGTGTCGGAATTCACACACAAAGCACTCCTAGTAGAGGTTATTGTTTCTTGTTTTGAATATTCTTTTTTGAGGGGGTGGGTGGGTACCGGGGATTGAACTCAGGGGCATTTGACCTCTGAGCCACATCCTCAGCCTTATTTTGTAGTTTAGAGACAGGGTTTCACTGAGTTGCTTAGCCCCTTACTTTTGTTGAGGCTAGCTTTGGACTTGGGATCCTCCTCCCTCAGTCTGCAAAGCAGCTGGGATTACAGGCATGTGTCACGGTGCCTGGCAACTTTTCACTTTCTTGATAGGGTCCTTTTTTCATTTTGATGAAGTCTAATTTAACTATTGTTATGGTCTAGATATGAGGTGTTCCCCAAAAGTCCCTGTGTTAATGCAGGAATATTTAGACCTGCAATGATTAGATTATGAGAGGTGTAAACTGATCAGTTCTTCCTAGTTTGAATGGACTATCTGTTGGTAATTGTAGGCAGATGATTTGGGATCCTCAGTTCTACACTATTGGTCCAAATATCTATCTTTTTCCCCATTCCCATGCTGTCTCCATCACTGGAACTTTGTATTGCTTTTAAATTATGCCATGCATATCCTACAACTTTGTTCTTTTTCAAGATTGTATTGGCTATTTTGAGATCCCCTAATTTCCATAAGAATTTTCGGATAGGTTTGTTCATTTTTGAAAAATAGATAGTTGGAGATTTGATAAGAATTGTTATATCTGTTAAGCAATGTGGGGAGGGTTGCCATCTTGACAATATTAAATCTTGCAGTCATTGAACATGGGATATCTTGTCAATTATTTAGACCTTCTTTAATTTATTTTAATAGTTTTTCAATAATATTTTGTGCCATTATTTGGTTAAGTATTGTTAATGTATATAAATGCAATCTATTTCCTGAATTCATTTTTTGGATCTATTTTTGTGCCTGTGTGTGTGTGGGGGGGGGGACGTGCACACGCATGCATACACACAAGCATGTGTATTACTTTATAGAAAAATTAGGACCACATTGTCTGGTTTCCACATTTTTACCTCATCCCAATTAAACAAAGAGACTGTGGTTTGCTCTAAGGAATAGAAGAATGAAATCCTTTCTTTCTATCTCTTTGGCCAAGAACTAGATGGCTTCTTACCACTTCACTTTCCATTCTCTCTGGTGGCTCATGAGGCACTCAGAGGCAAAGAAACTCAATTAACTTTCCTATCTGTATTATTGAGCATATTTTATAAACAGACCCCCCCAAAAAATTTCTATGTTCCCTTGAAGGTGACAAGTTAGCCGTAGTTTTCAGAGGATTAAATTGTGATAAGATCATATAAATTAGATCTCTGAAGTTCAACAGAGCCTGCATCTATGTTAATTAAATAACTAAATGAACCCAAGTCCACTCAAGATAAAGGAAAAACAAGGTAGAAATATGAACACTGAAGAAGAAACAGAATTATAAAAACTTTATTGTGAACTTGCAGCTAAGTCGAGTCTAAAGAAATGCAGGAACCTGAACAACAACAAAAAAAAAAAAAAGAAAGAAAGAAAGAAAGAAAATTATCTACATTTACCTTTTAAATTCAAGAGGATAATAAAAATGTAACTTTTATACCAAACATCTCATTTCAAATACCAATTTAAGAGCTCAATGTCTATGAATTTCTGGTAATGTAAGGGTCCGGCAAATGTTGGAGGAAGAGACCACTAAGAGACTGGCTCATGCAACAGCAAAAGGGGTTTATTGCAGATCCAGCATGCTGGGGCTCCGCGCTCACTCAAGAAGGGAGAGCAGCCCAGAGCCCCGAGCAGGGGTTGAGCAGTGCTTAAGTACACTTTTTTAGGGAGGGCAGGAACTTTACATACGTCATGGTCCCCTTTAAAAAATCATCATACACCGCGGGAAAATCAAACAACAATTCTTAAACATGATTAGCACATTCATTGGCGGGAACAGGTGGGGCGGGAGTGATAGGTCAATCCTAAGGAGGGGATACATTCAAACTGATTGGTTTGAGCCCTGAATGCCTACGTGCCAAACTGCACAGGGTCCAGGTTATTTAACAACTAAATGGTTAGTACCGGGCATTGTCTTAATTGCCTCAGGAATTTCAGGTTCTGTGTGCAGTTCAGAAACTTTACAATACCTAGTCCTTTACATTTTAACTCAGGCTTTGCAGCTAAGAAACTTTACCCTTTCAGTTCAAAAATGAAATAAAAACTTGAATCTAAAATAACATGTAGAGTGAGTTTTTGAATTAGTAGGTATGTTCTTTCTACCCACCTCTCCATCATTCTAGCCATCAACCTGCCTATTTACTTACCTAAAGTCAATCTCAAGGTGATTAATAGATGTTATGCTTAGAAAAAGCCACCTCTTGCACTCTGCATTTAGCTTTCTCTGGCCACCTAGGGTTGGATTCAAGCCCTTCCCCCCCTCCCTGCTTCAGAAAGGTAAATAAATGTTTTTCATCATGGTTCTTAGTGCATCTGAAGCCACCTCCCATTGTTTTGGGTTCCCTGATGTGAACCATTATTATGATTCGCAAACATTTGCTGCTCCTCTCTGAGAGAGTTCTGTTTTTCCTTGACCATTTAATGACAATTGGCTGTGTGACATGAAATATGAGTGAAATTGCCTTGCATCATTTCAAGGCAAATCTTTAAGAACCATTTTCTCTCTCTACTCTTCTGTCATGAAGACCCACAGAATTCCAGATAGAAGTTTCTACCCATGTGGATCCTTCTGCGAATGTGGTAGAGAATATGGAAGGCAGAGACACAGTCCATCTGAGATGAACATGTGGTTTGACTGAGACTTAAAACACTTGCGGTAGTAAGTCACAGGTATTTTGGAGTCATCTGTTAGAAAAGCATAGCCATCTCCTACTGACCTAGCTAGCATTTCAGCTTTTTCCAGAAAGCTACTGGGGAGAAAGAGAACAGAGTACAGAGAACACAGTGAAGAGTGTTCTGCTGTTTGGAAGGTGGGTGGAGATTCACCTCTCTAGGGAAGAGGTACGTGCTTACTGGCTGAACCTGACGGGGGAAGGTGAGACAATTTGAAGGTCAATCTCCACCTACTAGTAGGTGTCAGGAGGGGCTGTCCTCCTAAAAGATAAACGTGTAAGGAGGAAAGTCCATTACTGAACATGTAAAACACTGTTTACCCTTTAGGGGAAAATGTCTAGGATGCTCTTTCTTTTATGGGTGGACGTAACTTGGAAAGAAGATAGCATAATCAACTCCCTTACTCTCAAAATTCATAGCAGTATCCTAGCACAGTACTTCTTGGAAGATCCCAAAGAGGAGAGTAAGGTTTAAAATGCTGTTTATACATGGAACCATTATCTTTGAAGAGTAGAGGAAGATATTCTGATAAAACTCTATGATTGTACTGTTCACAAAATCAGAATATCACAGACATTTATTTTCTTGAAGCAAATCACTCTTCTCAGTCCAGGACCATGTATGTTCTGGTGGTTGTTTCATGGACACCTGAGGGGACCACATAGTCCTTCAAAAGAAGGAGTTAGGAGGAAACTCATGAGAATAGAAGGAGTGGGTACCTGATAGTCCTTCATATTTCAGGAATCTTAATTTATGATTAAAAAAATGTAAATAATAAACTTCTATAAAAACCTCAGGTTCTTCATATATCAGATAAAGAGGCCACAACACAAAACTCTGACTCTTTAAGACCTGCCATTCTAGGGGCTGGGTTATGGCTCAGTGGCAGAGCGCTTGCCTAGCATGTGTGAGGCATTGGTTTCGATTCTCAGCACCACATATAAATAAATGAACAAAATAAAGGTCCATCAACATCTAAAAAAACCCAAAACACCTGCATACTAAATATGGTAATTCTTTCTTGGACTTTCCTAGCCTAGGGTAATGTGATACAACTAACTATATTGACTAAATTTTAAAGGCATCGATCTGTTAAAATAAATTGTGTTTCCATCTATTCTATAGAGGAATTCCTAAATTGAATCATGGAAACAGTTGTTACTCCTCCTGGGAAATGCAAACCTAATTAAACTGCAGAATATTTTTTTTTCAAGTGAATTTAGTGACGCTGTAGTGACTATGGCAGCGGTAGACATTTCCTGAAAAGTAAAGATTCTAGAAGATCAATCCCCTCCCCAGAGTAAGAATAAATTACACTTTCAAAAAGAATGTTACTGCATTGCAAAGATATTTACTTATAAAAAGCAACCTCATGTAGCTACCTTAATACTTCAAAAAGTTTGATAACTTCATGAGATTATTAAGTGTGTATTAACTTCACCACAATTGATAATGTTTGTTGGGAAGAGAGTGCATGTGTTACTCACATATTTAATCCTGAAGGTAATATCAAATACAATATAACAATTTACAAAGTGCTGATTTCTGCTGTTGTGAAATTGCATGATTGAACTCATGTCTTTGTATTCAACTGATATGTGTGAAATAGTTAATCTCTTGATTTTAATAAATTTGAGATTCTGTCTTTTAATATCACATATCCAAGATAAAATTTTCTCTATTTTTCTGTTTTCTTATTTATAGAGCTACCATAACATGTTTATCTCCTCATCTATTGTCTTTATTATACATTGTGAAATGTGAAACATAAAAGTGAAAGTGCACACTTGGTCTAAAATGTGGTTGAGTAAGGCAAAATATCTGTTTGCCATGTAATTATCTCAGTATAACAATTTCTGGGATCCTTAATCCTTTGTTAATTAAAATTACATGCTCTAAGATTTTCTACCTCCCTGCCTTTGTTGATGCCCAACTTAGAAAGTAGCTCCCACCACCTGATCTCTATCTTGTTTTATGGCTATCCTTAGTTCTGGTTGCAGGACTCCACGATGTGTTAGTGGACCCAACTTGTCCATGTCCTTATTGTTTTGATCTTCTTCTGACCTTTAGGGCATTTGTCACACTAGGGACCATCATTGCACCACGACAAGTAATTTAGTATTGTTAAATTTAACAGATTGATATTTATGCAGTTATCCACTGTGTGTGTGTGTGTGTGTGTGTGTGTGTGTGTGTGTGTGTGTGTGTTTTAGGGGTGGAAGATAAACTTTTTTTTTTCTGGTACTGGGGATTGAATCCAGGGGCACTTAATCTCTGATCCACATCCTCAGCCATTTATCTATCTATCTATTTATTTATTTATTTTTGAATCAGGGTCTTACCAAGTTGCTTAGAGCCTTACTAAGTTGCTGAGCCCAGCTTGCTAAATTGCTGAGGCTCCTGCCTCAGCCTCCAGAGTTTCTGGGATTACAGATTATTAATTATTACAGATTACAGGGCAGGTGCCACCATGCCCTCAGGTGTTTTTCTCTCCAGCAACTACACTTAACTCCTGGAGGGCAAGAATCACATCTTATATTTGTGTGTTCCAAATCATTGAGCCCAGCGTCACATCCTTCAAAAAATATTTGTAAATTATTTTATGATAAATAGCTGTCATTTTGGGAGAATTGGAGAAAATTAAAGTTATTCTTCCCATCTACCACTTCAAAGTACAAATCATTATCGTACTGTAGGTTAATGGGAACAAATTGTCCTCTTCTAAATTCTTGGAATCAGGTTTATAGGTATGTTCCGTTGAAAGGTAGGGCTTGAAACTCAAAATAACTTAAATGGGTACAATTTTGTTCAATAGTTCACATGATTTTTTATTTTCCTGGCAACAGTTTTATTGAAACACTGTTGTTATACCATCCATATCATCCATTTAAAGTAGATAATTCACTGACTTTGGTGTATTCAGAGTTGTGTACTCATCAATACAATTAAGTATAAAACACTTTCACTACTTCCCTAAAGAACCCTATACTCTGTATAGTTGCTCCCCTTTCCCTCCAATCCTCACTCCATCCCCATACCCAGTCCTAGGCAATACTTTTGCTTCCTATTTCTTCAGATTTGCCTATTCTGGACATTTCATATAAATGGAATCATAAAATATGTGGCCTTTTGTGTCTGAAATATTTCATCTAGCATAATGATTTCAAGGCTCAACCGTGTTGTGGCATGTAGTAATACATCATTCCTTTTATTGCCAAATAACATTCCATCACATGGATATACTTCATTTTGTTGATTCAGTCTTTAGTTGGCACTATTATGAATGATGTTTCGGTGAACATTCACATACAAACTTCATGTAGACATGTTTTCATGTCTTGTAGAGGAGTGGTACTGATGGATCATGTGATAACTCTTTAACCTTCTGAAGATGTATCAAATTGTTTCCCAAAGTGACTGCTGTTTTTACATCCTTGCCACAAGAAAACGAGGGTTCCAACATTTTCAAATTATGATACTTCCTTTTAAAATGTATTATAGAAAAAAGAAAAAGAAAAGAAAGAGAAAATGAAACAAAAAAAGAAAAAAAAACCCAAACCAAGACAAAACTCTCAAAGTGGAAGGATGAATAGTGATTTGGCTTTGTTTTCAGGGAGGTAACTCCAGACTAGAGCATCGAGAATCAAGTTACCTGAGCTCCAGCCCAGTGTGCCTTGAAGGTTGTGGTTCTTTCTTGGAAAATTCAGTTTTTTAAGTAAAGGTAAAAATTTGTATATTTGTATAAAACTTTCCAATTTTTAATTTAGACATCTAACTAAATAGAAGTTCATGTTCGCCTGTTATGTTGACCTAATATTTTATGTCTACGATAGAGAATACCAGTGGTTTCTAAGATCACAAACTTAAAGTTAAAGCCTCTGAGGTTACCCAACAGCTGCTGTTACAACGCCTCCATCCAGTGGAATTCTCTCCTCTTGTTAGCCAGGAAAAGTTGACTTTGGGCTCATGGTTTTAGAAGTTCTGTCCATGATCAGCTAACTCCACTGCTCTGGGCTCAAGGTGAAACAACATAGAGAAAGGGCAAGGTTGAAGAAAGCTAGCCAAAATACAGGGGGTATGGGGAGCAAGACAGAATCCCCAAGGGCATGTTTTCAGTGACCTACTTTCTCCAGCCACATCCCACTTGCCTACAGTTACCATTCAGTACAATAATCCTTTCCAATTGTTAATTCGTCAGATGGATTAATCCACTGATGAGGTCACAGCTCTCATAATGTAATCATTTCACCTCCTGCATTTACCCAGGAGTTTTTTGGGGACAATTTATATCCAAGCCATGAAAGATCCATAGTTCCATTCTCATTCCCTCCCCTGAACCCCTCTGATAATACTGGAGATTGAACTTAGGACTTCATACATGCTAGGCAAGTAGTCAACTGAGCTATATTCCCAGGCTTTTTCAATTTTAATTTTGAGACAAGAATCTTGTTAAGTTGTCCAGGCTGTTCTTGTGATCCTCCTACTTCAGCCTCCTGAGTACCGAGATTACAGATGTGCCTGGCTGGTTATGCTCTCTTATCTGTGTCTTCCCCATAGGAGAGCTGAGTCCTTGTCTGGACAGGCTATCGTCTCTGACATCCTGACTACAAATCCTAGCTCTGTCTTATTAGCTATATGGTCTTCAACAAATCAGTTAATGTCTCAAAAACTTGCGGGTACTCTTCTATATAATGGAGATAATAACTGTTATAGAAATGTTGAGAGGATCAAATAGGATAAGGTAGCACAGTACCAGCACATACTAACATAGGAACTCCATAAATGGAAAATCTTTGTTATTACACATTATTAAGAAAAAGTATTCAACCTTAAACACAGGTTCCAGGTTGTTTGCAAGTCTTATGTACTGGTACTAAGAGACTCACTTGAGAATCATTTCATCTTTTGCAAGATTTTTTGGTGCCTTCATTTATTTTACTATTTACTATTGATTAAGGCCAGTCTCTAAAGTTATAAATGAAATTTTGTAGATGTTTACATGTTAAAGATGCAAGTGATTGTGTCACAGGTAAATGGGGAGCCAAAACTCCCAACCTTGGTTCTTGTGTCCTGGCTAAAGAGAATTTAAAGTCATGAACATCCAAGCAAGAGAATTTGATTCTAAGTGATAGTAAGGCTAAAGCAAAGAACACTCTCAAGAGAGAAAGAGGGGTCATCTCTAAGCAGAGATTGACAAAGGAAATGTAATACTGCTTACAAATTTATTGCTGTTTGATGTTTGCCTTAAGCCCTGGGCTCCACATTCTGCAGTCTTCACCAATCTGATGTTTAACTTCTCCTTCATGTCAGCCAGGGGAGTTTTGATCCTCTTTGGTCCTTTTGGAAACTGTCATGGTGACCATATCATTCAGGGGGACTTCATCTATAAGTTAATTCTATGTTAACGCAGTTGCTGGGGTCAACAACTGGGCAAACTTTATCTTAGTGTGTGTGTGTTGTGAAAGAAATTCACAAGAAAGTCCTTCTGAGGACTGGGGCTGTAGCTTAGAAGCAGAACACTTGCCTTGCATGTGTGAGGCACTGGGTTTGGTCCTTAGCACCATATAAAAATAGACAAATAAAATGGAGGCATTCTGTCCATGTACAACTACAAAAAAATTAAAAAAAAAAAGGAATTCCCCTTCCAAATACATCAAGAAACCTATGACCATAAATCCTAACTTTACTATGATCCCAGTAGACCCTGTGAAGAGTTAACCCCATTAATCTTTCCTTATGATGTTTTTTTCTAAATTGGCTCCCTTTATTTCTATCTGTTTATTCTTAGGGTTAGTACACCTGTAGTTTTCCTACAAGTTACTGGATTATTCATCAAAGGCAATTTAAAGAAACCCCATGATCCTGCTACACTATTGGTTTTCATTCCACTGTGCATTACTAACCACTACCAATTTCTCTCTAGTAGGATAAGTCCAAAGGTTACAAGCTTGATTGCTCAGTAGAAAGTTAATCAGTTTTGCATTTAACCTAGGGATTTTCATTCAGCATTCTTTCAGTACTTCTTGAATTCTCTTCAAACCAATTCACCAACTGGCTCATTCTCTCTTTAATTTACATGAGATTCATTTAGGAAAAGTATACTTTAACAATTTCCTTAGTTCTTTTTGGAAAAGTATATATCTCTGAATATGTGGCTGGTTTCACAATTAAATATGCACACATTACCTCCCCATACATATTTTTTGCATTTCAGAGAATCACTGAATTCCTATAAAAAACTACAGTTTTGGGGAAAACCCAGCATCCATACTTGACTAGTAGTTAATCCTTTTTTTTTTTTTTTTTTGGTACTGAAGGTCAGTAGGGTTTCACTGAAGACTTCTCATTTCTGGTTACCACCAACACTCACCTTACTTCCGGACTGTCTCCAGGTGATGGTAAAGTAAAAGAATGTTTTCAATTCATGTTTTGCCAGCACCACAAACAGCTTCATGTTTCAAACATGTTCACTCTTAATATAACATGCAGACAACAGTTAGAAAACACAAGTGAAGAATGAGTTACAGACAGTTCACATTCTTAAAAAGTGATTTGTCCCCCACCACATCCTGCCCAAGATCCTCATTATGTATTTAAGTGTAAAAGAACTAGCTCAGCTTTCAGCCACCTTCTTTCCTTTTTCTCACTCTTTGGAAGTTCCCTTAGGAGTTTCAAGTCATCCCTTCCAGCTAACGCTCTAGCCTTTTAAAGAAAGGTGTTAACTAGCCGGTCATTCAAGTTACCCCAGACCTAGAGGATCTTTTTACATCTGAAGGAAGCCTAAATGGGTGTCTCTAACCTTGAGTTCTAGCCACCTGGCTTGGTCCTCTGCTGGCCACAGGAAGTCAATTTAGGTCATTGCCCAACAGAACCCTGGCTTGAATGACTTGCTGAATAGGGGTTCTCAACTGAGAGGTGAAAAGAAGTGTGGGTTTTAAAACGAAAACGGTGGGAAGGGAAGTGCTCCTGAAGGGGCAGGTCAAACTTTTTGGAAGGATACATGCTCCATTGGAATGTCACACCTGGGACATTTTAAAAGTAATATTTTTATAGTACAAATTGAAGACAAAATAGGCAGGTGGTGGTGTACTGAGAAGTCTACTACTCTGTTCTGGGATGGGTAGAAAGTGCGATTATTGGACTCTACTCCAGATAGGAGAATTTGCACGTATCAAAAAAGGACATGAATTTTTAAAATAGTTGAGAAATGTTTTGATATTTTTAGACAAAGTCTTGGTATAGCTTTTATTTTTCTATTGTTCCACATTCCCAAAGGGGTTTAAGGAGCTAAATCCACAATTTTCTATGCCCCCCCAAAAGTTAGCTATAACATGCCAAAGTCGTATTTAAACTTTCTTTGGAGTATTTTTTTTAAGCTACAAAATAAAAACAAAGTGTGTGATACATTTAACTTTTAGATATGTTCTGTCTAGTAATAAACTTTATTGAAGGTGGGGACAGGGATTGAACTCAGGGACACTTGACCACTGAGCCACATCCCAGCCCTATTTTGTATTTTATTTAGACAGGCTCTCACTGAGTTGCTGAGGCTGGCTTTGAACTCACCATCCTCCTGTCTTACTCTCGCAAGCCACTGGGATTACAGGCATGCACTACCACACCCAGCATAAACTAATACTTTTAACAGCCCTTGAGCTACGTGGATGAAATGTGCTTTATATCAGTGAGCAGGTATCTACATATACAACATTATAAGGAAATATAACTCACTGACTAGTGAAAGATTGCCTTAGAAAATAAATCGCTACTGATCCAGATGTGTTAATTTTCTTTCACTGTGGCAAAATACCTTGAGAAAATCAACTTAAAAGAGGAAAGATTTATTTTGGCTCATGGCAACAGAAGTTTCAGTCAAAGGTCACCTGTTTCTTCTGTTTCTGAGCTTGTGATAAGGAGGATGGGCATGGTAAGAGAAAGAGAGTGTGTGTGTGCTGTGTGTGGGGGGAGGCTGGAGTCCCAACATTCCCTTAAAGATCACACCCTCTGTGACCTCCTTTCTTCATGAAGGCTCAACCTCCTAAAGTTTCCGTCACCTCCCTCCCAGTAGTGCAACTAGCTGGGGACCAAGTCTTCAACACATGAGCCCTGGGGGGAACTTCCAAACTATAACACCAAGTCATAGCTTCCCTGAGGGGATTTTGAAAAAGAAAATCTTTATAGACTCATTGATTAGTTCATACTGCACTCATGATTCTCTATTCCATCATTTCTAAGGACAAAGTTATGGAAAATAATTACAAGAAGTTCATTTTAAAAAATTAAGAGCCCATGAAGAATAACATTTAAATATTTTATAAAAGTTTTTCCTTATCAAAATACACATTTATCTACATATCTTGAACTATGAGTCGAATGATGTCTTTTTAGCATGTAACCTGGCCCCTTCCTTGCTGTGGGCTATATACTAGTCCCTTCTCTACTTCAGTTTTCTCATCTCAAAATGAGCATAACAATTATAGTTACCTCAATTATGTTACCTTGCTGAACCATTACCAGGTGAGGGGAAAAGTGTAGTTTCTACTCACTCCTGGTACTCCACAAATACTCACCATGCTCCACAAATACAGATTGGCAGGAAAATAGGTTTTATTCAAAGCCAGCTTTGAAAGAAGATAGAAGAAATTTTTATGTTTCAAATTTCTATCTTCAGAAAACTAAATGGTCAGGAAAGCATTTATATCAGAAGTGGCGAGGAGGCAAAGGGTCATCATAAACAAACATACAAACACAAACATAAAAGGCTTTAGCTAGGCTGTGTTAATCAGAAATGTGTCAATCTTACCTTCCTTGGCCTCCATCTTTCAGGCCAGGAGGGTGTTTTTACTTTCAGTATAAGGAAGTGCAAAAAAAAAAAAAAAAAAAAGACTGTTAACAGCAAGTTTACAAGTTAAAACAATTCTTTTTTCTTTTGTTTGTGATACTGGGGATTGAAACTAGGGCCTCATGCATGCAAGGCAGCTGCTTTACCATTGAGCTGTATCCACAGCTCTAGAAGTTAAAATAATTTGGAGCTTTAATTCTTTATAGATTTAATTCAGTATAGGGAAGTTGTCCTTAATATTTTGAAGGATTCCCTTCAGCAGTTTTTAATCTTTTCAATAGGATTCCTAAATCAAATGAGGTGATATGAGTATGAAAACCACATGCCCAACATAAAATAAAGGTTCAATGGCTGTGTAACCAAATGATTGGCACTCAAAATACTGTGGTAAGGGATCTCCGGGATCCAAGAGAGAAGGACGTGTCACAAAGCAACTATGTGCGCATGCGGCCTCCAGAACAAAGACAGACAGGGCACACCCAGTGCGCATGCACAATTGCTGCAACTGTCATGCGTAACACTGTTGTAATTCTGTTAAAATTTGATGGTATAGGGCTGGGGATGTGGCTCAAGCGGTGGCGCGCTCGCCTGGCATGCGTGCGGCCCGGGTTCGAGCCTCAGCACCACATATCAACAAGGATGTTGTGTCCGCCGAGAACTGAAAAGTGAATGTTAAAAATTCTCTCTCTCTCACTCTCTCTCACTCTCTCTTTAAAAAAAAAAAAATTGATGGTATAGAATATCTAATTAACATGTATGTTACCATATAGGGAAGACAAAGGAACTAACAAGTACTGTTGCTTGGAAGACAACCCCACTGCGCTCCTGGTCTTTGGGTCAGAATCCCACAACAATATGAAATGAAAACATATCTTTGAAATATATCATTTGACTCATATTTTGTATCAGTTTCCCTTCCAGTTCTATTTTGCTTGCTACACAATGTAACCACCATATCTACACCATATTGAAATCCACAACATAAGAAAGCTTGTTTAGGGGCTTAAAGGGATACTTCTTCCAGTGGTTAAAATTATTCACCTTCTTTATGAAAAGGGCAGAAGAAAGGAAGTAATGTTTAACAAGTACATTGTTTTCCTTTTCTGTTATTGTTTCATCTATGGGATGTGCAGGACTCACTTTGGAAGAACTGGTGGGAAAAAACAAATGACATTTGGAAAGTATAGGATTTGGACAGCACAATGGAACACAAGGGAGTACTGAACTGTTGGCTCCTGAAGAAATGAGAAGTCATTGAAATCAGAATTCCGTCGTTGCATGGCCAAATGACTCTTATTTTCCTAAAATTACTCCAAGAATATTTTGTAACAGCAACCTGAATAAACCAACTCACATGCGACTGTGAGTTCATGTCTGTTTTGCTACGGAATCAGCCATGTTTGGCCAGCCTTGCTGTCTTACATTTTTTCTTGGTGTTTACCCTTAAGCTTAGCAACCAACCAAACTTTGAGCGAAATATCAACATTTAAGAATGAAATGTATTATTAGTGTACTAATTGTTCTACAGAAAGCGTTTGTGTAATTTACAATATTTTATAATTTTTTATGATTTTCTGCATGCATAAAATTTTGTTTTTCCCCTCCTCCTCACTATTGACAAGTTTCCAAAAACTGACAAGTAAGTACTTTGTGTGACTTTAATTCACTTAAAGGATGTGTTATTATGTTAAATGTTGGTGAATATAGAACAGTAAGGCGTGAGACTAATAGAGTGGAAAAATCAAAAAGGAACAAACATAAACAGAACATTCTTTATCTATGACAAGGACAAACTGAAGTGCCACCCCCCCCCCCCCCCCCCGCCAAGATTTAAATACTTTTCTCTTGGCCAAATATCTTCAGGCCTCTGGTTTTTGACTTCAAATGTTTTGAGGTTAAAAAGTAGTGATTTTTATTAGAAGTAAATTTTAAATAAAGGGTTTTTGTTTCTATGCCATTTTTAAAAGAAAAATCATGAAAGTCATAAAAGTTTTGGTCTTGTTTTGATCTTGAAAATATGTACTCCAAACCCATTTCCACATTCTAAAAATAGAGTGTTTTCAAAAACAGAAAGCGATCCTGTGTTTTGCCAGGCATCTAACAGGAGTAGGCAGGGGAAATGTATGAGATGTGTTTGGGTCAGCTCTAGGCCCTGAGTAGGGCGTCCTGCACCAACCCCAGACCTTTTAAACCAGGTGGATCCTGTAAGATCACTGGTTTACACCCTCATTTTACAAAAACCTAGAGACTCAGAGTAGCTGAGCCCCGCCACTGGGTCCAGGACCCTCCTCCAACTGCACTATTTGGGGCCCCATCTAGATGCGGATCCTTTTTGACCTTCGCAAAGGTAATTTCCAGTCTCTTGGAAAGACGTCAGGACAGTCACTATGTTTAGACGTTTTTCGCCTCCGTTCGCTGGGTCCCGGGTGCCCGGCGGCTGCGGTGCAGCAAGAGGCCTCTGGTGGCTCCGCTGACAACTTCCCGAAGTCTCCAGCCCGGGCCTGCAGGAGGCCAGCGCTGCCCGGCCGCGTGATGTAGCCTAAAAAAGGCGCTGCCCCGCACGTGTCCCCGCCGCCCCGGGCCGCCCGCGCCGCCGTCCAATCGCCTAGGCCGCTCGCGCGGGGAGCCCGGGTACCCGGAGCCGCGCCGCCGCCGCCATGCGGTTCCGCTTCGGGGTGGTGGTGCCGCCAGCCGTGGCCGGCGCCCAGCCGGAGCTGCTGGTCGTGGGGTCGCGGCCGGAGCTGGGGCGCTGGGAGCCGCGAGGCGCGGTGCGCCTGAGGCCGGCGGGCGCGGCGGCGGGCGCGGGGGCGCTGGCGCTGCCGGAGCCCGGCCTGTGGCTGGGGGAAGTGGAGCTGGCGCCCGAGGAGGCGGTGCGCGACGGGGCGGAGCCGGGCCGCGTGGACACCTTCTGGTACAAGTTCCTGAAGCGCGAGCCGGGAGGAGCGCTCAGCTGGGAAGGTACGGCCGCCCGCGCGCCCCGGCGCGGAGAGGGCCCGCGCGCCCGCCTCCCGCGCTGCCCGGGAGGGCGCCGTCCCTGTCCCAGCGCGCCTCCCGTCCCCTGTGGTCTCTCGACCCTTCGACCCCGCTCCTTCTCCCAGCCCACAAGGCGTCGCTTTCCTATCGCGCCAGTGTCGCGGGCCTTCGTCACCAGGGCCCGGCCTCTTCGCCCTCCGTGGCCCCGCTGCGCGGTCCCCGGGCCGGCCGCTGTGGGTGTCAGCGCCCAGCTCCGCCTGGCTTCCCTGCCCTCCTTTCCCGTCCCAGTTCCTAAATATATATATTTATCCAAGCAGTGACAATTAGCCTTTTCGCTAATCCGAGGCTACAGTGTCCTACTTTGTAGAATTTGCTCCCTGGAGTTGGAGAGTGAACTAATGCAAAAACATCCAGTATTTACCATTTTCGGTTTTCAGAAAAGATCTCAGATACATGACAGTTGAGGCATGACCGGATTTCTTGAAATATAAAAATACATATTGGTTGTAAAAGTAAAACAATAAAAAGTAGGAATTTAAATGTACAGTGTCTTCTATATATGTAAATAAATTTCCTGCACACACACACTATATATGTATATATACATACACACATGTAATATTTATTTAGCACATACATATATTTAGTATACATACTTATAAAATAAAAATTGTGTATATGTAATTCTGAATCTGCCTTTTTTGTTTAACCATGTTGTGCATACCTTTCAGTGTTACTGCATAAAAATATATTTTATTTTTTAAGTGGAAAGAGAATTCTGCATCCTCCAATGTGTATTAAAGTTATTTCTAGTTTTCAGGTTTCCTCTGTTACAAACAATAATGGTTTGATTGGAAGTCCCTATGCAAAGTTATCTTTGAGTATTTTGGAGTTTTTCCATAGGGTGGATTTAAAGAAGTGAAAATATAGGTGAGAATGTAGCCATGTTTTACATTTCAATAAGGGTTGCCAAATTATACTCCAAAAAGGAGATTCCATGGGCTTCTCCCCAGACCCCCAACAGTGTCTGAACTGAGACAACAACCCTCCTCCTCCTCCTTATTCTTCTAGTTGGTGCAAATTTTATAATTTTATTTATTTTTAAATTTCATTATCGTTTAACTTTTTATTTAATTGATTTTATTTTTTTAAATACAGACAGCGGAATGCATTACAATTCTTATTACACATATAGAGCACAATTTTTCATATCTTTGTATATAAAGTGTGGTGAGCCGTTTCTTCAGACCGGTCGCCATTACAAGATGGCGCCGGCCTCGTTGTGGTCTGTGACAAACAACTCCTTCTTTGGGAGAGTTGGCACTTGGTTCTTTGACACCCTATGAGAAAGCTCCACGTGGCAGCTTCACATTGGGTGTTCGGATACTTTATTAAGGCTGGGAGGGGCTTCCGGGGGAGGAAGAACTCTGCAGAGCCTGAATAAACAGCTGTAAGAAGATTCCCGGTGTTGCGTCTTCCTTGCGGGCAAGGGGGTCGCGACAATAAAGTATCATTTAATTTTTAAAAACTTTTTATTGATTCATAATACTAATGCATTAAGTAGGATTTATTTTGACATAATTATAAATGTATGGAGCATAATTTGCTCCAACTAAGTCCCCATACTTACACTTAACCTCTTCTTCCTCCTTCTTCCTGTTCCCTTTCCTCTACTGATTTTTTTCTACTCATTTACATTTCTTTAAAAAAGTTAGTTTCCTGGCTGGGGATGTGGCTCAAGCGGTAGCACACTCACCTGGCATGCGTGAGGCACTGGGTTCGATCCTCAGCACCACATAAAAATAAAGATGTTGTGTCCACCAAAAACTAAAAAATAAATATTAAAAAATTCTCTCTCTCAAAAAAAAAAGTTAGTTTCCTGTGGATATACATAATGGTGAAATCCACTGTACTATATTCATACATGTACATTGGAAAGTTTGGTCAGATTCATTCCATTGTTTTTCCTTTATTCTGTCCAGTCTCCCTCCTCCCAACCGCCTTCTTCTACTCACCCCATCTTTCTTTTATTTGATAGAATCCCCTTGATTTCTTTTCACTTTTTTGTCCTTCTAATTTTAGACTAGCTTCCACATATCCGAGAACACACTTGGCCTTTGACTTTCTGAATCTGGGTTATTTCACTTAGCATTATAGTCTCCAGATCAATCCATTTACCAGCAAATGACATAATTTCATTATTTTTCATGGCTGAGCAATACTTCATTCTATGTATGTACATGTGTGTATATCACATTTTATTTACTCATTCATCTGTTGAAGGGCACGTAGGTTGGCTCCACAGTCTGGGTATTGTAAATTGTGCTGCTATAAACATGATGTGGCTGTGTCCCTATAGTATGCTGAATTTAGATCTATTGGATATATACTGAGAAGTGGGATAGCTGGAACTTATGGTGGTTCCATTCCAAGTTTTCTGACTTGGGAAACTGCTTTCTCCATACTGCTTTCTAGAGTGGTTGTACTAGTCTTTGGTCCCACCCACAATGTATGTTTATACCTCCCCCCACCCAGATCCTTGCCAGCATTTATTATTATTTGTATTCTTGATAATTGACATTCTCACTGGATTGAGATGAAGTCTTAGTGGAGTTTTGATCTGCATTTTCCTGATTGCTAGGGATGTTAAACATTTGTTTCATGTATTTTTTTGGCTATTTGTGTTTCTTCTTTTGAGAACTGTCTGCTGAGTTCTTTTTCTCATTTATTGATCAGGTTATTTTTGGTATTAATTTTTTTTTTTAAAGAGAGAGTGAGAGAGGAGAGAGAGAGAGAGAGAGAGAGAGAGAGAGAGAGAGAGAGAGAGAGAATTTTTTTTTAATATTTATTTTTTAGTTCTCGGCAGACACAACATCTTTGTTGGTATGTGGTGCTGAGGATCGAACCCGGGCCGCATGCTTGCCAGGCGAGCGCGCTACCGCTTGAGCCACATCCCCAGCCCTGGTATTAAACTTTTTTAAAAAATATTTTTATTAGTTATTGATGGACCTTTATTTATTTAATTGCTTATATGTGATGCTGAGAATCAAACCCAGTGCCTCACACATGCTAGGCAAGTGCTGTACCACTGAGCCACAACTCCAGCTCCTGGTATTAAACTTTTTGAGTTCTTTATATGTTCTGGATATCAATCCCTGTCAGAGGAGTAGCTGGCAAAGATTTTCTCTCCCATTCTGCAGGCTGTCTCTTGATGCTCTCAGTTGTTTCCTTTGCTGTGCGGAAGCTTTTTAATTGGTTGCCATTTCACACATTGATTCTTGGTTTTATTTCTTGAGTTTTAGGGGTTCTGTTAAAAAAAAAGTCGGTGCCTGTACCAATATAACCAATATGATGGAGTGTTGACCTGTGTTCACCCTGTGTTTTCCTCTAGAAGTTACAAGTTTCTGCTCTAATTCCCAAGCCTTGGATCCATTTTGATTTGACTTTTGTGCAGGGTCTCACCCCTCTTTTTCCAGTTGAAAATAGCACTGGTTATTTTGATTTGTAATCTTTAGTTGCAAGTGATAAAAACAGAATGTGAACCAGCCTAAAAATATTTAAAAAACAAGAAAAAAATATTAATTCATGTAACCACATGAAGAGAAGCATGGAGTGCAGCCTCTCTCTCCTCACTTGTTTTCTAACTTAGTTCTTTCTTCCCCTGGGGCTTGCTTTCTTCAGACCTTGCCTTCATTTCCACCAGGCTAGATTCACACTTATATGCTTCAATCCAGAGAAGAAAAACATGTTGGATGTCAGGTGAGCTACCACACTGCATTCTCTTGGCTTCCCCCAAGACCCACAACTCTAGTGCATTCAGTGGAATAAATACGGGATTGTGCAAGAGACAGCCCTGGGCATCCGGTTCATCTAGAAAGCAAAACTGTTACCAAAATACTCCTCCTTTTCTTTTATATTTAGAATTGGCCAGAATTGTCGTTCTTGACTATCTATTGCAGAATTTAGCCTAACACATTACTAAGCTGAAGAAAATTAGGATTTTGTTCACTAAGGAAAATGAGGGGAGTGAATTTTAGGTAGGCAATTAAAAAAATGTATGCTACATCTTAAAACAAGATATCAAATACGGTATTCGTTTGTTTAATGTGTGACATCCCACCAGACGGATAGGGACTGTATGTAATTTGTTCATTTAAAAAAAAAAAATTTCTGCACTTAGTTGGTGCCTAGCAGCTGCTCAGTAAGCATTGGTTGAATGAATGGAGCACAGAGCAGAAAGGGATGGAGGTTTATAGTACAGACCCTATAAACTAGGGTCTGTACTTCACAGATTTCAGTTTTTTAAATCAGACATACTTTTTTTTTTCATTTATAATTTCATCCATACGACCACATTGCATTTAGTCCTTATGACTGCAGTGGTCTCTCATACCTGCCATGTTTCTGAGGGGACTTTGACAGTTTTGAATAGCATTTCTCAGGTATGTTGTAGACTGCTCCTGTTATTATTATTATTTTTTTTTCATGATTAGACTGGGGTTATGGGATTTTGGGAAGAAGATCATAGAAGTGGAATACCTTTCTAACCACATCCTATCAAGGGTATGCGGCACGACAGGACGGACCTCTGTTGATATTAACCCTGACCACACCACTGAGGGAATGATGGTTAATTTTCTCTGTGGCAAAGTTACTCATTTTTATCGGTTTACACACTGTATACCAAACCACATTTAAGGAGTGGGGAGTTATGCTCTACCTCTTTGTAGGCAGAATGTCTACATAAATGATGATTCACTTGCATGGGGGATTGGTCTCTATGTATTTATTCCTTTTTAACATCAATATGTAAAAGGTTTCATTGACATTGAAAGACCCTCAAATCCCCCGTCCAAAAGAGAACTACGCGTCACACTGGCTACAAAAGCAAGAGGCAAGTTTATTAATACACAGGCGCCTGCGGGTGCACAGCAAAACCTCAGCCGAAGCTTTGGTGAACTGGCACACCGGGCTTTGGGGTACAGTTCTTTTATAGGGAGAGGGGAGCTGTTTCCCGCCTAGCACACTAACAGGTATCTCATTGGTTCTTTTGAATCCAGCATTAGGGTAAACTTGCTTTTCACTATACGTTCTTGGAAAACCTACAGGGTTACATTCCATTCTCAAGCATGTCCTGAGATATGGGTGCAGTGCTCTTTCTCAACCGGTTATATGGTAAGCTCATCCGGTACTTGTGCCTATTTATTGCATACTTTTACTTTCGCAACAAGGCCTCAGGTTATGGGGCTGGAGTCTTTCATTCCCCCCTTTTTCTATGTCATGGATAGAATCTTATATCCATTGTTCCGCCTGTTCAGATTCTTGGACTAAGTTTGTTTGTGACCCTGCCTGCTGCTGGAGTAGCTGATATTGTTGAGTGAGAACCATAGTTTGAATTACAGAAAGTCTTTCTTTCATGGACTGTACTAGTCTGTTAAGTATGCAGGGCTCGAATGTCAGGATTAACAGTAAAATAACTAAAGGACTAGCTAAGGTGGATAGCAAAGTAGTCAGCCATGGGGATTTGTTAAACCACTGTTCGAACCATCCTTGTTGTGCTTCAAATTCTTTCTGCCTTTTTACTAACCTTTCAGTAACTTTTTCCATAGTTTCGCGGACCACCCCTGTATGGTCTGCGTAGAAGCAACATTGCTCTTTTAAAGCCACACAAAGACCTCCTTTCCTACTTATTAACACTAGTGTCCTGCGTTTCCTAGAATCGATTTCAGCATGGCCTCCATTTTAGATTTCACTCGATATTAGACCCCGATTTTTCTAACTATACTGACTACCTAACTTTAAATCTGGCTTCATCCCCCCCCCCCCTAATTTGGGAACTCCTTACTGCTGTGAGGAAGGGGGACGAAGAGAATCTTTCTGGCTTCTTCAGGCTGAAAAGGGATGGCGTGGGGCAAGCAGTTTGGAGTCCCCCTTAAAAATATCGGGTCTATCGAGTGGTCCATGATAAAAGTCCAATTGAGAAGTAATAGGCTGGAGGGCCATTCGAATGATAGGTGGTCTATAAGAGAAACAAGAACTCATTAGTACTGGAACCATATTGATGCAGTAATAAATGCCACAGCACAGGAATATGCCAATGAGTATAATGACCAAGACAAAGATTAACAATGTTTTCCATCAGGCAGTACCGGGAACTAGGAGCTAAGATATTGTTTTCACGACAAAGTTGTTGAGGACATGGCTTCCATCTGAGCATGTAAATCTTTAAGGATATTTGTCACATTGTCAGAAATGTCAGGGATGTAAACACAACAACTAACATTTAGGGTTACAGTTGTCCTTCCCTTAAGATATAGTTTAATTTAATATCATCTGATCTTGCAAAATCCTTTTACTAGTATGACCTGTGTCTAATAGAAGTCTTTAATTCTGTTACCTAGGGCTGGATACTCATACTAGCAAACACCAAGCCTACCTGTGTAGGTTAGGAATATCTGTGGGCCTTAAACTAAAAACTACTCTGGCAGTTTCTTTTGATAGTGATCAGGCATTCCTGTCTGAGAATCTCTTTTGTAGCCTCCAGTTTACTTATTTATGGAAGTTTCATTTAACTATCATTATTATTAAAATGTCCAGAAATAGCTGTGTTTTGGCTTTGACTGTCTTTGCTAAGTGTTTAAGATGAAGCAAGTCAAACTGACTTTTGTTTCAATCTATTGTTAACAGTCAGCTGAATTACTCTGGGAGTCCTTGGGAACTTCACAGCAGCTTCTCAGTTCTGCTAGTGCCATTTGCGCTAGGATGGGTCCAGGCCTTGCTTGACCATGTGGCTTCCCTTGGAAGCATCAAGGATGTCTCCCTTTTCTGATGACCCTCCTCTTCACAACAAATGCACTGACTGGCTTCCTGTCCTCCACTGGTCTCATTAATCTCCCTGATCGGGAGGTTATGTGGCCTAGAGTTGCAGAGCCCTTTGAAGAAGTCCCTATTCCCTGATTCAGACTGACTCAGAGGGCAAGAGCCAATTTTTTAATTTTAAAACTCAATCTTAAACATCCAGCAAAATAAGTTAACAGCCTTATATTAAGGGTACTGGGCTTTAATGTCTATCTCTCTATCCTGTAGGTGGCAACTCTCTATAACTCATTATCTTAAATTAACCCAGGTTGTGAGTTCTTAAAGCAGTACCTCTTTAATACATTAACAGGCAATTCTCAAATCATTTATAAGAAAACTACAAGATAAAATTATCAAGAGTAAAAACATTTAGTTCATATAATAGCTACCTTGAATTTTGGTGGAGTATATCCCCTGTTTGAGATCCTGGCAATCGTGACAAAAACCAACTTTTGGACACAATTTTAAATGTACTGAAATCTGGCTTACTTCTTTCATAGTCACTTTCACATGAGATGGGACATAGAGCCTTATCTCAAGTAAGGTGGGGCTCTTCATAAATCTTAAATACTATAGTTCTGAAGCTGATCTTTGGTTTTTAGACATTATTTTACAAAGCCTACATAAATTGTTGCCCAAGTTCACATGAATATTAGCTAACACAACATAATATCACATCTAAAACATGAATTAAAGGAAGGCTGGAAGCTTCTAACCTCTTGTTGGAAAATAGCAAAGTATTTCTGTGTTTTACAATAAAACCTTCACCCAGATTAGGCTCTCATTGACTTAAAAATACATTTAAATTGTATCTCAGTGTAGAAAGCAACATAGAACTTTACATATCTTACTGATAACCAGTCCAGTTATAGAACACAAATGATAAATAAATTTCCAACATGTTTTTTTCTTTTTAAGCCTAAAATTACCATACAACTTTAGAACACCAGCTTGATATAATGTTCTTTTGAAGCTTCTACCTTACAGACTTGTGTACCTGAAAGATATGAACACATTAATAACACCATCATTCCATTGATGTTTTTATATTAACCAAGTTTAGCTCTTAAAGGAATGACTAAGGGGGAGATAGCAGGGCTTAGATAAATGGCAGGTAGCCCGTCTATTGGCAAGTTTTTCCAGATATCATCACCAGCACCTGAAGAATATCAGAGTGAATAAGAACAGAATGAAGATAAAAATTAGAGCAAAGATCAATTTCTGGCAGAAGTTCCATGTTGGGGGGCTGACAGAAAAGAGGCCAAGGGCCATGAGGAAGCTTAATAGGACATAAAGACTCATGAATCCAGGATGGCAGATTAAGAGGTTCTCTGAACTTGTTGTTTCCCGCTGTCCCATGTCCGCTGCATTCCATCGTGCCTGGTAGTGAGCTTCGGCACTGAGTGAATTGTTCTCTTGAAGATGTTGGGGGTCCATCGGTCATCAGAAGCTGGTAGTGCCTAAGCAGAAGCTGGTTGGAAGTTTGATTTGAGACTTTCTGTAATCGGATTTGAAGGAACTTCATTATGCAGAGCATGAGAGCACAAGAAAAGTATTGAAAAACAACAGTTGTTGTTTAACCATAGTTGTGTAACTTATTCAAAAACTTATACACATAACTAATTTACATAAACCTCCTTTATCCCTTACTTAAACCTTCTTGATTACTTAGTCACATAGACTCTCCTATCTAGAAACACAATTTTTTTCTCTATTAGTTCCATACCTAGAACCTTTTAGTTTCTCTCTTTTTTATCTACTAACCTCCTTTTGTTCACATTTTTAAACAATACTTATAAACTTTTTAAATTTAAGCAGAGTTAACATTTTATTAGGGCCTTTTTTGAACACCTAGAGAAACTTATAAGTTTAATTTTAAAGACATCTTTACTTTTATCTGTTTACCCAATCTAAATTGAACCATTTGAATCACGTGAATCAAAGATATTTGGATCCATTTTTTAATTTTTTTTATGAGCGCTCCTCATCTGTTAATTGTCATATCACTGCAGGATATATGGACATACACACATACAGACATACCGACATACAACACATAACAAGAGTAACACATAACACAAAGGGCCTTTCAGCTTTCTCAGGTGAAATCTCATTGCAATGTTTAAAAAAAACTCCAGTTGATCAAAAATAGAACTTATCAGAAAAACATTAGCTTGTCTGTAGAATAAAAATCATGAGCTCAAAAAAACATAGAATCTAAGAAAAGGCAAAAGTCCTAGAAAAAATTGACTGGCCAGTAATTAGTAAATGCCATACAATTAACATTTAAACCAGACCGGATAAGAGAAAAATCTCCAGGTTTTTAACTTCATTTAATTATGACTCTTATCAGTGGCTCTTAGCAGCTTAAGGAACACAGCACATTTTAAACATTGGGGCGGTAAAACAGACTATTGAAAGTTATCTATGCTTCTTGGAGAACCTGGGCAGAGTTTACTAATTATCTTATGTCTTTTTCAGTCCTACAACTTGAATTGCTAACATTTCTAACCTGAGAAAGAAGGGGAGCATCCAGGAGGAATGGATGCAGGGTTGGGAGTGTTGCGTAGCCCATAAGGAGGCAAATGTGATTGGGGCTTTCCCTCAGTGCCATTCATCTACTGATCACCCTAGATACCCCTGGGGGCTGTCGGGAGGGGGCTCAAGAGAAAGGACCTTAGGAATACGTCTGAGGGTAGCCCAGACCGGAATTCCGCAGTTGTTTCAAACTCTTTCCTCCACCTCCATGCATCCGAGGCAGACCGGGATTCAGGACACTGTGTACTCACGCCAATTGCTCTCCGGGCCCAGACAGAAAAGTTGGAAGCGGCTTCCGCAGAACCCAACATGCCTGCTCTGTATTGAACAGGTGATTGAGAGCTGCCTAGGCCGGGAAACCTCTCACCCGAGTCTTGAAGAGTGGCAGCTGCACTAATTGCGTTTAAGTAGCCGTCGGGTGCCCACCTTACCTCCAGAAAGAAAGAGAGAGAAAGATGCACCTCAAACAGACATGGGGTGCGTGCACTTACCTCGGTGTAGAATCTCGGTCTGGGACAGAATTTATGACTGAAAGTTTGGCTCCCATCCCCAAAGTCAATTAATGTCAATTTAATAATGAGGACAGGGTATTGAGAAAAGTTAAAGTGAGATCTCAAAGTTCTTAGATCCCCAGCAGGCATTTCTATTTGCATTCAAGCCGATTACGGGAGGGAAAGAAAACATCGCTTTCCTAGTCTCAGTGTTTAGCCTTAGATGGAATTTATCACCCGCCTTGGGCTGGACAGTACAGATCCGCCATACTGCCGATGGTCAAGGGTGAGGCTCAAGGGAGTTGTTATTGATTGTCCCATGTTAGTTTCAGTCGGAAGGAGGAAATAAAGAGTTAAGACAGACACAAAAAGAAGACTGAACAGAAAGGGCGTGGCACATTTCCGACACAAAGCAAAAGTATCTGATGGCTTAAGGTGAGCAGGCACTCCTCCTTCAGTCACAAGAACAGTGTATCCTTCAGATACACCGGGGGTCCCCAAAAAAATGGACCCCTCTGACCCCTGGGACGTCTCCCAGGGTGGCAGGGGAGAAGTCCGAGTTCGTCAACTCCTTCTCAAGCTGCCTCAGAATACAGAGCGATCACGCGTAATCGTACAGACGCTGCGCCACCTCACAGACATAGACACGACACGACACAATACACAATAGCTCGAGCTGGCCAGCTTACCTCCCAGTGATGCCCAGAGTCCCTCCGGACAGGGGTTTGGATGGAGGGGAAGGGGGAGTCTCGGTGGGACCTCCAAAATGAAAGACCCTCAAATCCCCCGTCCAAAAGAGAACTACGCGTCACACTGGCTACAAAAGCAAGAGGCAAGTTTATTAATACACAGGCGCCTGCGGGTGCACAGCAAAACCTCAGCCGAAGCTTTGGTGTACTGGCACACCGGGCTTTGGGGTACAGTTCTTTTATAGGGAGAGGGGAGCTGTTTCCCACCTAGCACACTAACAGGTATCTCATTGGTTCTTTTGAATCCAGCATTAGGGTAAACTTGCTTTTCACTATACGTTCTTGGAAAACCTACAGGGTTACATTCCATTCTCAAGCATGTCCTGAGATATGGGTGCAGTGCTCTTTCTCAACCGGTTATATGGTAAGCTCATCCGGTACTTGTGCCTATTTATTGCATACTTTTACTTTCGCAACAAGGCCTCAGGTTATGGGGCTGGAGTCTTTCAACATGATTTGCATAGCATAAAATTCACCCTTTCAAAGCATATAGTTCTGTGGTTTTTAGTACATTCAACAGTTGTATAATCATCAACACGAAAATTCTATAACATTTTGACATGACAAAAGGAAATCCTGTGCTCATTAATAGGCAGTCCCTGTCCTCTCCTCCCCCATCATCTGGCAAACAGTAGTTTAGCACTTCCTGTATCTATGGGTTTGCTAATTCTGGATATTTCATAGAGATGGAGTCATGTAACATGTGCCCTTTGTAACAGGCTTCATTCACTTAGAGTGTTTCCGTGGATCATACATGGAGCATTTCTCAGAACTTCCTTCATTTTTACTGTAATATTCTTTTGTCTGGATTAACACATTTTGTTCATTGATCTGTTGATAGACTATAGGTCATTTTCACTTTTGGAATAATGGTGCTTAGAATGTTTGTGTTCAAGTTTTTGTGTAGACATATTTTTCCTTCATTTGGGTTTGTACCCAGAAAGGGAATTGCTGAGTCACATGAGGACTGCACATTTAACTTTCTGAGGCCTCTTGTTTTCTAAAGCGACAGTACCATTCTATATTCTCACCAGTCTGTCTGGGAGTCTGTCTCTCTGCATCCTTGTCCACAGCTACTATGTGCATATTTTGTTTTAACCATTCTGGAGGATGTGAAGTGATTTCTTACTGTGACCTTGATTTGCATTTCCTTTAATGACTGATAATGTTGAAGGTTTTTTATTTGCTTATTGACCATATATCAATTTAGAAAAATCTATCCAAATCCTTTGCCTGTTTTTTTAAAAGAATATTTTTCTAGTTGTCAATGGACCTTTATTTTATTTATTTACATGTGGTGCTGAGAATTGAACCCAGTGCCTCACACATGCTAGGTGAGTGCTCTACCACTGAGCCACAACCCCAACCCCTTTGCCCGTTTTTTTAAGGGGATTATTTGCTTTTAATTGTTCTGTTGCAAGAGTCCATGATTTAAAAATATCCACCTCAGGTGATATTGAAGCAGACCATCCTTGAAATGGCAACAGGAATCGTGCATTCAGCTGTTGATACACCTGCCTTGGGCTAAACATTAACACTTTCACTCTGATTAGCTTTGCATAGTGTTCTACTTTATTGTGAATATGCAAGCTGATGTGGCTGAATGCTAATCTAATGGAATTATCTGCTGAACCCACTTATGCTTCCTTTTCCAATCTTAAATTGTCATCTTTCTTGTCCTGCCCAGAAGTGTAAGTGCTTTTTTGAGCTTCTGTCCTCTGATAACCTCTCATGTTAAGTCAAGTCTCTGGAAGCTCTCTTCCAAGTTTAGGAGATGTATCTCTAGTTCTAATCTCTCTTCTGAACTTTCAGTTCAATATATCTTATTGTCTACAAGGATTTTGCACCTGAGTGTCCTATCCTGTAAGTACTTTAAAGTCAGTATGTCTATACCTCTTCATCCTTTGCAATGCTTCTTTTCCTGTGGTTTTGATTTAAAGACCCTGTGGCTAAGTCACTCAAGCATATGAAGCATAAGAACTTTTGAGGCAGGGTTGCTTGCATTCTAAACCCTGGGGGATATAATTGTTTCTTAGGTCACATTTTTTAGAGATCTTGATTTAATATTTCTGGTGTTGATCAGGGAATAGGAATTTTATAATTTTCCTAGATACTTTTGAAAATGAACTGGTTTGGAAGATCATGTTGGAGGTTCTGCCATTGAAATGTTTCAATCCCTTCGCACAGACTTTTTTTTTTTTTTTTTTTTTTTTTTTTTTTTTACCATTCTGCTGCCTTTGCCCTTGGTGGGTTTCTTATCATTACAATGGCCTTCAACCTGCTCTGACTCCTCTGTGTCTCTTCCCTATTCGGTCCTTCCTTCACACTACTACCAGAATTATCTCCCTAAAATACAGATGGGATAATCAACTTTCTGATGATTTCCCATTCCCTAGAAAATATGTCTATGCCAATGTCTTGGCTGGGCACAAGATCACGAGCCACCACAGCTTTGTAGATTCAAACAGCAATTCTTTATTCCCGAACTCACACCGGCCTCTACACACACGTTCTGGGGAAATCCAAGTTCTGCTGCCGCCCAATTCACCTACTCCACGAGGCTTTTTTCCAAAATCCCATTTGAATCTCACGAGAACTCAACGGGAACAAGCAGCAGGAACACCCTAATCCCAGCAGCAATAATCTTCAACCTCCAACTTCCCTAAAACCCCTATTGTCTTAAACCGGGAACGCCTTAAAACCAAATTATCTTAAACCCGGATACTTCCTAAAACCTGGATCCACCCTGGTCATTGAGCAGGGTCACCTTTCTCAAACACACATGCAAGGTCACAGCAAATTTCCAAGGCAAGTCCATTTAACATGGGGTACGCTGGCAAGGAAATATTGATGCGTCATTCCTACTTGGCAATGGCCCTCAGCATGTCTAAACCTCTTGGTCTCGCCTTTCTTATTCCTCACAGTCTGGCAGTTATTTCCTTTCTCCTGCTGTTCTCCAGCCATGTCCTAAAAGCCGTCTATGTTCAGCTACTTAGACTGTTGTTTTTGTCGATACTTATGCAACTCTTTCTTTGCTCTATCCTTTCCTTGGATTGCTGTCTGAACTAAGAGTCTTATTTCTACAAAGAACCATCCTATATTCATTCACTGGCTTTGGTATAATAATGTGAAAACCAGTCAGAGGTAGTATCTATGTCAGTTTGGGCTGCTATAACAAAAGAACCTGAGACTGAGTAATCTGTAAATAATAGAAATTTAATTCTCCTACTTCTGGCAGCTGGAAGTCCAAGCTCATGCTGCCTGGAGGATTTGTTTGGTAAGGGCTTGCTGTCTGCTCCCAAGATAATCCTCCCATGGAGGAAAAAATGAACACTGTCTTCACAGGACAGAAGGTAGAAAGGGATGAACTTGTTCCCTCAAACCCTTTTATGACGGCATTAATCCCATTTGTGAGGGCTTTAACCTCATGACTTCGTCACTTGCCCCAAAGGCCTACCTACTTCTTAATCCTGTTGCATCAGGATTCAATTTCAACATGAACTTTGGAGGGGCACAAGCATTGAAATTACAGCAGGCAGCCTCTTCAAATAACTTATATTTATTATTTATTTATTAATGATAAAAATTATACAACATAAGACTGGTAAATGTATTTAAGCAAAACTTTTTTTTTTATTAATACCTAACACTCATACATGTATTCTCTTGGGTTAGGGCACAGTGTTTTAGTCTCTATGTGGTATGTATTAGTGGCATTGCAGGACTTTGCTCTTTCTCCAGTTGCTGGATTCAGTGTGGAAGTTTTCATGGGTGCTTCTGGTCTGAGACTTAACCTTCCAGCAGGAGCAGAGGGAAGGAATAACATGGTTGCAGTTGGAGCCAATGTTATTGAGCTTGAGAACATCAGGCCTACAGTTTAAGGAACTCACATTTTTCATCACTTGTATGGTCACTGCACTGGCTGACTTGGTTTCCTTGTGCTCAACTCTTTGTAGGTTTTACGCATATATAAATTAGGTAAGCCTAATGTGTTGATTCTAGTTAGAATTTGCATAGTCAAGCTCTGATACCTGTAGCTGTCTGGCTAGTTTTGTGCATAGATACAGTGAACCTCCCTGCTGTGTTCTGAAATGATGAGTATCCTTCACTTGACACAGCAGCTCCCCTGTATCCAGATCTGGGATTTCAAGTCATGCTTCATACTCTCATTCAAAAACTTCTCTCTGTCTTCCTGTCTAATACTTACTCATTTGTATTTCAAGTCCTCTAGGCTTCCATGATAGCCTCTTTTAACATTTAAATTAAAATTTTAAAACACCTAAATAAAATGACTTTATTTTCCTTATACTGAGAAATCTGATCTCTTTCCTCTATGTTACCCAGAGCTGTCTTTCCTAAGTACATCTTGGAAAGTGGCAGATCATTACTGTTCACCAATACCTAGAGCCTCTCCCCACAGGAAGACTATTCGTTGCTTTGTTGAGGGAGTATATTTTTACCATATAGCTAGCTTTGGTACTTTGAGAGAAAGTACCATGTCACTGCCTGTTGCTTTACCTCATTCTCTTTTCTCTCTGCCAAGAGATTACTTTTGTTGTTCCAAATAGTGATTGCTTTTTTTTCTTTCTCTTTTTTTGGTACCAGGGATTGAACTCAGGGGCACTCGACCACTGAGCCACATCCCCAGCCCTATTTTTGTATTTTATTTAGAGACAGGGTCTTACTGAGTTGTTGAGGCTGGCTTTGAACTTGTGATCCTCCTATCTCAGCCTCCTGAGCTGCTGGGATTACAGGCTCTGTCTGATGTTCCTTTGTAAATATGGTGCCCGGCCTTTAATCAATCTAAGATGAACTCTACTATGGGAGAAAAGAAAATCTTTGCTCTTTTGTACTGCTGATAACTTGGGGTTCTTTGTTATAACAGTTTTGTCCTGTGACCTAAAAGAATGCCTGGTATCTAGTAGGTGTTTGTTAAGTATTCAATGGATGAATGAGCTTGAGTAAGTCACTTTCCAGGGATCTCAACTGGAAATTCATGCTCTTAGTGTGAGTTTGCAGAACAGCCATTGTCTTAAAGAATCAGGGTTTTGAAAGGTGCTTGAAAAAAACCCCAAATATTTAAAAATTAAGACAGGTAGATCCTATGGAACAGAATGGAACAGAATACAAATCTCATGTGAATTTTAAAGGAAAAATACAAGTCTTCTAAGAGTTTTCATGTCAGTAGAGTACTGCTTCTGGCTACACTCCTAAGATCCTCTGGACATGTTTGAGATGCCTTGATAATCTCTGTCTCAGCTTTGTCCTCTGTGAAATGCCTGCAGTGTTTAGAAGGGGTCTTTTAGTGTGAACAGCAGCAGACCAGGAGCCAGAAGCCCTGGACCCCAGCCCTCCTTTTGCTAATAAATAAGCACAGGACTCTGTCAGATTATTTCATCTAGAATCTCAGATTCAGAAAGCGTACTAATAATTCTGCTATATGTACCATTGGATATTTTTGAGGAGTAATACAGGTGAAATTACTTTGAAAATTATTAAGCTCTATTTTTCTAACTGAACTATGATATGAAACCTTGCAATTTTTTAAAATAAGATTTTATCTACATTATATTTCCACTAGGGGGCAGCATGTCACTTGTTTTCTACTATCATTTTTACAGTTGTGTGTAATCTTAGAAAGTAATTGAACCTCATTTTAAAACTTTCCCTTTCTCCTTTCTTGTTCCATGTGCCCTCTTTCCTCCTAAAAAATTTTGAAAAACCATTCTTGTTCATTTAAAAAGATGAATGAAGTAAAAGTGAATCCAATCTCCCTAAAACTAAGCATTATTCTAGGACTTCTACTTCATTTGGGAGGAATTATTAGATAGCTTAATTTTGTTCTGATGTAAGCAAATTGCTTTAATGTAATTTTTGATATTTAAAGTAATTAAAATCATTAACGATTACTTACAGAAATCTTGCTCTTTTCTTTTTTTCTTTCTTTATTTTGCCATACTGGGCATTGAACTCAGGGGTGTTCTATCCCTGAGCCATATCCCCACTCCTTTTTATTTACTTAATTTTGAGATAAGATCTTACTAAGTTTTCCAGGCTGGTCTTGTACTTGGGATCCTCCTGTCTCAGCCTCCTCAGCCTCTCAAGTATGTGCGCCACCAGGCCTGGTACTTGCTCTCTATGAATGCTTAATTTTTTTTTTTACAATAAATGTATGCAGACATTTTTGACTATGATGCCTGCTTTTTCTATATATCAGAGGATCATCAGGTAATTGTTATGCTGAATCCTTTGATGTTTATGACATGTTTGAGAAACACTTTATCGTGGTTCCATATCAGTTTACTTTGTTTCAGGAGTTCTTAATTAATTAATTCTAGATGATTAATTAATAAGAAAAGGTCCTTGTGAAGCTTGATAAATTATTCCTTTATGACTTCTGTTTATATTGAGGATTCAATGTAAGTGATGTCAGAGGTATATTAGAGTAGTCTTTCCCTATTGCAAGGGAAAAAATCAGAATTACTCAGCAACACAATGCATTCACTTGTTCAGGGGCCAGCAATGCAATTTTTAAGCTGCTGTATTCACTATATTCTGTATAAGAGAAAGTAGCTACTCTGAAAAATTAGGCTATTTAAACTTGTTTGTAAAACTTGATGTAAATAGAGGAGATATTTATTTTTTAGTTGGTTAAAATTTGACAGTAAAATTTAATTGCTTTGTGTCAAATAAATCTCGCTGTTTTCAGGGAGAAAAACATTTTTTTTTATTTTGCTTTAAATGTCTGAAATTAAATTGATGTCACTGGAAAGTTTAACATCTTTCACTTATGGTTGTAATTATGAAATTACATTTTTTCTCTTTTATAGTATAATGGTGAATTGTGGGCACTGTGTGCATAAGTATTTAAAGCTTTTTTTTTTTTTTTTTTGAGGAAGATGATATTTAGCTTGTCCCTGTCTTTTGCAAAGGAACTTAACTACCACATGAAGCGAAAAACTTTTGATGTTTGATCATCATTATATATTTCTGATCAAGTTTAAAAATTGCTTGAGAAATTTTATTTGGTCAAATATCCCCATTTGCACAAGGGGAAAAATGGAAGAACCTTGTATCTTAGTTTCAACAAAGGATTTTAGAGAAATCCCACAATTTTATTTACACAAATTAGAGAGTGACACTGGCTGGCTAATGGATCAGTTAGGCAGGTTCACTGAAAGTTGAGCAAGTGAACCTAAGTGTTGTGATGAATAAACCTGCGAGAACGTGTGGCGAGAGCCGGCAGCATGCCCAGGCTCCCTGTTCCAGATCCTTCCCTCCTGTGTCTTTTCACTGCTGACTTAGGAATTCTGCTTAACAAATTTGTTGATAAGAGAAAATTGGGAGAGTTGGTTTTTTGTTCAAGAGGAACAGTTTTCAAAATTTGTTGTCCCAAAGTGGAATAAATAAATGAGAACAAACTGATAAAAATCTGCACTCATATTCGCATTAGTAAGTTATGTTATAAAAGTAGAAAATAAGGTAATTGTTTTCCTTGAAAGAAATTTGAAGAGAAAGTTCTGTTTTAGGGGAAGTTTGCATGGTTCGTGCAGGGATTTGTCAGAATCTGTAAATGAGGAGAGTTATTGAAAAGATTGCTGATCTGGTCTTGGAGACACATGAACCCATGATGTGAAATTACTGTCATTATGGTCTTGTCTTGAAATGTATCCGTCTGAACAAAGCTGTTAAAACTATTTGAGCTTTGAGGAAAAGTAAGAGAAGAGTAGTAGTTAAGAGCTATTATTGAGTTATTGAACACCAGCTGAGATAGTTCCTGTGTTAAATCCTTTTAATGGATTACCTAATTGAATTCCCTTACAACATCCTATGAGTTAGATAGTACCATTAGCCCATTTTTTTTTCTTTTTTGCAAATGAGAAAACAGGTTTAAATGATCTTCTCATTACCATGTACAAACAGTAAATAATACAGGGACTTTCTATACCTTTGGGTTCCACATCTGTCTGTGGATTCAATCAACCTTGGATTAAAAAAAATTTTTGAAAAACTAAGTGTGTCTGTACTGAACACGTACAGATTTTTATCATTATTATTCCATAAATAATATAGTATAACAATTATTTATGTAGTGTTATGGTTGGGATATGAGGTATCCCCCAAAAGTTCCTGATAATTCAGGAATATTCAGAGGCAACGTGGTTGGATTACGGGTTCTGTGACTTATTCAGTCCATCTTAGTTTGAATGGACTAACTGGGTGGTAACTGTAGGTAGGGAGGGCATGACTGAACAAGGTGGGTCTCTGGGGGTGGGCCCTGGAAGGCAGCAGCTTCCCTGTGGCCCCTTCTTCCTCTCTCTGTGTTTCCTGACCTGGCTGGCCCTGAGCTGAGCAGCTTTCTTTCCCTGAGCCCTTTCCCCATGCCGTTCTCTCTCACCTCGGCCCTACCCAGAGCAATGGAGATGGCCTTCTACAGACTGAGACCACTGAAACCACGAGCTCCAAATCAACTTTTTGTCCTCTAGGTGGTTCTTGTCATGTATTTTGGTCACAGCGATGACAGGCTAACTAAAACACATAGCCTTTGCATTATATTAAGTATAATTAGCAATCCAGAGATGATTGAAAGTCTATAGGAGGATGTAGGTAGATTAGCTACAGATAGTCTTGTCATTTTATACGAGGGCACACACATCTGTGGATTTTGGTGTCTGGGGGTGATACTGGAACCCATCCTGCACTGACACTGAGGGACGGCGACAATTTAACTGCGAATGGAATCTGAGTCAGAATCCTGAGGCCATGCGCTTGCCTGTTAGAATACACTGCCTCCAGGAGGATAGGGTCCTGGAACCCACAGAGGAAGGTCTCTAGGAGAGTAGCCATTATTCAGTGCTTCAGGCAGGTAAGGAGAGAGAAAAATTTAATATGGCAGCAGGTGGTTTCATTTAAAGTCCTTTTGGTGGGGTGCTGAGGGTAGATGTCATAGCACACTGAAGAGAGAATAGGGAAGTGAGGTGCTCAGTGAGGAGAGGCCAGAAAAGGGAGGATAAGCTAATAAGAGATGATCGTGGGCAGAGACAATTGGAGGACTGGAAGAGGAGGGATTTGGGGGAGATTTAAGGCTTGGATTAGAAGGTGGAGTTTCTGTGTTATAACAAGGAAGTTGTAAAAGCCAAACACAATCAAGAAATAGGCAAATAACCTGTTCCTCCTCCTTCCCTCTCTGCATTTAAAATGTTTTTTGAAGTATGTTAAAAATGCTGTTACTGTCATTGTTGATTTACTTAACTAGAAATCACATACAATTAAAAATATAATATAGTGAATACTTTGGAATCAAGTTTCATGGGGACCTGTGATCCCCAAGGAGATCTGGTTTATTCTCCAAAATTATTTGCTGGAGAAAGATGATGTTCCAGCCCATCTGTGTCACCATCAGTGCCTAGCTGTTTCCTTTCTCACCTTTCCCCTCAGCTGGCCAGACCTTGATTTGTTCAGGCAAGTGCAAAGATGAGTCGCCATTGTTCCAGTACAGTTATCTCATCCCCCTTGGATGTCAATTGATCTGCAGAGGTTGGTGTCACCTTGTTTTGGATAATGAGAAGGGGAGTCCTTTGTGTGAGTCTCCCTGGAAAGCTTTCACTTTTCTCATCAAAAGAAACCAAAGCTTAGTTGGTATGGCCCTTCACCCTGCTCATGGCCAGGACTCTGGACATGATGACCAGAGGTCATCCTCTGAATGTGAGGCAACAAGCCTCACCACAAAGTCCATGTGTGAAGGAAGGCAGAGGGCACCTTTAGAAATAACTTGGTGTGGACCTGCTCTGGGCACCTGGCTTTCCATCTCTCATTACAGGAGACAGGCTTTATCAGTTTAAGTTACTGCAAGTCAGGTGGGATTTTTTTTTTTTTTTTGTGTGTGTGTGGGGGGGTCGGTTGTTGTTGTTGTTGCTTACAGGAACAAGTCCTTTATCACCTGTTTCTTATACATGTGCACTTCATGGCAGATTTTAAGGTAGAGAAGCACATTGTTTAATGATGGGAATACCTTTCGAGAAATGTGTTGTTGGGCGATTTTGTGCAAACATCTGGAGGTGTACCTAAAGAAGCTGAGATGGCTTCAGTGACATGAAGGGGATGTCATCTTATGGGATCACCTTTGTAAATGTAGTACATGGTGAGAAAAGTGTTGGTGTGAGTGTATGTCCTTAATTACTAGTGTTAAGTGTGCCCTCTTTTACTTTTGCAGCATTCCATAGCTCATCAAAAGGATCTAAAATGACTTGGAACAATTTCAAATTCCAAAAACAATTTAGTCTTTAGATATCATATTGGATCACTTCATCATCTATTTCAGTGAGGAATGCATATCTAGTTTCTTCCCAGTAACTAGAGCAGCATCTTATGATATCCATGTCAGCTCCATGTCCACAGGATTCATAAAACATTTTGCTGTGGAAGAAATTGAAGCACAAAGCCATCAGAGACAGTTTTCACAGCAGGACTACATCAGCTCAAGAGAGTATTTTATTAAATAAGCTATTTAGTCTACATTCTAGAAAATCTTAATTGAAGAGATATTTTATGCTAAAGTGTTTACTAATTACGAAACTGCCAAAATGCACATTTGCTGGGCTAGCTGGGTTAGGATGGAGTTAAATAAAAAATTAACCTCCCTATTCTGAAGGGTTTCTGGAATGAGCATGATTATTCTGTGTTCTCAGCATACAGATATTGGACATAACTGAGACACAAGTAATGGGTAGGTGTCCTCTGCCCCAGCGTTATTTGTGTACTTACGTACGCAAGAAGCAAGAAGGTAGTGCGGGATTTTTCTCATAGATTTCAAAGTATGTCAAATGAAGTAGCAAAATCTGGTTAGAAGTGTTTGCTTTATACAGTGAGATAAATGCTAATGCAGATGTTTTATCTATTTTTACAGTATGATTTTGATTTGTGTGTTTATGATATGCAGGTTATGATATGCAAGGAAATTTCTAGTCAATTCTGAGAGTGCTGTGGAGAGAAAAAAAATGCCAATTAAACACCGCCACCAACAATAAAAGTCTAGACACTACTATAAAAATCACCTTAATGACAATAGGAAAAACAACATTAAAGTTATTGGAACAATTAAATCAAAACTTATCAAGCACATGAATAAACATCTCTGCATGCAACACAGAGAGTAAACACAGCATCTCGCAAATATCTCCAGTTATGTGGAGATGGAGCATTTTAATAGCTGATCTTTTTGTTTCATCCCTTGAGTCATGGCTTAATTAACTACTAAAAGATTCAATCATTTCAGATCAGCTGGTCAAATTTTTTGGCCTCTCTTTAGTTTATCGTAACATTGAATGAAGTATTAATAATTAAATGTTGTACTTTGAGTCCAACTTATTAAGAAGGATTTAAGTTTCAGACTTCTATTAGAAATTATATAAGTGGAGCTTGGTTATTGGGTTTAATTTCAAGTGGATGCAAAATTGCCTACCAGTGCCATTGTTTGGAAGGCATCTTTGCTCACCACTATACCACCAACGCCAATGCTATTGTTTGGAATGTTTTTCAGGAGAATTTGTAATATTTGAGGTACATTCCCTTTTGAGGTGTGTCTATCATCATGAAGCACTAATCAATGGAAGTTTTGGCATGTAAAGATATGCTCTTGTGGTGTGGATGTTGTGGTCTGTGTGTTAAAGCCTTCGTCCCTGGGGTGGCACCACTAGGACTGCTCTGGACCTTCAGGAGGCAAGGCCCTATGAGAGCTCTTTAGGTGGTTAGGGGTGTGCCCTAGAAGGGGGTGTGGGATTCTGGCCTCTTTCTCCTGCTTTTCACTTCCTGGTTCATGATTTCTGACACATGCTTTACACCATTGCCACATGCCCCTTTTGCCGAGGCTCAAGGCAGTGGGCCTGCCTGATCCTGGACGGGAACCTCTAAAACCATGAACCAAAATGAAGCTTTTCTGTTTATAAGTTAATTTCTTAGGTATTTTGTGGAGTGACAGAAAGCTAACTGACCCATGTGCTTCTTAAATAATGGTTAAAGATGTGTGTGATTCTGTTCTCTGCTTTTCAAAGTCATGAAGTGTTTGTTTTATAATTTGGTGAGTACTATGGACATTCTGTGGGCCATGAGATTGTCATCCACCACTGAAATCAAATTTGTTGTTATCCATTGGCTGCTTTGAATCACACTCATTCATAGGTGATTGTACTATTTGTCATGTTTAAAGCATACCTTGTTGACAATCATAGCTTATGGCCTGTCCCCTCTGTCATTCGGTCTTTTTTTTTTTTTTTTTTTTAAATTCACTCACTGACTAGTCTTCTCTAATGAACCTCATTTTCAGTCTTTACATTCACAGAAGAGTATCATGGTTTTCCTTCCCAGGGAACCAGCTGCTCCTTAGAATGTATCTTGACATAGCATTTCAGTGGGGATATATTGAAACTGGCATTGAAGCTGGAACCTATATATTTGCAAACCTTGAATATCCTGCTCATGCATCAATTACATAGTTTTAAAATTATTTTTATAATTTAGTTTTGCTTACTTTACTAATTGTTTTGTGTAACATTTGTCTAATCAACAAAGGTTTGTTCATGGTAGGGGTCATGTTTTAAAATTCCTGTGTTACCTCAGGACCAGCCACATAAAAAACTCACCGTGATACTTAGCTACTGACTGCATTAAACTTTGGAATATTTTGCACATAAAATTGTTTTGGTCTAGTAGACATGACAAAAGATCACAGGTTTTAGCTTAAACATCAGACAAGTCTAATGACTGGAAATCCTAGATCAAGGTACTGGCAGGTTTGGTTTTGGGTGAGATCTCTATTCCTGGCTTGCAGATGGCTGCCTTCTTGCTGTGTCCTCACATACTGTATCTCTCTTAGTGTGGGGAGAGGAAGAGGGAGAGGTGAGGAGTAGGAGGAGGGGAGAAGGTAAGAGAGACAGAGATTTTCTGCCTCTTACACGTTTCCTCTTGTAAGAACACCAGTCTAGATGGATTAGGACATTTTACCTTAATTATCTCCACCAAGGCCCTATCTCCAAATACAGGTAGATTGGGAGTTAGGGTTTCAACAGATGGCTTTTGGGGGAAGCTCTCTCAAGGAAAGAGCTTTCCCCCTAAGTTTTTACCCTATCATATTTTTTCAACTCAGCTTTTACTTACTTCTTTCTTGAATTATGGAACTTTCCTCTTCTAATATTTTCTGCTCTGTATGTTTCAGCAGGTGCTAACAATTAAGTATTTTCTAAAAATTCCTAACTGGAACGGCTTAAGGCTCTTCTGAGGGTTTTCCTGTGGAGATTTCCTGTGGAGGCAGCAAGTGCTCCAAGGCCAAGCTTTATTAATAGCCCCCTGCTCCCCTCTTCGGCGCACCTTGGGCTTACCTTTGAGAGGCCAGCACATCACACCAGGCTGCTAAACAACTGCCTCAAGGACTTTCGTTGATTTTTTTTTCACAAAATTTGGAGCGTAAGTGAATAATAAATAGCCTACAGTCTGATTGGTGGGAACCTATCATGTACAGAGGTGTAAGCCCACCAACTTTAATTCTATCAAGTAATTGTTGTAGGCTGTGTGGCTCATTTTTGACTAAAAGGGTTGAAGTTTTCATGTACAGATGCACAGAAAGGCCAATGCTCATGCATCTCATATTTCAACTTACAATTTACCACAAAAACAACAATCATCAATGATAAGTTTTCTACCCTTTTTTGGGGGAGTGCGAGTGGGGGTGGCAGGGTGGCATGGGGTGGGCAGGACCGGGGATTGAACCCAGGGGCACTTGACCACATCCTCAGCCCTATTTTGTATTTTAGAGACAAGGTCTCACTGAGTTACTTAGCACCTTATTTTTACTGAGGCTAGCTTTGAACTCTCAATCCTGCCTCAGCCTCCCCAGCACATGGGATTACAGGTGTGCACCACCACAGGTGCTTCATTGTGTGTGTGTGTGTGTGTGTGTGTGTTTTATTTACTATTTAGATTTTTTTTTTTTAGTTCTAGTTGGACACAATACCTTTATTTTATTTTTATGTGGTGCTGAGGATCGAACCCAGTACCCTGCTTGTGCTAGGTAAGTGCACCACCACTGAATCACAATATCCACCCCCATTGTGTTTTTAATTTGAATTTCCATAATGATTAAGGATGTTGAACTTTTTTCATGAACTTTGTTGGTCATTTGTGTCTCTGAAACATTTGCCCAATTTTAGTCAGATTATTTGTTTTTTGCTAAAGTCTATGGGTTGTATTTTGACTTTGCTAATTGTTTCTTTGCTATGCAGAAGCTTTTTAGTTTGTTGAAATCCCATTTGTCTGTTTTTGCTTTTGTTTCATGTGGTTTTGGAGTTAAAATTTAAAAAACCCAATCATTGCTCAGACTATTGTAATGGAGGTTTTACCCTATGTTTTCTTCTAGCAGTTTTATACTTTCAGGTCTTAAATCTTGTTTTTAAAAACCTAACCTAAAAACATAAAAATTATGCATATTAATGGATACCATGTACTGCTTGATACATGTATATCTGTACAATGTTTAAATACAGCTGAACATATTCATGTCCTCAAACGTTTATCATTTCTTTGTGATGAAAATTTTCAAAAACCTATCCTCTAGCTTTTTGAAATGTATAGTACATTATTGTTATCTAGAGCCACCATACTGTGCAATAGCACCCAAGAGCACCTTGCTCCTGTCTAGCTGTAGCTTTTGCCCAATGATCACCTTCACTATCTCCTCTACCTTTACTGCCCCAGGCTCTGGTAACCACATTGGAATTTTGATAGAGATTGTATCGAATATTTGTTATGTGTAGGATGGATATTTAAAAATATGAATAACTTAAGATATCTTTCCATTTATTTTGTCTTCTTCACTTTCATCATCATTTTTACTTTTCATTATACAAATATTGTGCCTCCTTTATTAAACTTTTACCTAGGTATTTTATTTATTTTTTGTTGATATTATAAATAAAATTGTTTTCTTAATTTCCTCTTTGGTTAATTTATTAATAGTGTATAGAAATGCTACCAATTTTTCCATGTGGATTTTGTAGTCAGTGATGTAGTCATTTATCAGTTCTAATAGTTTTTGGCTTGGGGGCTGGGGATGTGGCTCAAGCGGTAGCGCGCTTGCCTGGCATGCGTGCGGCCCGGGTTCGATCCTCAGCACCACATACAAAGATGTTGTGTACGCCGAGAACTAAAATATAAATGTTAATAAATTCTCTCTCTCTCTCTCTCTCTCTTAAAAAAAAAAAAAAAGAAATCAATGCTTGCTGAGAGCTTTAGGGTACTGAGATACAGTCCTCATGGAAAGACCTTATCATGAAAGGTGTTGAATTTCATCAAATACTCTTTCTGCATCTAGTGAAATGATTATACATTTTTAACCCTTCATTCTGTTAATGCAGTATATATTACATTTATTGATATGCATATGTTGAGCCATCCTTGAGTATCCCAGGGATACATTTTACTTGATTGTGGTGAATGATTGTCTTATGTGTTATTGAATTTGAATTCTAGCCTGTTGTAGAGCATTTTTTTTTGAATGTATGTTCATCAAGGATATTGGTTTGTGATTTTATTTTCCTGTAGTATCCATGTCTAGCTTTCATATCCAGATAATGCTAGCCTCCTACAATGAATTTGGAAGTATTCTCTCAACTTTAGCATTTTGTGAGGGTTTCAGAAGTACTGCTATTCCTCTTTAAATGTTGGTGGATTCCATGAGTGAAGTCTTCAAGTCCTGGGCTTTTTTTGGGAGAGATTTTATTTTTATTACTTTATTTTTTGTGGTACTGGGGAATGAACCCAGGATCTTGCACATGCTGGGCAAGGGGCTGTGCCATCACTACCCCCTCAGCACTGGTGGGAGATGTGTTATTTGCTGATACAGTTTCTTCTTCATTGTTCTGATCAGAGCATCTGTTGAGTTGTGAGTCAGCAATGGTGGGTCGTTTGTGTATGGAAGTTCACTCATTCCTCTGGGTTCTTTGTTGTCAAATAGTTATTTATAGTAGTTTCTCATGATTCTTTGTATTTCTGTGGGATCTGGTGTAATTTCTCTTCTTTTCATTTCTGATTTTATTTATTTGAGTCATCTCACATTTTTCTTAAGTCCAGCTAAGTGTTTGCCAATTTTGTTTATTCTTTCAAAAAACCCAACTCTTGGTTTTTCAATTGATTTTATAGTCTCTATTTCATAGATTGCTGCTCTAATTTTTGTTGGCCTTCTCCTAACTTTGGGCTTTTTCACTTTTTCTAGTTCTTTGAAATGTTATATTACTTTTGTTACTTGAGATATTACTTCCTTTTGATGTAGGCATTCATTGAAATAAATTTTCCTCATAGAACTGCTTTTTACTGCATCCCTGAAGTTTTGGTATGGTGTTATTTCCATTTTTGTTTGTCTCAGGTAGTTTAAATATTTTTCTTTTAATTTCTTTCGACTCATTTGCTTTAATTTCTTTTTGATTTATTTGTGTTGCTTAATTTCCACACACCTGTGAATCTCCCAAGATTTCTCCTGTTATTCAGTTCTAGTTTTATGTTATTATGATCAGAAAATATACTTGATATGATTTCAGTCTTCTGAAATTTGTTAAGACTGGTCTTATGACTCTATCCTGGGAAAAGTTCTGTGTGCATTTGAAAAGAATGTGATTTTGCCACCACTGTAAGGAATAGTCTGTGTATGTCTATTATGTCCACTTTGTTTAAAGTTAATTCAAATGCTTTCATATTGATTTTCTCTCTGTATACAATCTGCCTGTTGTTTTAAGTGGGGGTATTCAAATCCCCTACTATTACTGAGTTGCAGGCTGTCTTTTCAGATCACTTAATAACTGCTTTATATTTTTATATGCTCCAGTGTTGGGTGCATATATATTTATAATTTTGATATCCTCTTGATGACTTGTTTTCTTTATCATTATAAAGGACCTTGTTCCTTTTTGCAAACTTTGACTTACGTCTTTTTTGTCTAATGTAAAGACAGCTACCCTGCTCTCTTGGGTTTCATTTATGTGGCATACTTTTTTCTATTCCTTCACTTTCACTCTATAAGTGTCCCTACAGATAAAGTGAGGCTCTTGTAGGCAGCATGGAGTTGTATCTAAGTTTTAAAATTCATTCATTTAATTCATGTTTTTGATAGGAGAATTTAGTCTATTTTTATTCGAGATAATTATTGATAGGTAACAACTTGCTAATGCAATTTTACGTTTTTTTTTTTTTCTGGTTGTTTTGTAAGTCTTTTGTTTCTTTTTTCTTCTTTTGTTATCTTCTAATCATTTTCTGTGGTGGTATTCCCTGAATCCTTTCTTTTTGTTTTGTGCAGCTACTATATTACTGTTTTAGTAAGTCTTTATGCTGCTGTGGCCAAAAGACCTGGCAAGAACAATTTTAGAGGAGGAAAAGTTTATTTGGCGTTCACAGTTTCAGAGGTCTCATTCCACAGAATCCCTCTTCATTGCTCTGGGCCCGAAGTGAGGCAGAACACCATGGCCTAAGAGTGTGATAAAAGGAAAGCAGCTCAGAAAATGGCACCTGGAAGCAGAGAGAGACTTCTCTCACCAGGGACAAAATACATACCTCAAATGCACACTGTCAGTGATTTACCTCCTCCAGCCACACCCTACCTGCCTCTAGTTACCACTCAGTTAATCCTTATCAGGGGATTAATGCACTGATTAGGTTAAGTCTCTCATAACTCCATCATTTCACCTCTAAACTTTCTTACATTGTCTCACACATACGTTTTTGCTAGTTAACTCCTATCTAAACCATGGTGTTCGGCTCCTGGACCCCAAAAGCTCATGCTTAGCTCACAATGCGAAATATATTTAGTCCATTTCCAAGAGTCCCAATAGTTTTGACAGTTCCAGCATTTTAAAAGTCCAAGTCTAAAATCTTTGAGACTCAAGGCAAACCCTCAGCATGAGCCCCTGTAAAAATAAAAAAAAACAAGTCACATACATTCAACATAAGTAAATCTTTCCATTTGCATGGAAGAAATAGGGGCATAGAAAGAAGGGATGGGACCAAAGCAAGATGGAAATCCAGATGGGAAAACAAATCCTGGAGTTCTGTGTCCTGCATCTGAAGCACATGGCATCATGATGTTTTCTCCAAAGGGCTTGTGTAGCTCTGCCCCTATGGCTTTGCTGGTTGCAGCCTACGTGGCCTCTCTATTGGTTTGCTTCTGCCTAATTTCTGTAGACTTCCCCAGCAGATGTTCCATGTTACTGGTATCTTTTAGTCTTGGAACTCTTCACTGCTGCTTTGCCTTCCTTCCCACATCTCCACACATTGCCTACTCAGAGATGGCCTGCAGGGACTCAAACCTTGCTGCACTTTGCCTGGCCTCCCAGGCCTTCCTTTGAAATCTTGGTGGAAACCTTTGTGACTCCCTAATTCTAGCATCCTGCATTCCTGCAGAACCAACACCACATGGTTGCCACGAAGGTCTGTTTTTGCAACCTGTTTGAGCAGTTGCCGGGCCTCTAAGGACCACAGCTGCAGCAGTCTCTGAGTATCTGAGTGGCTGAGCATGGTGAACACCTTTCTAGGACCCTCTCTGCAAGCAGGGTGCCCCAATGGTCTCTTCTCAAAGGAATATATACTTTTATATCTTTGAGCCTGAAATGGGTGTGGTCTTGCCAATACTGAAATACCCTCAAGCCATCTTTTCTGTAATTTCTGGGCAAAATACTTAGGAGCATCTCTTTAGTGGCTGTAATCTCTTTAACTACCACAACTTCCTTAGTCCCAGTTTTACTTGCAGTTTTTTTTTTTTGCCAAACTGCAAATTTTTGAATCTTCCTGCTTCAGATTATCACAATAAATATGACTAAAAACTGCTATCAATATACATGCCACCATCTGAATATTATCACGAGCCACCACACAGCTTTGTAGATTCAAACAGCAATTCTTTATTCCCGAACTCACACCGGCCTCCACACACGTTCTCGGGCAATCCCAGTTCTGCTGCCACCCAAATCACCTACTCCACGAGGCTTTCTTCCCCAAAATGCTCTCTGAATCTCACGAGAGTTCAACAGGAGCTTAGGCAGCAGGAACGCCCTAATCCCGGCAGCAATAATCCTCAACATCGAACTTCCCTAAAATCCAAGGTCTTAAACCGGGAACGCCCTAAACCCAAGGACTGGGATACTTCCTCAAACTGCAGGATACACCCTAATCCTGGATCCACCCTCGTCCTTGGGCAGGGTCACCTAACATGCAATGTCAACAGCGAAATTAACATGGGGTACGCTGGCAAGGAAATTTCCTACTTGGTAATGGCCCTCAGCATCTCCCCCCTTCTGATTAATTAAACAACAAGCAATGTGGCTTAAGGACCGTGCCTGGTAGGTTGTCCAATTCAACATATGGTTCTTACCCGTCATGGGAAAACTGACCTTTAGGCGTCAGCCTCCTGTCTTAGGTTGAATCCACTGCAATCAGATCAACCCGTCACTGACTACCGGTCCAGCATTCAGCCAAGCTTGTGGAAAGGCCTATGCACCAGTGGGGGGGGTGAGGTTTCTTGCCTCACCTCTGTTGGCCCCCAAATATCCTTGGTGCCAGTGGGGGGGTGAGGTTCTTGCCTCACCTCTGTTGGCCCCCAAATTTTAGACCATCACTAGTAGAAGGGAGGAGGATACAGAAATGCCACGACACCAAGCCAATTGACAGCTCCTTTGGAAAAATTGCGTCACTGGTGACACCATCAGCAAAGATATGCCAGCATTACCACAATTAACATGGAGTGAGCTGGCAAGGAAATTGCATCACTGGTGACACCATCAGCAAAGATATGCCAGCAGTACCACAATTCGCTGCATCAGATGATATTTCACAATGCATGCAACTGATATATAGTCCAGGCAAGTTCTGCAAGCAGTTCAAATCGGAGGAGTCTATCAATATGTCCATTTCTTCCCAAAGTAAATCAAGTCCTTGATTGAGCATTACTTGTTGAGTTATATTCACTGATGCATCAGTTTATGCAGTTTACTGTGATTGCTATCATAGAAGCTGTAGTTTGGTTTTATCTTAGTCTTCACCGGCACTGGGATGGAGATGGGAATTCTGGCAATGATGCTAAAGAGACATTATCCTGAACAGAATTATTAAATATAATGAAAAGGAAAGGTGAAAGTAAACTAACAGATCTGTTAACCTCCTTAAAAAACAATCCTTAACAGCTGTTTACCTAATTTAAATTAGTAAACAAAAGATCTGTTAACCACCATTAAAAACAATCATTAACAGCTGTTTACCTAATTAAAATTAAAGCATTTAAATCACGTGAATAAAAAAAATTCAGATCCATTATTTCATGAGCGCTCCTCAAATATGAAATATGGACATACACACATACAGACATACAACACAAAACAGAAATGTGCACACATAACATACAACACATAAGACAATAAAGGCCTTGTAGTTTTACCTAGGTGAAATCTCCATTGCAATGTTTAAACACTCTAGTCAAAAAATAAAACACAGTCAAAAAATAAAACTGATCAGAAAAACATTAACCTAGGTTTGTATGAGCTCAAAAATAAAATAGAACTTTACGATGTGGGAAAAATGCAATAATAAAATAGATATTGAAAAAAACACCTTGGTTAATCACTGTTGCAGATGTAAGAATAGCCAAGCTGGAGCTCTGGATATCAGCTGTTATGGATTTGAGTCAAATTATCTTCTTTTTGGTCTGTAGAAATTGCTTTAGTTAGTGTCTCTGGAATCCAAATTGGCTGCTGTTCTCCCTGTGGAAACAAACACAAACGGAACCCCGATTCCAGACAATAACTGGATCAGGACCTTTCCATTGTCCTGTTAGAATATCTTTCCAAAGTACCTTAGGCTTATGTACATTTTTCGGATACATATGTCTTTCTGCAGCACTAAGTCCTGATGAATCCAAATTTAAAAAGTTTAGAGTAAAAAGCGTTATTTTATCTTTGGGGGATATATACCCCTATAAGATCCTTTTAAATTTAAGTCATTCAAAAGCATTCTGCCTTAGTTTTTAGAATTAGTTTAGTCCTTATAATTTTTTGATGTGGTTTTAAACCATAGTTGTCTTAGCCTCTTGCATTTTCTATCTGAAATACCTTTACTTGACATTTTCAACCATTTTCTATCTTATTTCTATCTTCTAGTTTTCTTCTAGGGTTTTCATATTTACCCTTAGTTGCTTTTTTCTCTCCTAGTTTTCTTTTGTTTCCTATTTTGTGGGTTTAAAATTCTTGTCTTTCTACATCTTTTGTATCTTCCTATATATTTTTTATCTTTCTACATCTTCTCTCTTTTTTTTACCTTTCTGTACTTCTGTTTTTAAAGTTTTCCACTTCAAATTTTTAATCTTCTTTATCTAAATATCTTTTATCTTATTATCTTCCCATTTTCATGGGTTTTTTTTTTCCATCCATCATGAAGGCATCTTAACCACCTTCAACTTAACCTTTTAAAGCCTTTTGCAACTTATTTAGACATTTTACAACTTTTTACTTTACCACACAAAGATTATCTCATCTCCCTCTTTATAGTTTAATAAGTACATTTAAATAGTTTGATGAGTAAAGCAATCTTTTTTCCGCCTTGAAGGTATCTCGACCACCTTCAATTTAACCTTTTAAAGCCTTCTAATATTCATCTATACTGTACTTTTAAATGTATGTTTTCACCACCTACAGCTTTACTCTTTTAAATGAGGCTTAGATTCTGTTTAAATCGCTTAATGTTAGTTTACATGGCTGCCCTTCAACCAAAGCCTTTTTTTTTTTTTCCATTAAGAAGCTTTGTCTCAATCTGCCATGTACAAATATCTTTCTCTTCTTTCTTCCTTTCTCAAGCTTTTAAATTAAGTCTAGTTTCCTCAAAATCTTTTTAAATGGCATTTTACAACTTTTTACTTTACCACACAGAGATTATCTCATCTAGAAACATTTCTTTTTCCTTTAACCTTTTATATTAAAATATATTTCCACATCTTGAATCCTTTTATATCTTTTTTAACCATTAACCCTTTTTATAAATTCACATTCTGAAATAACTCTTATAAAATTTCTGATTTAGACAAATTACTCCACTTTAATAAGATGAAATACTTTCATGTTTTTTAAGGTACTATAATACTGTAATTGAAACCCAACTGAAACTTCTTATACTTTTTGTATATAAATTACACCTGATAGAATCTTAAGACTTAGTAACCTTGTTTCAGCAAAGACACAGACCAAAGCAATATTAAACTTTTTTCTATTTACCAATTTATGAAAACACACATAATGCTTAAATATTTTACCTTATGGAACTTAATAAGTAAAGAGTACTTGATTTCATATTTAGTAGTTGATATTTCAACACTTTAGCTTTGTAAATTAATCAGATGTCTGTAAAAACCAAGATCTTAGACAAGTATAGTAAACAGAACTAGGCATCTCTTTCTTGTTGAAGAAAAATCCTTCTACAGGATACCATGATGGTCCCATTGATAGACTTAATAACTCATCTTTAAAAAGCCATGGGCTACATTTTTGTATTGTATCAACATATGCCCTAACTGTTCTTGATCTTACTGGGGTGCCTCTTTCCTCTAACAATTTCTCTTCCTCGGAGGCAAACAACTTCAAACCTTGAGTCAACCTTTTTCCCCAGTTTGCCTGAGAAAGTTCTAGGAACAGGCAACTTGAAACAAAAACAAAATAAATCAAAACAAGAACACATTGTTTTTTGAAATAGTCACCCATTTTTTTTTGCTCTCCTTCAGGAGTGAGCAAATTCACTTACCCCCAAGCTTCAGACATCCCCGTACGGGCCACCAAATGCCGCAGTCTTGGCTGGGCACAGAATCACGAGCCACCACACAGCTTTGTAGATTCAAACAGCAATTCTTTATTCCCGAACTCACACCGGCCTCCACACACGTTCTCGGGCAATCCCAGTTCTGCTGCCACCCAAATCACCTACTCCACGAGGCTTTCTTCCCCAAAATGCTCTCTGAATCTCACAACAGGAGCTTAGGCAGCAGGAACGCCCTAATCCCGGCAGCAATAATCCTCAACATTGAACTTCCCTAAAATCCAAGGTCTTAAACCGGGAACGCCCTAAACCCAAGGACTGGGATACTTCCTCAAACTGCAGGATACACCCTAATCCTGGATCCACCCTCGTCCTTGGGCAGGGTCACCTAACATGCAATGTCAACAGCGAAATTAACATGGGGTACGCTGGCAAGGAAATTTCCTACTTGGTAATGGCCCTCAGCATTATGCTGCCTAGAAATTTCTTCTGTCAGGTTATTTGGTCCGTCATCTTTAAATTCAGCCTCACAGAAAGTCTTAGAACAAAATGCAGACAACTTCTTGGCCAGAACATAACATGAATGGCTTCTAGTCCAATTCCCAATAGAGTCCTTCTTTTCCTCTGAAACCTCATAAGCGCAGTCTTTATTGTCCACAGTCTTATTAGCATTCTGGTCTTCTGAGCTCCCATAAGAATCACCTATTAAGCTTTTCCAACTTTTCAAAATTCCTCCCACAAATTACAAAAAGCTCCCAAAGCTTCTGAATCACAAGGTCAGTTTAGTCATCATGATGGCCACACTCTTGGTACCAATTTCTGTTTTACTCATATTTTTCACTGCTGCAAACAAAGGAACTAGCAAGAATAAATTTAGAGGAGGTTTATTTGGTGTTTATGTTTTCAGAAGTCTCAGTCCACAGTCAGCCAGCCCCCTTGCTCTGGGTCCTAGGTGAGGTGGAACATCATGGCAGAAGAGTGTGGTAGAGGAAGGCAGCTCATAAAATGGCACCTGGAAGCAGAGAGAGAGACTTCTCCTCTCACCAGGGACAAGATACGTACCTCAAATGCACACTCTCAGTGATCTACCTACTCTAGCCACACCTTACCTGCCTCCAGTTACCACTCAGTTAATCCTTATCAGGGGATTAATTCACTGGTTAGGTTGTCTCATAACCCTATCATTTTACCTCTAAACTTTCTTACATTGTCTCACACATGAACCTTTGGGGGACACCTCATAGCTAAACCATAACACTTACCATGGGGCTCATATATAACATACTTATACCAGGCTATTCTAAGCTGAATACAACTTTAATTATCTACAAAAACTCTACACTTTTACTCCTTCCTCACAATTTATCATTTTAGTATCAAAATTTGCATATCTTTGTAAGTGGTAGACCTTAACAATTTATTGAAGCAATAGTTGTTTATAATAGTTTCCTCTTTTAACTCTTATGCTTGAGATAAAAATGGTTAATATACAACCCTTAGAGTATTAGACTATTCTGAATTTGACTATGTGTTACTTATGTGATAGAACATTATATCTTCCTAAGTTTTATCTTATTAACTAGCAATATTTTGCATTAGCTTCAGAAATTCTGATTAGAAATGATTAAGGTAGGCCTAGTGGTGTTGAACTCCCTTACCTTTTGTTTGTCTGTTAAAGTCTTATTTCCACTTCATTTATGAATAACAATTTTAATTAGTATAGTATTTATGGTTGGCAGCTTTTTTTCGCCCCCTGCACTTTGGATATATCAGCCCACACTCTTGTAGCTGGCAAAGTTTCTGATGATAAATCTGCTGACAGCCATGTTGTCATTCAGTTATATATGATATGTTACTTATCTCTTGCTGCTTTCAGAATTGTTATTTTTTGCCTTTGATTTTTGATAGTTTCATTACAATCTGCCTTGATGAATGTCTCTTTGGGTTGCATTTTATTAAAGTATTTTGTGTTTCCTGTACCTGGAGGTTGATAATTATCCCTAAGATTTGGGAAATTTTCAGCCATTATTTTCTTAAATGTGTTTCCTATGCTCACTTCACTCTCTTGTTTTTCCTATTATGTGTGGGCTGGGGCTGTAGCTCAGTGGTAGAGCACTTTCCCAGCATGTATGAGACCATGGGTTCAATTCCTGGTACTTAAAACAAGACAAAAAAGTGCAAAAATGAGAACAAATCCTCCTAATATGTGAATGTTAGTTCTCCTGATGATGTCCCATAATTCCTATAGGACTTTCTTTCTTATCTAATTGAAAAATTTCTATCTTCATGCTCACTGGTAAGCTGTTGAAGCTTCCTGTTGAATTAATTTTAATTATTATGCTTTTTCTCCAAAACTTATTTCTGTTTCTTGACTGAACTTCTCATTTTGTTCTTGAAATTTTTCCCAAATTTTATTTAATTTTGTACTTGTATTTTTCTATAGTTCCCTGAACTTCTTTCAGAAAATTATTCTGAATCCTGTGCCAGTCATGTAATAGATCTCCATTTCTTTAGTTTCAATTACTGAGGTTTTATTAGTTTCTTTGGTTGAGTCATAACTTGTTTTTTAAAATCTTCCTAGGTAGTCCTTGATTTCTAATTTTTATTAACCAAATTTGTTTCTATTAGCATGAACTATTGTCTACTTACATTTTGCATTTGAGATTAATTCATCAAAATGGTTCAGTAAACCAAAAAAGATTTTTAAAAATCTTTAAATAATATTTTATGAAATTCTTATTATGATTTTCTTACTAGACATCATTGTTTTATTTCTTAACACTCTATTCAAATCTTTGTGTGCAGATTTAGAAAGCTTGTAAATGGTTCTATAATTGAATTGGCTATGTTTTAACTATGATCTTCCTCCTCACAGTATATATAAAGATGGATTAAATCTCTAATCCTACAGATTAGGAATGATGGAAACTTTGTCTGGATACCTGTGTAGCTGGAAAGAATTACATCTTCATGGTAATTCTTCACTTTAGTTTCCTGATTTTGCTCAACTTGGCAGATGTGTATTTTTGTGGCTCTGCCTATGTTGCTTTGTTCAACATCAAGTCAAGAAGTTTCATTTCAAGTAACATTTTCATTAGTGGACAACATTAGTTAGCTTTTTGTCTCTGTGAACAAAATACCTGACAAGAACAGCTAAGAGGAGGAAATATTTATTTTGACTCACAGTTTCAGAGGTCAGTACATGACCAGCTAACTCCATTGCTTTGGGCCCATGGTGAGGCAGAACATCATGGCAAAAGATTGTGGTACAGAAGTGCTGCTCCTTTCATGGTGGCCAGGAACCAGAGAGAGAGGGAAAGGGATCACAGGGAAATTGCATCCTTCCAGGACATATCCCCAGTGACTCACTTCCTCCCGTGCCTCACCTGCCTACAGTTACCATCCAGTCATTCAAACTAGGTGACTGACTAGTTTCTAGCTCTCATAATCCAATCATTTCACCAAACATTTCTGCATTAGCAAAGGAGCTTTGGGGAGATACTTCATTTCCAAACCATTACATGGACTATATACTCTCCTTTTACACTAGAATTCTGTGTGTAAATGTAGTAGGTTATATTAAAAGTTGGAGAAGAGAGGAGCGGAATATTATAAAAGTGCAGACAACTTCTAATTAAATACTAAAATGCCTGCCCTTAACTGTGCTATTACATAGTTTGCTAGCTGGATCCTCTCCTCTTTCATTTCTTTCTGCATCTATATCCCTTTCATTGTCATCTATTTGCTTAATTGTACCTCAGATTTCTATTCCATTATACAAGATAATTAGACTGAATCCAACTCTACAACCACACTCAGTTGTTTTTTGCTTTTGCATTTATAGTTTATCAAATTTTTAAGCTGGAACAGGGTCCACTTTTTCAGAGAGACAGTTGCTAAATAAAATCTTTTTGTGTGTGTGTGTGTGTGTATGTATGTGTGTTTGTGTGTGTGTGTGTGTGAGACTTTGTTTTGTGTTTTGTTTTGCCATTAGAGCAGAATATCAAAATGCCCAAGAGTTTGTAATACTGCCTCAGGGTCCTGAAACTTTATGTACTAACAGTTTCTGAGGTAGTAACAGATGGGGCAGCACGAGAGAGATCAGATTTGAGTGAATTGGTAGCTAAAATTAGAGATTAATGTGTTAGGTTTAGAACTTATATTCATATGCTAGAAATAAAAACTGTAAAGTAATTAAACTCTGAAGAGGATATATTCAAATAAAATAACATGAATTATAATTAGACATTTTATTTTGCTTAAGGAAAGTATACTTATCCAATAGATATTACTTATTCAATATAATTACAAAATTTATGACTATAAAAATAAACTTATTTTAACCTGAATCTTCAAATTCAAAGAACTATTTAATGCGTTCTGAGTTTTTAAAAATTCTGGATTTCTTTTTTTTTTTTGTGTGGCTTTAATTGGAGTGCTAGAAAACATGCTTCTTACTTCTTCATATATTCTATTTTGTTTAACTCAACTTCTTCTTGATGAACAGATAACACCATGGTCAAAGCTGCTCTCTGGAAATGATTATTTTTGCTTAACTAATTCTTTTCTGCTTTTTAACCAATAATGCAAATTGGTTTATTTCAACTTAGTAAGATGCTTGTATGTTCATTTTTATTTTAAATGAATGAAAATAAATAACTGACAATGGTTAGGTGCAATTTGGATTGAAAATTCTCTCCCCTCCCTCTCTGCTAAAAATTTAGTTGTTTAAGTACTGTCACAATAAATACAAGTGACTTTTTTTTTTTTTAAATAAACAGAGTGCTACATATTGTCCTTTTAGACCAGTGCTCTGGGACAGAAACCTAAACATCTGCTAGTCTGTATGAATGCTGTGTCCCTTTACCCGGTTTCCTCCTTCTGGGTAAAGGGACATCTTGAAGAGCTATAGTACATTATTACAGCCAGACATGTCTATTGATCCAATCAAGATAATATTTTCACCACCACAAGGATCCCTCATTTTGTCCTTCTACAGTGAGACCCTCTTTCCTCCTTCCTCCCCCTTAATGCTGGGCAACCTCTAATTAGTTCATCTCTATCAATTTTTCATTTCAAGAATGTTATATAGATTGAATAATACAGTTTGTAACATTTTGGAAATGGCATTTTTGGTTGCATGTATTAATAGTTTATTTCTTTTTAGGGTCTAATAATACTTCATGATATAGATGTACCACAGTGTGTTCATCTACTCACCAGTTGAAGGCTCTCAGGGATGTTTCTGTATTTTGGCTGACATGTATAATTCTTTTATAAACATTCATGAACAGTTTGTATGTGTGTGTGCATGAGTATGTTTCATTTATCTGGGAAAAATGCCAAGAATACAACTGAGCTGTATGGTACTTACAAGTTTAGTTATTTTTTTCAAGAAACTACCTAACATTTTTCCAGGATGACTCAGCCATTTTACATTCTCTTCAGCAAAGTATGAGTGATCCAGCTTGTTTGTATCCTCACATCCAGCATTTGGTGTTGTCTATTTTTATTTCAGCCATTCTCATAGGTGTGTGGTAATATCTCATTGCAGCTTTAGCTCACATATCTCTATAGGCTTGTGATATTGAACATCTTTTTGAAGCCAGATTTAAAGTTAGGTAGTCAGTGTAGTTAGGTAAATCGGGTCTAATATGGAGTGAAATCTAAAATGGAAGCCATGCTGAGAATGATTCCGGAAACGCAGGACAACTCATGGAATGTTAATGAAGTCCCAAAGGCCCTAGGCCAAAGTCCACCCCAAAGAAATGTTAATGGAACCCAGGAAACAGCCCCCAACAGATTTGGAGATAGCCCATCCCAAGAAGTGATAATGAAGTCCTTCCTGCCCAGATTTCTTGTTTGGCCCACCTGTGTCCCACCCCTCTGGCCTTTCATCCCACATTCCATCACCAAAACTATAAAAAGGGGAGACAACCGCACTTCCACGGATTCCACCTCTTGGGTCCCCTTCTTCCTCCGGGAGAAGTCTTTTCAGCTGTCCTTTAATAAACATCTAATTTCTACTCTGACCTTGCCTAGGCGTGCTTCTTTGGTGTTATTCTTAAACATTGGGGAAGCAATGTCACCGGTCAATAGCGGTAACATTTTCATCTGCTTGTATTTTCCCCATATTCTGAGTTGTTTGTTTTATTACTGTTGTTGTTTTGAGAATTCTTTATGTACTTAAGATACTATACATTTGTTAGATATGTGATTTGCAAATATTTAATCCTAGTCTATAGCTTGTCTTTCTTCCCTGAACAAGGTTTAATGCAAAGTCAAAGTTTTCAGTTGTGACAAAAGTCAATTAATAAACTTCACTTTCATGGATTGTCTTTTAGTGTCAATTCCAAGTAGCTTTAAATACTGAAGATGTTCTTCTATTTTTTTTCTACAAGTTTTATCTTACATTTAAGTTCATATTCCATTTTTGAATTAATTTTTGCATAAGGTGTATCATTTTTTTAATAAAAATAACTGACATATGTAAATTTGACAAATTAGGTGAAATGTACCAATTCAATGAAAACAACAAAAATTAACACAATTTGTCTAATTGAATATCCTTATAATTGTTAAGGATATTTAGTACATAATATTAAAACTCTCCAGGAAGAAATCTCTAGCTCTGTGGGGTCTGTTTTCATTATATTTCTTGTAGCTTTTACCCACTCTCTCCTTTCATTGTCACTCTTGTTAGAAGTTTTTAAATTTCATTGATTGTTCTAATGAATCAACAGTCTATTTCCAATTCCATTATTTCCATTCTTATCTTTATTTCCTCCTTACTTTTTGATTTGGTTTTATTTTGCTCTTCTTTTTCTAATTTCTGAGGTGGGAAGTGAAAGACCCTCAGACCCTCAAATCCCCCGTCCAAAAGAGAACTACGTGTCACACTGGCTGCAAAAGCAAGAGGCAAGTTTATTAATACACAGGCGCCTGCGGGTGCACAGCCAAACCTCAGCCGAAGCTTTGGTGTACTGGCACACCAGGCTTTGGGGTACAGTTCTTTTATAGGGAGAGGGGAGCTGTTTCCCGCCTAGCACACTAACAGGTATCTCATTGGTTCTTTTGAATCCAGAATTAGGGTAAACTTGCTTTTCACTATACGTTCTTGGAAAACCTACAGGGTTACATTCCATTCTCAAGCATGTCCTGAGATATGGGTGCAGTGCTCTTTCTCAACCGGTTATATGGTAAGCTCATCCGGTACTTGTGCCTATTTATTGCATACTTTTACTTTCGCAACAAGGCCTCAGGTTATGGGGCTGGAGTCTTTCAGGAAGCTCCTAACTAAGCTAGATTATCAATTTGAAACTTTTCTACTTTTCTATTAAATTTATTTATTGGTATAAAATTTCCTGTCAACATTGGTGTAACTGTGTCCCACAAACTTGGAAATGTTATGTTTTAATTCTCACTCTTTTTTTTAGGGGGGTATCAAAGATTGAACTCAGGGCACTTGACCACTGAGCCACATCCCCAGTCCTATTTTGTATTTTATTCAGAGACAGGGTCTCACTGAGTTGCTTAGTGCCTTGCTTTTGCTGAGGCTGGCTTTGAACTTGCCATCCTCCTGCCTCAGTCTCTTGAGCCGCTGGGATTACAGGCCCTCACCACTGTGCCTGACTAATTCTAACTCATTTTGATGTATTTTTATTGCCTTTGAAACCTTCTCTTTGACCTGTAGATTATTTAGAAGTATGTTGTTTAGTTTTCTCGTATTTGAATATTTCCCTATTATCTCTTTATCATTTATTTCTAGTTTAATTCCACTGAGGTCAGAAAACACACTCTGTATAATTTAATTATTCTAAATGTTGAGGTTCTCTTTTGGTCCAGACATGTTCCATGTACACTTGAACATGTGCATTCTGCTATTGTTGGCGGTGAATGTTCTGTAAATGTTAATTAGATACTGTTGGTTGATGGTGGTGTTGATTTCTTTTACACCACAGTTGATTTTCTATTTGTTCTATCAGTTGTTTGGAGTGAGGATTTTGAGGTCTCAAACCATAATTCTGGATTTGTCTTTCTCTTTCAGTTCTCTGTTATTTGCTTTACATATATTAGGACTCTATTATTTAATCTATATACATTTAAAATAGCTTTATCTTTTTGGTAAATTGATACTTTTAAGTCATATAATTTTCTTATTAATTTTCTTTGCTTTGAATTCTGTTTTACATGATATTAATTTAATCACTTATGCTTCCTTTTGATTAATGTTTGTATGATACAGTGCTTCCTTTTCACCTGCCTATATAAAGTGAGTTTCTTCCAAACAGCATATAGTTGGTTCATGTTTTCAAATTCCACTGTGCCAATCTCAAATTTTAATTGATGTATTTAGTCTATTTATATTTAATGTAATTATTAAGGCTTAAGTTTGCCATTTTATTTTTTGTTTCTGGATGTTTTTTGTTTCCTTTTTTTTTCGCCTTCATATATGGCATGTATGGTTCATACTTGAACAGTTTATTAGGATTTCATTTTTATTACTTATATTAACATTACATCAAATTTGACTGGTGTCATCCTTTTGCCAGTTTATGTGAATTGTAGAAAAATTACTTCCTTTTTTATCCCTTTGTTCTTCCCCTCTTACATTGTCATTGCCTTACATATTTCCTCTGAATGTTTTTTCCCTAGTGGCCAAAGATTTCTTTTACATGTATTCAATAAGCCATAGATAACCTGGCAAAAATTCTCTTAGTTTTTTTTTTCATTGAACATATTATTATTTTTTTATTCCTGAAGGATATACTCACTGGCTATAATACAATTCTTGGTTTATAGTTCTTTTCTTTTATTATTTAAAAAATATGATACTTCCTTTGGCTTGAATGGCTTCTGACGATGAATCTGCTAACACTGAAATTGTTTTACTCTTAAATTACTCTATTTTCAGGATTTTTTGTTTTTCATTTTTAGAAATTTGATTATGATACGTGTTTGTATGTATTTCTTTGGATTTATCCTGTTTAGATTTTGGTCAGCATTTTTAGGTTTATTCTTCTTGCCAAATTTGAAAAGTTTTAAGGGGTTATTTCCTCAAGTATTTTTCTGCCCTATCATCTATTCTGCTCCTTCTAGGACTCCAATTACATACATGTTAAATCTTTCATTATAGAATCACAGTGCCTTCAGGCTCCTTTTTTTTCTTTTTTAGTCTATTTTCTCTTTGATTTTTTTCTAGGTTTGATTGGGTAGCTTGTATGATTCTATCTTGAAATTTGCTGATTCTTACTTGTGTCCCCTTCCAGTTTGCTCTTGAGTGCATCCATTAATTTTTTTAAAATTTTTAATTATTATACTTTTTGCTTCTAAAATCTCCATTTGGTTCGTCTCTCCACATTTATTTCTTTGCTGAGGCTTTCTGGGTTTTCATTTATTTGAAATGCATCATAATGGATGGGTTGTTGAGGCTTTCAAAAATCTTTTCCAGATAGTTTTAACATCTCTATCATCTTGGTATGGACATCTTCCAAGCATCTTTTATTCATTCAGTTTGAGATCTTCATCATTCGTGACTTTCTTTTTTTCTTTCTTTTTTTTTTTTTTTTAAAGAGAGAGGGAGAGAGGGAGAGAGAGGGAGAGAGAGAGAGAGAATTTTTTTTAATATTTATTTTTTAGTTCTCGGGGGACACAACATCTTTCTTTGTATGTGGTGCTGAGTATCGAACCCGCCCGCACGCATGCCAGGCGAGCGCGCTACCACTTGAGCCACATCCCAAGCCCTCATTCGTGACTTTCAATTGAAACCTGGACATTTTGTGTATGAAGTGACTCTGGATCTTATATAAACCTTGAATTTTTGACTTGGTTCTTCTGACACTGTTCATCTGAAATCCAAGGGTGCTATTTCTGTGCCGAGATTCCTCACCCAGTGTCCACCAATAATCAAAGGAATTGGACTTCTCATTACTACTGAATAGGGTGGAAATTCTAAGTTTCCAATAAGCTCTCAATGATACCTCCCTGGCTGAGAGAGGAGAAATGCTTGTTACTGCTTCTAACCTGGCCTCCATTGTTGGTGGGAGTTGGAGGGTGGTGAATGTCCTGACTCTCTACTAGGTTCCTCTGACGTCTTTTCAGTGGGAAGGGGAGGTGCACCTTCATATTGCTAAGGGAAGTTGGTAATTCACTTCCCGACCTGGTCTCCACTGATGCTAAGGAGGGTTTTGGAAATCTTGGTTCCCTACTTGGTTTTCTTTGTCATTGCCCAAGTGAAAGAGTTAGACTGTTGAGCATGGAAGTCTAGGCTCCACTCATGGCTTTTGCTGGTGTGGGTGGGTGTTAAGGCCACATTGTACTGATGGTATCTGACTGGTGCAGAAAATTATTGAAAATATTTTAATTTTGTTGGGCTTCTCCTTTACTTTTCCTTTGGCTAGAGAGAATAAAGTTCCCTTTGCATTTTCTTTTGTTTGTCTCTATATATGTTATCAGGTTGCTGGCTTTTCAGATCCAATTCTGGGTACATAAGGCAACAGAAAACACTTTAGTGAACTTACTATTATCTTGTTCCTTAGGTTACAATGTCCCTGGATGATTTGACTTCTCTTTGTTTTTCAAAGTTGTCTTATTTTTTATTTACTGTCTACTGTTTTTAGCTGTTCTGGAAGGAATAGAGAAAATTATATTTACTCTATAGTGATGAGTACAGAAATCCCCTAAACAAGGTTTATTTTATTATTCATCTTTGATATTTCTTTAGACTTGGGAAAAAGAAGACAATGATTCATCCTCTAAAAGACACTTTACAAAATAGTTTCTATATTCTAGGTTACTATATATAAAAGATATATGTTGAACATTGCGTAAAATATGTACGTGTAAAAGTTAGTATTCAAAAACTAGTTCTTTTTTTTTAGTTTTATTGATCTTTTTTTTTTAAAATACATGACAGCAGATGCATTACAATTCTTATTACACATATAGAGTACAATCAATTTTTAATATCTATGTATACAGAGTATGTTCACACCAATTCAACTCAAAAACTAGTTCTAGCAATCAAGAAGTCTTTGGAAAACAATGATACACAAAATATTTCTCTTGAATATTTTAATTTACGTATATTTGAGTTCCTTTTTTTTTGTGGTGCTAGGGATTGAACCCATGGCCTTGTGCATGTGAGGCAAGCACTTTACTAACTGAGCTATGTTCCCAACCCATGAACTCCTTAATAATTATATTTATTTAAGAGATATTATTTAAATTGTCCTTAGTTTATTTTATTGATCAGAAGGGAACATAGATATTCTTTCATTAAAATAATAAAATATTATGATATTCTTTTAATTACCAACTCTTTTTAACAAATCCAATCAATTTAGAATAGTTTTGAGTAAAATAGTCCCCCTCTGTCCAGTTCTATTTCCAGATGTAACCATTGTTAATGCCAGATATGCATCAATTTGGTTTTTAGTCTATGTTTACATTTTCAGTCATGCTCTACCTTTCATTTACTCCTACTTTTCCTCTCCAACTTCAACTTTTGTAAGGTTATCCTTATCTATCCAACTCTTAAATGTAGAAATGCTTTTGGACCTTGTTTTATGTTCTTTTCAGTCAATATATATATTTCCTTTATGACTCATCTATATCCTTAACTCAATTCCCATTTATACTCAGATGGCTCATAACTTTATTTTTTAACTCAGATGTGGTCTGAGTGTCAAGCCAGTAATTCTATCTCTATTTAACATCTCCTTTTGGACATATCACAACTCAACATTCTAAAACCAATTTCTTCCAGAATTTGTGTCTCAGCATATGGTACTACCTACTGTCTATTGATTTATATTCATTACAAGTTCAGGACTTGTTATTGATTCCCTTTCTTCTCCACTTTCCCATGTCTCATTATTCATCAAGTCCTATGGCCTTTCCTGTGTGAATCTACCTAATTCTTTCTGTTTCTACTAACAAGCTTTCATTATCCCCTCCTAGGACTAATGTAGTAGTTTCCTAAATGCTCTCTTTACTTCTGTCTCATTGTTCTTGAGCCAGTTTTTTATTCTGTAACCAGAAAGTTTTTTTTTTTCAAAATAAAAATTTGGTCACACACATGCTTGATAAAATTTTCAGAATTTTAAAATAGCTCTTACTGTCCATACCTAAATCCTTACCATGACCTAGCATAGTATCTCTTACTAAATGTATGGAGGAGTGAAAGTATTTACATAAAGTATTTGCTATTAAAATAATATTGGTATAAACATGTATCTCCCTGTGTATTTTTACTCTTGCTACTAATTTTTTTGGATATACTTGTACAAGTGGGGTTAATAGTGTGGTTTGACTATCATCTATTAAATATCAGGGTTAATGGAGAAGTGTTGTAGTGCCTTGTAGCTAGTAAGAGAAAAAAAACATTAAGAAAAAAAAGAGGATTCAGATCTAGGAAGATCAGTAATTATTTATTAAGGGAGTCATGTTATGACTTCTAGCTGATGAAAAAGAGTTATATTTCAGAGAATTGCCCAGTCACTTAAAGGATTTTTCTTAGATTTTGTGTTCCAGAAAGTTGAGATTAAGTATTTTGTAAGATGGAACAAAGTAGCAAATCAATTAAATTTTTATATTCATAGAAAATGTGATTTTGTTCCTATAAACCACTCAGACATTTATTCTGTTTATAAGTTCTTATTATAATCTATGGCAGTAATGAAGAAAGGAATGATTGGATATGGGATGGTCACATAAGATTTAACAAACAATGTATAAATTTTGGAATTTTCATAGTAATTAAGGCTATATAGATCATTTGGGATGCTATAACAAAATACCACAAATAAAGGGCTTAAGAACAACAGAAATTTATTTCTCATAATTCTGGATGTGGAAAGTCTAAGATCAAGGCACCAACAGGTTCAGTGTCTGTTGAGGAGTCACTGTGGGGTTCACAGATGGTACCTACTTCCTGTGTTCTCATATGGTAGAAGGAGTGAGGAATTTTTCTGGGCCTCTTTATAAGGGCACTAACAATTCATGAGGGCTCTGTCCTTATGACCTAATCTTCTCATAAAGGGCCCAGATCCTAATATTTTCACCTTAGAGGTTCTGATTTCAACATGGATTTGGGAGGAATTCAAAACCTTCAGACAACGGCATCTAGTGTAGTTGACATGGGACAGCATTGTGAAGCAGGCAAATGATGTTGTCAGAGACATGTTCTTCTGTCTCTATCTCCTATGGTTCATGGCCTTAGAAGGAAGATGGTGCATCTTTGTGTATGATATGGGTAGAGAATACACGATGGTATAAATTGCCTTCATGGAGAGTATTAGGGGAATCAGGTTGCTACTCACTCTTCTACTGGTAGTTCCATGACTTTGGGCAAGCTTGTTAATTTCTGTGAGACTTAGTTTCCTCATCAACCCCTATTTTACCTGCAAATTAGATTGGATGTGCTCATTTAAAACTTTATTTTAAATGTATTTATTTATATTTATCCATTTATTATTTGAACTTTATTATGATTTTAGTCATAAATTTGTTTACCATGAAGACAAAATTATATAACATGGGAGCATAAATGGATTTAAAAACCCTTTTCAGCAGGTTACCAGGCTGCAAAATAATTGACAGTTGGACTCTTAGGGCACTGAAAGGTACCATGAAGTTCTGAAAGAGATAATATGTATTATTTGTTTAAACTTATGTACTCAAAAGGAAGCTTAAAATCCTGTGATTTTCGTAAGTAACTCTTTACAAATTCCAGTTGCTCTTTTAGTCCACTCTATTTGCAGCTTTGTGTTTATTTTCACCTTTCTATTAATCTTGCATCAGCCACTTGGAGGTTGTTTAAGCAAAACACTGATTTAATTGGTCCATTTGTCATTTGTTCTTATTCTAGGCAATGGGCCTCACCATGACCGTTGCTGTACTTACAATGAAAACAACTTGGTGGATGGTGTTTATTGTCTCCCCATAGGACACTGGATTGAGGCCACTGGACACACCAATGAGATGAAGCATACCACAGACTTCTATTTTAATATTGCAGGCCACCAAGCTATGCATTATTCAAGGTAAAAATACTGCCATGTTTGTAATCGTGAAAGTAGGGCAAGAGGTGGCACTAGGACTATGGGAATATTTGCTGTCCTGAAACTGCAGTGTCTTTGAAGGGGTCTATAGGCCTGCGGTGCCTTCAGGAGTTACAGTGAATCAGTGTGTGAGCTCTTTTTTATTCTAGATGTAAATGAGTTTTTATACTATTATTTTACTAGATATATATGCTAGTATAATATTTGGACAGGACAGTAGTTAGCCAATTTCTGCTCTGAGATAGTGAGGAAAAAAAGGAAAACGACACTAAAATAGCCCAGATCAGTACTTGTATCCTTTATGCCGTTGACTAACAGTGAAATACAAATTGCTGTCTCATAAAAGTGTATTCAAGTGAGTGTTTGTGGTAAGCAAGACATAAAAACTAGATTGGATGTGATTATTTGCTTTATTATTTATCAATATTTATGTATTGTTCATAATAATGGAAATATATACCATAGTAAAAATTCAAACACTAAAGAGGATGCTAAATGAAAAGTAAGGCTCATTGCACTTTCCTCTCTCCCTACTCATCAGAAGTGATTATTTTTAACCTCTTTATGATTGTTCTGGTATCTTAAATAAGATTCATATACTTTATTTTCATATATTAATTTAAAATAGCTATTGATTTCCCTTTATTACATGTGAGAAGTTTCTGTCTTTTATGATTTACCCTCCCTTCTCACTCTAATTTCTATAGACATAATAAAATAATTCCATTGTTACATACCTTCATAAAATTTCTATTTTGTGACCCATCAATTTTTGACTGTGCCTTGTGATTTTCTACTTTTTAATTGCAGAGATTTCTTTTTCATCCTAGATTGTTTTTATCTCTACTTTCAGCTAACTCCTGCTTTATTTACTTTCATGTTTTTAAAATTAATAGACTGTACATTTAATTTAGCAAATAGAGATGTCTTTTATACTTTGATGATTTGAAACATAAAATCAATATCCAAAATTTAAAACATTATGTAAGTTTATTTACAATAGAATATGCAATGTCTATACCTTCAGCAAGGAAATGAATTCTCATTCTTAAAAAATGTTTTGCTTTGAATGAGAGATATAATCAATACAGAACATAATAGGTAGAGAGAGAAAATGCAACTTCATCATAGTGTTAAGGCGTTCCTATTCTTCTTGAACACAACTTTCCTACAAATTCATGTTTGATGCTAACCTTGCATAGTATGAGTAAGAGAGGAGTTAAAGGTGACTGTGGTTTTATGGGGTAAGGAACAGAATTAATGGTGTTGCTGCCTACTGAGATGTGGAAGACTTTATGGTAGAGATTTGGGATAGACACTGGTATAAAAATTCTATTTTAGTCATATATTTTAGTCTGTTAGATGACAGAAAGAAAATCAGTTTGATATCAGGAATTTGAGGGAGAAGTTGGATGGAGATAAAAAACACAAAATTTTCACTATATAGATAATATTAAAAGTCTACATGAGATCAAAAGAGGGAAATATAGAAGAGGTAAAGAGAAGCAGTGAAAGTACTGAGCTCTGGGTCCATACAGTGTAGGAGTCAAGCAGAAGCAGAGGGTCCAAGAGAAGAATGAGGAGCACCTGTTGAGACACGCTGACATTAATGAGCATGTGTGTACAGGATGTTTTTCATTTTTCCTGAATGCATTCACTGAATCCTTTTATCTGGGAGAGACATGTCTTAGACTCTAGAAACTTCTACTATATGATTATTTTTTGTCCTTTCATTGTCTTTGTTCTTTGTTATTACTGATGTTTCTTAGTTTGTTATTGGACCTGTTGGATTTATTTTTTATTCTTCAACTTTTATATTGAAGAATATTATTTTATTACTTTACATTTTGGGGGATTTCTTCATTTTTTCCCCAACTGGAAAATACAGAATATTTTTCTTCATTTTGGTAATTATTTCTTAATTTTCATGGACTCTGACTTAGTGTCATTCCCTTTTGGAATGTTGGTATGTTCCTGTTTATGAATGGATATATTCTTGCATCTTTCTTAGAATACTTACAAGAATTAAAGATCTCCTCTTTTTCTTTCTCTCTCTCTCTCTCTCTCTCTCTCTGTCTCTGTCTGTCTGTCTCTCTCTCTCTCTTTCTCTTTAATTTTGAGACAGGGTCTCACTAAGTTGCATAGGGCCTTGCTAAGTGGCTGAGGCTGGGTTTGAACTTGCCATCCTCCTGTCTCAGCTTCCCAAGAGGCCCAGATGACAGGAATGTGCCACTGGCTAAAGATCTCTTCTCTCACTGGAGCAATCTTGTTTCCTCCTGAATCAGTTTTTCTTTATTTTGAGCTTTTTCTTTTGTGTCCTTAGTTTATAAATAGCTGGTAATTCTTAGTTGTTCATATTTATTGTATGAAAAGATAAGTGGATTATTACAGGTGGCTGCTGTGAGTTTCTCTACTATTGTTGGTTTCTCTGCCTCTGAGAGTAGTGCCTGCAAGCGGTGGTGTACGAGCAGATCTTGTCTTCCATAACACCTAGTTCCAGGCAGTCTGCCTGGTCACTCCTCCTTCCACCCTGAATGAAAGGACAAAGAGGATCCATTGTAGAGTGTGCCCCTTCAAATAGATACTTCAACTTTTAAAGGAGATTTTTTTCAGCTTCCATGGATAGTATGAAAGCTATATGTGAGGTTAGAAAGAATCGTAGTTCATACTAGTTTATGAAAGAAAGTTTGCATTCATTACTTTCTTTAAAGCAACTTGGTTTTACATCCAATTCTCTATCCTACTGACTTCTCAGATAATTCAACCTGTTGTTTTACATTAAAACATGTAAAATGTATTCATAATTTGTAACAAATTATGTGTAATATATAATATATATGCTGTCAATCCTCCATATATGTAGTATCCACATCTATAGATCCAAACAACTGTGCATCAAAAATGTTTGGAAAAAATTGGGTTAGTACTAAATATTTACAGGCTTTTTTTTCCCCATTTTCCCCTAAATAATATAACACCTGTTTTAATAGAGTAAGTAATCTAGAGGATTGCAGAGGATGTTATGTGCAAATACTGTACATAAGAAACTTGAGCATCTGCAGATTTTGATATCTAATTGAGGTCCTGGAATGGTTCATTCACAGATATGGAGGGATTGGTATATAAGTATTTATATCTGGAGTTTAATGTATATGTAATACATCTTATACACACATGCCTATGTACATATGAATGGACAAGATATCAAACTTAACAGTTTTAGATCTCACAAATATTCTTTGTTCCTCTATTTAGCTCTGTAGTGGAAACAACCAGGAACTTGGTAATTGAATAACGATTCTTTATAGTGGACCTGTGCCATGTCTTTACTTTTAAGGAGTCCCATCACATTTCAGTGTCTCACAGTTCAATCTTGAAATCATATATATAGAAATCAATTGGGTGGTATGATTTTTTTTTGTTGTTGTTCATAATCTCCTTTTATTCAGTATTTCCATAGAATAAGATCTCACAACTTTAGATGAAATTAAATGACTATAAAAGTTAAATATCATCAAATATTTTCAAAACAATTCAGCATTAGCACTTTTTATTTTTTTTATTTTTTATTTTTTAAATTTTTATTGTTGGTTGTTCAAACATTACATAGTTCTTGATATATTATATTTCACACTTTGATTCAAGTGGGTTATGAACTCCCATTTTTACCCCGTATACAGATTGCAGAATCACATCGGTTACGCATCCACTGATTTACATACTGCCATACTAGTGTCTGTTGTATTCTGCTGCCTTTCTTATCCTCTACTATCCCCCCTCCCCTCCCCTCCCCTCCCCTCTCCTCTCTCTACCCCCTCTACTGTAATTCATTTCTCCCCCTTGTATTTTTTCCCCTTTCCCCTCACTTCCTCTTATATGTAATTTTGTATACCCCTGAGGGTCTCCTTCCATTTCCATGCAATTTCCCTTCTCTCTCCCTTTCCCTCCCACCTCTCATCCCTGTTTAATGTTAATCTAATTCTCATGCTCTTCGTCCCTATTCTGTTCTTAGTTACTCTCCTTATATCAAAGAAGACATTTGGCATTTGTTTTTTAGGGATTGGCTAGCTTCACTTAGCATAATCTGCTCTAATGCCATCCATTTCACTCCAAATTCTATAATTTTGTCATTTTCTAATGCAGAGTAATACTCCATTGTGTATAAATGCCACATGTTTTTTATCCATTCGTCTATTGAAGGGCATCTAGGTTGCTTCCACAGTCTTGCTATTGTGAATTGTGCTGCTATGAATATCGACGTAGCAGTGTCCCTGTAGTATGCTCTTTTTAGGTCTTTAGGGAATAGACCGAGAAGGGGAATAGCTGGGTCAAATGGTGGTTCCATTCCCAGCTTTCCAAGAAATCTCCATACTGCTTTCCAAATTGGCGGCACCAATTTGCAGTCCCACCAGCAATGTACAAGTGTACCCTTTTCCCTACATCCTCACCAGCACTTGTTGTTGTTTGACTTCCTAATGGCTGCCAATCTTACTGGAATGAGATGGTTTTGATTTGCATTTCTCTGACTGCTAGAGATGGTGAGCATTTTTTTCATGTACTTGTTGATTGATTGTATGTCCTCCTCTGAGAAGTGTCAGTTCAGGTCCTTGGCCCATTTGTTGATTGGGTTATTTGTTATCTTATTGTCTAATTTTTTGAGTTCTTTGTATACTCTGGATATTAGGGCTCTATCTGAAGTGTGAGGAGTAAAGATTTGTTCCCAGGATGTAGGTTCCCTATTTACCTCTCTTATTGTTTCTTTTGCTGAGAAAAAACTTTTTAGTTTGAGTAAGTCCCATTTGTTGATTCTAGTTATTAACTCTTGTGCTATGGGTGTCCTATTGAGGAATTTGGAGCCCGACCCCATAGTATGTAGATTGTAGCCAACTTTTTCTTCTATCAGACGCAAAGTCTCTGATTTGATATCAAGCTCCTTGATCCATTTTGAGTTAACTTTTGTGAATGGCGAGAGAAAGGGATTCAGTTTCATTTTGTTGCATATGGATTTCCAGTTTTCCCAGCACCATTTATTGAAGATGCTATCCTTCTTCCATTGCATGCTTTTAGCCCCTTTATCAAATATAAGATAGTTGTAGTTTTGTGGATTGGTTTCTGTGTCCTCTATTCTGTACCATTGGTCCACCCACCTGTTTTGGTACCAGTACCATGCTGTTTTTGTTACTATTGCTCTGTAGTATGGTTTGAAGTCTGGTATCGCTATACCGCCTGATTCACACTTCCTGCTTAGCATTGTTTTTGCTATTCTGGGTCTTTTATTTTTCCATATGAATTTCATGATTGCTTTCTCTATTTCTACAAGAAATGCCGTTGGGATTTTGATTGGCATTGCATTAAACCTATAGAGAACTTTTGGTAATATCGCCATTTTGATGATGTTAGTTCTGCCTCTCCATGAACAGGGTATATTTTTCCATCTTCTAAGGCCTTCTTCTATTTCTCTCTTTAGGGTTCTGTAGTTTTCATTGTATAAGTCTTTTACCTCTTTTGTTAGGTTGATTCCCAAGTACTTTATTTTTTTTTTGAGGATATTGTGAATGGAGTGGTTGTCCTCATTTCCATTTCAGAGGATTTGTTGCTGATATACAGGAATGCCTTTGATTTATGCATGTTGATTTTATATCCTGCAACTTTGCTGAATTCATTTATTAGCTCTAATAGTTTCTTTGTAGATCCTTTTGGGTCTGCTAGGTATAGAATCATGTCATCTGCAAATAGTGATAATTTTCCTATTTTCTTCTTTTCCTATTTTTATGCCTTTAATTTCTTTCATCTGTCTAATTGCTCTGGCCAGTGTTTCAAGAACTATGTTGAACAGAAGTGGTGAGAGAGGGCATCCCTGTCTTGTTCCAGATTTTAGAGGGAATGCCTTCAACTTTTGTCCATTCAGAATGATGCTAGCCTGAGGCTTAGCATAGATTGCTTTTACAATATTGAGGTATGTTCCTGTTATCCCTAGTTTTTCTGAGTTTTGAACATAAAGGGATGCTGTACTTTGTCGAATGCTTTTTCTGCATCTATCGAGATGATCATATGGTTCTTATTTTTAAGTCTATTGATGTGGTGAATAACATTTATTGATTTCCGTATATTAAACCAGCCTTGCATCCCAGGGATGAATCCTACTTGATCATGGTGCACAATTTTTTTGATATGTTTTTGTATCCGATTCGCCAGAATTTTATTGAGGATTTTTGCATCTAGGTTCATTAGAGATATTGGTCTGTAGTTTTCTTTCTTTGAAGTGTCTTTGTCTGGTTTCGGAATCAGGGTGATATTGGCCTCGTAGAATGAATTTGGAAGTTCTCCCTCTTTTTCTATTTCCTGAAATAGCTTGAAAAGTATTGGTATTAGTTCCTCTTTAAAGGTTTTGTAAAACTCTGCTATATACCCATCCGGTCCTGGGCTTTTCTTAGTTGGTAATCTTTTGATGATTTCTTCTATTTCCTCAATTGATATTGGTCTGTTTAGGTTGTCTATATCCTCCTGACTCAATCTGGGCAGATCATATGACTTAAGAGATTTATCGATGCCTTCACTATCTTCTATTTTGTTGAAGTATAAGGATTCAAAATAATTTCTGATTATCTTTTTTATTTCTGAAGTGTCTGTTGTGATATTGCCTTTTTCATCCCATATGCGAGTAATATGAGTTCTCTCTCTTCTTCTCTTCGTTAGCATGGCTAAGGGTCTGTCGATTTCATTTATTTTTTCAAAGAACCAACTTTTAGTTTTGTCAATTTTTTCAATTGTTTCTTTTGTTTCGATTTCATTAATTTCAGCTCTGATTTTAATTATTTCTTGCCTTCTACTTCTTTTGCTGTTGTTTTGCTCTTCTTTTTCTAGGATTTTGAGATGAAGTATAATATCGTTTATTTGTTTTTTTTTCTTTTTTTAAGGAATGAACTCCAAGCAATGAATTTTCCTCTTAGAACTGCTTTCAATGAGTCCTATAGATTCCGATATGTTGTGTCTGTGTTTTCATTTATCTCTAAGAATTTTTTAATATCCTCCTTGATGTCTTCTAAAACCCATTGATCATTCAAGTAACCTATTATTCATTCTCCAAGTGATGCATGATTTTTCCTTATTTCTTTTATCGTTGATTTTCAGTTTCATTCCACTATGATCAGATAAGATGCATGGTATTATCTCTACTCCTTTATATTGTCTAAGAGTTGCCCTGTGACATAATATATGATCTATTTTTGAGAAGGATCCATGTGCTGCTGAGAAAAAAGTGTAACTGCTTGATGTTGGGTGGTATATTCTATATATGTCAATTAAGTCTAGGTTATTAATTGTGTTATTGAGTTCTATAGTTTCCTTATTCAACTTTTGTTTGGAAGGTCTGTCCAGTGGTGAGAGAGGTGTGTTGAAGTCTCCCATGATTATTGTATGGTGGTCTATTAGACTCTTGAACTTGAGAAGAGTTTGTTTGGGGCATATATATTTATGATTGTTATGTCTTGTTGGTGTATGGTTCCCTTGAGCAGTATGTAGTGTCCCTCTTTATCCCTTTTGATTAACTTTGGCTTGAAATCTATTTTATTTGATATGAGTATGGACACTCCGCTTGTTTCCGAAGTCCATATGAGTGATATGATTTTTCCCAACCTTTCACCTTCAGTTTATGTATGTCTTTTCCTATCAAATGCGTCTCCTGTAGGCAGCATATTGTTGGGTCTTGTTTTGTGATCTATTCTACTAGCCTGTGTCTCTTAATTTGTGAGTTTAATCCATTAACATTTAGGGTTATTATTGAGATATGGGTTGTTCTTCCAGCCATATTTGTTTATTTATGTTACTAAACATGGTTTGTTTTCCTCTTTGATTATTTTCCCCCCTTTACTGTACTACCTCCCGCTGTTGGTTTTCATTGTTATTTTCCATTTCCTCTTTGTGTAATCTTTTGCCGAGGACGTTTTGAAGAGATGGTTTTCTAGCTGCAAATTCTTTTAACTTTTGTTTATCGTGGAAGATTTTAATTTCATCTTCCATCCTGAAGCTTAATTTCGCTGGATACACAATTCTTGGTTGGAACCCATTTTCTTTCATTGTTTGAAATATGTTATTCCAGGATCTTCTAGCTTTCAGACTCTGTGTTGAAAGATCAGCTGTTATCCTGATTGGTTTACCCCTAAATATAATCTGCTTCCTTTCTCTTGTAGCTTTTAAAATTCTTTCCTTATTCTGTGTATTGGGCATCTTCATTATAATGTGTCTAGGTGTGGATCTCTTATGATTTTGCACATTCGGCGTCCTGTAGGCTTCTAGGATTTGGGATTCTGTCTCATTCTTCAAGTCTGGGTAGTTTTCTCGTATTATTTCATTGAATAGTTTGCTCATTCCTTTGGTTTGGACTTCTATACCTTCCTGTATCCCAATGACTCTTAAGTTTGGTCTCTTTATGTTATCCCATATTTCTTGGATGTTCTGCTCATGGTTTCTTAACAGTCTTGCTGAGCTGTCTATGTTCTTTTCAAGTTGAAATACTTTGTCTTCATTGTCTGATGTTCTATCTTCTAAGTGATCTACTCTGCTGGTAGTATTCTCAATTGTGTTTTTAAGTTGGTTTATTGCTTCCTGCTTTTCTAGGATTTCTGTTTGTTTTTTATAACCTCTATCTCCCTGTATATTTGATCTTTTGCTTCTTGGATTTGTTTATGTAATTCATTGTCGAAGTGATCTTTCATTATCTGATTTTGCTGTCTAATGTCTTCCTTGAGACTCCAGATTATCTGAAGCATGTATATCCTGAATTCTTTATCTGACATTCCATCTGCTGCAGCTATTACCTCTTCTAAAGTTGAGTTGACCTGCATTGCTTGTGGTCCTTTCTTTCCTTGTCTTTTCACACTGCTCGCATTTCTTTCTGCTTGTTGAAACTGTTGTGTTATTGAATTTTCCCCCTATATATTTATATTACTCTTGTATAGTTGAAAAGTCTCCCTTGCAGGGGCGGGCAGCGGCTGTGCTCCTCCTCCAATTGGGGTGATCTGTCTACCACGCTGATGGGTCGCTGGGCCTGTTCTGCCTGTCAGTCGCAGGTCTGCCTACCTTGCAGGCGCGGGCGGCGGCTCTGCTCTGCCCCTACTCCAATTGGGGTGACTTGACTACCATGCCGGCAGGCCGCTGGGCCTGTCCCGCCAGTCGGTCGCAGGTCTGCCTACCTTGCGGGCGCAGGCGGCGGCTCTGCTCTGCCCCTACTCCAATTGGGGTGACGTGACTACCACGCCGGCGGGTCGCTGGGCCTGTTCCGGGAGCAGGCGGCGGCTCTGCTCTGCCCCTACTCCAATTGGGGTGACGTGACTACCACGCTGGCGGGTCACTGGGCCTGTTCCGGGCGCGGGCGGCGGCTCTGCTCTGCCCCTACTCCAATTGGGGTGACGTGACTACCACGCCGGCGGGTCACTGGGCCTGTTCCGGGCACGGGCGGCGGCTCTGCTCTGCCCCTACTCCAATTGGGGTGATGTGTCTACCATGCCGGCAGGCCACTGGACCTGTTCCTCTGGTCGGTCGCAGGTCTGCCTACCTTTTGGGCGTGGGTGGCGGCTCTGCTCTGCCCCTACTCCAATTGGGGTGACGTGACTACCACGCCGGCGGGTCGCTGGGCCTGTTCAGGGCGCGGGCGGCGGCTCTGCTCTGCCCCTACTCCAATTGGGGTGACGTGTCTACCATGCTGGCAGGCCGCTGGGCCTGTTCCGCTGGTCGGTCGCAGGTCTGCCTACCTTGCGGGCGCGGGCGGCGGCTCTGCCCTGCCCCTACTCCAATTGGGGTGACGTGGCTAACACGCCGGTGGGTCGCTGGGACTGTTCTGGGTCGGGTGGTATGATTTTTAAAGATAGAATTTTGGGTCCCACCAAGTCTTGGGAATCTTAATTTTCAACATATCGTAATTCTTATGTACACAAATGTTTGAGGACAGTGTAATTAGTCCAATAAAGACAGTAGTTTAAAATGGAAAAGGAATATTTGTATGTACCATCAGTCATTTAAAAAATATATTTTTTTTAAGTTGTAGTTAGACACAATACCTTTTTTTTTTAATGTGGTGCTGAGAAATGAACCCAGCATCCTGCACGTGCTAGGCAAGTGCTGTACTGCTGAGCCACAACCCCAGCCTCCCCATCAGTCATTTTATTCTAGCTCCCCTTAAATATTCCAGCCACAGTTCACCCTCAGTTGAAACTGCACAAAATAAAACTGTTCATTCAGTTTAAAAGACAACAACTGAGAAGACATTCATGCATTTTACTATTAAATTGAAAACACCTAATTGCTAGCTCCCTGCTATGTTCATCTGTGTGAATTTATCTTAGTTACTGATATACACATGTTTGAGCATATGTAATAATAGTTGCTAAAGCTCACCTAAGAATTTATAAATGCAAACTAGCACTTTTTTTGTATACATTTAGGCAGGGAATTATACCTAGAATTCTTTTATGGTTATATCTTTTATGATATAAATCATACCAGAATTGAATCATCCTTCAACATGCCAAGCCTTTCAAGAATACAAATATCTAACACTTAAATTTTATATGATAGAGTATATGATAAATTCATTCATTCAGTGTGAATTGTGTGCATGATTCTCTGTGGCCTGTGTTGAGTGCTGGACAAAGAGAGAGAGACACTAATCTCTGCTCACAAGGGACCCATGCCCTCTTGGAAGACAGGCATATACACTGTAATACAGTGAAATAATGGCTGTAATGGAATTTTACATGCAGTGTAATGAAAGACAGAAGTCATTAGTACAAGGAAATCTTTATGAGGAAATTGAACTTGAATGCAAATGTGAATGATTTTTTTTTTTTCGGGAGAACATTTGGGAATGAGAAATCAAGGTCAGACTATCAAGTATGAATGTACAGAGGTGTGAAAGAGCATCATTAGGGTGATCAAGCGATTTTGTCAAACAAGATACTTTTGAGAGTAAACAGAGGTATTTTCAGTACTGCTGAGAGCCACAGCCAAGTAATATGATGCATGCCATTTTTGGTTGAAAGGTGACGCCAGCTAGCCTTTGAGATGATATGATTATGTTAAGATTTACATTCATATGGATATTGGACTCCTGCTGTTCACCTCAGCCTGCTGCGGGACTCCTGGAGAGTTCCCATTGGTTGGGGAAGTGCAGTAGGAGGGAATTCCAGGGGAGGAACTTGCTCTGGGGTTCCGGGAGAACTCGGGGGAGAATGCCACATGTGATCTTCCCGGGCGCGTACCGGGTATTGGCGGCAGTTTCAAAAAATAAAGTTTGTTCCTGCTTGAGTGGCTCGTGATTTTGTGCCCAGCCAGACTGCGGCACAGTACTTGGCCTGGACAACAGGTGTACCATTGGAATATTCTAAGCACACCAGGGCTGCCAGAAAACGTGTCATTTACAAGAGAACATTTCACTACCCCTCAATGTTCAGATTCAGGGATTTTGACAATCAATGTACACTTCCATATTCAGGCTATGCATAGTACCAAACTAGACTTCTTTCATCAACAGAACTTTTGTCATACTAAAAAATGAATTTTCATTAAAGACACAGATAACTAAGTTTAATGAGACATTAGTGGTAAAGGACTGCAATTTCTATTTCTTGAAAAGGTTTATTACCTATTGAACAACTTCAAGAGACATAAATTAGACTTAATGAACATTGCATTTTAGATTCTTCAAAAATGTTACAATTTAGAAAATGAATTGTAAAAGCTTGCTTATATTTCATAGCCCCTGTAGCTGATAATGAAAGGATGTACAGTGATTTTTGAAATTCAAAATCACCTTGAACTCTGCAGAACAGTAGTTTTGCACATTTTAAAATACTGTTTTATCTGGCACATCTTCTGAAGTGAATGAAATTAATTGCTTTGGAGACAGAATAAGGAACTTGGGTTCTAGCCCCAGTTCTCTTATTTCCTCCTGGGTAACCTTGGGACAAACCTGTTAATAGTGCTGGAAGTTTAGTCCCTAATTTGCAAAGTGAGCTGGTTGAGCTAGATGACTACTGAAGGCAGTTCTGGAAATGATTAAAGGTTAATGCTAATTTCGAAAGCTTAGGCTTATGTGACATTTGCCAACATGTTATATTGACCTAAAAATGACTACACTCTGTGTCAGCTTCTCTGGTTTCAGATCCAGGGACCAAATGCTTAGTGCTGCTTCTATGTGCTGATTTCCTTCAGTTTTATTGTCAGTCCAATTCTATGGGATATTATATTTAGAAATACATATATTTTTAAGTCAGTATACAATAATCTTTAATAAGATTGTATAAGCTTCTTATATAATGACTTTTTTAACATTCTATTTATGATTTTTACATTACATTTATAATCAAACTTTGAAAATAATTCCTTTTGGGGCTACATAGAAAATAGCCACAAAATTCGAAACAGAACCTATTTACTAATTTTATATAATATAATTTTATATTTTCCTAATTCTATAGTTCAAAATTAGGATATTATTGATCAAAGGAGAAAGAAAGTTTTTACATTTAAAAAAAATTTTAAACTTGTTCTAATTAGTTATACATGACAGTAGAATGCATTTTGACAGATTGTACACAAATGGAGCACAACTTATTTCTCTGTGCAGTGTCACACCGGTAGTGTAGTCATACATGTATACAAGGGAGAAATGTAGTTTTGATTGGTATTTGCATCTGACAGAATGATTTGAAATTCTTTTAAACCTTAAAACCAAGATTGTAATTGTCCTTTCTAGCAGGGGAGGTAAATGGCATGCTCCTCTTTCTTGTTGAGTTTCTCTGATGAGGCCACATTTATTTTTTATTGAATATTAACTGGTGTGTGAGAGTTTCTTTTCCCTACCTAAAGAATGCTGAATATATTTTATAAGGTCAATTTAGTTGGTAGATTTTCTTCTTATTCTTTAAAAATATATTTTATATAAAACATTTAAATATTTTAAGTAAATATATTATGCATATAATTATTAGGGATGATTTATTTTCAACAATAAATCCAAAGAAAAATGTTAGTGATAGATATTAGTATTCAAATGACAACATGGCCTAATGTAAACAGTCTCATTCTTGTTTCTTAGGACCTCTTTGCTAAAGCATAAGAAGACATTGGTTTTGCTAATAGTGCTGTTATGGAACCAGTACAATTATAAACGAAGCAGCTGGATTCTGTGCTGCCTCCTGTATTTTCAGCAGCATTGTTATTTAAATTGTGATTGAAATGTCTTGATCACTGGTGAATAAGAGGGAGATGGGAGAGTCTGATTGTCAGACCTCAGGTGTGCCTAATAGGCTTGATAGCAAGAAGAAGGACTATTTTATCACTAAATTAAGGCAATTAGATTCATAAGTCATTATGTAGGTAAAAAGATTACTATAAAATATGGAAGTTTACTACAAAAGAGAACAAAGCAGAGAAATGAGGGTATGTAAGATAGGGAAAAGTCATTTATAAAAAGAGTGCTATTGTGGACATAGAATGGGAAAAAATAGTGATTAAGAGGAGAAAGTGGAGAACTATATGTGCAAAATTTATCAACAGTGAACCGAATCCAGGAGAACAAGCAGATTCTCCCCTGGGCATGGGGGGGTGTTGAGGAGAAGCCAGGTGGGGATGCACTAGGTCCCTGTGGTAGTGAGAGCACATGGAAGTTCATTTTGTGATTGTTTCTGTGAAGTAGGAAGCAAGGTCTCAAGGAGAGTGAGAAGAGAGTTTTAGGTTTGAATGAGAGGTCTAGATAGGGTGACTAATGGAATGGAAATGTATTGATTATGAATTTCAATTTTTATAAGATTGTCCCAATTCCAATATTTATTACAATATTATAATATTATAGTTGCCATGACAACCAAAAAAGTTATTTTCTCACATGAAATGAATACAGAAGGTGGACAGGGTTTTTTTTTGTTGGTGTTGTCTGTTCCTTTGTTTTTTTGGTATGGTAAACTCACATAGCCTTTATCTAGAGTTTTGTATGTCACTGTAGTCAGATCATTACGAAGTCTAAGTAACATGCTAAAATGGAATTATGAAAGGTTGGGATTTTGTATCCTATTTTTTGTAGCTAGAATTAAATATATTATGGAAGGTCTGCTTCAGGAAGCCCTATCTGTCTTTTTTGTGTTAAGAGTCCATGAACACATCAGAGGATGCTTTTATCTTATTTTCTGAGGGTTGGTATAATTAGGAAACATTGCTAGTTATTGATTATAGCTATTTAAATTGTCTTAAAATTACTAGTTTCTTAGATTACAGTCTCCTCTTTGAACATAGTACAAGGATCATAAAACTTAGGGAGGAAGGATCAATTTTATAAATTACTCAAAATGTGTATGTTACTTCCTATATGTGAGAATCAGTTTTGAACTTGGCTATTTCTGTATCATAAGGCCTTATTACTTTTCTGTTCGCAATCTGTTGTTTTTTTTAATGGAAGATCTTTATTTTTGTGTTTTGATAAGTTTTGAAATGCCTTTTACATTCTTCTTTTCCTAAATCCTTTTTATTTTTATTTTTGAATGTCACACAGACTTCTTGTTCTTGATAAGTGAATCAATAGTGATGACATGTTAGCTTAATTGATTAGCATTTGTGAACATCACCCTGAAAAAATATCAAGTGTATCAAAACACACACACACACACACGCACACATACACTACTTGCACAGGCTCTCCATTCCATCATGAAATAGTTTTTTTCTACCCCTGGTAACATGATACGTGTTACAGGATGCTGAGGAAGGACCCTAGGATCCAGAGTCTTGAAAGCAGGGAGTAGATTAGATTTTATATAAGAATTATATCAGGGAAGTAAAGTCATAGTAGTGTGTTAAAACCTTTGACTAGTTCTCCCTCTGAGAGACAGAGAACATTGCTCAGCATCCCCTCCATATACGGATGGGCAAAGTGGAGACCAAGAGTGCAGAGGATTTGCTCTGAGGTCAGAAAAGCTGAGAAGCGGCAGAGCTACGCTTTCCAGATTCCTCTTGTCTCTTAACTCTTGACCTCCATTTTCTTCTAGAGCATTTAACCATCAACTTCTGTTCAAAATACAAATCTGACTATGAATAACTGACATAAAAATTCTGGTTACTTTCACTAGTCAATTTTAAAGCTCATGTAGTTCAAAGTTCAGAGATGTATTTGCGCTAATAGGAGAGTTTATTTAAATAGTGACCTCACTAAGGATTAGGCCCATCTGTGGGTATCCTTATAAAATCCAGTTGTAACAAAGAACCCTAAATCAATTTAGCAAAAACCTCTCACCCTAGTTAATTGATCACCAGATTGATCAGGTTCCTTGTCCTTCTTCACCTCCAGGTAATGTCTGATCACCCTGGCCTGTCTTTAGCAAGAATCCTGTTAGGTCAGTTCGCCAGAATCCCCTGACCCCTGAAATTTCCTTTTTAGTCAATTTTCCTTCCACTCACCCTTTATCTGCTTCTTGGCTATAAATCCCCTTTTGCCCATGCTGTGTTTGGAGTTGAGCCCAATCTCTGTACCCCACTGCAAGGTCTCATTGCTGTGATCCCTATACCTGTTACAATGGTCCTCAGTAATGTTTCCTTACTGTATTCAAAAAAATATTGAATGGCTTGTTTTTCTTTAACAATTTTTAGACTATTCTTTGGTCTAATTTTAGGAATGAAGAGAAACCTCATGCTAAAATCAGTAAAGACAATTAAGCAGCTCATAAATGATAAATTGATTGAAAACACGATGATTTGTTGCAAAAAAATAGGTTTATACAAATGATCAGAAATCATTTTTGGACTAAAAAAAGCACATTTTTACCTATAAAGTGACTTGTATATTTACAGTTGATTTTTAGGAAGTAAAAAGGACCAAGGACAGAAGAAAGAAACATGCTGCAGAAGGAAGGAACAGACTTCTTGTCTGGATGTGGCTGCTTTTTAGTAACTCTTTTGTGAAAGTAGAATGGACAATTTTTAAAAACCCATTTCCTTCTGAAGTATGCTTTGTTCCTTAAAAGTTCCCTCTGAATAATCTGTGGTTTCTGATGTAAGCAGAAGTTTGAAAGTATGACCTTTTGTGTGTCTCATTGTTTATAACCATAGCAATGAGTTTTTATTACTTCGTATGTTTCCAAAGAAAACAAAGCCCAGGATGCAGCGAATGTGAAAGAACCATTTTGATAGAGGTCAGTGATTACATTCATCCATCAGTGGTCTTCGGCCAGAATAATCGCTGTTTATAGTTGATGAGGTTTCCAGAGCTGTCTTATAATTCAAGATAATCAAATCAAATATTTTAAATTAAATCATGGAGGAGGAAAAGGGAGGATACAAATGGTGTCATAAAATCAAGTGTTGTGTAGTCAATTGATTATAGAAATAGATGTGAACATTACAGCATCACATTTCAAAATGTCCTTTCAAAATTTCATGAGATTGTTTAACAATATTTCCTACTGAAAAAAAGAAAACTTGGAAGTGATATTTTGATTATATATTATGTGCCCAGTATTGTGTTAAGTATTGTTAAAAATTTTCAACTTACATAATGAGGCAGTAATATGGTATTTATTTATATCACAAAGGCATTCTTCAGTTTGTGAAAGGACTCCCTCCCCTTTGGGCAAGTAGACACAGTCAGGAAGGAGCCGCAGGACAGGATCTCTCTCCCCTGAATGAGTGATACCTGAGGAATGTTTTTGGTCCCTGCTGGTCATTGCTGCTATGACTTAGAAAAATAAAGGGTAGGAGAAAGAAACAATCTCAAAACAGTGAATAATAAGAAGTTTAAACAGCCTGTGAACCGTAGATTGTTGGGTGGCTCATATAACAACTCTACCTAGGAATGCACTCCTATCCATCTAATTTGTGCATACTTGATACCAACCTTATTCTTCCATTTCTTTGCCATTTTCTGTACTTCTAGTCTACTCTCTCTCTGGCCCCCACTCCAGCTTTCCTTCTCCCTCTGTGTCTGTGCCCTGTCTCCCTATCTCTGATAACTCCCTCCATTTCTTCCCGTCCCTTTTTATCTATTGTATGACTCTTCCCCCTTTTTTTTCTCATTGTCTTCTTAATACTTTGTTAACTGGATTCAATATAGCATTGAAGTACTTATCTAAAACATGTGAAACATTTTGTACTTTCTCTTCTTAATATGGTAATGAGGTGACTGACCTGGTTTTATTCCATTCCTTCGTTCATTCATCAAATATGTTTGGAGTGCCTATTGCCTGTTTTCTGCCAGGAGCTAGATAGGAGGGGTTCAGAATTAAGCAAGACCTAGTCGCTTTCAGAAACTAACAGTCCTGTGGTAGAAGAAAATAAAATAAGCATTACTATGGAAATCTTAATGGAGTTAAGTTACCTGTAAACGTAACTTAAAAAAAAACTTTGTGATTTTCCAACTTTTTAAAAATAAGTGGTCTTGAATTAATCAAGTTCTTGCATTCTTGTTTAAATCTCACTACATTTAAAATATGACTTGGCTTTTAAAAATTTAGTGAATATTTAATTGCCAGAAAAAACTTTATTTAAGGAATAGAAGATCATGGTACTTAAAAATTTCATGAAATAGGAAGTTAATAAAAGTTTTATTTATCTCACCTTCTTATTTTTTCATCCTAATAAAATCTTTTCCATAATTATTCTATTGAAGTACAGAAAAAGGTTTCCAGGTAAAGAATAACACTATCTGAAAATTGTGTTTTAGAATTTCGTTATTATTAAAAAAACATAAAATCTCACTGATTGTTGAATAGTGTAGGAGTGTTACCTTGCATGACACCAGAGCATAATTTGTGTGGAGGTTTACTTGAACCCTCCCCTGCCCACCCCATCCTCTGTGCAGTGAAAAGCCTGTCCTGCTGTGTGTCGGAAGGCTGGTTGGATAATAATCTCAGGTACCATACAGAAACCTAATTGATGGGCATTATGATCTTTGATCAACATAGCCTTAAAAATTTTGTAGTAGACTTTTTTGACCCAAGACATAGTAATAGTTCCTAAGAAATTACTTGTATTAATCTTTTTAGGTTTGTAAGTCAAGTGGCTGATATTCTATCACATCTCCATTGGAAGTGTTCAAGTTAGTAAAAAGGTCTCTTATGTTATTTAATTTTCAAAGATATCCAACTTTATGATTTGGGAAATCTTTCTGGAATTTATATAGGGAAAAGGAAGCTCAGAAACAAATAATTCTGAACACTACAGGAAAATAGAGGTCAAATACAGGCATTTATATGAAGGCACCTAATCCATTGGCAAGATCAATAGGTGACATTGCATATTCCAGTGGCATGATCATGTGTCACTCAGCAATGCATGTGCAGGTGAGGCCAAGGCTGGGAGTCTGAGCCTCACAGGGAGTGTGTTTTCTCATAAAGGAGTTTATTTAGCTGTAAAAGTAATGATGTCCTGTCAGATGCAGCAAAATGTAGAGAAACAGAGGACATCATGTTAAATGAAATAAGTTGGATGCAGAAAGACAAATTCCACACGTTCTCCTTCATATGCGGGTGTTTTAAGAAAAAGATGATCAGATTGTGTAATAGTGACTATTAGAGGCTGGGAAGGGTGGGGAGGAGGAATAGTGGGAGGTTAGATAATGGGGGCAAATGGGTAGAAGTTCTTATAGTAAATTTTTGTGTTCTGCAGAAGAATGGAGGGCTATGGTTCATATTGAATTAGAATATATTTTATGAATAACCTCAAGAGAGCAGCTTAGGGGCTCCAAACAAAAAGCAATGGGAAGGACATGGAAATGCAACTTGCTCAGTTCGTGTTTTGTACATGTGATGGAATATCACACTGAACCCCCCCCAAAATAGGAACAGCTGTTATATGTTATTAAAAAGCTAAGGAGATGGAAATGTTAACTACATTCTATAATTAATTATATACACATATTGAATTGACACACTGCACTCTGTAAACTACCACAATTAAAATAATAATTTAAAATAACAGTTAACTAATTCAGTTAAAATCAAAGCCACTTTTGAATTATGAAATCAGAAAACTATTGCATGTGCATGCAAACTAGTTTTTTTTTAAATTGCTTAATTATGAATTGAATTTTAATGAAAACAACTCAATGTTCATCTGGAATTCAGTACATATGCCATTACAAAATAAAACTGAAATAAAGGCTTTTTGGTAGTATTTTAAATGAAAAGAATAGGAAGGACATCTGCTGGGATTTTTGCTTTTAGAAATAAAAAGCAATAATAACTAACTTTCAGGCTCAAATCATCTCAAAGTTGTAGTAATAGTAATGAGAAGGAGAAATAATGAGTTTAGGAGCAAAAGTCAGCTATTGTGTTGTAAATGGTGAATCTAAACTACAGATCCTCATTAAAAATAAGAAGCCCATAAATTTTAAAAATGTTATAGAGTTCAGAACAGGTCAGTCATTTAATGGAACATATCTATAATTAAAATGCAAAATAAAGAGAGGGTAAAATATGACTGCATGCTTGGATAGATGCAGACCGTATTTGCTCTCCAGCTTGGGCATCATGTATTTTATCTCATTGACTTAACTAATTTCTTCAACTTATTTAAAGATATTTGTCTGGCTGCTTTCTGGCTAATGTAAATAGGTTTTTAAAAATCAAAATGGTAAATATGGAGTGCACATAAACATACCTAGTGTAACTCAGAGAAAATAAAGAAGTTTTATTCCAGACATGTAGGAAGTGAACATGTATTATGATGTACTAAGCTGATGGGAATTCAGTCTTCTTAGTTTAGGACAAAGTTGAAGGGCAGTCCAAAGAGATGTATCACCTGAGTGCTGGATGCCTGAGTCTGGCAGACTCTGGGGACAGAGATTATAAATCTTCTACTGTTTTAAGAGCTAAATGACAGTCTTCTGATTAGAGAAAGAAATTGATCCTTAGGGTGAACTTGAAAATCTTTAAAGGCTGCACTCTGCTCCTAAAATTCTAGTAAAAATCTGGCCTGTGATAGCCTCAGATCCCAATTGACCAAACAGGTTGTTACAAAAATGCTGCTTAGAGTAAAAGTCAGATCCATTAACATGGATCAAATTTTTAAGAGAGAGAGAGACTATAGAAGAAAAAGGAGCAAATTAAAGAACAGGAATAGAGAAGAGTATAAATGAAAAAAAGGCTAGAGCCCCCAAGAAAAGCTAAATACACCCTAATGGTGAGAATAAGTCCTGTCCATTTCATAGGAAGGAGGGCATTTGTAAAAAACTTTACAAGTCCTTTCTGGAAAGAGAAGAAATCAGAAGGATTAAATTCTCAAAATCCTAAAGAGAGAGAGAGAGAGAGAGAGAGAGAGAGAGAGAGAGAGAGAGAGAGAGAGAGAGAGGGGTAGGTATACCTCCATGGGTACATTCTCTTGTTTATTGTGATTTATCTTCAAATTTTTTTGTTGATTATAAACTTATTATTGAAATTCTGTACAACAAATCCTGTCTTATTTTATTAGTAGGCAAAAAGGAAAAAAAACCCTAGCTTTTCCTAAAAATAAGTTAATAAACATAAATAAGAATAAAGAGAATGTTTTACCTTGAGCAGTGCAATATTGAGTTCTGCCTATTTTTATTTATAAGGCTGGGTAAATTCCATGCTGCCAGACTATCAAACAACTTTAAAAGAGTCATGTAGTTCAGAGATTTTTTAAACCTCAAATACTGTGCATGGCATTATGACTTTAATAGCATAAATAGACACATTGGATTGGGGAACCACCCTATCCAGCTGCATATAGATCCTTTGACCTTAGAACCTTGTCCCCTATTCTTACCTGTTGCTATCATGTCACCATGTTGCTCTGTTCTGATATTGACCAGCTCCATCTCTAATGCCATCATCTCTGTGAGTCCTTTTCTGGGAGTGAGGGTAGAGACCTTTCCCGTTTCATTGACTTAAATTCCCAGCCTCAGTACAGTATTGCTTACTTGATTTTAAAGTTCAGTGATACATCTTAATTTTCCCTTAAAAAAAAAAGAGTACTGCTACAGAGAAGGATATACATCTGAATTTAGCTTCATATCTGTTTACTGCTTTTAGCATGCTATTTGTATATAAAAAATGCTTACGTGTGTAGATAGAGTGGTGAACTTTGTGAAGTTTAATGTTTTATTATTCTTTGCCATCCTGGAATTTATTTAGAGCTTTTGAAACTCATCAGTAGGTCTTGTGTGGTGTCACAGGGTGGAGTGGAAGAGATGACAACTGAATTGCTACAGAATTGTAGTCTGGCCACCATCAGGCACAATGCCCTCTTCCCTTTTGAGTCTCTGAGCTGTCAGAATCTACTACATATTGTTGGAAACTCAAAGGCAGTGATGTTTCCAGGTGTAACTAATTATGAACAGTACAATTTTTTGTGGATAATTGGACAGTTGGGAATGGAGAAGAGCAAGAAATCTAAATTAAAAGAAAATTAGAAACATAGAATTATAGACTCTTATAGTCAATCAATCTCAGATCATAAGGGAAACAGGTGGTTGAGTGCTTCATGTTCACTCTGAAGAAAAGAGCAGGCCTGAAACTGCCTATTTGAAAGGCCTGCATACAACGGAGGCCTTTTTCTGGTCCCTGGTATTTGACTGGTAAATAGCTCCCTTCACAAAACAAAGCACATTCCCTAAATGACAAGGGTGGCTCTGTGTACCTAACCTGTGCAAAGAATGTGTTGGTGTCTAACACCTGCCTGCCTTTCAGGAGTCTAGAACTTTGGCAAATGCTAGTAGAGGGTGCCTACCTACTTGCCACCAGCGAAAATCATTGGCAGAGAGCCTCCAGGGAGCTTCTCTGGTAGAAGCATTTACCCCGTGTTGCCACACTTGGAGGAGTTGAAAGTGCTTTGGGAAGTTCCCCTGGGATGGGACTCCAGGAACCTTGCACCAGGTTTCCTCCAGACCTTTCCCTGTGTCCTTTTCTCCTTTGCTGATTTTGCTGTGTATCTTTTCTTTGTAATAAATCTTTGTTGTGAGTACAACATTATGCTGGGCCCAGTGAGATCTAGCAAATTGCAGAACCTGACTGTCAATCCATTTGGGATGCTACAATGAAATACCATAAATACTGAAGTTTGTGAACAACAGAAATTTATTTCTCAGTTCGAGACAACTTCCGAAAGCCTTCCCTCTTAACACTACCACCTTGCAAGTTAGGATTTCTTTTCTTTGAATTTTTAATTGGTATACTATATATACTATACTATATATCCTATTATATACTATAGTTATATATAGTAGTGAGATTTGTTGTCACATGTTCACAATACATGTGCACAATATATAATATAATTTGGTCCATTTCTTCCCCCAGTTCTTCCCCATTCCATCTCCTCCTTTCTTCCCCTAGTCCCCTTCCATACTACTGGTTTCCCTTCTATTTTCAGATATCACCTCTCCCCGTTTTTCCCTGTCACTTCTTCATATGAGAGAAAAATACAACCCTTGACTTTCTGAGTTTGGCTTATTTAGTCCAACATAATGCTCTCAAGTTCCATCCAGTTTTCTGCAAGTTACATAATTTCATTCTTCTTTATGGCTGACTAAAACTCTGTTGTGATATTTCACATTTTCTTTATCCATCCATCCATTGAAGGACACCTAGTCTGGTACCATAGTTTGGCTATTATGAATTGTGCTGCTATAAACATGGGTATGCATGTGTTGTAAAGTATGCTGAATTTAATTCTTTAGGATAAATACTAAGGAGTGGTATAGCTAGATCATTGGTGATTCCATTCCAAGTCTTGTAAGAAACCCTGAAGGCTACAATGTCATATGAATTTTTTAGGGGGACACAAGCATTCAGACCATAGAAGTGGGGGTAGTCTTGGGGAACCTTGGCACATTCACTTTGTAGGATCCAGTCCAGCTAATGTCCAAAGTCAATTCTGACCAGGATAGACAGGCTCAAAAAGCTCATCACCACCAGGGAATGGGGCTGTAGGTAACTATTTTACTCTAGCCCCATATCTGGTCAGGCCATGTGAATCCAGAGTATCTGTGTGCCTATTCTCTATGAGTGAATTTTTTTCCCACAAATTTCTGATTGTATAATGTAGTTTTCTAAAAATTCTGTGCTCTGAGTTGGATTGCCAGGGTTTGAATCACAGCTTTGCCACCTCTAGCAGTAAGATTTTGGGTAAAATAGTTAACTGCTGTCTATCATTTGTTGGATAATAACAATAAAACTTACCTTATGAGCTTGATGCTAGGATTAAATGAATAAAACATTATCACACTTATGAAGTACCTGAAACATGTTTGATTATTATCATAATAGGTTTTATAAATAAGCAACAATAATTTTTTATTATTTTATCTTTCAGAACTTAGCAGGGAGGTTTTCTCCCTGAGGATGAAAATCTGAATGGCTAAATAATAAAATCTGTATACTCAGTTGTAAAATGAAATCTTCATTTTCTTCTCAGAAGAATCACTATTGTGGAATAGTCTAAGTTTCAATTTTATTTAAAATAAAATATTTTTTCTTTGAATTCATTATTATTTATGTTGTATTAAAATATTAAGCTTTGATTTATTTTATAAATAATTTAAAGGTAAATAAATTAATGATAAATTTTTATGTAGCCACTTGTTTTACACATTTTGAAATTTCCAGGTCAATTACTTTGCTTATAGTATGCCTTTTATACTTAACATGTAGTTTGTTTTGTTCCTTGAATCACCGAGAAATTAGTTATTTTTAATTTATTGTTGTTGTTTGGGCAAATCCATTGATATTCAATGTTATAAAATTCTTGGTCTAAATTATACCATTTAACTTTCCTATTTTTAGTGCTTTTAAAGTGTTTCCTTTTCGTTTGTTTGTTTGTTTGTTTTGGTACCAGGGATTGAACCCAGGTGTGCTTAGCCAATGGGCCACATCCCCAGCCCTTTTTATTTTTATATATTTATATATTTTTTCATTAAAAGATTTTTTTTAGTTGTAGATGGACGCAGTACCTTTATTTTGTTTATTTATTTATTTTTTATGTGGTGCTGAGGATCAAACCCAGTGCCTCACACATGGTAGGTGAGCACTCTACCACTGAGCCACAACCCCAGCCCCTATTTGAGACAGGGTCTTGCTGAGTTGCTTAGGGCCTCACTGAGTAGCTGAGGCTGGCTTATGAATTTGGGATCCTCCTGACTCAGTCTCCTGGGGTTACAGGTGTTTGCTACTGCCATCCAGTTTAAATTATTTCCTTTTCTTTTTCTTTTATATATGATTATCTTTCTGATAAGGTATATAGAATGCTTCTTGGGCTGGGGATGTGGCTCAAGCGGTAGCACGCTCGCCTGGCATGCGTGCGGCCCGGGTTCGATCCTCAGCACCACATACAAACAAAGATGTTGTGTCCGCTGATAACTAAAAAAATATATATATATATTAAAAAAAAAAGAATGCTTCTTGTTCTACTAAAGGTCCTCTTTTAGGTGATAGCATGTTATTGCTTCAAAGACCATGGATATTATAACACAACTCCTAGCCTTTTTGGCAATTCTAATTTTATTATTAGCTGGGATTTTCCTCTGTTTCTTATTTTTATTTTTTTACTATATAGTTTTATAGGCAATGAATTGTTTTATAATATTAACCAATTATTTGGACTTAATCATGTTTTAACTAAGTTGCTTGCTAGTCATGTTTATTTCATACAATGACACTACCTATCCTAGCCCTCTTATTAGTTTGACTGGATTAATTAGCTAAATAAGAATTTTTAAAGAAGGATTCATGAGGTAATATTTTCTAAATTTTCCACATATTTAATATGCCTTTATATTATCTTTATACAGGGATGACAATTTGGTTTGATACTGAATTTTTGAATTGACTTCAAGTATCTTTAGCTATTGCTTTTTTAGCTCCTGTTTAATTATTGCTATGGTCAGGCTGACTGTTATTTTGTCCTTAATAGGTGACTTAATAATTTCTCCTAAAATCTTGAAAGTTCGCTTAATTTTTTCCAGGATATGCTTTCTGTTTTTAATTAATGTTTGTCCTCCCTCCTCTATGCTATATACAGGTCCCATCCCCATCTGACCAATCTGGGTTAGTGGTCAATCAATAAGTATTTATAGAATTTAGTGCACCCGGCTTTGATCCTATGAAATGGACACCTTCAGGATCAGAAGTATTGTGCTGATTCTTTTTTTTTATTGGTTGTTCACAACATTACAAAGCTCTTGACATATCATACTTCATACATTAGATTGAAGTGGGTTATGAACCCCCAATTTTACCCCAAATGCAGATTGCAGAATCACTTCGGTTACACATCCACAATTTTACATAATGCCCTATTAGTAATTGTTGTATTCTGCTACCTTTCCTATCCCCTACTATCCCCCCTCCCCTCCCCTCCTTTCTTCTCTCTCTACCCCATCTACTGTAATTCATTTCTCTTCTTGTTTATTTTCCCATTCCCCTCACAACCTCTTATATGTAATTTTGTATAGCAATGAGGGTCTCCCTTCATTTCCATGCAATTTTCCTCATCTCTCCCTTTCCCTCCCATCTCATGTCACTGATTAATGTTACTCTTTTCTTCCTACTCTTCCTCCCTGCTCTGTTCATAGTTGCTCTCATTATATCAAAGAAGACATTTGGTATTTGTTTTTTAGGGATTGGCTAGCTTCACTAAGCATAATCTGCTCTAGTGCCGTCCATTTCCCTGCAAATTCTATGATTTTGTCATTTTTTATTGCTGCATAGTACTCCATTGTGTATAGATGCCACATTTTTTTTATCCATTCATCTATTGAAGGGCATCTGGGTTGGTTCCACAGTCTAGCAATTGTGAATTGTGCTGCTATGAACATCGATGTGGCAGTATCCCTGTAGCATGCTCTTTTAAGGTCTTCAGGGAATAGTCCGAGAAAGGCAATAGCAGGGTCAAATGGTGGTTCCATTCCCATCTTTTCCAGGAATCTCCAAACTGCTTTCCAAATTGGCCGAACCAATTTGCAGTCCCACCAGCAATGTACAAGTGTACCCTTTACTCCACATCCTCACTAGCACTTGTTGTTGTTTGACTTCATAGTGGCTGCCAATCTTACTGGAGTGAAATGGTATCTTAGGGTGGTTTTGATTTGCATTTCTCTGACTGCTAGAGATGGTGAGCATTTTTTCATGTACTTGTTGATTGATTGTATATCCTCCTCTGAGAAGTGTCTGTTCAGGTCCTTGGCCCATTTGTTGATTGGGTTATTTGTTATCTTATTGTCTAATTTTTTGAGTTCTTTGTATACTCTGGATATTAGGGCTCTATCTGAAGTGTGAGGAGTAAAAATTTGTTCCCAGGATGTAGGCTCCCTATTTACCTCTCTTATTGTTTCTCTTGCTGAGAAAAAACTTTTAAGTTTAATTAAGTCCCATTTGTTGATTCTTGTTGTTAACTCTTGTGCTATGGGTGTCCTATTAAGGAATTTGGAGCCCGACCCCACAATATGTAGATCGGAGCCAACTTTTTCTTCTATCAGACGCAGAGTCTCTGGTTTGATATCAAGCTCCTTGATCCATTTTGAGTTAACTTTTGTGCATGGCGAGAGAAAGGGATTCAGTTTCATTTTGTTGCATATGGATTTCCAGTTTTCCCAACACCATTTGTTGAAGATGCTATCCTTCCTCCATTGCATGCTTTTAGCCCCTTTATCAAATATAAGATAGTTGTAACTTTGTGCATTAGTCTCTATGTCCTCTATTCTAAACCATTGGTCCACCCGCCTGTTTTGGTACCAGTCCCATGCTGTTTTTGTCACTATTGCTCTGTAATATAGTTTGAAATCTGGTATCGCTATACCACCTGATTCACACTTCCCGTTTAGAATTGCTTTTGCTATTCTGGGTCTTTTATTTTTCCATGTGAATTTCATGATTGCTTTATCAATTTCTACAAGATATGCCGTTGGGATTTTGATTGGCATTGCATTAAACCTATAGAGAACTTTTGGTAATATCGCCATTTTGATGATGTTAGTTCTGCCTATCCATGAACAGGGTATGTTTTTCCATCTTCTAAGATCTTCATCAACTTCTCTCTTTAGGGTTCTGTAGTTTTCATTATATAAATCTTTCACCTCTTTTGTTAGGTTAATTCCCAAGTATTTTATTTTTTTTGAGGATATTGTGAATGGAGTGTTTTTCCTCATTTCCGTTTCAGAAGTTTTGTCGCTGATATACAGAAATGCCTTTGATTTATGCGTGTTGATTTTATATCCTGCCACTTTGCTGAATTCATTTATTAGTTCTAGTAGTTTCTTTGTAGACCCTTTTGGGTCTTCTAGGTATAGAATCATGTCATCTGCAAATAGTGATAATTTAAGTTCATCTTTTCCAATTTTTATGCCTTTAATTTCTTTCGTCTGTCTAATTGCTCTGGCCAGTGTTTCGAGAACTATATTGAATAGAAGTGGAGATAGAGGGCATCCCTGTCTTGTTCCGGATTTTAGAGGGAATGCCTTCAACTTTTGTCCATTCAGAATGATGCTAGCCTGAGGCTTAGCATAGATAGATTTTACAATGTCAAGGTAAGTTCCTGTTATCCCTAATTTTTCTAATGTTTTGAACATAAAGGGATGCTGTACTTTGTCAAATGCTTTCTCTGCATCTATCGAGATGATCATATAGTTCTTATCTTTAAGTCTATTGATGTGGTGAATAACATTTATTGATTTCCGTATGTTGAACCATCCTTGCATCCCAAGGATGAATCCTACTTGATCATGGTGCACAATTTTTTTGATGTGTTTTTGTATTCGATTCGCCAGAATTTTATTGAGGATTTTTGCATCTAGGTTCATTAGAGATATTGGTCTGTAGTTTTCTTTCTTTGAAGTGTCTTTGTCTGGTTTCGGAATCAGGGTGATGTTGGCCTCATAGAATGAATTTGGAAGAGCTCCCTCTTTTTCTATTTCCTGAAATAACTTGAAAAGTATTGGTATTAATTCTTCTTTAAAGGTTTTGTAAAACTCCGCTGTATACCCATCCGGTCCTGGGCTTTTCTTGGTTGGTAGTCTTTTGATGGCTTCTTCAATTTCATCCATTGATATTGGTCTGTTCAAATTGTGTGTATCCTCCTGACTCAGTCTGGGTAAATCATATGACTTAAGAAATTTATCGATGTCTTCACTATTTTCTATTTTGTTGGAATATAGGTTTTCAAAATAATTTCTAATTGTCTTCTGTATTTCTGTAGCATCTGTTGTGATATTGCCTTTTTCATCCCGTATGTTAGTAATTTGAGTTCTCTCTCTTCTTCTCTTTGTTAGCATGGCTAAAGGTCTGTCGATCTTATTTATTTTTTCGAAGAACCAACTTTTAGTTTTGTTAATTTTTTCAATAGTTTCTTTTGTTTCAATTTCATTGATTTCCGCTCTGATTTTAATTATTTCTAGCCTTCTGCTACATTTGCTGTTGTTTTGCTCTTCCTTTTCTAGGGCTTTGAGATGAAGTGTGAGCTCATTTATTTGTTGGTTTTTTCTTTTTTTGAGGAATGACCACCAGGCGATGAATTTTCCTCTTAAAACTGCTTTCATTGTGTCCCATAGATTCCGATATGTTGTGTCTGTATTTTCATTTATCTCTAAGAATTTTTTGATTTCCTCCTTTATGTCTTCTGTAACCCATTGATCATTCAGTAACATATTGTTCATTTTCCATGTGATGTAGGATTTTTCCTTCCTTCTTTTATCATTGATTTCCAGTTTCATTCCATTATGATCAGATAAAATGCATGGTATTATCTCCACCCCTTTATATTTACTGAGGGTTGCCCTATGGCATAATATATGGTCTGTTTTTGAGAAGGATCCATGTGCTGCTGAGAAAAAAGTATATCCATTTGATGATGGTTGATATATTCTATATATGTCAATTAAGTCTAGGTCATTGATTGTGATATTGAGTTCTATAGTTTCTTTATTCAACTTTTGTTTGGAGGATCTGTCCAATGGTGAGAGAGGTGTGTTGAAGTCACCCATAATTATTGTGTTGTGGTCTATTTGATTCTTGAACTTGAGGAGAATTTGTTTTATGAATGTAGCAGCACCATTGTTTGGTGCATAAATATTGATAATTGTTATGTCTTGTTGGTGAATGGTTCCTTTTAACAGTATATAATGACCTTCTTTATCCCTTTTGATTAACTTAGTCTTGAAGTCGATTTTACTCGATATGAGGATGGCCACTCCTGCTTGCTTACGAGAACTGTGTGCGTGGTATATTTTTTCCCATCCTTTCACCTTCAGCCTGTGTATGTCTTTTCCAATCAGGTGTGTCTCCTGGAGGCAGCATATTGTTGGATTTGTTTTTTTAATCCATGATACCAGCCTATGTCACTTTATTGGAGAGTTTAGGCCATTAACATTCAGAGTTACTATTGATATATGCTTTGAACTTCCATTCATGTTTGATTGTTTATCCTTTTTTTAAAAAAAAAATTAGTTTGTTTCTCCGTGATTATCTTTCCCCTCGCCCTCTGTCTTTACTGAGGCACTTCCCACTGATGGTTTTGGTTATTGTTTTTCATTTCTTCCTCGTGTAGTGTTTTGCTCAAAATGCTTTGCAATGCTGGTTTTCTGGCTGCAAATTCTTTTAACTTTTGTTTATCATGAAAGATCTTTATTTTGTTGTCATACCTGAAGCTTAATTTTGCTGGATACAGAATTCTTGGTTGGCATCCATTGTCTTTCAGTGTTTGAAATACATTGTTCCATGACCTTCTTGCTTTCAGTGTCTATGATGAAAAATCCGTTGTTAACCGTATTGGTTTACCCCTAAATGTAATCTGTCTCCTTTCTCTTGTAGCTTTTAATATTTTCTCTTTGTTCTGTATATTGGATATCTTCATAACAATGTGTCTTGGGGTTGGTCTACTGTGATTTTGTGTGCTCGGTGTCCTGTATGCATCTTCAATTTGTATATCTGTTTCCTTTTTTATTTCTGGAAAGTTTTCTGTAATTATTTCATTCAGCAGGTTTCTCATTCCCTTGGTTTAAATCTCTGTACCTTCTTCTATCCCGATGACTCGTATGTTTGGTTTCTTCATGTTATCCCATAACTCTTGGATGTTTTTCTCGTGATTTTTTACCAGCCTTTCTGAGTTGGCTAGACTCTTTTCAAGATGGTATATTTTGTCTTCATTATCTGACCTTCTGGTTTCTACTTGCTCCACTCTGATAGTGATACTCTCAATTGAGTTTTTAATTTGGTTTATCGTTTCCTTCATTTCTAGAATTATTGTTTGATTATTTTTTATAATCTCTATCTCCTGATAAAGATGCTTAACTTCTTCTTTTAGCTGTTTATGTAATTAATTCTCAATGTGTTCTTTCGCTGCTTGAATTTGCTGTCTTGTATCCTCTTTAAGGTTCCATTCCATCTGTCTAAGGTGTTCCTTGAGGTCTTTATATGACCATTTTTCTGATGACTCTAGGTCCTCCTGAATATTTAGGCTGTCCTGCATTGTTTGTACTCCTTTTCTTCCTTGCTTCTTGAAGCTGCTCAAGTTGCTTCTTGTTCTGTTTGACTGCTGAGTTACTGTTTATTCCTATAAATTTATTTGATGCTTGGGAGGAAAGGTATTAGAAGGGAAGGGAAGAATTCACTAAAGAGAATGAGAGTAGGCAGGTAGAATTCAAGGAAGGGGGGATAAGAAAAATGAAAAGACAAAAGAAGAAAGAAATAGGAACTAAAAAAAGAAAAAAATTTAAAAATAATAATAATAATTAAAAAAAATTAAAATTAAAATTAGAAGAGAAAGAAGAAGAAAAAAAAGAAAAAAAACTAATAAATGCCGTCTTAGAGTTTGATTAACTTCTCTTCCACTAGGTGGCGCTGTGCCCACCAGGTCAAGTCTCTCCTGTCAGTATGCGGGAACCAATCACTGTGCAGTAGCTCCTCCCAGACTGGGCGAGTCTCCAATCCTGAGTGCCTAGGGCCTCCTCTTGTGTCCAATCACTTCCACTTTTCCTCTAGCCAGGCCCCTCTCACCACAATACTGGCTACAGCCAGGTCTCCTGCTCCCGGGAGCCCTGTTTTCATGAACAACTGGGCTCACTCCTCCAGATTGCCATTCCCTCAGACCCTAAGTTTGTAGAGCTTGGGGCTGAGAATCCTCAGCGAATTTTACTTGCCCTCTGGTAGCCACTCCCCCGTAGCTGGTGCAAGAGACCTCAGCAGTCAGCCCTGGCGGGAGCGGAAGTCCCGCACCGCGGGTCCCGCACTGCCGCAGTCTTAGTTGGGCACAGAATCACGAGCCACCACACAGCTTTGTAGATTCAAACAGCAATCTTTATTCCCGAACTCACACCGGCCTCCACACACGCTCTGGGGCAATCCCAGTTCTGCTGCCACCCAATTTACCTACTCCACGAGGCTTTTTTCCCAAAATGCTCTCTGAATCTCACGAGAACTCCAAGGGAGCTCAGGTAGCAGGAACGCCCTAATTCCAGCAGCAATAATCCTCAACATCGAACTTCCCTAAAATCCAAGGTCTTAAACTGGGAACGCCCTTAACCCAAGGAGCGGGATACTTCCTCAAACTGCAGGATACACCCTAATCCTGGATCCTCCCTGGTCTTTGAGCAGGGTCACCTTTCTCAAACACACATGCAAGGTCAACAGCGAATTTAACATGGGGTACGCTGGCAAGGAAATTTCCTACTTCGTAATGGCCCTCAGCATCTCCCCCCTTCTGATTAATTAAACAACAAGCAATGTGGCTTAAGGACCGTGCCTGGTAGGTTGTCCAATTCAACATATGGTTCTTACCCGTCATGGGAAAACTGACCTTTAGGCGTCAGCCTCCTGTCTTAGGTTGAATCCACTGCAATCAGATCAACCCGTCAATGACTACCGGTCCAGCATTCAGCCATGCTTGTGGATAGGCCTATGCACCAGTGGGGGGGTGAGGTTCTTGCCTCACCTCTGTTGGCCCCCAAATTTAGCCTTGGTGCCAGTGGGGGGGTGAGGTTCTTAGCCTCACCTCTGTTGGCCCCCAAATTTTAGACCATCACTAGTAGAAGGGAGGAAGATACAGAAATGCCACGACACCAAGCCAATTGACGGCTCCTTTGGAAAAATTGCGTCACTGGTGACACCATCAGCAAAGATATGCCAGCATTACCACAATTAACATGGGGTGCGCTGGCAAGGAAATTGCATCACTGGTGACACCATCAGCAAAGATATGCCAGCAGTACCACAATTCGCTGCATCAGATGATATTTCACAATGCATGCAACTGATATATAGTCCAGGCAAGTTCTGCAAGCAGTTCAAATCGGAGGAGTCTATCAATATGTCCATTTCTTCCCAAAGTAAATCGAGTCCTTGATTGAGCATTACTTGTTGAGTTATATTCATTGATGCATCAGTTTATACAGTTTACTGTGATAGCTATCGTAGAAGCTGTAGTTTGGTTTTATCTTAGTCTTCACCGGCACTGGGATGGAGATGGGAATTCTGGCAATGACGCTAAAGAGACATTATCCTGAACAGAATTATTAAATATAATGAAAAGGAAAGGTGAAAGTAAACAAACAGATCTGTTAACCTCCTTAAAAAACAATCCTTAACAGCTGTTTACCTAATTTGAATTAGTAAGCAAACAGATCTGTTAACCACCTTTAAAAATAATCATTAACAGCTGTTTCCCTAATTTAAATTAAACCATTTAAATCTCGTGAATAAAAAAAAATTCGGATCCATTTTTTCATGAGCGCTCCTCATATATAAAATATGGACATACACACATATAGACATACAACACAAAACAGAAATGTGCACACATAACATACAACACATAAGACAATAAAGGCCTTGTAGTTTTACCTAGGTGAAATCTCCATTGCAATGTTTAAAAACTCTACAGTCAAAAAATAAAACACAGTCAAAAAATAAAACTGATCAGAAAAACATTAACCTAGGTTTGTATGAGCTCAAAAAATAAAATAGAACTTTACGATGTGGGAAAAATGCAATAATAAAATAGATATTGAAAAAAGCACCGTGGTTAATCACTGTCGCAGATGTAAGAATAGCCAAGCTGGAGCTCTGGATATCAGCTGTTATGGATTTGAGTCAAATCATCTTCTTTTTCTGTAGAAATTGCTTTAGTTAATCTCTCTGGAATCCAAATCGGCTGCTGTTCTCCCTGTGGAAACACACAAACGGAACCCCGACTCCAGACAATAACTGGGTCGGGACCTTTCCATTGTCCTGTTAGAATATCTTTCCAAAGTACCTTAGGCTTAGGTACATTTTTCAGGTACATATGTCTTTCCGCAGCACTAAGTCCTGATGAATCCAAATTTAAAAAGTTTAGAGTAAAAAGGGTTATTTTAAGTTTATCTTTGGGGGATATATACCCCTTTCCAATTCCCTCTTTTTGCTTTAATAGGTACGTTTTAATAGTTTGATGAGCTCTTTCAACTATGCCTTGTCCCTGTGGATTGTATGGGATTCCTGTTATATGAGTAATACCAAATGATGAGCAAAATTGTTTAAAAGAGGCAGATGTATAACCAGGACCGTTATCAGTTTTTAACTGTTTAGGAACACCCACAGTGGCAAAATTTTGTAAGCAATGAGCTATAACATCTTTAGTTTTTTCTCCGGCATGAAGGGAGCCCATCAAAAATCCAGAAGAAGTATCAACTGTAACATGTAAATATTTTAATTTTCCAAATTCTGGCAAGTGTGTGAAGTCCATCTGCCAAATATGGTTAGGTATCAGTCCTCTAGGATTGACTCCAAGATTAACTTGTGGTAAAAAGGTCACACAATTTTGACAGTGTTTTATTATATGCCTGGCTTGTTCCTTAGTTATTTTAAAACGCTTTTGTAAAGTATTAGCATTAACATGAAACCTTTTATGAAAATTTGTAGCTTCTTCTAATGTAGAGAAAATATGTACGTCATGTGTAGTTTTATCTGCTAAATCATTGCCCAAACTAAGGGCTCCAGGCAATCCTGTATGTGCCCTAATATGTCCTATAAAGAATGGATCTTTTTTGTCCCATATTAGACTTTGTATAGTGGAAAACAAAGAAAAAAACAGTAGAGGAAGGGGAAATCCTACCAGCATCTTCAAGGGAATTAATAGCATTAACTATATATTGACTATCAGAAAATAAATTAAATACAGAATCTTTGAACATCACAAAAGCTTGTAAAACTGCATTAAGCTCTACCTTTTGAGCTGATTGTTTGGGTACTAAAAATGTAAAAGTTTGATCAGGGGTAACTATGGCTGCTATACCATTATTAGACCCATCAGTGAATATATTTGGAGCATTCATGATAGGTGTTTTCCTTGTCATTTTAGGAAAAACTACAGGATGCTTAGACCAAAAAGACAACAAAGGATTTGATGGCAAATGATTATCAAATGAAACATTAGATTTACACATGATTATTGCCCAAGTATTTATCTCATTAGCTAACTCATCAATTTGATCCATAGTATATGGAGTAATAATTTTATTGGGAGAAATTCCAAACACTCCCTTTGCTGCTCTTATTCCTTTGAGTATTAATTGTCCTACAGCCTCAGGATACCTAGTAAGAATAGTGTTAGGAGAATAAGATAAATGTATCCACAATAATGGACCTTCTTGCCAAAATACTCCTGTAGGAATATTTTTTGTTGGTAGTACAATAAATAATAAAGGCAAACTTATATCAATTCTATCTAGATGCATATTTTCCATATATGTTTCAATAATTTTTAATGCCTTTCTAGCTTTAGGAGTTAACATTCGTGGTGAATTTGGATCTGATGGACCCTTTAGAATATCAAATAAAGGTCCCAACTCTCCTGTTGGTATGCCTAGATAAGGCCTTATCCAATTTATGTCTCCCAATAACTTTTGAAAATCGTTGAGTGATTTGAGTTGATCTACTCGTATTTGAATTTTCGGTGGACGGACCATGGTTGAGGATAATAGAACTCCTAAATAATTAATTGGAAAATTTAATTGTACTTTATCTATTCCTATCTCTAGATTATAATTTTTTAATAAGTTCGTAAGTGTGGCATAACATTCCAGCAATATGTTTTTATCTTTATGTGCTAATAATACATCATCCATATAGTGAAATATTTTTAGTTCAGGATTTTGATTTCTAAGTGGCTGGATTGCGTTATTTACATAGATTTGACACATAGTTGGACTGTTAGCCATACCTTGAGGGAGTACTTTCCACTCATATCTCTCATCAGGACCTTCATGATTTAATGCAGGGATAGTAAATGCAAAACGTGGACTATCCTCGGGATGAATTCGAATAGAAAAAAAACAATCTTTAATATCTATAGATAAGACATGCCATGTTTTTGGTAAAGCAGACAATTGAGGAATCCCTGATTGAGCAGGTCCCATAATAACCATCTCATTATTAATGGCTCTTAAATCTTGCAAATCTCCATTTACCCGATTTCTTTTTGATGACAAAAATGGGAGTATTATGGGGAGATATGGAAGGTTGTAAATGTCCTTCCGCTAATTGTTGTTTGACCAGATCATGGGCTACTTGTATCTTTTCTTTAGTCAAGGGCCACTGAGGAACCCACACTGGTCTTTCTGATTTCCAAGTAATTTTGATTGTCTCAGTGGCCCTTTCTGAAAATCCGACCCATGTCTGTCTGTTCCTTGATCTAATTGAATTGGTGCTGCTAAACCTTGTTCTTGTTTTCCTAATCTTTTTTCTTTCTTAACACCTTGTCTAGTCCTAGTAGTGGGCGCATTAGAATTGATGTTATTTGTTAACATCAAACCTAGTTGATCCAGGACATCTCGTCCCCATAAATTAATAGGAAGGTGATCCAAAACATATGGCTGTATAGTTCCTTCACATCCTTCAGGATCCTTCCAATCTAATACCATAGAAATTCTATGGGGATTAGTCGCCACTCCTAGGCCTCTAAGCGTTTGAGTGGCTTGTTGTAATGGCCAATGTTTTGGCCATTCTCGACGAGATATGATGCTAAGGTCAGCACCTGTGTCCAGTAGCCCATTAAACTCGTGACCTTGAATATTTAGTTTTAGCATCGGGCGAGAATCTAAATTTAAAGACAACATAGCCCAATCTACACCTGTGGAGCCTAATCCCTTAGAACCTCTTTCTACATTATGACTAGAGAACTTATTATGTAGGCTGGGTATTATTAACAACTGTGCTATTCTATCTCCAGGTGAAATTACTGATATACCTCCTGGAGAACTAGCTATAATTTTTATTTCACCTACATAATCGGGATCAATTACCCCAGGACTTATCATAAGTCTTTTTAATGTAGATGAACTACGTCCCAATAATAAGCCTACTGTTCCTTGGGGAAGAGGTCCTTTTACTCCTGTAGGAATGATTTGAACTCCCATCTCTGGAGTTAATACTGCTCTGGCAGAGGCGCAGATGTCCAACCCTGCACTCCCTCGGGTTTGTCTGATGAGGGATTTAATGGACAATGTGTCCTGGGCACCACCCTGATGGTGTTGCTGGGTTCCTCCACTGCCCCGTATATTTGTGGTTGTGGGCCCCGGAGCATTGGGCCCCTCAGTCCGTTTTTTGGCAATGAAGCCTGATGCCTTTCTCCATGATATCGTGGGTAAATACCTGATCCTTGTCCATTTTTTGATAATGGAGTACCTTCTATGCTGGTTTGAGAACGGCATTCGTTAGCCCAATGTCTCCCTCTACGGCATCGTGGGCAAATACCTGGTATTCTATTCCTTTGATTTCTAGTTTTGTTAAAACCTCCTCTTACAGGGCAACTCCTTTTAAAATGTCCTGTTTGTTGACAATTATAGCATGTTTCTGGCCTGGCATCTAAATCCTGTTGTACTGCAGCTGCCAATACTTGCCCTTGTTCATTAATATCTCTACATAATTTAATATATGTATTTAAGTCTTCATGTCTCCATGGTCTAATAACCTCTCTGCAGCAACGATTCAGTTGGTCATAAGCAAGCTGTTTTATTAATGGCATTGCTTGATCTGTATCCCCAAAAATTTTGGCGGCTGTTTGAATAAGCCTATCTACAAAGTCAGCGTAAGGTTCATTAGGTCTCTGTATTACCTTAGATAGCTGACCTTGTGAATCTCCATGTCCTTGTAAAGTCTTCCATGCCCTAACTGCATCTGCAGCAATTTGTGCATATATAGCAGGATCATATTCAATTTGTTGCCGTTGACCCTCATAAGGTCCTTTTCCTAAAAGCATATCTAGATTTCTTTGAGGGTAACCGGCTTCTGCATTTCGCCTAGCTGTCTCCGTGCAAAATTCCTCATTGGCAACTTTCCATAACAAATATTGTCCTCCATTTAGCACAGATTTACACATGCTAGCCCAATCTGCTGGCGTCATGTCCAAGTTAGTAATGGATTCGACCATGCTTACCGTGAAGGGAGCTTGGGGACCGTAGGTTGTTACAGCCTCCTTTAACTGCTTCACTGTTTTAAAATCTAAAGCACGGTGAATTCGCTGCCCTCCTACCTGTTCAAGTACAGGGCACGCTAATCTGTGAGGTCCTGTCTCAGGATCCCACTTATCAACTACGGGGTTTGAGGGCCACTCAGCTGTTTCCATTGGTGGGGCTGTTGGTTGAATTATGCCCTCTGGTAATAAAACGGAGTTAGTAACAGCCTCTTGTTGTGGCCTTTTTCCTAATAACCCCTTTTCCTTTAAATTTTCTTCCTCTCTCTGACTAGCTCAAGAGATCTCTTTTGCTTGATCTAAAATGTCTTTCTCCATGGTCTGAATCTCTAACAATTTACTTAACACCTTTTCAGTTTCTTTTTTACTAATTTCTAATCTTCTATAAAGATAACGCAACCCAATAAGATAACACAAAACAAAACCACAACTGAATGAAACAAAAACTAAATAAAAAATCGTTGTATCAAATTTCTCTTCCTCAGGGCGGACAAACTTCAAACCTTGAGCCAACCATTTTTCCCAGTTTGCCTGAGAAATTTCTAGGGACAGGCAGCTTGAAACAAAAACGAAATAAATCAAAACAAGAACACATTGTTTTTAAAAATAGTCACCCATTCTCTCGCCTTCCCTCAGGGGCGAGGAATTTCACTTACCTCCAAGTTTCAGACGCTCCGCGTTTGGGCCACCAAATGCCGCAGTCTTAGCTGGGCACAGAATCACGAGCCACCACACAGCTTTGTAGATTTAAACAGCAATCTTTATTCCCGAACTCACACCGGCCTCCACACACGCTCTGGGGCAATCCCAGTTCTGCTGCCACCCAATTTACCTACTCCACGAGGCTTTTTTCCCAAAATGCTCTCTGAATCTCACGAGAACTCCAAGGGAGCTCAGGTAGCAGGAACGCCCTAATTCCAGCAGCAATAATCCTCAACATCGAACTTCCCTAAAATCCAAGGTCTTAAACTGGGAACACCCTTAACCCAAGGAGCGGGATACTTCCTCAAACTGCAGGATACACCCTAATCCTGGATCCTCCCTGGTCGTTGAGCAGGGTCACCTTTCTCAAACACACATGCAAGGTCAACAGCGAATTTAACATGGGGTACGCTGGCAAGGAAATTTCCTACTTCGTAATGGCCCTCAGCACCGCACCACCTCTGACTCCCTCGGGCTGGCTGTAGCACTCACGGGAGTGCTGGGAGGGGCCCTTAAGGTTTCCCCGATGCGTGGAGAGGGAAAGCCAGGGGACCACACACCTGTAGCAGCAGGCTTCAATGAAGTTATCTCCTCCACCGCAGTCCTGCGACGCCAGCCCTCCGCCACAGTGGTGTCCCCCGCAAACGGTGACAGTTCGCCTCCCCCTGCCGGGCGACCAACGCAACGGGCAGGTCCCCGCTGTCTCTCCCAAACCCCGCCTGGAACCTGCGGCCACTACCCACGAAGGCCCGGCAGGCATCCACCTCCGTAGGATGGGAAGGGCTGACCTGCCGCCTCAGCCGGATGGATTAATGCTGAGTTGCAGCTGTCTGTCTCAGCTTTTCAGACGCGGCGGCGCGGGGCGCGGAGCACGGAGAGGCTTACTCACTTCCCGCCGCCATCTTCCTCTTCTTGGTATTTCGGGATGATGGCGGGGCTCTCGCTCTGCTCCCTCCGGTGTGTCTCAGCCTTAGGCTCCCGCGCCTCTCTCCGCCGCGGCCTCCACAGCCAGCGCTGCCCCGGTCGCTCTCTCCGCCCCCGGCGTTCCCGGCTTCTAGCCGCACCGCAGCCCGCTCTGTGTCTCTCCGGCTCGTGGCTCCAGCGGCGCCCGGGGCCGGGGAGGCGACAGCCCCTCTCCGGCAAGTACCGCAGTCCCCGGGCCCCGAGTCCCGGCGGCCACAAACTGACAGTTCTAATAAACCTACCAATTCCCGGCAGGACCCCTCTTCACGGAATTTTGCTAGAAGTTCCTCAGTAGGTAGACTGCCACTGTTCCAAAGGGTCTTTCTGATCCTGTTAATGTGGAGACATTGAAATCGCTGCTTCCTCGCCGGCGGCCATGTTGTATCCCCTATACATAACTGGGCCCAGCCGTCTACGGGGGTCTTCGGGAAGAGAGGCCTACACTTCGGGATACACTAAGCCGGTTTTCTTTCAGCCACTTCCCACAGGTCCACCGATCCTTAACCCACCAGTGTGCCGCTGGTCCGACCCCTGCAAACGGGCGGTGTGCGTAACTGGCGCCACCGCCTACTTCTCTCGATCCAGCTACCCTGGTTCTGGGAGTGTGACTTTCCCAGGGCGGAGGCCCCCGCACCAGTAACATGGGGGGCAGGCGACTGGGAGGGTCCTTGGGAACCCGGAGGGGCAGCCAGAGCGCCGAGCTTGGCGGAGAACAATTACAACCGCGGGGAAGGGCCGCGCCAAAGGGCGGTGGGCGCCAGACGGTGCCGATGTGGTGACTGGCGAGTGCACCAGGCCAAGGCGGCATCCGGCCGCGGGAGAGCATCCAGGACGCCGGGCCGCGGTCTGCGGGACGCCGCTCGAGTCCCAGCGCTGAGCCGCCCAGTCCCAGCGCTGAGCCGCCCTGTGCTGATTCTTTTAGTTTGGCTCAAATGGTTTTACATTTTGACCATTTCTTGAAATTAGTAGTGTAACATTATTATTTGCAGACTTGGTGATATATTGTTGACTATTTTGACTTTGTGTCTAGTTTGGAGAGGAAGATTGTTTCAAGCCTCTGTCTATACTGTCATTTTTCCTATAAGTAAATTTATCTTAAGATGTTAAAATTTATTATAAATAGAACTACAAGATGCTGATATTCATTTTTTTTCTGAGTTCACAAGTAGCAGAACAGTAGAAAACACCTACTTCATTAGTAAGAAAGGAGATTAAATTTCATTGAGCATCTTTTAACTTCTAAGTGCTGAGCCTATAAGTATTACCTCTAATTTCTTGCATTACATTTAAAAGTATTACATTTAATTCTTTCAACACTTTATAATATAGGCATTAGTCCCCCCTTTTTAATGATGAAGAAACTAATACGCAGATAAGTGAAAGTTACTAACCACGCTTATTTAACTAGTAAGTTGCAGGATTGGAATTCAAACCTAGGACTGCTTGATTTTAAGGATGTTTGTCTATGTAACATACTATCTCATCAAAATGTGATAAAAATAAACACCAATTTTCAAAAATTAAAACAAGAGGTCAGGGGAGAAGACTCTTATTTACTGAATATAATTTTTTGATTGCATAAATATGGCCAAATTGTTAGATATTTTTCCAGCAGAATTTGTTTTCTGTGGTTTCATTTTTGTTCTCATTATGGACTTTTGGAAACTAAAGCTTTAACTTACCTTTTCTACACTCTTACATATTATTAGACTTCTGGGTTTGCTCTGAACATTTCCATTTTAAATCATGTAGGAAAAATAGGTCTTAGCTGAATGCTCAGATTGTATTTTTGTGTCAAACATTTAAAGATATTCAGTAATAGCAATATTTAGAAACATATTCATCACTAAGAAGCAAGATTATATCCTGCTTTGATACTGTTAATGTTTGGGTCATACATTTATGTATGTGTACCTTAACTTAAAAAAATAATAATTTTTTAATCAGAAAATTCTAGTACTTTTTTTCCTTTTTTCCCCCAGTACCTACTTTTGTTTCATAAGGACTATTTCAGCAGAAACACCAACCAAAAGATTTTTATGTCAATCTCTAAAGAACTTCTTTTTTAAAGTTTTAGGGAAGTCTAAAGCCAACAAGCAAGATCCCTATCAAGTACTATATTCCTCATGACTTTGGGTCTTTTCAACATTAAATCTTTAAATATTTTGAAGTCATTTTGCTTTGTAAATTTGAAAATAAATTATGACTTCTAAATCTCAAATATTATTTTGGAGGACTAATATCACTGGGGAGATTTTCAGAGTTAGGAACTGTATTTTCTTTACCTTTGTATCCTTGCAACTTATTTCAATGTCTGGGTGCAGAGTACATTCTACATTGTTTCTGAACATTTCTTTGGATTGTTTTTTTTTTTTTTTTTTTTTTTTTGTTTTAGTCACAGAAGTTATTCATGAGTAACTTTCACATGAGTGACTTTGCACTTCTTTAGCTCCTTGGACAGTACTCCAGATATACAACAATAGGTAATTAGGCATTTAAGTAGAAATGATAGAAGATAACGATAAGAGATCATTGGGAAACCAACGTGTTTTCATTTCACAAAAAATTGCTGTTTGAAATAGCAGGTTCCTGAAACTTCCAAAAGTTCAAATTTGCTCCAGTGTTAGTGTGATGCTTATTTTCTTGTGCACATGCACATACACACACATACATACACACACATACATACTCACACACATACATGCATATACACACAGGAACCCTGGAAACATGGGACTATTAGCCAAAACATCAATTTTGTTGAAATATAAGATTCAGACTAAATAGAATTGGTTTTAAGTTAAAACTAGCATCTCAGCTGCCAATTACTGACTTTTATCAGTCGAATCTTCTGCTTTATTTCACATTAGCAGGGAGTGATGTCAATAAGAGATTACTTATGCCCACTGTTGCTGCAGAAATGAAGAGATGAGTTAGGCCCTAGGTCAGGTGTAGTGACAGACTTAGTAGACCTCTGTAGTCAACTTGGAATTTCTGTTGTATTCAGTATGGCAGATCAAAACAGTTTTTATATTTCTTAGAATCAAGAAAACTTTTAGTAACAGAGAAGGTTAAATTATTTTTGTTCTTTTGGTTACTACTTCCTGGTCCTAAAAGATTTTCTGCTTGTCTGTCTTTCACACAGTATTAGGATTACATATGTTATGCAGAGAATGGTAAAACTGACACTATAAAAATATCACCATGTTGACAAATATTTATAATGAGATCTGAGATTAGAACAGTGGAGGTTTATGAAATTTCAAGAAAATATTTCTGCTCTACTGTCCATTGGGAATAATAAGGCATCAATGCCTGGTAATTTTAGTAGCAATGTATAAACTAAACAAGCCAAGACGAGATCAGAAAAGCACCTGAAAGACTGCCTGAGATACATACTTGTGATGGTTAATTTTATGTATCAACTTAGCTTAGCCACAATGCTCAAATATCTGGTCAATGTTTTTCTAGATATTTTTGTGAAGACATTTGTATTAGTTAGTTTTTTTTTACTACCATAATGAAAGACCTGAGATAAGCTAACTATAGGGGGAAGAGAAGTAGATTTAGCACATAGTTTGAGAAGTGGAAGCCCAAAGAGCCACAAGTTCTGGAAGGGCCCCCCACTTGACTGTTACCTGAGGTGAATAGCAATGGTGGGAATGCGTATAGGAGGTGGGCAGGTTCTCATCTCCATTTGAAAAGTCAGAGAGAGGCTGCATGGGGCCAGAATCAGACTTTTATAACAACTCTCTTAAAAGAACTACTGAGGCCAAGGGGTCCTACAAGGACTATATTAATATTTTCCAAGACCAGTGCCCCCAGTGACCTAAACACCTCCCCAAAAGCCCCATCACCGCTACTATTACTACTACTACTACTACTACTACTACTATTACTACTACTACTACTATTACTACTACTACTACTACTACTATTACTACTACTACTACTATTACTACTACTACTACTACTATTACTACTACTATTACTACTACTACTACTACTATTACTACTATTACTACTACTATTACTACTACTATTACTACTACTACTATTACTACTACTACTACTATTATTACTACTACTACTACTACTATTACTACTATTACTACTATTACTACTACTACTACTATTACTACTACTATTACTACTACTACTACTACTACTATTACTACTACTATTACTACTATTACTACTACTATTACTACTATTACTACTACTATTACTACTATTACTACTACTACTACTACTATTACTACTACTACTACTACTACTACTATTACTACTACTACTACTACTACTATTACTACTACTACTACTACTATTACTACTACTACTACTATTACTACTACTTCTTCTTCTCCTTCTTCTTCGCACCAGGGATTGAACTCAGGGGCACTTGACCGCTGAACCACATCCTCAGCCCAATTTTGTGTTTTATTTAGAGACAGGCTCTCACTGAGTTGCTTAGTGCCTCACTTTTGCTGAGTCTGGCTTTGAACTCACCATCCTTCTGTCTCAGCCTTCCGAGCTGCTGGGATTATGGGTATGTACCACTGTTCCTGGATAGCCCCACTTCTTAAAATTTCCATCAGCTTCCACACTGCATCACTAGGAACCAAGCCTCCAACACATGGACCTGTGGGAGACAAACCATACCCAAAGTACAGCAGTAAATTTTAGATAATATTAATATTTAAATCAGTAGACTTTTGAGTCAAGCAGATTGCCCTCTGTAATTTGTGTAGACCTGAAGAGAAAAGACTGACTTCTCTGGAATAAGAGGGAATTCTGCCCTCTAACTGCCTTTGGACCTGACTGCATTGTCAGCTCCTCCCTGAGTCTTTAGCCAGCTGGTCTACCCTGCAGATTTGGACTTGCCAGTCTCTAATCAATGAGCCAATGTCTCTTTTCCTAACACACACACACACACACACACACACACACACACACCCTATTAATTCTTTTTCTCTGGAGAAAGCTGATTAACACAGAGCCAATGGCAGCTGAGTGTGATGGCCTAAGCAGAGAACATTGGCTAATGACGTGATTATCATATATCTGTCCTCTTACTTTCTTTTCCTGTGTTTAATCTTCTTTCCTAAATGGCGAGCTGCTAGAGGTCAGTGGGAACAATATCAAAGGTCTGGTATGAATAATGACTTTGAAGGAGAAGATCTTTTAATCCTTATGATTAAAGCAGTCAGAAGGAACTTGAATGCAAAAGAGGTCGCCTTGTCATACAGATTCCCATCTCCACTGGTTATTAGAAAGGCACTTAGAGGCTGCAGACATCCCGTGGAAGCACACTAGATGGAAAGTCTAGACTTTGCTCTTCAGGAGGTGCATGACATTACATGGCTTTTCCCATTTCTCCATGCCTCCGTTTCTACTTGTTGATTAATCAAGATAATAGAATTTCCTGTGCCTAGGAAACTGGGCAAAGCTAATCTGTGCCATTGTAAGCCAGGATAGTGGTAATCCGAAATAATGAGAAAGGGGCATACAGGTACATAGGGTAATAATGTCAGATTCATTCTACTAGCCTTCCTACTCCTATGCCTCCTTCCCTCTCTTCACTTCCGTCTACCTAGTCCAAAGTAACTCTAGTCTACCCTAGCCCCTCCCCCTCATTGTGAATTAGCATCCACATATCAGAGAAAACATTAGGCCTTTGGTTTTTTTTGGGATTGACTTATTTCATTTAGCACATTCTCCCAGCTCCATCCATTTACTGGCAAATGCCATAATTTCTTTCTTCTTTAAAGCTGAATAATATTCCATTGTGTATATATACCACATTTTCTTTATCCATTCACCTGTTGAAGAACACGGAGGTTGGTTCCACAGTTTAGCTACTGTGAGTTGAGCTGCTATAAACATTGATGTGGCTGTGTCACTGTAGTATGCTGATTTTAAGTCCTTTGGGTATAAATAGAGCAGTGGGATAGCAGGGTCAAATGGTGGTTCCATTCCAAGTTTTCTGAGGAATCTTCATACTGCTTTCCATAATGGTTACCAGCAATGTATGAGTGTACTTTTTTCCCCCAAATCCTTGCCAACATTTATAATTGCTTATATTCTTGATAATTGACATTCTGACTGGAATGAGATGAAATCTTAGAGTAGCTGGACATTACATTTCAATAAAGTGTGTTTTGAAAGTGCATATACTCAGTGTTTTAAATATTAATATATTTTTTTCAGTAGGATGCTAAAGTCTTGCTGTGTCCTAAGAATAAATAATCAAAACAACTTGTTGGGGCTGGGGATGTGGCTCAAGCGGTAGCGCGCTCGCCTGGCATGCGTGCGGCCCGGGTTCGATCCTTAGCACCACATACCAACAAAGATGTTGTGTCCGCCAAGAACTAAAAAAAAAAAAAAAAAAAATTAAAAAATTCTCTCTCTCTCTCTCTCTCTCTCTTTCTCTCTCTCTCTCTCCCCTCTCTCACTCTCTCTTAAAAAAAAACAAAACAACTTGTTGTTAGCAGTTCCCTTCACTAGTTTCCATGAGAAAATTAGATTCCCATTAAAGGCAAACAGAAAAGGTGGCAAAGATAGGCAAAAGAAAGACAAGCTTTTTGGAGGTGCATTAACTGATTTTCAGTACATCCACCTAAATTGTATTTTAGAACTTTGATGCTAATGCTTATCTCAGGACTGTAGTGAGGTGGAAAGGTTATATTTGTGAAGGTGCTTCTTGATATTTGTAAAACCTTGAAGGAAAAGTCACATAATGGTTGTACTGCCTCTTTATAGATCATAAAAGGAACAAATAATGTCTTAAAAGTGCAGCTTCCCAGGTCCCAGTCAGAAGACGGAATCATTTAGTGTTTTAATGAGGCATTGGGACTTCCCTCTCTTTACAGATCATCCACTTGCCTACTTTTAATATCAAGAAGAAAAGGATAGATAGAGTTTCACATACATAAACAGGTATTGGAAACAATAAAATATACAACATGTCCTGCAGATCCCCTTTGACCAACTATTTAACAAAAGAGCCAAGTCCCAAATTAATGAAGTTATTTTTTTAAGTACCCAAGTTGCTGAGGGGCCTTTATATTGAAGATGTGTTGGTCACTAGGGCTGGATATCAGTATATCTCAGTATTCTTTTTTGGCCATTTCATATTCCTGACATTTTTTTTCTACTTTCCTTTTGCAAATATAAAGAAATACACCATTTAACTCCAGATTTCTATTGCATGAAAATGCTGGCTAGAGAAGGCAGTTCACTGGTAGCTCATTCAGTATTTCAGGTTACAGAAATGCTGTGCACTGCCTGCAGAGGAAGAGGCTCTCAAGAAGAGCTTCCTTTACATTGATCGAAGCAGGTGTTCTCTTTCAGTCGTCAAGTCAGCTCCCTTCTGAGAATCTCAGATAAGTGGTCCAAATTACATCTAAGGAAAATTTGCCACAGCATAATTACTTTTCATCAGGGTGCCACAAATAATGAAAGGAAAGGAACACTGGGAGTACATTGTAGTCTACTTAATCACCATCATTTTAAAGAGCTGATGTAGAATTCCTTACTTCAAGACAAATTGTATAGCTTTGGTGGTAAATTAGGCATATTTTCCAAACACTAAATTATATTTCTTCTAATTTACATTTGGCTAAGAAAAGCTGACTAGCATTGGAATATAAGAGATAAGGTTTGCAGCTGCCATTTTCAAATAGTGCATTTCTGTCTATTCTTCAATAGCTTCCTGTGTTTCTATTCACATTGAATGAATCCCCTTCTTTATCTTTCTTGGTGAGATAAATTTCATAGGGCTGCTGTCTTTGCAGGATGCTGGCCGATTCCTTACTTCACCTTGCCTCTCCCTCCTGCATTCCCCCCACCCCACCCAAGAGCTAGACTTGCAGAGAGCAATAGATGATTAGTATGGGTAGAAATAGTAAAGATTTGCCTGATGATAAACCACTGTCCAGCCTATGAAATCCTCATCAACAGAATTTTATGTAATCCTTCTCTGTATTTAGAATTTGGGAGGAATTCTAGAATTGGATAATTTCAGTTGAGGCACAGTGGTACGTCTGAGACTGATAAATTGAGGTTTGATTACAAGTGCAAACACTGAATAGATATGGGGAACATGCTTAAACTCTGCATGCCTTGGTTTATTCCTCTATAAAATTAGGAGAACACCAATCCTATAAGGATCAAATAGCTTAGCAAGAACATTTTCAAGGATCGTGCTTGATTAATAATAGTAATCATAAAGGAAAGTGAATGTTTTTGAGAGGGTACATAGATTATTCCCCTCACATGAAAACATCTTTTAACCAGGGTTAAGACCTTCAGCTCAGCTGTTTCTCTTGTTGATCTCTATTTCTTCCCCACCAGTGGCTCTTCTGCAGTGCTCACTGTTGGTCCTGAATCATCAAGAGCCCCCCACCCCGACAGTGTCTTGCTCTTTGCACCCTGTATTTAGTGATTGTTTCCTTTCTTCCTTCAGGCAACTAACTAGATGAAATAGAAAAGCCATTCATAAAATAGGCCTCGAAGGTGACATATTTTTTCAACCCTCTGAGGCACACAACATACTGATTCCATTTCTAGTAGAGGAATCCTGGGCACTGAGAGGTTAAGTAGCCTGCCCAAGGTGACAGAGCCAGTGGAGCTGGGATTCCAATTTAGGCATCCTGGCTCCAAGTTGTTGCTCTCAGCCACCTCCCACCTCCACATACCATCTGCATGTCATTCTGCAAGAGCTGGGAAGGTTACTATTTCAGTCCAGTTATCTCTGTATGCACATTAGAAATAAGAACCCAGGAGACTCAAGTGACTTTGCTAAGGTAATGGGCATCATTGACAACTGAGATTATTCTATAGATCACTTAATCACTGCCGCTACCGAGGACTTAATGAAATGCTTCAATTTATTCTTCACAAACACATAAAATTCTTTTTTTTTGAGAGAGAGAGAGAGAGGAGGGAGAGAGAGAGAGAGAGAGAGAGAGAGAGAGAGAGAGAGAGAGAGAGAAAGGATTTTTAAAAATATTTATTTATTTATTTTTTTAGTTTTTGGGTGGATACAACATCTTTGTTTGTATGTGGTGCTGAGGATCGAACCCGGGCCGCACGCATGCCAGGCGAGCGCGCTACCGCTTGAGCCACATCCCCAGCCCACATAAAATTCTTTTAAAAATGAATAATCACCTCTAATTTTTCCCTTTAAATGTATATTTCTATAACCAATTTCATTTTAATGGAACAAATATAGAGTTTGATTTTTAAAAGGTAGAATTTTAACATTCTGTTAGGCAATCCCCTATCAAGCTGCCTTTCTATCTTCAGCTCTGACCTTTTTCCCAGGCTCTAAATCAGTAATTCTTAAGCCTCAATGTACTTAGAATAAGTGATGCTGCCACCACCCCACTATCTGAGAAATTCTCATTCATTGAGGATCTGGTAGAAGATTTCAAAAGGAAACTCCAAGATCCTACTGTGTGGCCAGGGCTGTGAAGCACTGCTTTGCAATGTCATTTGATTTTGTCTGCCTAGAGTGTCTACCTGCATTAACAGCTCAGATTTAAAATACACCTGGCAGGAAACCTAACTGATGTTTATGATACACAGGATATAATCAATAAAGATGTGGCCACATTTCAACTACAAACAGAACTTGATAATTGCAGACGAACTGTACTAACAGCTATAATATTCAATCAGTTTCACATGAGTGAGACCTTTGGATTGACCTGCAGAGCTGCAGAACCAAACTGACCAAGAGTCCAGGATTCTATGAATCTATATGGCTCAGATAGAGGTGGTTTTTTTCCTTTTATGTAGCTGTCATGCTGGGAGGGATGAAGATGGAAGAAACAAGTATTTTGAAGAATTAGGTTTGCCACCATTCTCCACCTACTTACAAATATATAATTATTTAAAATAGAAGACTTTGGAAAAGCAATCATGTGTAGAATAACTTAGGATAGAAAGAGATCATCTACCTATGAGAACAAATAGAATAAAAATTACCAGGGACTTGAGACAGTCTAATTACTAGTATTGCACACTAGACTCATCTGTAAGTTTTCTGGCAGTTAAGGCAAAAAAGGAAACATGTTGAGTTTAAAAACAGCTTTCACATTTGTCTGCAGATAAAATTGTTATTTTTTTTAAAGCTAAACTCAACCAATAATTTAATGCAATTATCCTTGAGATAACAGTTGAAATTGTCTTCACCAAAATTTGCTGAAGTCATAGAAGTGCAGTTAGTGGATGGTAGTTGAATGGATAAGCTAAAATATTATGAGCTAGTAAAGCCATTTCTGCAGTGGATCACTCATTCTTTTATTCCTTTAATCACTTATTTGCTTTTAACTCTATAGTTGGTACAATGTTAAGTTCTGGGGAGATGGTGGTGAATAAGGGGCTCTTCTTTTCAGGGAGCACTTTAAAGGCAGAAATGCTCAGGAAAACCAGCAGTTCAGAGCAGAGGCAGGAGCCTGAACTAAAGATGTATGATTGTTTGAACATACTTTTGTCAAAGGTAGGTGCTAAGTTTAAACTTGCTAAGTTTAACAAAGATAGGTGCAGTTGATATGAGATGCCATGGGAAAACAGAGAAGGAGCCACTGGGGGATCAGGAAAGATCACAGACTTAATCGGATACATAAGCAGTGCAAATGCATGCCAAGAGTCAGAAGCAGAAGAAGTGGGAAAACAGAGTGTGTGGAACTTTTGGAAAATTAAAAATATCCCCCCCTAAACTGAATGGTGGGGTTTATTTGGTAATGTGGAGTTAGAGATTCCAAAGGGTCAAGGGTTAGGTCGAAAAATGGGAAAAATCACTTCAGTATTTATGTAGTGGAATCCCATGATTTGTGTTTTAGAAAGATCACTGTAGTTAAGTGTGGAAGGAAAACAGACGGGGAGTCACTTAGGAGGCTGTGGGTGTGATTCACTGCTTCCGTGTTAAGGACCTGGAGGAAAGCACGAGATTAGGGAAAGAGCCTACAACTAGTTTGGAGATTGGCTTGTTTGACTAGTTCATGACTATGGGGAGGGAGGAGGGAGGAAGGAGGAGCCAAGTCAAGTTTCCTGGCTCTGGTGCCTGGGTTGCTGGTGGCACAATTCATGGAGATCAGGAACAATAGAGGAGAATCCCATTTGTGGGTAGGGAGCAAAGAGTGGAAGGTGGTGAGATGAATTCAGTTGATCCTTATGGGACATGCAGTGAAGAATTCCCATACAGTTGAGATCTGAGCAGAAGGCAATAGATTTGGAACTCACCAGCATGTAGATGGCAGCTAAAGCCATGTATGTCAGTGATCATCAAGTGATATGTAAAGAAAGAGAGCTTGGAACTCTGAGGAACACTCACACTTAGAAGGCATAGAGGAACACAGAGTTTATGAAAGTAAAAATAAACTAGGAGTATGCGGGGGTAATAGAAATGGTAATAGGATGTATATAAACCACCTCCTAATGTAATTTGGAATAGAAATAGAAAGAAAGTGTGCATTAAACTGTCCCTGTGAAATGGCAATCATGCCAGGAGGGACTTGGTAAGGTGATGGGTCTCTGGCTGGTATGTTCTGATTTTCGTTCATTCTTTTCTTTTCCTTTTTTTTTTTTTTTTTTTTTTTCTGGTGATGCTTGGGAATTGAACCTACAGCTCTGAACATGTAGGACAAGCAATCTGCCACTGAGCTACATCCTCAGCGCTTTTTATTTAATTTTGAGACAAGGTCTGTCTTTGTTGCTGAGGCTACCCTTGAACACACAATCCTCCTGCCTCAGCCTTCCAAGTACTTGGAATTACAGGCGTGAGCCACCATGTCTTGCTGAGAAATTTCTTAATAGGGACCTAAAATAGTTTATATGGTTCAGTGGACAGATTTAGATATCAGATGTATTTCAAAATTTGAGATCCAAACTCTTCTAACTTACATGTTATCTTTACACATTTGAATCCAGTTGTGAATGCAGAATGAATTTCCTCAAAAATCTTGGAAACAAGCACTTGGATAAAATGAGGTGAAAATGACAATGTCCCAGGCTAAGAAACATGGAAGAGATGATTTTAGTTGACAAAAATTTGAGGCTACTTTTTATCAATTAAGCACTTCACTGAACAGAAACTAAGTGTGCTCAGCAGAATGTATGATCTTAAATAAAACTATCCTGAAGGGCTGGGGATGTGGCTCAAGCGGTAGCGCGCTCGCCTGGCATGTGTGCGGCCCGGGTTCGATCCTCAGCACCACATACCAACAAAGATGTTGTGTCCGCCGAGAACTAAAAAAAAATAAATATTAAAAATTCTCTCTCTCTCTCTCTCTCTTTCTAAAAAAAAAAAAAAAAAAAAAAAAAAACTATCCTGAAGTTCTTGCTAGGATGAATCAACTGCTGATAGGAGCACCATGTAACTGAATGCACCCTCAGGGTGAGTAGGGTTATTTGAGGCTTACCAATTTAAAAATGATGATTTTTAGTTTGGGTATGGTTAGTGCTTAATTTTCCAAAGGGAATTTTATTAGACTCTATGTTTAACTGCTTGTTAAAGACCTTTTCTTGTTAGGAATAACATAAATCAAGTTTCACTGATAGCTTGATCTTTTTTGCCTTATTTGTGGACCCTTAGCTTGCTGGATAACCTTTGGATTTTGTACGTCCTTGAAAGCCGTAGTCACACTGTGATTTCTCTCTGGACACCATGGAGGTACCCTGTGTACCCTGACTCCAGGCTGAATGGCAGAAGCAAAGCTCCCCGGGGGACTTTGTCAGTCCCAGGATTATAGTATTCTTAGTTATCTCTCCTCTGTTTCTGCCATCATGACTATTCACATTTCATAGGGGGGAGGACACATTATTGTTTGTTTTTCTGGAAACTTACCCACTTTCTGACGTCCCTGACCACAGCACCACTAATTGCATCAGAGTTCCCAACCATATACATTCCTTGGTGCCCCATAAATTTCAAGCATTATGTGTAGTTTCCCCAATTTTCAACATCCACTTATAAAAAAATCTTAAACTGAATATTTTATACAACACAAAAGGGAATTTTAGGTCCATATCAAAATGCCAGTGTGTACCATAAATAAGGAGAAAAGAGAAATATTTTACAACCAAGGAAAGTCATTATATAAACACAACCATTTTGTTTCTAGCAGATTCTTCACTAAGGAATCAAGAAAGAGGACTAAAGAATTTAAAAATTTTCCTGCAATTGTAGAATTTTTAAAAACAGCCTCTGCATGATTAATATTAGACCTGTAATATTAGTATCAACAATGGAGATGTGATGCTTGTCTCTTTGTTTGCTGTAGAAGCAGGATCCCGTTTCATTGACTTCCCCACTGTACCTGAGCATTTTGAATGGTATCAAACCACTATGACACATATTAATAGCCTAATCTAGAGTAAATTATTAGAATAGTTGTTGCTCTTCAAAGTGTGGTTCACAGCACTTCTATTACATAGAAACTTGTGAAAATGCAGAATCTCAGGCTTCCACTTAGGTTTGCCGAATCAGTATCTGCATGGTAATGTGTTCCCCAATTTGTCTGCACATTAATATTTGAGAAGCAGTGGTCTAAATGAACAATAATCATATTTATTTCTAGAAAATTATAATGAAAAAGTCTATTGCTCAAAATATTTAATAGAATCTTTACACCAGGCATTTTTTATATTTCACTGAATCAGATAATTAGCTGCAATGAAGAAGACATTAGCATTTTTTTTACAGAGAAGAAAAATCGTGATTTTTTTTCCATTTTCCAACTGTTTCAGTTTCTAAATTCATTTTTGTTCTACAGTTGATTTAAAGATCCATAGATCTAAAGAATTAATTTTTAAAATGTCTCTTTAGTGACTTGATTAAGTAAATAAATCTCTTTAATTGTGTACCATTTTGTCTATAGTAGGTATTTCCTTGATATGAGTTAAATTTAATTGATGAGCTACACATCCCACATACAAAGCTCTTACATTAATAAAATTCCATCTTATTAATATTTCACTAATAGAAATAAAGACTGATGGAAAGGAAAGGAAGTTTAAAATACCTTGATATCATCCTGCTTTGGGGCATATGGATGCCATTAGCAAGATGCCCAGTAAATACAATGTTGAATGAGTCTAAATTTTGTAAAGATACGTAGTAGAGAAACAGATATTGGCTTTCTTGAATGTGAATCTGGCTGGAAAATGTAGATTATAGTGTCACATCAGTAGATGTGGAATTGCTTTTGACTTTTCCCTCTCCCTTGGACATTGCACAGTTAACGTGCAGGTACAAGGTTTGGAGGGGATGAATACAGTGAGGGTGCAAATAGAGAGGAGTGGACACTACCCATGGAGTCCACCTTGAAAGTGTCCACTCCTCTCTATTTGCACCCTCACTGTATTCATCCCCTCCAAACCTGTACCTCTTTCTCTGTAATTTCTACTGCATCTCCTGCCCAATCCATTTTCCACATAATACCGGAGTCTCCTTTTAAAACTCTAAATTTTAAAGTCCATGTCACTGTCTTCTTAAAATTTTTTCAGCGATTTTATATTAGTATGCGGATTTCCTAGCATGTCCCTAAGGTGGTAGACATTTTAATCTGTCTGATCCCACATTCTTCATCATTTGTCTTGCTCCATGTCTCTAGGTTTTTTTTTTTTTTCAGTTCCTGAAGTATACCTGACTCTCTCACCATAAGGACTTTGCCTATCTTGCTCCTTTTCCTATGTCCAAATTCAGTTATAATGTCACCTTTTCAGAGAGGACCTTTCTAATTGAAATATTGCCTCCACCTGGTTCTCTTCTTTACCCTTCTGCTGTTGCCCTCAAGAGCATGTTACTGCCGCAGTCCGGCTGCAGCAAAATATCTGCCGCAGTCCGGCTGCAGCAAAATAACGGGGGAGGGTGACGAGCAACTTGTGTAGATTGATACAGCAGGAGTGGGAGCCGTTTATTGTAGGGCAGGAGCGGTATATATACATTCCACACAGCTTATCTTAATTAACATAAACTAGATACAGCAGTCAACCAATAAGGAATCTCCACACTTAATGGCTTGCTGGTGTTACTTCACAAACCACTCCCTCTGGCAAAATGCCAGGCGCCATCTTGACTTGTTTACAGACCCTAACATGTTACCAATGAACTCTATAGATTTTGTACATTTTGTGTATTTTTCCTCATCCTCCTCAAATGATGTGGGCTTGGGGGAGGATTGTCTTGCTCGCCACCAATGGCTGAGCACCTGGCAAGAAGCAGGCATTGCTCCATGTTTGTTGAACGGGCAGGATGACTTTAGGACAAATATGAAAATTCATAAGTTGAATCTTTTATTACTTCTTGGATTTCTTGTGGTTCCAAATTCATTATGCAAGTGATTGATTTTAAACAAACCCTTCCAAGTTCATTATGTGAAAAAATTTTAAAAGATGGCATTTTACTCTTTTAAGGAATTCTCAGTTCTAGAAACAACATACCAAAAGGATATGTTAATAGGATCAAAAAACATATCAAGGTTACCAGTTGAGGCTGCAGGCCTAGTTATTTGTCTCAATATTTGTATCACCTGTAGTTGACCTTAAGCAAACAAAGTGTGCTAGTGGTCCTCTTTACCACCATAACTTCTTAGTGTGACATATAAATAAAATTCCAGGGCAACAACTACTTGAAAATAAGAAGACCTCTTTGGACTCAAGAGGCTTACAAAGTTAGGAGCCTAACTCTCAGCTATGAATTTGGGACGGGAAATTCCTTTTATTTACATTTCAGATGATGTCTCAATTGAGGCCCATTCTCTGAAATCCCATGTAAGGGGCTCAGTCAACACTATAGTCCATTTATTAAAACTGAAAACCAGGGGACTTGAGAATTGAGTCATGAGATCAAGAAGGAAGCCTGAATGGGTTAGGGCTTCAACCACATGGGAGGTGATCGGGGACAGGTTGAAGGACATGAATGAAGGACAGAAGGAGGGTACCATTGTGACTAAGAGAACAGTTGGGGCACCACAATCAAATGGTAATGGTATTTGTAGAATTACAGGCATCAAGACAAATGGTGAAGAATATCTGTTAGAATGCTTCCAGTACACCTGATCTACTCATCCCGAAAGAGTCTGGTTGGGTGCATTTTAAGCCTGGATGTTTAAACCTACTAGTCTGCTTGGACTGTCATAACAAAGTGGTTAAATGGTTGGCCCACATGGTAGAAATATTTTGTTTCACATTTCTGGATTCTGGGACCCAGGTTTCTGCAGGGCTGAGGTTTCTGAGGCTGTGAGAGAAGAATCTGTTCCAGGCCCCTCTCCTTGCAGTTGTCTTCTCCCTGTTGTCTTCACATTATCCTCCCTCAGTGTCTTTATCCAAATGGACAGCTGTCATCTTAGGATGTCCTGATGACCTCAGTTTGACTTGATTACTTCCATAGAGACCCTACCTTTAAATAAGTCTATACCCTGCAGAGCCGGGAGTCAGTTTTCAACACATGAATTTTGGGAGATGCAAACCATAAGAGGGCTTCATGATTAATTTAATTACATGATATTTAATAATATAGAAAGTAAAAGAACAGTATGTCAAAAATTGTTTATTTCATTTGGCTATAAACTACATAGCATATCTAAAAACGATATAAAGTAACTGCATTTATAGAAATTAGCGTGTGCTTTATATACACCATAGTCTACCACTATAATAGAGCTATGTTTTAATAAAGAAGCTAATTAGTTGGGCTGGGGATGTGGTTCAAGCAGTAACACGCTCTCCTGGCATGGGTGCTGGGTTCGATCCTTCGCACCACATAAAAAATAAAATAAAGATGTTGGGTCCACCAAAAACTGAAAAATAAATATTAAAAAATTCTCTCTCTCTTTAAAAAAAAAGAAGCTAATTAGTATAACTCTCTAAATTGGAATTTGTCTTGGAGCAGTTAATCAGCCTTAACCATAGCCTGGTAGAAGCACCCTTTTGGGGTAAAGCCATTTAACATTAACAACTTAACCCTTGATGTTAAGAGGACACATTTTTAGCAGAAGGCGCTATCTAATGTGTGCTAATGAAGCTTGGAGTTTACTAGAGGTTGATTTTAATTTTTCTTTTGCTTTCCTACTAATGGGATCTAAATTATAGGACTGATAGACTTTTTCTTTATTCATTATTTAACAGCCAGTTCACATTTTAATTTTATATTTAATTGCTCATAATAAAATATTAAGTAAGGTAAATGTAGCACAATGATCCAAATTAGGAACTGTGCTTTAAATTTATCCGTTTTAAAAAATCGTGGTCCCTTGGTGTGATAAGTAAACAAAAGCCTATGTTCGTGCATTGGTTTCATCAGTCCTGTGGGTTTCCTAATAATTTTTCTCCTATGGACACACGAGAATGCTAATTTTCACCTTTAGGAAAAGGTTATTCTGCCACTTCTCATGGTCATTAGTGATGGCACCTCTGAAGCAGAGTCCATGTAATGGACTTGTCTCCTGGTATCTCTTGCCGTTTCCACACCAGCGCCTCCTGTCAATACCCTGCAGTGTTTTTTGCAAAGTGCTTGGTTGCTCATTCTGTCTGATGTCCTCATTATTGCCAGTGAGTCCTCCTTTGACTGACAGCTGAGGTGGAGCAAGCAGCTCTGATTCATATGCTTCAGTAGCTGTGGTACCACAGGCCTCTGCCTGACAGGTGAGGCAAACGGTGTAGTATTGTGATGTGACTACCTGCAACCACAAATCAGGATTCACTCAAATGAATTAAATTGATTTTGATTTGCAGTTCAGGAAAGTAAGGTTCCGCAATGTCAGCCATCCATTTCTTTCCCCTGGTCCTTAGCTTAGTTTTAATATTACTAAGATGGATTTTTACTTCAGTCTAGATTGGTTGAATCACAGCAGACATAGTAAAAATTCAAGCTTATATTTTTGTTCTACAAAAGTTTATGCTTTGTTATGGTACTGGGAATTGAACTCAGGGACACTCTACCACTGAGTCACATCCTCAGCCTTATTTTGGATTTTATTTAAAGCCGGGGTCTTACTGAAGTTGCTTAGCACCTCACTTTTGCAGAGGCTGGCTTTGAACTCGCAATCCTTCTGCCTCAGCCTCCCAAGATGCTGGGATGACAGGCGTGCACCACTGTGCATGGCCAAAAGTTTATTCTTTATTATTATTTTTTTTTTTTTTGTAGATGGACACAATACCTTCATTTTATTTATTTATTTTTATGTGGTGCTGAGGATCAAATCCAGTGCCTCACGTGTGCCAGGCAAGTGCTCTACCACTGAGATAAAACTCCAGCCCCCCAGAAGTTTATTCTGAATACATGTAACTACATTAAATATTTCTCATGGTTCACAGGTAGATTTAGTGTTGACTTTTTAGAAGACATGAGTTCAACACATGGATACACATTTTCTCTCTTAGAACTTTCTCAAAACAGGTTCCCATTCCTTACTCTCTAGGAATCATTTGCAGCCTTGAAACTATTTTTGGAGAAAGGAGTGGACCTCACTTCATATGCACATGTGTAGAGCTAAGCAAGTCCATTTCCTCTCATCTCCAGATCTATACTGCTTTTAAAAGGTACTGATGTCCATATACTAAGCTTCTCTGACAGGCTTTTTGGGACCTGCCAGGCTAATGGTCCTGAAATCTGTCTCTATAGGTAAACTGGTTTATTTCTAAAAACAACAAACAAACAAATTAACCTAAAAGACAAACAATCCACAGAATCACAGACCTCACTACAGAGCTCCTTTAACAATATCTCTTGGATGGATCCCGTTAATAGATGCTTTTATACAAGTACCTTGTGTGACCTGAATGTAAAGCCAGGTTTGGAAACTTGTGTCTGGATTGACAGTGTCATTATCCATTTGGTGCAGTGGTTCTCAGACTTTTCCAAATAATCTATAGTATAGCAGCCAGAAATCTCTGATAATCTATGGCAAATTATCCATAAAATACTTCTCTGGAGGTTTTATAATATAATTTGCAATAAAATTGTAAGCTATAACTTTTATTCCTTTATTACATCTTTGAATTTTGGTGTGTCTTGCATTAAAACTACTTTAACAGAATTTTTATTCCCTAAATCTCATATTTCAACAAGCTTTTTTTTTCACCTTAAAAATCCTGATATTAAAAATTGTTTAAAGTACTGCTGACATCCAGAAGAAGATGAAATAAGTAAAAATGGTTTTTCAGTGGTGTTAAATTATTCTCTTTTCAATGGATAAGTAAAAATTAATTACTGTTTAGAAAGTACATCATACATCCTGTTACCTCTAGCGTATCATACAACTAGAAATATAGTCCCTTCCAGTAGAGAACAAACTTAAATAGGATGCACAGAAAGGGCACTTCAGCTGTCTGTTAAGCAGAATCCACTGATTTGTGAGTTTCTCACAAGCTCCGTTGTTACCTCCATGTTCCGTGTAGTAGCTCAGTACAATTCCCTTTATTAACTTAACTCTCCTTTCTTGAATAGAGTGTTTTTTTTGGGTCTGTCTTTAGTTATCTGTCTCCTAGGTTCATTGCATTTTATTTTAGAAAATCACTTTATATTTGTTAAGTATGGTCTGAATTCTAGTAAATGTGGAGGAAAAGTCAACTATGTTACGAAAAATCTGGAAAGACCTGACACAGAAACTGGAGATTTTTTGTGACGAGAATATGTGGTTGTATATTCCAAGGCTCTATTTCCCTCAGAAACGGCATGTGGGAAGTTCATGTGTTAAGGCACCAAGTTTGAATTGTTCTAAGTTTCTCTATCATTAAACAAACAAACAACAACCAAACAAATAAGCAAAAAAAAAAAAAAAAAAACATTTCAAGACCAGGGTAGAACAAGGTGGCAGAATAATACCTCTTTTAGCATCAACTTGTGACTGATTCTATGTGCTGACTCTGATTCGGGATTATGGTTTCTTACTTTAAAGACTCGGCTGTCCCAATTTATCCTTTGTGTATCTCTATAAATTATTCTTTAGCTTTTATGTAAATCTTATGTGATAAAACACCCTGCCACTTTATTTTTACATTCATTGACTAGTTAAATATTAAGGGCTACCCACTCCAAGAGTACAACATTCAAGAGAACCCTTGAATAAAATTTGGAATTGAGCTTGCCTGTCATGAACATTCACTTTTAACATCTTACACCCGTTACTGCTCAATAGGTTATATTGCTTGGCTAACTGAGGCGCCCATTTTTCTTTATTCCAGCATAGGAGACTTTAGTATGCTCAGTTAAACCTCAAAGTATACATCTGGAGCCCCAAATCCCCACCCCACTGGCATTCAGCAGATTCCTGGAGAAGTAATCTTTAAGGGATAATGGAAGGAGAGACGGACCATATAGATAGAGGCAAGTCCTGTTTTCACTCGGAAGTTTCTACTCCGAGAAGACTAAATACTCAGATAACAATATCCTGGTCAGTCACAGATCTTGGACACTTTATAAATGTTCTTGCTTGTGGGTTTTCAGTTCACTGAGTCCAAAGGAGTATCTGAGAATTCTTTGGGGTCAGTAATAAGGTGAAAAGGCCTCGGGATCCCATGCCCTCTTTCTAACACCATTACGTCTTTCCTGCGTTTCTTTTTTCTTTTATTCCTTTATTTTTACCACAGTAATCTGCAATAAGGATTTTCACAAGGAAATTTTAAAAAGAAAAAAAAAAACAAAACGGGAAATCGTCTTCTGTAGGACAATAAGGATGAGGCTTTGGAAAGTAGTGCTAGATCTTATAATTTCCCTGAGGATGAGTAATATGCACAATCAAAGATTAGCCAGGTGGCTACTCATGTTGACATCATCAACAACAACAACAACCCAAAGGAAAAGGGCAAAAAAAAAAACCAAAACAAATTAGATTCCATACTTTAAAAAAGTAGGGAGTGTTCTATACCTTGCAGCCTTCTAATGGAGAATATAGACAACAATGGAAAGTTACCCAAAGGGTCAGTATAATACAATGCAAAGTAAATGACCCAAACCAGTAGATTATTGTAAACTCACATAAACTCCAATTGTGTTGCTTGTGCATTCATGATGGTCAGTTCTATCCAAATATATTATATATATATTATATATTATAATTATATATGCATATATAATTATATTTCTTTTTTTAAAGAGAGAGTGAGAGAGGAGAGAGAGAGAGAGAGAGAGAGAGAGAGAGAGAGAAAGGGAGAATTTTTTAATATTTATTTTTTTTAGTTCTCGGCGGACACAACATCTTTGTTGGTATGTGGTGCTGAGGATCGAACCCGGGCCGCACACATGCCAGGCCAGCGCGCTACCGCTTGAGCCACATCCCCAGCCCTATATTTATTCTTTACAAAACTCCTAGGTATTAGTTATTCTTAGACTCTTTCTAAAGATGAGCACACCAAAATCTTAGAGATGACAAATACCTTGGCTTGACATCAGACAGGTTTTTCCATTGAAAATGTCATGTGAGAATCAGCATTGGAACTGTTTTCTGGCTGTGTTTATAAAAACATTATAGTGTTGTTTAGTATCTAATATTAGGCTTTTGTTTTACTCTCTAGACCCTCTCTTATATACATTGTATACATATTTTAAAATATGACCTGAGCTGTCATATTACTGTCAGAACAGCACAACTGATGAGTCACACACTCTCAGGTCAGATTCCTTCTCTCTTGAGAAATTGTTGGGAGCTCTACACTATCTTATTTTCCCATATCAAGTTTACATACTTTGGTTTACTGACATTTTGGATTAGATAGTTTGTTATTGTTGGGGCCTGACCCACACACTGTAGGATTTTATCAACATCCCAGGTCTTAATCTAGTAGGTACATATAGCATCACCCAGTGTGATGATCCAAACTGTCTCCATAATTATCACCAAATGTTTATAGAGCAAAATTTTGCCCCAGTCAAGAATCACAACTCTAAAGTCAGTTTGAAGGAACTACCTGAATAATCCTTCTGCTCAATTTCTTTCCTGCATATTAAGAATTTCAGGAAATAAATTATTCAGGCATTGTATTTGTTAGAACAAGACAAATCATGCTGTGTAACAAATAATGTTAAATGGCTTAACACAAGATGCCATTAACTCTCTAGGGAAGCTGTCCTCCTGCAGTAGTTTGATGATCCAGGTAGCTACAGACTTTTAATAGCTCAGTGTCCACACGCACTCACATATCATTACAGCAGTGAAAGAGTGTGGAGAACCATCCCAACTGTCTTACACAGGAAGTGGCACATCACTTCAGCTCATAGTTTATTGAAAAGAGCAAGTCACATGTTTGTGTGTAACTTGAGGCAGAGAGGAAGTTTGGTCCTCAATACTTGAAAAGGAATGTCTGGGAATACTGGTGAGCATCAATCATATGTACCCGTGTTATCTGATAACTATTGTCTGATTGCCTTGAGTTCCTGACAACATGATTCAAGTAAAACTTGATATACAGGACCTAACCATTGGTTCTGGACAGAATGTGTACATGTGAAACAATGAAAAACAAGATGATATGTATTACATGCAATAAATGATATGCATTAAATTTATGAATTAATTTATTAAAATACATTTTTGTGATTTTTAAACTTTATGATATTAAATCTTTCAATTAAAGAGTGTAGTAATTCTCTACTTTGTATTTTTTATTTATTTATTTTTTAATATGTATTTTTTTAGTTGTACACAGTTCCTTTATTTTGTTTATTTATTTTTATGTGGTGCTGAGGATCAAATCCAGGGCCTCACACATGCTAAGCGAGTGCTCTACCACTGAGCCACAACCCCAGCCCCTATTTTGTGTTTTTTAAATGTTCTCCAATAGATTTCATTGTTCTTTTTGGTTAAATGCATTGTTATTATTTTTAAATCAGAACTGCCCCTACCCCATTTCTTCCTGGCTATTTTTCATACGAAGAAAAGCTACTTGATTTTTGTACATTTTCCCTCTCCCAGGTTTTTTAACCTGAATAAGTTAAATACCTCACATATCTTTTGTAGTTGGATCACCTAGGGAGATGGTTCTCCAGGTGTAGCTCCTGAACTGGCAGTGTTAGCATCACCTGGGAACTTGTTGGAGTCTCAAATCAGACCTACCAATTCAGAAACTGAGTGTGGCATCCAGGCTTAAGGATTTTCAGGTATAGGATAATACTTGAAAACATGATATTATCTTCTTGTTTTTGCTCATGGTAATACTACCTTTTCTCAGCATTTAATGAAATAGTCCAATGTTGGGTGCTGATGGAGTTAATTTTGATTTTATTTGAAAGAAATTTGTCTTTTGTTAGTTTCTGGTGTTTAGCATATTTGAAATGTCCTAAACTATAAGAATTTTATATAGGGGTTTACTGGGGTGAAATGAAATCTTAGAGTGGTTTTGATTTGCATTTCTCTAATTGCTAGCAATGTTGAACTTTTTTTTTAAAGAGAGAGAGAGAGAGAGAGAGAGAGAGAGAGAGAGAGAGAGAATTTTTTAATATTTATCTTTTATTTTTCGGTGGACACAACATCTTTGTTTGTATGTGGTGCTGAGGATTGAACATAGCGCCGAGTGCATGCCAGAAGAGCGCGCTACCGCTTGAGCCACATCCCCAGAACATTTTTTCATATATTTGTTGATTGATTGTATATCCTCTTCTGAGAAGTGTCTGTTCAGGTCCTTGGCCCATTTATTGATTGGATTATTTGTTTTTTTTGGTGTTTAGCCTTTTGAGTTCTTTATATACCCTAGAGATTAGCACTCTATATGATGTGTGAGGGGTAAAGATTTTCTCCCAAGATGCAGGCTCTCTATTCACTTCACAGGTGGTTTCCTTTGCTGCGAAGAAACTTTTTAGTTTGAGTCTGTCCCATTTATTAATTATTGATTTTAATTCTTGCACCAAAGGAGTCTTATTAAGGAAGTTGGGGCCTAATCTCATATGATGGAGATTAGGGTCTACTTTTTATTCTATTAGATGCAGGGTCTCTGGTTTTATTCCTAAGTCCTTGATCCATTTTGAGTTGAGTTTTGTGCATGGTGAGAGATAGGGATTAATTTCATTTTGTTACATATGGATTTCAAGTTAGATGAACTCTAGATAGGGAAGAGGGGTTGGAGGGGAAGGGAGAGGGCACGGGGTTAGAAATGATGGTGGAATATGAAGGACATTATTATCCAAAGTACATGTGTGGAGACACAAATTGGTATGAATATACTTTGTATACAACTAGAGATATGAAAAATTATGCTCTATATGTGTAATAAGAATTGTAATGCATTTTGCTGTGATATATAAATAAAAAATAAATAAAGAGAAAGAAAGAATTTTATATTGGGATTTAAACAGGAATGAATACTTTTAGCAAATGTTTTTCAGAATTTATTGAGGAAATTATAGAAGTTTTCACCTTTAATTTGCTGTCATTTGAAATGTTTTAATGGATTTGTGCACTTTATGCATTCATGGAATAAATACGACTTGATGAGCTTATTTTAATATATTGTTAGATTTGGTTTGCTAATGCCCATTTCCTGACATTCTTGTTAATTGAATTATTTGTTTTTTCCCTACAGTTATATCAGTACTCCTTACCTTATAATAATAATAATAATAATAATAATAATAATAATAATCTCAAATCCTTAAAAATCCAGTTTCTCTTGTGCCAGATTAAGAGGTTAATTGCTTTTTAATAGTATGTGTTTTATGCAGTTACTTAGAACTCAAATCAGAACAATAGTGACAGTTGACCTCATATGTTCTCATTAGAATTTTACCAAATATCTGGCTGGGTAGTTGCCCCCGCCAAGTGGAACACGTAACCATCAAACTGAAGCATGAGTTGGGGATCACGGCTGTCATGAATTTCCAGACGGAATGGGATATTGTCCAGAATTCCTCCGGCTGTAACCGCTACCCCGAACCCATGAGTCCAGACACTATGATTAAACTGTATAAGGAAGAAGGTTTGGTCTACATCTGGATGCCAACACCAGACATGAGCACTGAAGGTAAGGATCAGAAGAGCTGCTCTAGCTTCTTGTTGAATGTGTCTCAGTCTGTCTGTCCTTGTGTCTATAATTGAATGTCTTAAATATGAATGGTATAAATGTATAAATATAAGGTTTATATTTATAATGGTATAAATGTATAAATATAATGGTATAAATGTATAAATATAAGGTTTCAGATTTAATATATTTAATGTGTATATTTTGGTGCTTTGGCTAAGATTCTGTTTAACTTGGCTTTTTAAATTTGCTTATTTATTAAATATATATTCATTGTGTATCTGCTATGTGTGTGACGTTATGCTGGTTGCTGGGAACATGACATAGAAAGAAAGGCAGGTACAACTCCTGTCTTTGTGAAGGTTATAGTCCTATAGGGATGTTGTACATTAGTAAGTAAAAATAAAAAATTAAAAATATGAATTCCTTTGTTAGGAAGATACATAGATAATACTGTGAGAGCGACAGATAATCCAGGAAGGTTTCTCAGGAAGTGATGTCTGAGCTAAGGTCTGAGGGTAGACTGGAGGAAGAGTGAGTGGCAGAGAGACTCCCAGGCAGAGGGGCCGATTAGAATTCCTGTGGCAGGAGAGGGCATGGAGTGTTGAGGGAACTGGAAGACCAATGGGGCTGCAAATGTGAGAAGGAGGGAAGACCTCTACCAGGATTTGGGCCACAGTAAGGACTTTATACTGTCCCAAAGCAGTGACAAGCAGATGAATGGTTGGGAAGCTGGGAAATGCCAAGATTCATTTTTTTTTTCTCTAGAAGTGCTCTTTGATTATAGTTGGGAGAATGGACTGAAGGTGAAGCTGGGGGGGTCTGTGAGGGGGTGAGTGAAATGGAGAGAATGTGAGAGATAACGCAGCGGAGCCAGGGTGTTGATAGGAGTCTTTATTGATTGCACAGGTGCTTGCTGAGCAGGTCTTTGTGAAAAAGGAATTGTGTGTGGCTAGGGTGTGGCCAAGGAACCAGAGACAAATAAGGCATGATTTGGACTGAATGGCAAGAGGCAGTAAGACAAGTTCAGAGTGTAGTGCAGACAGAGGTGGATGTGAGAGGAATGAGGTACATGCTCTGGAGGACTATGGCTTTGCAGCAGCCCATTCTGTGGAGGAGCACAGGGAGGCTTTGTGAATGTCATGGCATTTGGCGTAGGCATGACCTAGACAGGCAGGTATGGCTGGAGAAAGGGCAGGCTAGGGGAGATCAGCAAGGTTCATAAGCAAGGGATTTTAAAGGAATGATCTATATCTCTCAGCCTGGTTGGAGAATGAAGTAATTGTTGCAAAGGAGCCCAGGCACCTGTAGCCGAGAGAACAAAGTAGCTGATAGTATCAGCATCCTGTCAGCAGGGGGCAGCAGAGAGCTGTGGAGATGGCATGGGCTAAGAGAATTTAGGGATCCATTGTTCTGAAGGAAAGAAGGAAGGCAGGGCTGCCTAGACAGGAAACCAGGAAGTGTTTCCATCATCAGCCCTCTTCCCTACAATGCACATTAGGCATCAAACACAATACTGAGAAATTTGCATACATTAACTCATTTAATGCTTTAACAGGACTCTGGTTAGATGTTGTCATCTCCATTTTGCAGAGGAAGAGACAAGTACAAAAAGTTAAGTAACCTGGTCAGGCCATAGAACTAGAAAGAGGCACAGCCTGGATTTCAAGGCTGGCAACCTGACTCAGAACATTGCTCCAAAAACCAGACTACAAAGCTTCTCTCTGTGTTCTCACAAATACTCTTGCAGATCCTATGGACCAACTAGTTTAGTCTCTGACACTCATGACCAACTGTTGTTATGCACAGCCATGACTTGTAGGGAAGGTAGCTTATCTCCCCCAATGTCAATGGTATGCAAGGTGGGAAAACCTATCTCCCTGGCCACCTTGATCCTGTATCGACCTCAGGTGGTGCACGTGGCCAAACTGGGCCTCCTTGTGGGTCTGTGTCTGAACTGAACTATCACTGAGGTTGGAGTGTGATTTTTGTTTCTGAAGGTGTGGAACATTATTGACAGTTTGTTTTTTTTCCCTTAGTAATCTGATCCAAGGGAGCCTGATTTAGTCTTGAAAGTTTGGCCCTTTCTTAAGGAAGAAAAACATCAAAAAAGAAACTTCATTTACATAGAAGAGCGTTGGTTGAATATAGGTGATCCTTGCCCTGCCCAATTTGTTTCTCTGATTTCAAAGCAGAGAAAATTGTTAGGGTAGTATGACTAGTTCCCATGGAGCATTTTAATTTAAGTTTCTTTGATTCTGACCTGATAATATTGTTACCTGCTGAGCAACACGGTGGGGGGACAGACTGGGAAAAGTTGAGCTAACACTATGCAGAGCCTCCGTTCCCTCCTATGCACTGATCATGTGAAGGCCATGCTGCTAGGAGGTAATTTGCTTGATATTTTGGAGGTCTGCAGAAGCCTGAGGGAAAACAATCCACAAGCACACATTTTTGTTGTACTCAAATCTTTTTTGGGGTCATTGGGTCACTAGATCTGGTGCAGCCGTGACCATCTCTCACACAGAGGCAGTGGGTGGCAGCAAAATGAGACCTCCCATCGGAAACAGGTGAAACTCTAAGACTTAAAAAAAAAAGAGTTTCTTTGGTTCACTAAACCTGAAACCTGGAGGAGTAAATCAAAGAGTTAACAACCATTCCTGAGCACCGGGAAACGTTTTACCAGTAGATTAATCTATGTGGCTTCACAATATTAGCACAATGAAAGTATAGATTAGTCCAGCTGAATATTTTTAGAACTAGAGAAAAGATCCACTTGGAAGCATTTTGCACCACAGCACAATGCTGTCAGATAAAGTCTGAGAAGGGAGACAGGCTGTTAGGCTGTCCTGTCACTACTGGTTGTCACAGACCTGTTACAATCAATGGTGCTATTGATCTTACTCTGGTATACTTTGTCATATGTGGAGGGGTCGTTTAGATTTCTTTTTCATATTTTTTAAAATGTAGTTTTTGTCTTTCACTTGAGAAATGAAAATCCCCCCCCCCACCCACCCCCCGCATCCAGCACCCACTTGTACAAAACAAACCGAATCTACTCATTAAAATGTCCCTCACATAGAAAGGATTCAGGTTGAGTCTTGACCTGTGTTCCTTCAGTGCTGCGTATGACAAATGGTCTTCCCTTGCCTCCCAGATGAGTTAACGTGCATCCCGGAGTCCTCAGCAACCCCCCTGTTATTTCTTCCAGCCTGAGTTCTTTTCACTCAGCAGACTGCATTTGGCTCTGCCGTTGTGGGAAGATGCTGACTTTGGAGCCAGAACATCTGGCCGCCAGCCCCAGACCTCTTTGTGGCTTGTGATACTGGCAGGTTAGTTCCTGCACTGGGAAAGGGGAATAGTAATTTCTGCCTTACTGGAGGGTAACAATAGAATAAAGGGCTTTGAAAGTCAACAAGTTGGGATTATATGATTAGTGCCTAGTTGTAAGTTTCTACCAAAGAATGTTCTAGACGAGCTGAACCTTATAATCCAAAGGTGGAAAAGAAGATGTGCACAATATAATAATGACATTTTATGTGTCTGCCTCTGGAGTAAGAAAGGAAATGTGTGTGTTTGTGTGACTGAGGAAGGCTGAACAGTGTGCCATGAATAAACTCTTCAGGTCAACCTCAGGTAAAGCATGCCTTTGGGGTTTGAGACCCTCCCTTATCTCAGACCCTAATGCCCCAGGCTGCTCCACATTACCTGCCCAAATTCTCTCTCTCTTCTCATTCTCACAACCTTGCCTCACTCAGTGGTGCTCTCAGGATGCTATTTTAATCATTTTAGGATTGGGTTAGTCTGGAGCAGGTGTAGGTTACAGTTGGGAGAGAAGGGTCTAGCTCTGTCTCAGATCAAATAGGTACTTCTGTCTTCTTCTGTTGTTTCATTTTTGTTCATGGTTTAATGAATGTTTATTGAGCATCTACTGAGACCCAAGGCTCATTTTAAATTCCAAAGTGAGAAACACAGATGGTAGTGTGTTTTGTTTGACCTACATAGGGTTTACAGTTTTTCAACTTTGTTGCCAACACTTAAAATATGAAACATTTTAAATGAAAAGATCTGGAATTTTGCCTTATCATGAGGTATTACTGTCTTTAAGAATGGAAACTCCTTATCAGATTAAGTTCTGCATGGAGATTATATATAGGAAACTTAAAATTTATCGACTCTGATATCAACTCTAAATTGTTTAGGGTATATTATGGTGAGCCCTGATCTTATCCATCTTCTTTTTGTTCCATGGTGGGTTTTGTATTACTCTGGGCTCCCTTGGATGGGTTTTCAAGCAGGGAGATGGGCTTGGGTGCAGAGAGTTTCTCTAGGGTGGGGCAGAGGTGCTACATCCCATGGAGGATGCTGCTCTTCAACGGGATAAGAACAGCATCATGACTGGGTAAGTAGGGTGGGAATTCAGACTCACAAGATGGGGGGGAGGAAAGTATCAGAAACCAGGTCAGTTAGAGAAGGACCTCAGTTAAGATCAGAGGCTCTGAACTGTCTTGGCTGGAGTGGCCACTTAGGGAATAACTTAGGGCAACCTTCTGTAACTCTGTTCCTTCATTTAAAAATTAGGAATAGAAATGGAAGTGGCCTCATAGTTGGTAAGAGGTGGTTATAAATGAGCAGTATCACGCAGAATATTTAGTGCAGAATGCTTGCCAGGTAAAAAGGGCTCAGTATGTATTATCTATAATTAGTCAGGGCAGGGTGCAGTCTCTAAAGGTCAAACTGAAGTAGGGCTCTGGCTGAGGCCAGGTTAGGATGGGAGAGCACTCTGCACTGGCTACTTTTCTGAGCCGCTTCCAGTGACTTATGTTTGTTACTTAAATATTTGACAGATCTTAAGTGGGATTTTTCGGTGATTCTGGAAGAAGGCTTCCAGTGACTGTTACCCCATGTTGGTGAAGCCCCTGTGAAGCTGGGCACCTTTGGTGCACATGGCAGCTGACACACACCCCTCAGAAGGATGTGTCTGAAATGAGAGAGCCTCAAACTAACACGTATCCCTTTTTAACTTGTGAACAGAGCACATGCTTCTTGATAAAACCTTTTACAGATAAAAAGGAAGGGGACGGTATTACATCAATTGGGCTCTTTGGAGCAGACCTGTCCTTGGGGAACCTCTGAGCAGACGGAGGGAAGAGATCCTGGCTGGGTCTGTTGAAGACTTGGTTTGGCAGGCTGGCCACACTGGTGCCATGCAAGCTGAGCACTGGGGCTGGACTCCTGGGTTCAGCACCTTCTACTGCAAATGGCCACTGTAGTCTATTTATAGATTGGGCAATTGACAAAACAAAACAAAAACAAAAACAAAAACTAAATTAACAACATTATTTTTTATTTCCTGCCAAAGAATATAGTGTCTGGAGAAGCAGCCTTAGCAAAGAACTTGTCACCTGATGCTAGTGGTATCGGGAGCAGGAACTACAAGTGGGATTCCATTCCCACCCACCCAGAATTTCTTAGAGCAAACCTCCTTCCAACCCTGAGTAGGACACAAGCCCTGCAGTTAAGCAGGACACACGTCTCAGCAAGATCAACCAAACTAACCTAGGAGGCTTTGCCACCTCTGATCCCCTGACTCAGATGGTGAATCCACCACACAGTGCTTTCCCTAAGACCGCAGTGAGGCGCCTCACTGGCTCATCAGATGCTCTCCACACCTTGCTGCATCTCCAGGACATTTAGTACCTCTGGGAGGGGACCACAAGGAACTATGGCAGCCCCGCCCAGCTCCACCTCAGAACACCTGAAACCAGGCCTGCAGCATTTCATGAGTTAAAATTCATGGCTCAGTTTAGACACTGGGATCAAGATAGAGCATATGTCAGGGCAACAGGCCCTAGAGAGAGAGTGATGCGGCCTAAGGCACCAACACATTCCTTTCAGACTCATTCTAAACTGCTGGCTGGTGCCTGTAGCTTTGAATCTCTTCATTAGGGAGACTCACAGAACATGGTGGCTAGGCTAGACTGTTATCCTGGCTTCTCTGCAGAGTCTCCCACTCCTGTCTCAGTGTGGTGGGTGTGAAGCTGAGGTAGACAGGTGACTGAGAGGACCTTCAAGGGGAGGGCAGTGTGTGTGTGTGTGTGTGTGTGTGTGTGTCCGTCCAATTCCATTGTGTTGTGTTAGCACCTTCAGGGCACTTGTGTTTCAAGAGGGCATCTAAAGACGGAGGGCTAAATTCACTTGACTGCATTTCCTGGGGGTTCTAGATCTTGGGGTAGGTCAGCAGGTGAGATCAGCAGGTGAGGGAGGGGCTTACCGCAACTTCAGTCATTCAGTGGGATGGAAAAATGTAGGCGGGCAGGGCTCCTCGGTGTGATCCTGAGAGGATCCTTCTGGGGCCATTGTGTCCTTCTGTGGAGGACAGAGAGCACCTAGAGAACACGGAGGTATAAGTATCCATCTATAATCTGGGCTCTGTATAGTTTCTTTGTTTTATTTCTTCTCGATTTCATTTACTAAAAAACTTCAACTCACTATTAAAATCTCTCTAGTGGGAAGCTGTGATCAGAAAGCATCCAGTAACTCCTTGGATGGTTTTAGGGGGCGCCTCTGCAGGATAAGAGGAGGGAGTCTCTCAGCACTCAGCAGGGCATAGGACATCTTCTCTCAGAAGGAGAAGACATTTGGATAACCTAATAATTGAAATAGCCAGCATAAAGTGGTAATAGCTATAATCATAATTGCCCAATAACATAGAAATTGAATCAGTTTTAGTATTCACTGCATCATGGTGAAGTAAATGATTGGTTATTCCACATATATCAATTATAAGTTAGCCATTCCATTTGACAAGTGAAAATTAACATGAAATTCTAGTTCAGGTTTCATCTGTCTAATTAATGAAAAAGATTGATTCTTTAACCAATGTGGACCAGTTCTGTGTTTTACATTTATATGGAAGAACATTTTATGTTAAATGAAATTCAGGTGACAGAATATAACATGCTTTCTTTGAAATCTTCCAAAACCACTGACCAATCTCTGTGAGCCCTGGTAAGAGATGTAAATATCTATTTTGACCATGGATGACAGTTAACTTTTCTTTGGAGGGAAATTTGCATTGATAGTAAAGCCACTCAGAGGAGCAGTGACATTCAGTGAAGGTTCAAAGGGACCCACCAGGTGTCTCTGGAATGCTCTTTCCACTTGGTTATCGGCCTCTAAGCTCATCTCACCTCTGCCTTCGAAGCAGAGCCAGTGCACATGGCCGTGCCTCACTCTGCCTGGCCCTGTGTGCTGGAGGAGGTAACAGTGACATATGGAGGTCTTATGTTCACTTGTGTGTGCTGTGCTCTCTCCATCAGGCCGAGTGCAGATGCTACCGCAGGCAGTGTGTCTCCTGCACGCACTTCTGGAGAATGGACACACCGTGTATGTTCACTGCAACGCAGGGGTGGGCCGCTCCACCGCCGCGGTCTGCGGCTGGCTCCACTACGTGCTGGGCTGGAATCTGAGGAAGGTGCAGTACTTTGTCATGGCCAAGAGGCCAGTGGTGTTCATTGATGAAGACGCCTTGACCAGGGCACAAGAGGACTTTTTCCAGAAATTTGGGAAGATTCATTCTTCGGTGTGTAGTCTGTAGCTGGCCAAGCTGCCGCCCCTTCTTCCCAGTTTTCTTAAGATTCCTGAAGTGATGTTAGTAAAATGACCTAGAAACAAAAGCCCCACTCGAACTGGGAGGACTGTGGTGTGTGCTCCTCCTCCAAGCTGCTACTGGGCTGCTGGGAGTGGCTTTCCATCAGGCCTTGGGCTGTACTTTACAAAGGAAGCTGTGATTGACACAGGAGAAAGGCAGAAAGCAGCTGGGTTGTGCAATGTTGTTCTAGCATCAGACACAAAAAAAATGCATGCAGTCCCGGCTGCCTGAGGGCAGAAGGGCCCTTTGCTTCACAGGTACTGCATGGGCTGTAGCATAGATTTGTAAGGGCAATTTCTCCTTGCATTGTGATTCTTTGACATGCAAAATTAAAGATGAAGGTTATGTGGATCTCATCACTAGACTATTATATGCGTGTGTTTACACATGCATACACACACACAGCTTTTCTACTGAATTGAACTAACATTATGGTCATTTACCAAAGGAGGGAATAAGAGTCGAAACTGAACTATGACAAAAGAAGATCTCATATAGACAGAAAGCAGTGATTTTCTTGGTTTTTGTGTCCTGTTTTGTAGTGGTATAGTGTATTCCTAGGCATCTCCTTCCCTATGTACCCGAAGACCCCATGTGATAACCAAGGTAGACTAAGCTCTCTATGTGTTTTAGTTGAGTTTTAAAGCATTTTCCTAAAGTCTCACAACCAGTCAGGGAGGAGCTGGAGTTTGTAGCTCATGTTTATGTGACTCAGTGCTATTTTCCATCCAATTTTTTTTTCCATCATAGAGTAGTGACTTCAGTTTTGTTCCTCTCAGAATAAGGTTGATCCCCTGCAGAAATTTCTACAGTGAGAAATGCAGCAGTGTTCTAATCAATTACTAAAGAATTTAGGTAAGTATTTCTATTTTGTACAACCTAATTTAAGACATAGTGGGCTGTCTCAAGACTTAAGCCATAGCTCAGGAACTGTATCACAAAACAGAACTATATGAGAGGAACTGTATTACCAAAAAAAAGCCTGAAGAGCCAAAATCTTTAGGTCATTGTTTCACAGCTTGAGTCTGATCCTGGCTCAACCACCAGTTTAGTGCAACACACAGTTACTGTGCCTCCAGAACACACAATTCATTCCACTAAGTTCTACAGGAAACAAAGATGAGCAAGATTTTGCCTTCAAAAGTGTACACCTTGGAAATAGACCTGCGTTCAACACCCTAGACATTGACCTGTGTTCAACCAACCATAATACAAAATTGAGTTGTGCTCGCGAGGTAAGAATACAGGAAGAGAAACACCTTTCAATTGAGTGCCTGTATGTGGTGTGTCTATCATTTTATTCAGTTGCACCTTCATAGTACAGCATGAGGGAGGCTTCATTTTCTCCATTATTTAAATGAAGAAGCAAAAGCTAAGAGAGGTTAAGTCAGTGTCAGTTGCCACATGCAGAGTAAATGGAGTGAGAGACAAAACTAGATTTGTTTGACTCACAGTTCACGCTTTAAAAACTTAAACTATAATGCTTATTTATTTTTCTGTTTCTTCTTTCTTCCACAAACATGTATTGATAGATAAGAGAGATTCTCATTCAGGAGGTATAAAAGGGGATAAGAAGGACCCAGGGTGAGTTCCAGTAGAGCTCAGAAGAGGGGGAGATGTCTTATAACTATGACACTGCAGGGGAGGTGACATTTTGATATTTGCTTTGGGCAGAGGAGGCTAGATAGGAAACATTTTTTTTTTCTGACAGATTTACAAAATTCAATTTATAAACCAGCACTGGATAGTGGGAAGTTCAGTTCTCTTGCTAAAAATAGTTAGAAATAGTCATTGTATCCAGGAACCCATTTATAGTCATATGTGTTATATAAAATTTAATCTTAAAAATGGAATATTTTTAACTAATATACATAAGTGGTGTGTGTGTGTGTGTAAGTAAATTTCCTTAATGCCTAAGAAATACAGCTGTATAATTTCTAATTTATAATGGCCTTTTGGGATAGATTTCTTCCTTTTTTCCTTTTTTGCTCTGGTAAAACCAGTTTAAGACTATTACAGAATGTTTTAGAATAACCTCTTTTGTCCTCAGTGAATGGAATGTCTAATATATTTTGAAATCACCAGGATTTTTGGTTAAATAAAAGCATTAGAAAAAGACCTTTGTCTCTGGAATTGTTTTAATGTTATTAACTTACTCTGGAATCTAGAGAAATCAACTGGGTTTTTTTTTTTTTATTTTTTAAAGGGGGCAGTGAGCTGAGCTAAATTGTTCTTTCTTTGTTGTCCTTACTCTGTCATTAACCTAGCAAAATTGGCAATTGATAGAGGAAGTCAACAGCAGGGCCACCACAAAGAAGTGATGAAAACTTGTAAGAATGGGTCTGACAAAAATCATATCACATATGGTGTCCTTAGCTGCTTGTCATTGGCATTAACTAAATTTTGTGGGGGAGGGTGCTGGGGATTGAACCCAGGGCCTTCCACATATTAAGCACTCATCCTACCACTGAGTTACACCCCAGGCCAGCAAACTTCAATCACAGACTTCTCAAAGAAAATTGTATTATGGTAAAGAAATATCCAAGTAGGGTTGTCTTCTTTCAGACTTTTAACATTATCCTTGTTTTATTTTATAGACAAAGAAATCTGAAAGAATACACACTCTCTTCTGGCCAACATTAAGGTGTAGGTGAAAACCACTTGGTTGGGCCTAAGAAATAATGATTTAAAAATGTAGTTAGGATTTTGAAAATGATAAGGAGGTAATGGAAGGAGAGATTTGCAAATGTGTTAGAAAAGAAGTGAAAACTTGCCACAGGTGAAAAGAAAAACACCGAATAGCTAAACATGGAGTCAGATTAGAAGTTAAAACTGAAATTATCTTAAAGATTTATAAACCATCACTGGATAATGTAATTATTTTACAGAAGAGCAAAAGGCCCAGAGATATTAACTCAGTTTTCTGTAGCAAAAAAATTGTACTCCAGAGAAAGAGGGTATTTGAAAGAAGGACCAACTAGATGTAGTGTTGGCCATGGAGTGTGGGTGTATGGAGGTTTATTACTTTGCAGGAGATGAAAGAAAATCTGATGGGTGACAGAGCTAATAATAAAGGAAAAAAAAACAACTGAGGATGCTACCTCTCCTTGTAGCAAGAATGACTATAATATAGTAAAAGAAAGAGGAGCAACAATAGTACAACTTTGTTGTTTCCTTCCCTAAGCCATTATTCCAAAAGTCTTCCCCAATTCAGTTGATGAAAATGTACTTCCAGTTGCTCAGTTATTGTCTTAGTCTATTCTTCTTCTTCTTTTTGTTGTTGGTATAACAGAACACTTGAGATTAGACTTGGTAATCCATAAAAGAAAGGAAGTTTATTTTCTCTCATGATTGTACAGACTGGGAAGTCTAACACTATGGTTCTAGAATTGGATTGGCTTCTGGTGAGGGCCTCAGGCTGCTTCAATGCATGGCAGAAAGCAGAAGGGCAAGCAGAACATGTGAAAGAGGGGGAAGGGGGCCAAACTTCCATGACAGTTTAACCAATTCCTACAAAAGAGGCATTACCCCACCCATGAGGGCTTTATCCCGATGACCCAAACATCTCTTACCAAATCCCATCATGCCCCCCTCCCCAATTCTGATGCATTGAGGAATTAAGGTCACAACACATGAACTTTTGTGGAACACACTCAAACCATAGTAGGTCTTAATCCTTGGAGTCATCTGTGACTCCTCTCCTTCTTTCAAATACCTCATTTAATCCATCAGGAGAGCCTGTTATATCTATAGTCTCTATGCTTTTCCTCCTGTATCAAATAACTAGTTAGAGTCATCATGATCAGAAAACTGGATTCCAGAAGTAGATTCCGACCTAGGATTTCTGTTCTTGTTCTTCCTTCTCTTCTAGTTCCTATTACTATCAAATCTATAACCACACAATGGCAGGGATGGTCCTGTAAAAATGTACCCCAGACCATGTCACTCTTGTGCTCAAAACCTCCAGAGACCTCCCATGTCACTCAAGGCAGAGGCCAAAGCCTTTCAAGGACATATGCAGTCTGCTACCATATTACCCTTTGGGACTCATCTATTGCCTTCCATGTCATCCATTCTTCTCCACCCATGCAGGGCTTCTTGATGTCCTTTGAACATTGCAGGCTTTGATCTCAGGGCACTTGTGCTTGCAGTTATTTCTGCCTGTGCTGTGCTTTTGTTCATGTGTTGGAAGCCTGGTCCCTGATATGAAGTTGTCGAGTGGAACTTGAAGAGGCGGGGCCTAGCAGGAGGAAGTTAGTTCCTTGAGGCATCTCTTCAGAAAGGACTAATGAAGCTCTTGTGGGACCCAGGTTAGTTTTCATGGAAGTGTGCTCTAAGGTGGGTCCAACCCATGCACTTGGCCTCTAGGGAAAAAATAATTTCTCTTTTTCCACCATGTTGTGACATAGTCAAAGGTGTCCTCACCAGAGGCTAAACCTGGGGAACTGTTTGGTCTTGAACTTTCAGCTTCCCAAACTGAGAGCTAATTAAATCCCTTTTATTTATAAAATATCTTGTGTTAGGCAATTTGTTGATAAAGCCTGTAATGCTCTTTTTCCAGGAAGCCCAAAGCTTACTCCCTCAATGCTACTTCCCTAATTTACCCTATTAAAAACTGTCTGTTCCTTCCTATCCATAGTCTCTGCTTTATTTCTCTTCACAGGACTTAACATTGGCCAACATAATACATATTTTGCTTATTCATTTCATTGTCTGCATCCTGTCACTACAATATAAACCTCATAGAGTGAGATATTTATGTTTTGATTGGTGATGTACCTGTAGTGTCCATAGCAGAGCCTGGTGTATAGCATGTAGTTCAATGAGTGAAGCACAAGAATAGCTAATAGCTACTGAGAACATACAACGTTAAAGGTATTGTTTTCCATCTCTCTTTATCTCAATCTATATACATATGTGGGTATATATGTGATCATATATACATTTATATATGATTTTACATATGTAAGCTTATTTAACCCCTCCAACAATGTTGTGAGATATTATTATTCTTATTTTATAGATAATAAAACTAGAGATATAGAGAGAATGTGAAATTACTCCCAGGCAAATAAGACAGTTTCACTCCTGGTTTGGTGGTTTAAGTTTCTAATCAACCACTTTTATAAACACTGAGCATTTTAAATATATTAGTTCTCTAGGTCAGGAGTAATAGTGCACTACAGACATAATGGCTTAAAAACAGAAATTTATCCTCTGATAGTTCTAGAGTCTAGAAGTTCAAAGTGTCAGCAGGGCTGGGTCCTTCTGAGAACTGTGGGAGGGGATCTGTTTCTTGCCTCTTTCATTTCCAGCCATCTTTGGCATTTCTTGATCTGCAGAAACATCACTGTGGTCTTCATCTTCAGAGTCCTCCCTGTGTAGGAGTCTGTGTCCTTTTCTGGTTTTTATAATGATACTGACAAGTCACACCTGATTATGTTTCTCTTTTCCAATATGACATCATCTTAATTGATTACATCTGCAATGACTTATGTTCAAGCATGGTCCCATTCTGAAGTAATGAGGTTATGACTTCAACATATGTTATAGAAAACTACTTAAAGTCATGGACACTGGGAAAGAAAACCAGGCAGATTGGAAGGAGTGGAAATTTGAAAGAAAGGAGCAAGTAGAATGGGATATTTCCAATTTTCATAGGTTTATTTTGTAAAAGAGTACTACTGAAAAGTAGTCAAAGAGAGATGGAAAATTGGAACTGTTCAAATAAAAGACGATGAATTCCTGTACTGTAATTATATTAGGTAATATACCAATATTATTAAAGGAAAGACTTAGGTCAGTGAAAAATATTGCTTTCCTTGAAAACCAAAGTGGATTAAGGACTGAAGCATAAAGTCTGAAACCTTAAAACGAGAAGAAAGCATAAGAAAAAGCTCCCTGACACTGGTTTCAGTTACGATTTTTTGGATACTGAAATTACAAACAACACAGACAGAAACAAGCATCAAACTAAAAAGACTTTTCACAGCTAAAAGAAAAAAAAGTCAACTTGCAGGGTAGAAAAAAATATGTCTAATAAGGGATTAATATCCAAAATATATAAGGAACTCAAATCAGAAGCAAAAAGACAAATAACTCAATTAAAAATGGACAAACAACCTGTAAAGACATCTCTAAAGACGTATGAATAGCCAACAGGTGTACAAGAAAATGCTCCACACCATTAATCACCAAGGAAGTGCAAATTAAAATCACAGTAATAGATCACCTCACGTGATAGATGGCTACTACAAAAACATAGAAGTAACTTCTGTTACATTTCGACTTGTTTGCATTTATTTAGTTTTTATTTAGAAGAAACTATTTTGATTTCTTGGTTTCTTGCTTTTATTTGTGATTATTATAGCTTCTCCCTCATAACAAAAATAATAGTGACTGTATGTCCACTGGCTTTTACACCTTCTTCATATTGACATTATTGCAATTATAATTTTTCACATTTGTCATTTATTTTCTCTTTTTCTTTTTGTGATCCTATTTTTTTTAATGATACTTGAGATCAAACAGAGGGTCTTGTGCATGCTAGGCAGGTACTGTGCCCCTGAGCTACATCCCCAGCATTTTTTATTTTGTTTATTTCTGACACAGGGTGTTGCTCTTAGCTCAGGCTGCCCTAGAGCTTGTAATCCTCCTGCCTCAGCCTTTGGAATGAGTGGGATCACAGGTGTGCGCCACTGAGCTCAGGATCTTTTTTCTTAAGTTGTTCGGGAAGGTGAAGAAAATGTTGGTGGGGACCAAATCCTCATTGCTGGACCTACAATTACCACCCTGCCTCGTTTCTCACTTTCAGTTTCCATCATTACTGAGAAATTTAACCCGGTATTTCTCAAGGTTTCAGTGAGTGCATTAATGCCCAGCTCCCCTGCAGTCCTGTATCTCTCGAGAGATATGCTGAGCCATATATGATAGTGTTCATCTATCATGTTATTTCCAAAAACACAATCATGCTGAAATATCTTATCTGCTGGTAATCCTTCTTTACCGTCTCTTCATCATTGCAGGTGAATTTCTATCTTCAAGTTTTATATCATCATTTTTATTCATATGTCAGGAGGAATGGTGTGGTTGCCATTTTAAACCAGAATTTTCTCAATCATCATCTATACCAATGACATCCAAATCTCAATCCTCATTCTAATTTCTTTTCTGAGTGCCAGGCTCATATATCAAAAGAAAAAAAAAATTTTCCCCTGAACAGCTCTCAGGCCATCTCCCAACCTCAATACCCCACAAACTAAAGTTCTCTTCCTTTGGTCAAACCTCTCACACTTTTTCTGTTGGTCACGAAGTGGCAACCTTTCTCCCTCCCTAGTTTCCCCAGTTGGAAACCTGAATGAAACTGGAATGTTATTTTTGCCACCTGCCTTGTGTTTATCATCCTCCTCACTCCTCTGTAAGTCCTTTCAATTACACCTAAATACCTCTTACCTATGTTGTCTCTCCTCTACTAAAGTTTCCTGACTAGGCCTGAGGCATGTCTGGGTATGGAGAGTTTAGAAATCAAAGACACTGCCCTACTAAACCGAAAGGCACATTGCACAATATCCTTGTGCAGGAAAGAAGCTGAATCTCCCCCTGCTGCTTGCAGAGGACAGAGGAAGGAACCATTTTGCAGCCAGTGTGTGGGGGGCAGCAGCTGAGGGAGCTAATTCCTGGTAAAGCTGAGTCTGGCCCAAAATACAGGTTTGGCAAACCCACACTGCACGACATAGAGTGTGCCTCAGTGACCAGGAGAAAATCAAACAGAAAGATGTTTACACAGGGGAGAACTTGCTTTGGAAACCCACCTGGCTCTACCCTTCCCCCTCCAATCTGGCCGCTGGTAGGACCTGCTGGGAGAGAGATACCTGGCTGGGAGTTCGAAAGGGTGGGAGAAGGAGAGATTAAGTTTGGAGACTGAACCTGAGACCAGGAAATGTGGGGTCTGCAGGTGACACAGTGGACTAACAATTGGTTTCTCCTTCACAAGAGTGGAACCCAGGGGAGATGCTGGGGTGCAGTCTTCTAGCATGGACCAGGAATTGCTGGGCCCTGGAGGTGCTGATTTAAAATTTCCAGACCAGGGAACTCCCTGGAGCCTACCTATGCTTCAACCCCACCTCAGGCATTCTCCCTGCAGGATTCTCTCTCTCACTCCTACAGCAACCCCACCCTGAGAGTGGAGCAAACATCACGCTCCAGACAGCTCACCCAGCAATGCTCAGAAGAGAAGCTGAGAATCTTTTGACCTCCAATAGAAACAATTCTCTTACTTTTCATTGAGATTTTTTTCTCTTTTTCTAATTTCTGTTCAATTATGATCTTAATGGCTCATGGACACTTATACATATTCGTATTTGTGGGGATTGTTTTTGTCATTTCTAACATTTTGGAAGCCAGTTGTTTTTTCATGGATCCGTTTTTTGGGGAATTGGATATTTGAATAGTATATTTCAGTTTTGTTTTTTATTCTTTTATTTTTAATTTTTAAAATATTTACTTTATATCTAAATTTTTCTCTCATCTGTTTCCCTTAATTCTCTTTCTCTCTTTTCTTCCACTAAGAGCCAATCATTACTGTTCCCTCATTCATTCTTCCTTTAAGTTTTTACTTCTGTCTTCCCTCCTCTTCCCTCATAATCATCTCACCCTATATCATTTCTGTTCTCTCCCTGTTCACTTGAAATAGTAAACCCTGTTTATTATAGGCAATTGATCATATAATTTCTGTTTATTGTGACAATTAACATTGTAGACATCATAGTAGGAACTATTTGTTTTAATGCTGTATATTATTTGCATTGGTTGTTATTATTTGTCTCCCCCAAATTTGGTGAGGCGCTAGACACCTTCAGGGACACTATAAGTCTACAGAGTCTGCTGCTTCAGATCCATAGTGTTAGATGGGTAGACGCACAAACAACATGAAAAAGCAAGGGAACAAATCACCCCAAACAAACCAGGATACTCTGTTGAGAGCCACAGCCAAAGGGGCCCCAGCAAACTTCCAGCTGCCAGCAAACTTCCAGCTGCCGGCTGATGATTGGCTCACAGCGGCCCCAGCAACATCTAGCTGATTGGCTCCTCTGCGGTGATGTTCATTGGGCTGTTTCCCTGCCCTTTCAGACCATGGAGGTGCTCATTGGGGGACTTCTTTGGCTCCGCCCACGCGACCCAGCCAATCGGCCTCAAGAGCAGGAGGATTGTGGGAGGTGGTGAGGCTTGTGTGGGTGAGAGGCTTGTGGGAAGCCGGTGGTGGCAGTTGGGCCCTGAGGGTTTTTTCCTGAGGAGCTGTTTTGTTTTGGCATTTGTAGTTCTAAAAATAAAGTTAGTTTCTTTTGACAAGTGGCTCCTGAATTGTGCCCAGCCAGACTGCCGCAATACTCCAATAACAGAATCCGTTGACACCACAGTAGGAGAAATGTCAGAGAAGGAGTTTAGAATGTTCATGGCTAACCTGATCAGCAAGGGAAGGGACGATGTAAGGAGTGAAATCAGAGAGAAAATACAGGAAGTAAAATATCACTTTAACAAAGAGAGATTTTGAAAAAGCTTCCTGACTTATCTTCCTATTGCTCTTTTTTCCCCTCTCTGGACCACTGGTTATACTGCTACAGAGAAACCCTCCTGAATTTCAAACATGGTACTATCTCTTCCTTGCTCAGTATTCCTCAATGACTCCTACTTGTTCTCAGCAAAAAGTAAGAAGTCCTTAATGGGACATAGCAGGCACTTTATGACCTGGTCTATCTGGCAATGCCTCATGATGACTCTCACCTGGAGAGTTGATCCCTCCAGGCATTTTCACAGGATCCATCTTAAGGTGCTGCACTCTGATACACTACATGTGACCCCAATAGGAAGGAATTTTAAGAATGCTTAGTAAACACAGACTTTGGCACATTCTCTGGTGTTTAAGCCAAGTATGTTTTTTTGGATTCTGTGCTCAGACCTAGTGGGTGTTTTTTCCATGTTTGGAGTAATGTATTCAATGGAAGTACTATCAAATCCCTTCTGTTTATTCTCTTTTTGTTTAAAGCCTTTTAATAACTATTTCTTTTGAAATATACAATCTGCATTTAATGATATTTTCATGGCAAGAATCAGATGTCAACATAACCATGGTCCTATAAACTGTTTCATTACATTTTCAACAGATCTTCTTGAAAATTGCGTTTACTTAATCCCTTTTTAGCTTGCCATCACAGGCTAATACTGATGTCCTTTAGAAAAGAATGGTCAATGTGTTATAAATATATTGTGGATTATATTATATCACACAATATTCTCTCAGTGAGTGATTTCATGGATGATATTTCCTTTTGGCTAAGAATAAAGCACAGCTGTAATTCTTGAGCAATAAAGGAATACTTTATGTGATTATAAAGCTTAGAAATAATTGTTTTCCTGCTCTTCATAATAATTAAGATTTTGAGTACATATTTCTTGAACTGACTTTACTTCTTGTTCTCCCTTATGTTTTGACTCATTTTACTCCTTTAAGTCATATTTCTTACTTATTTTAAATTTTATTTCCATTCTGTCATATGACTAGATATAAAATATTATATTTGACCCCTTTTGAAATAAAAAGATAAATAATTATGTGCCTAAAATATTGCCGTGTTGAAGAACTTGTACAACAGAGGCTGACATAACATATTGTTGGGATAAATGTTGAGAAAGTGGAATGTCATGGGATGTCGTATATGTTTTAGGATAAAATTCCATATTTTCATGCAGATGATCTAAAAATAGAATCGTTCTTTATCCTTTGCTGTATAGACACAAATATTAGTAACCTGTTTCAGAGGTGCAGAATGGCCTCAGACCTGTGTGTTGATTTGATTGAAAGATGCAATTAGCAAGGAAGAGCTAGAATTCAGGCCACCATCCCAAGTTTCATCCTGACTAGAGACTTTACAGGTAGAGGGATGTGTATCCCTTTTCTTCTTCTGACTAACTCAGTTTACCTCATCATACTTTCTCCATAATTTATCTTAAAATCAAAAGAACAAATAACCAGATGTGACCCACCTGATCTCCCTCGATTGATTCTGTTGTGATACGTAAACATCGGCAGGTTTTGGAAAGTCATAAATAAAACTCAGCCAAAAGAGTCAGCACACCTAGTGACCAGTCACATTTTTGATGTGTGAAGAATGGAATTATTTCTAACAGAGAAAATTGCAGACTTGATAGTATTAATTAGGACTATCTTGGCAGAACTCCTTCTTGAAGTTAACACCAAGATTTAATATTATATTGTTTCCTCCAAGGTAAAGAAATTTGGTAATTCATTACTTGAAAAGATTTCTATTCCTGAACATGTAGGAAATTTTGGAGTATTATTACTACATTAGGTTGATGATTACTGTTATGGTTTGCATGTGAGGTGCCCCCCTCCCCCAAAAGCTCACTGTGGGACAAAACAAGAAGGTTCAAAGGAGAAATGATTGGGTTGTGAGAGCCTTAACCCAATTAGTGAATTAATCCCCTGATAGGGATTAACTGAGTGGTACCTGAAGGCAGGTGGGGTGTGGCTGGAGGAGGTGTGGCATTGTGGCACTGGCAAGTGGAGCTGTCTCCCTGCTTTCTGATCATCACGTGAGCTGCTTCCCTCTGCCACATTCATACGCCCCGATGTTCTGCCTCAACTCAAGCCTCGAGGAATGGAGCTAGACTTCTAGGGACTAAGACCTCTGAAACAGAGCCCTCAAACAAACTTCCTCCTTTACAACTGTGCTGGTTAGTTCTTTTAGTTGCAGCAGTGAAAAAGCTGATTAATACAATTACAAAATGGAAGAGGCACTCTTTGGAAGTTGTTAGGTCATTATATATGCAAAGCAACTGGGTAAAAGATCCATGTGTAAAATCAAGGGCGAGTAGTTATTGGAGCTGTGTGAAGAAAAATTATTTAATTATTTAGGTATTTAAATACTTTGGATCTACATGAAGAATAATAACTGACATGAATCAAAATAAGTCTATTTGCATGATGATTTTAAAGTCTTAATAAGCAAATGTCTTAGTTTACTTTGAGGTGTTTGCCAATTTTTTTCCCCAGCAATTACTTTCACAAAAATAAATGTTCTCACTAAAATATATTTTATCCCTCAGTGGCCTGTTTTTTTCAGACCAAAGAGAACTCTTTGACTTATGACATAATTTTCAATTACCAATTGCTTTTAAGGACAGCAATGGAGGATATATAAACTAAATCTACATTTTCATTATGAATCAGTTTTCCCATTCACAGCTCATTATAGAAAGGTTATAAAATATTTTGAAAAAATAAAAAAGGAGGAAACTGGGCTTAGTAATAGCTCAAGTGAGAAAAATCTAGGGCATTTAAATGAGCAAGCCACTTGCTGTTGCTGCTAAAAAGACTAGTAAAATGATAAACTCATTTATTACACACATAATTTGATCACAGAAAATACAGCACAGAACTTCAGTTCTGGGTACTATCCAATAAATCACATTCAATCTGTTCAACAAGTTTGAGGAGAATATTGATATTAAATTAGTGCTCCAAAGATATTTCTGATGTTTTCAGAAATATAGGTAGAGAAATCAAAACCCAGAGCTCTTTCTGTCCTAGTAATTTCATCTTCTGACCAATTGTGAAAATACCTAGTACCTTCCATGTACTGTGGAAGGCTTTTACTAGGTACTCACTATAGGCTTTGTTAAATGGGTGCAAGTATCAAAATACATAGAATGGCATGGAGAAAATAAGACTATGAAAGCAATAATATTCTTTAAATATTTTGATGGACTGGTATATAAGTAAGGCAATTACCTTGCACCAGAGAACAGAATTAAGATTTGTGGCTATGAGTTAGTAGCTGTAAACTATTTTTTTTAAAAAGGAACTTTCTAGGTAGAAATGGAAAATAATAAAATACATTGCTTTGTGATATAAAAAGATTCCTACCAGTAAATATATTTAAATCTGAAGTTGAAAGTTTTCTCTTCAGAAAATATACTAAAGATCGATTAGTGAATGAAAGATTTCTTCATGTGACTTACTAGATCTCTTCCAAAGTTAACCGTCTATACTTCTAGTTATTGATTAATATCAACTTTAAAAATTATTGATTAATATCAACTTCCTCCCTCTTCACTGGCCTGAACATTAAAACTACGTATTAGCATTTACCAACCCATCTTAGGCACATTGAAAAAGAGTACAAAAGTCTTCAGTGTTCTAAGAGAAAACAGAATGCTCTGATGGCTCTTGATCATGTTGGAGAAGATAAAGAAGATGTACAGTCAGAATAGGGCAGTCCTTCTCTATCTGTGCAGGGGTTCACATTGCATGTGTAGGCAATCGTGAAGTAATTTATCTGGAGCCAAGTGGAAGAGTCGTATCTTGCCCAATAAGAACTTTAAGAGATGGGGCTGGGGATGTGGCTCAAGTGGTAGCGCGCTGGCCTGGCATGCGTGCGACCCGGGTTCGATCCTCAGCACCACATACCAACAAAGATGTTGTGTCCTCCGAGAACTAAAAAATAAATATTAAAAATTCTCTCTCTCTCTCTCTCTCTCTCTCTCTCTCTCTCTCTCTCTCTCTCTCTCCTCTCTCACTCTCTCTTTAAAAAAAAAAAAAAAAGAGAAAGAGGGTCACCACCTACAGAACCCAAGAGACAGTCACAATGATCAGTCCCTAAAACCATTTGCTGTCGACATAACTGTGTTGATTGAGTACAAATCATTATCTTCAGGGGGTTTCCATGTAACATTTTCATTCAGAATTCTATGTGAAAATAATTCCTTAAAAAACAAATCTGATGAAAATCCAATCTGGTGATAATAAAACAAATTTAAATTTGATCATTCCTAGACTGATTCTGGTTCACTGGCTGACTTAATTCTATGGACCAAGTTATAGTTACCATTTGTTCCGTTGTTTATTTTTTATTTTAACTTTGAGCTAAGCATGGAATCAGATCAAATGAATTGATCCAGAGCACTATGTAGGTAAGGCAAGCCTATTAGATGTGCCAAGATTTTACTAATTAACAATCTCTCTCTCTCATGGAAAAATTTGATTCCTTTTACCATTTGCTAAGATAATGTCCTAACCAAGTACATTAAAGAAAATCACATTTGTGCTTATGATCATATTTATCAAATGATCTCCTGAGTATTTCTCTCCCCATTTCCACTGATATTTAACGTCTTCCCTTTTAAGTAATTTGGAGCCTGTCAGATTATGGCAATTAGATATCTGTGTTAATTACATATTTATTGTTTGTACGAAAGTGGATGCACAAAATTCAATGTTGGGAGCTTGCTCTTAGGTGCTCATTCTGAGATTAACTCTTTGCTTTATTATTTTCCACACTACACACTTGCAATTCTGTCTACTCAGTACTCCTTATGACTCTCTGAGTGTACATCAAACTTAAATGGGCCCCCAAAGCAGCACTTATTTTCACTGTCTGTTGTGTAAAGATGTGTTGATATGATTGTGCTAAGAAGAGGGAACGAAGAAGGAAATATGAACATTTCTTCCCATTTATCAAGATCTTGAACAGTTTCTGAGATAATATGTGTAAAACAGATGTAAGAACTTTTCCATACAACGAACGAAGTGCAGAAAGAAAAGTTTATTTTACAAAAACAAAATATCATGCATGAAAAGGGCCTGAAGGAAAGAATTCACGAAGTTTAATTTCTAGCTTGTGAAGGTGTTTATGCCATGCTGTACTTGAATGTGTGTACACAACACACTGTGTTTGAGTCCTATGCATGGACTCCCTCTGCACTTAGAAACAACTGTCCAGGTGACTCACCTCTGGGCAATCAGGAGGGACCAAACATAAAGGACAAAAGGGAGCAGCAGAGGGCCAGTGCTGTGAGTGCTGACCTCCCCTGAGAGCAGGGCTTCAAGGTACAAGTGTACTATTCCTTTTAGGCTCTCCCGGTCGGTGTACGACATAACCCTGTTTATAGAACTAGCTGGGATGGAGACCCCAGGGCACTGAGGATGAGAGGAGCGGTGGTATGCCTCTGATCCAGGTCCTCTGCCCTGCTCTCCTGTCAACCAGAGCTGCCCTGTCATCTTCTGACAGCCACTTTAAACCACAAGTGAGTGTCATTTTTACCTCCTCTGTAATCTTCATTCTATACATGGATTTTTTTCACTAAACTTCCTCTTTTCCCCTCATCTCTCTCCCAGTTTTACTGGACTCCATATTATTTACTTCACCACCCATTTGCTCCTTAAAGTTCTTCCCAGCGCCTTTATTATTATTTGCCCTCAAAGCTGTGCAATGTCTCATGAGAGCCACGTCCTGAGAGCCACATCCTGTACCTCAGAGCCTGAAGGAACAAGCCCTAAGCTCTGTCCTTGGTTTCTGCTTTTTGGTTCTTGATCTTCAGTCATGTTAGAGAAACCTGTCCCAAATACAAATGATGGTCACTTGTGTCCACAGTCAAGCCTTTAAGAAAACAACCCGATGAGCCTTGATTTATTTCTCTTTCAAGCCACTGAAAGGTAAACTGAGGCATAATAATTTTTTTAGGACTTTATTTGGGTAGCTCCAAACCAACAGCTTCATAGGCTCCATTGAGGTAGCACAAAGGGAAGGATATTGTGAGGGTAAAATCAGAAGTAAAACAAAGAAGATATCTGGTTATAGTTATATACTGTCTTATTTGTCTATGTTGCTAGAAAGTGTCTAGTTATGTAACTACAGGTTAGTTGATGGCTTCCAGTTTGTTACCCTTAGGTTTCATTTTTCTCTAACATCAGTATTTACAAGAATTAGTTCAAGTTAACCTTCACTTACGTGTATAAATCAAGCAGATTAAGGCTAACTGGCTTGCTGCTCAGGGGTTGTCTAGGAATGGGTGCCATTTTAGTTGATTTTAACAAAATTAATCAACAAAACTCCTGTCATTAAACTGCCACCAAAGTTTTTGCTCTTTCATGAAGCCTTTCTGGGGTAACCAGAGGGGATCTGAACTTAACTGAGTGCATATGGGATTCCCAGATGCTCCTACCGCTATTCCAGCAAAATATCCTATTTGGATTTAAATAAACTTTTATTTGTTCTTTTTAGTTACACATGACAGTAGGATGTATTTTGACATATTATACATACATGGAGTATAACTTCCCATTCCTGTGGTTGTATATGACTGGTCATGTGTTCATATATACATGAATATAGGAAAGTTATGTCCAGTTCATTCTATTGTCTTTCCTATTCCCACCCCTTCCCTTCCCTTCATTTCCTTTTATCTAATCCAATGAACTTCTATTCTTCCTCCCTTCCATTGTGTGTTAGCATCTGCATGTCAGAGAAAACATTAGGCCTTTGTTTTTGGGGGGACTGTTATTTCATTTAGCATGATAGTCTCCAGTTCCACCCCTTTACTGGCAAATGAAATAATTTCATTCTTTTTTATGGCTGAATATTATTACATTGTGTGTATGTACCACATTTTCTTTATCCATTCATCTGTTGAAGGGCACCTAGGTTTGTTCTATAGCTTAGCTATTGTGAATTGAGCCACTATAAATATTGATGTGGCCATGTCACTATAGTATGCTGGTTTTGAGTCCTTTGGGTATATGGGAGGAGTGGGATAACTGGGTCAAATGGTGGTTCTATCCTCAGTTTTCTGAGGAATCTCTATATTGCTTTCCACAGCTGTTGTACCAATTTGCAGTCCCACCAGCAATGTATGAGTGTACCTTTTCCCCACATCTTCACCAACATTTATTGTTAGTTGTATTCTTGATAATTGCCATTCTGACTGGAGTGAGATGAAATCTCAGTGTGGTTTTAATTTGAATTTGTCTAATTGCTAGAGATGTTGAATTTTTAAAAATGTATTTGGTAACCAATTGTATTTCTTCTTCTATGAAGTGTCTCCTCAGTTACTTTGCCCATTTATTGATTGGGTTATTTTTTTTTTTTTTGGTGTTAAGTTCTTTATATGTCCTGGAGATTAATGCTCTATTTGAAGTGCAGATGGCAAATATTTTCTCCCATTCTGTAGGCTCTCTTCACATTCTTGATTGTTTCCTTTGCTGAGAAAAACTTTTTTTATCTTGGTACCATCCAATTTACTATTCTTGATTTTACTTCTTGTGCTTTAGAGGTCTTATTGAGGAATTTGGTTACTAAGATGACATGATGGAGATTTAGGCTTACTTTTTCTTCTAGTAGGTGCAAGGCCTAATACCTTGGTTCTTAATCCACTTTGAGTTGAGTTTTGTGCAGGGTGAGAGAGAGAAGTTTAATTTTATTTTGGTATATATGGATCTATAGTTTTCCCAGCTCCATTTTTGAAGAGGCTATCTTTCCCCCACATCCTGACCAACATTTATTGTTAGTTGTATTCTTGATAATTGCCTTTGTCTAGTATAAAGTAACTGTTTATGTGGGTTTGTCTCTGTGTCTTTGAGTCTGTACCATTGATCTTGTCTGTTTTGTTGCCAATACCATGCTGCTTTTTGTAATTATAGCTCTGTAGTATAATTTAAGGTCCAGTATTGTGATGTCACAGGCTTCACTTTTCTCACTTAGGATTGCTTTGGCTATTCTGGACCTCTTATTTTTCCAAATGAATTTCATGACTGCTTTATCTATTTCTATGAAGAACATCATTAGAGTTTTAATAGGAATTGATTTAAACAACATAACACTTTTTGTAATATGGCCATTTTGACAATATTAATTCTGTCTCTGCAAGAGCATAGGAGATATTTCTAAGGTCTTCTTTATTTTTTTTCTTCGGTATTCTGTAGTTTTCAATATAGAAGTTTTTCACCTTTTTTGTTAGATTGATTCCCAAATATTTTATTTTCTTTGATACTATTGTGAATGGGTTAATTTTTTTAAAAAATTTCTCTTTCAGGTAATTCATCACTAATGTATAAGAATGCAGTTGATTTATGGGTGTTAATTTTATATCTTGATACTTTGCTGAATTCATTTATGAGTTCTTGAAGTTTTCTGGTGGAGCTTTTTTGGTTTTCTAAATATAGAATTATGTCATTGCCAAATAGGAATAGTTTGATTTCTCCTTTTCCTATTCATATCCCTTTAATTTCTTTCTTCTTTCTAATTTATTTGGCTAGAGATTCCCTGACTATGTTGATTAGAAGTGGTGAAAGAGGGCATCTCTGTCTTGTTCCAGACTTTAGAGGGAATGCTTTTAATTTTTTCCCATTTAGAATAATGTTTGCCTTGGGTTTAGCATATATAGCTTTTACAATGTTGAGGTATCTTCCTACTATCCCTAGTTTTTTTTCTTTTTGAACATGAATGGATACTGTATTTTGCCTAATGCTTTTTTTCTGCATCTATAAAGATAATCATGCAATTCTTATTTTTAAATCTATTGATGTGATGAATTATATTTATTGATATCCATATGTTGAACCAAACTTACATCACTAGGATGAACCCCACTTGATTGTGGTGCACTATATTTTTAATATGTTTTTGTATGTGATTTGCCAGCATTTTATTAAGAATTTTTGCATCTATGTTTGATATTGTCCGAAGTTTTCTTTCCTTGATGCGTCTTTGTCTGGTTTGGATGTCATGGTGATACTAGCTTCATATAATGAGTTTGGAAGTATACCCTCTTTTTATATTTCATGGAATAATTTAAGGAGTATTGGTATTATTTCTTCTTTGAAGATCTTACAGAACTCAGCTGTGTATCCGTCTGGTCCTGGGCTTTTCTTGGTTGGTAGGTTTTGATGGTGTCTTCAATTTCATTGTTTAAAATTGATCTGTATAGATTTTTTATGTCCTCCTGATTCAATTTGGGTACATCATATGTGTCTACAAATTTGTTGATATCTTCAAGCTTTTCTATTTCACTAGAATATAAATTTTTAAATAGTTTCTGATTATTGTCTGTATTTCAGAAGTTTTCAATGTGACATTTGCTTTTTCATTGCAAATTTTAGTAATTTGAGTTTTTTCTCTCTTTCTCTTCATTAGCTTGGCTAAGGGTTTATCAATTATCTATATATTTTCAAAGAACTAACTTTTTCATTTCATCAATTTTTTCAAAGTTTTTTGTTTCAATTTCATTGATTTCAGCTATGACTTTAATTATTTTCTATTTTCTACTGCTTTTGGTGTTGTTTTATTCTTCTTTTTCTATTGTTTTGATATATAGGTTATTTGTTTACTTTCTATTCTTTTAATGAATGAGCTCAATGCAATGAACTTTCCTTTTAGAACTGACTTCAGAGTGTTCCAGAGATTTTTGATTTGTTGTATCACTATTCTCTTTTACCTCTAAGTAATTTCTAATTTTTGCCTCTGATTTTGTCTGCTGTTCATTGGTCATTTAATAGCATATTCATTTAGTCTCCAGGTGTTAGAGTAATTTCTATCTTTCATTTTATTTTTTAATTTCTAACTTCATTCAATTATGATCTGATAGTATGCAAGGTATTATCTCTAGTTTTTTGTATTTACTAAGAGTTGCTTTGTGGCCTAAAATATTTTCTATTTTAGAGAAGGATCCATGTGCTGCTGAGAAGAAGGTGTGTATTCAATCATCAATAGATGAAATATTCTATAAATTTCTGTTAAATCTAAATTATTAATCATACTTTTTAGTTCTATAGCTACTTTCTTTCATTTTTCTTTGGAGGATCTATCCAGTGGTGACAGAGTTATGTTAAGATCACCCAGTATTATTGTGTTGTGTTCTATTTGATTCTTGAAATTAAGAGGGTTTGTTTGATGTTCGTAAATGCTCCACTGTTTTGGGCATAAAGATTTATGATTATATTATCTTGTTGATGTATGTTTCCCTTAAGCAGTATGAAGTGTCCTTTTTTGTCACTTCTGATTCACTGTGGCTTGAAGTCCACTTGATCTGATATGAGGAGAGAAACCCTTACTTATTTATGAGCTCCGTGTGAATGATTTTTTTCCCCCATCCTTTGCCTTCAATCTGTAGATGTCTTTGCCTATGAGGCGAGACTCTTGGAAACAGCATTTTTTGGGGGGGTCTTTTTTTTTTTTTTAAAAAAAAAAAACAATTTGCCAGTCTGTGTCTTTTGATTGATGAGTTTAGGCCATTTACATTTAATTTAGTTATTGAGATATAATTTTTATTTCTTATCATTTTGATTTATTTCTGGTTTTTATTTTGAATTAGTTTCTCCTTTGATTGACTATGTTTTGAGTATAGTTCCTCTCTTTGCTGGTTTTTATTTTTATTTTTCATTTATTCTCCATGAAATATTTTGTTGATCTAGTTGTGAATTATTTTATTTATCATGGAAAGTTTTTATTTCATTGTCAATTCTGAAGCTTAATTTTGCTGGACACAGTATTTTTGGCTGGCATCCATTTTATTTCAGAGATTGGTATATATTATTTCAAGACATTCTAGCTTTGAGGGTCTGGATTGAGAAATCAGTGTAGATCCAGATTGTTTTTTATCTTAATGTTACCTGTCATTTTTCTCTGGCAGCCTTTAAAATTTTATCCTTGTTCTTTATGTTAAGCACTTTTACATAATGTGCCTTGGGTGTGAGTCTGTTTTAATTTTGTATATTTGAGGCCCTGTAAGCCTCCTGTATTTGATTTTCCATTTCATTTTTTAGTTTTGGGAAATTTTCTGATATTATTTCATTGAAAATATTTTGCATTTTTTTGATATGTTTAAGCCTTCCTCTATCCCAATAAATCTTGGTAGAGGAGCCAATTCTTAGTCCCATACATCATCTGCAGACCCCACATTTCCTGATCTCGGGTTCAGTCTCCAAACTCAATCTCTCCTGCCTCCACTCTTTCAAATTCCCAGCTAGATACCTCTCTCCCAGCTGATCCTTCAAGCAGCCAGATTGGATGATAGAAACCCAGGTTGGTTTCCATGACTAGTTGTTCCCTACCTAAAATTCTCTCCATTTTTTATTTTCTCCTGGTCACTTAGGTACACTCTATGTTGTACAGTGTAGGTTTTTCAGGCCTTTATTTCAGGCTAATCTCAAGTGTTCCAGGAATTAGCTCCCTCAGCTGCTGCCCCCCACCCCCACTGCAACTGCAAAATAGTTCCTTCCTCTGTCCTCTGCATGCAGCCAGGAAAGATGGGACTCATCCTGCACAAGGATATTGTACAGTACACCTTTCAGTTTAGAAGGGCAGTGTCTTTGATCTCTAAACTCTTCATACCCAGACATGCCTCAGTCCTCCTAAAAATGCAGATTTTTAAAAATTCCCTTATCCCTCCACTTTTGTGGAAGCTGACCACTCTGGTGTTTCTGGCTGCAGAAGCATCTGTGATGCTGGGGATTTCTTCCTTATTTTATTATATCCAAATTCCCAAGTCCCCTTTCTGCTTTGAATGTCCAGTATTAAATTCCAGTAAAGTCTTCCCCCTTTTTTTTGTTCACCTACTTTGCTGAAAAGCTGTCTGTCTGCTTTCTTGGTTTCATGTCATGTAGCAGCCAGGAAAGGGAACTTTTCTATTCTGCCATCTTTAAAACCCTCTGTTTCTGTTTGATAGCATATCCATGTTTGTATCAGTTTACCAAAGAATTCTGTACAGGGCACTCTGTTGAGGGTTTTTTTTTTTTTTTTTTTTTGGTGTGTGTGTGTGTGTTCAGAGTTCACAGATTTTGAGAGGACTCATCAATGAATGCATTTATATAGTACTTAGCAGAACATTATGTATTCATATGTTTTGCTGCTGTTTGTGGACATTCTGAGCTGTTTGTTTCTCAGAAGTAAGTAAAGTACAAATTGGCACTGAAAACCATTTTCTGACTTTTGGGAATAACTATTCTAAAATAAGTAAACCATAAAATATACAATCTTTTTCTATCAAAATCATAAATTAAATTTGTGCCACTATCTTGCTGTCCCATTTAGCAACTATTATACTTCTTTATTTTTTCCTGTACTCTCTCCACCTCCAGTGATGGTAACCAACAAAACCTGAATGTAAGAGGTAGTTCCCACCCTCTAACCCTTAGACCCTCAGGCCTGCTCTTCTAAGTTACAGATCCTCTGTCCACTCCTCTTAATCTAACTGATGTTTCTTCTTGCTTGTGACTTATTTTCATGATTGGACAATTGACCATATTGTGAGTTCTAGGTGGAACAGGATTGGATTATAAGAGTTTGCTCTATTAGTGCTCTCCCCAAAGTTAGAAACCAAAAGAGAGAACTGCTTCCATACCAAGAAAAGCTCTGAAGAATGAATTTCAAGTGGAGAAATGTTCAGTCCTCCGTTAGTACAGGTGAGTTGATCTTTAGATGCCAGTTTTCCTCGTTAGTGTTTTTCAAACTTAGATCTTTTCCTCAAACCATTTATGTACTTATGTTTAACAATTGCTGTATCCCTGAAGATGAAGTTGTAAGGAGGTAGAGGTAATATACTTTATTCTGTTTTTCCAAAAAGAAATAATGTTGACATGTCAATGTCTATAACAACAGAGTTCTCTGATGTTATCATTTTTCCTGATAATGAGTGTATTCAGAAATACGCAGAAGCATTTCAATGTGTGACATAGTGCCTTGGGGGACTCAGGATATACCCAGTAAGGCTGGGGTCATGGGAGACTATTAAGGGAAAAAAGAGAGAGAGAGAAGTACCTGTAGTTTGTTTTGAAACAAAGAGGACATTGGTTTTAGGGAGTCAATATCAGTTCATTAGTGGAGGCAGTGTATCAGGGAAGCGACCTTGTGCTTCTTCTCACTGTCCTTGTGACTCATATGGCCTGCTGCAGTTTGAAAAGTCCTCAGCAAAAGGTTGGGTTACAGCCCTTGTGTCTTTGCAATAGTTCTTATTGTAGGCACCTGCGCATGAGAGTCTCTCCTTCTTTCCTCTGGCTTGATTGACTTTTTTTTTAATTAAGCAACATAAATATTTCAATCAAATATATGCACAATTTGAAATTTTAACAGCATGTACGAAGTTCTTACAATGTACCAGGCACTATGCAAGTACTTCATAGATTATTTAAACCTCACAACAACCCTGCAAAGTGAGTTCCATTATCATTTCCAAAGTATTGACACTGAACAGCATGGAAAATCTTGCCCAAGTCTAAAGAGATAATTAATGTCAAATATTAATCAGATATGTATATGTGCACATATATGTATGTATATGCAGTCATTTCTGCTATTGATATTAGAGGTCTGTTTTGGAATCACTTAGTTATCAAATTTGATTGACTTTTGTTAGGGTTTGACACAAGAGACTTAATGTTGATTCTGACAACTTCAATAGCTAAGGGACTGTTTTTTTTGCATGAGGGTATGAGGAGAAATATAACATCTACTCAAATTACATTCTTTTTCTCTTCTGTTCCTTTGAAATGTCCTTATAAATTATTTGACTTGTAAAATTATTCTTGGGCTCTAGAGCACTGAATGCTGTACAATTTTCAGTGAACTATAGTCGTTAATTATTTAATTTGAAAATTACAATACAACCGAATGAGGGAAGGCTTCTTCATGGGAAAAACTGTATTAGAGTATTTGAAGATAATCTCTTGTGTCTGGATTAGAACTTCTGGTAATTGTATCTTGCAGCTTCAATATAAAATTTACATCCGTCAGAGTTAGCTGAAAGTTAAGACAGAATCATTCAAATATGTACAGATTCTTTACAAGAAATCAAAGTTGGTCAAAATGAGTTATCTTAAATGGTCCATTGTGCCCAACTGTCTAAAATATTTTTCTTCAGTATGATAGTAAATTTCTACAGGAAGCCACCAAATCTTTGTATTGGGTAATATTATTCAGTAGGCATAACAACAATGTCAAATTCCCAGGATATACAGACTATTTTATTTCTTAACATAATACTTTTTTTAAAATGCACACATGCATTTTTGGGATTTTTATTATGGCCCCAAAAGAGCATAAACTTTTTATGGTTATCCAATTTGGCTTCCATGAATAGACAATTTTATTGCTTCTAATTCTATTGGGTAAAAATAAAATAGTCAACAAATTTCCTTCCTATGTATTTTAATGAAATGTCTCCCCACATGTTTAAATTTACCCTGAAGGTTCTCATTCCCATTTAAACTGTAGAAAATAGTGTTAAGTGTTTTGAGGTAGGAAAATGTATTTTGTGTTTAGAATCACATAACTTTCAATGTTTTTTTTTTCCTGGAAGGTATCCTTACCAAAGTTATCTCTAGTTATCTTTCACTTGATAGATTAAAAAAAAAACCCAAACCAAAAAACTCACAGAAGTGAAGTAAACCATCTGAGATGCATGTTAGATGTACCAATTCCAAGTTCATGCTATAGATAAATTCAACAAACATTAGCTGATTATTCAGATAATTGAGAAAGAATGCCAGCCTTTTAGGAGCTTATGATCTAATAAGGTTTATGGATGGATACCCAGAAAATTTCAATAGAATGTATTAAATATGATGATAACGATGAGATAAAAATATAAAAGAGAAATGATTCATTTAATAAATGCTTTTATTTTTCTTCAAATAACATTTATTGTGCACCTACTACTTGCCAGGTGGTAAGTACTGGTAACTAAAATAGACATAATTCTTGAACACAGGATTGTTAGTCTTTTGGGAAATAGATGTCAATTAATTAATCAAATAAAATGTACAATTACAAATGAAATAAGTATTTTGAAAGGAAGAATGCAGATCAAGGCTGGGCACAGTGGCTCATGCTTGTAATCCCAGTGGCTTCAGAGGTTGAGGTAAGAGGTTCATGAGTTCAAAGCCAACCTCTGAGTAGTAACTCAGTGAGACTCTCTAAATAAAATACAAAATAGAGCTGGGGATGTGGCTCAGTGGTCAGATGGCCCTGAGTTTAATCCCCGGTACCTCTTCCCCCTGCCCCCCCCCAAAAAAAAAAGAATGCAGATAAATGGATAAATGGCACAAAAAAATATCTTATGGGCTCCAAGTTCAGGAAAATCTTCTTGCTTGGCTAATTACTTTGACAACCCTTGGGTTGAAGAGATCAGGCTCACTAACTAAATGGCTAAGTACTTCTTTTTTTAAGTTTAGAAATAATAGTCTTTTCTAGATAATCTAGTTTGTGCAGAAACAATTTCATAGATTTGGGTTTAAGAGGTGGAAATTACACCCAAATTGCACCTCTAGGGTACTTCATAAGAGGCTGTGGTCTCCACTGCCAATCAAAGATCATGGACAGTGTCCTGCTGGCACAAGTGCTGCTGCCAACATGAAGGCCACTTGTCCTTCTGATTCAGGTCCTGGGATACCTCTGGCCACTCCACTGGAATGAAACTGGGAGGAGCCCACTTCTTCACGCAGCTGCCAAAAGCAAAATTGAAATCTCATGAACAATGTCAGAATTGGCATGAAGCCACAGAAGCTTCAGCTCAGGAACCCTCAATTGCATGGGTCTTTTCCAAAATCCTGGGTATGGAGCTGGGTATTTATTTTATTAAGATATAATTTTGTAAAATTTGTAAAAGTCAGTATTTTGGTCTTGGCAAGTTAAGACTTTTTCTTTTTTCTTTTTTCACTACTATTTCCTCTCTCATTGTACTCCTTCCTGTGTCACATAGTTTTGGAGTGGTTCCAGGAAGTTTGGGGATCCATCTAAGAGAAAATGTAATTGGAGTATTTAATTTGCATCAATGGGATATGTACTTTTCAAGATACTAGGGGCAGAGATAAACTTCCAGAAATACTCCTGTTGCCCACTATGCTGTATCATCTGGCATTATGATGCAAAGGTACAGGGCCAGATGTTGCCTTATAGTATGAATATCTTGCAGTGACCAACATCATATGTGTGTGTTCAAAGGAGAAACAAGTTTCAAATGCACAATCAGAGACTATTCTGGGTTATATCCTTCCAGTTATCCATCTGTGATATTGTAGACAAGTGATTTGGTTGTCATTGATAGCAAACCAAAAGGAAAGTTCTCCCTGGTTAGGTGCATATTTTATAATGTGGTATATAAAATTATCAATGTACCAAATATCTTTATATTTTAATGGAAACTTTATACTAGAATTTATTAATATTATTTCATAGGAAGGCACAAATCTATAGTAGAACTACAAATAGCAAGCACATTTATAGGTGATATGACATAATCTACATATCCTTATTATAAAGAAATAAGAAATATTAATGAATTCTATTAGTGTTAAGACTAAAACACCTTTTTATGTTCCTAATAAATATTATAAAATAATTATGTTCACACGAAGAAACAAAGAGAATTCATCTAACATGTGGAAAAGAAAACATTATATGTATGTGACTAGAAATCATTTAACCAAAAAATAGAAATCATTTAACCAAAAATTGTTATTTTTCTAGACTTTGTGTTATTAGAAATTTGTCAATTTTTTGCAAATTTGAAATTTATGGTGATTTATTTTCCCATTCTAAATAAATTTTTTTTGTAAATTATTTTTTATTTTAAATGTTGTATTATTTTTCTTAAAAAGGGTGCCCATAAGTTGATATTATGCTTTAAAGATTGCCAATTAATGGAGGCCAGGGGAACAGGAAGTATTCTAAAGCATTTTGCTTTCCCTCTCTCTCTCTCTCTCTCTCTCTCTCTCTCTCTCTCTCTCACTCATACACACACACACACACACACACACACCCCACAAATTCACTCACTCACTCACATCATCTGGTCATCTTTTAAGACATAATGTTAGCTCTTCCATAGGAGTGGATTCCCAATATTGTTCCTTGATTGAATTCATTCAATTCTGTTTGAACATTAAAATCCCACTGCACTACCATTACCACTGTCACCTTATTTATATATTTAGAAGAGTCCCACAGAACACCTGACCAAAAAGACATACATACATACATAAAAAGGAGAAAAACAGGTGTGGTATAATTTGAGAGATGTAGTCAACATAGATTCACAGATATGAGATATAAAGTCATATCACGTCTTTAATTAATTAATCAGAGGTCAATCATAAGACAGAAATCCTGTGCAGCAATACAAACAGGGGAAGTTCAATATACAGAAGCATTAGTTACAATAAGGAATAAAAAAATTCTAACGAATATAGTAATAACAGACATAGAAAATAGCGCCTACTTCTATCTCTGAGGCACAGCATCCAAGAAAGGAACAAATCCCATCATCCTTGCTCCCAGCCATGGATGAGATTCAGAGCCTACTGGAAAGCATGCAGCCACAAAGGTCTAGGTGGTATTGATAGACTGCTGTCAGAGTACTTCACCTCCTGGGGATAAGGGAAGCCTTCCATGGAAAGATGCCTGGTCTTATTGAGAAGGCATATGCTGGGGTATTGTCCTGGGAAAAATCTCCCAAACAGAGAGATATAAATTTCTAGGTTGAAACAAATCTACTGGGCATACAGCATAAGAAATTAAAAAGAACCATATTGAGATTTAATCATGATATCTTAATATTTTGACATTTTAGGAGAACTTAAAATCTATCAAAGAACAAAATAAACAGGTCATGTACGAAGGTTCTAAACTAAGAATCATATCTTCAAATCGATAGTGGAATCTGGAAAACAATGGGCAGCCAGTCTTCTACTGGGAAAATAATTCTATGCCCAGCTAAACTAATAATCAATGCAAGTGTAGAATAAGATATTTTCAGGCTCTGTAAATTTGAGAAATATTTCTTGGGAACCTATTGAAGAATGTTCTTCATCGAAACAGGTGAATAAACCAAGAATGAGGAAGACATAGATTCCAGAAACAGAGACACAACACAGAAGAAACCAAGAGAAGCTCTGAGGTGACAGCTTGTTGAAGAGAGAGAATCAAGTACAAATGGCATCAGGAGGTCAGACAGATATAGGAGAGGTGGGGGTATGTGTCTCTTGCTCAGCAACAGAATTAATAAATTATCAGTGTGACAGATTAGAAAATTATGTTATGAGATATTCTTTTATAAAATTAGAGAGCATAGGGTCCCATCCATAGATTTAAATAAAAGAAAGCAATGAAAGAGGGTCTTCAGTATAACTGCAAAAGAACCAAATGATGAACTAGCAGGGAAATAAAATTGTAATATATACTTTAGTATAAATATATCCACCTAGTTATAATAACACAAATATTCAAATACATTACAAAACTTGTTATATAAATATTAGGAAAATGGGACAAGGAAATCTTAAGAAGTTTCATCTAAGGGAATGATCAATAAGAAGTCTAACATTGTTGACTGTGCATTAGGTGTATATTGTTTAGAAATATGGATATGGAAAGAAGTCTTAAAAGCAATGGCCAAAACAGTAGAGAGTGAGTGCTTGTGGGAGAGGTGATGGGTGAGGTTTGGAGGTCGTTGTTGCGTTTGCGGTATACTGCATGTAGTGCAGTGTTTCCCCACAGGGTCACTATTGGCATATTGGGTGGTAATACATCTTTTCATGAGACACATTCGTGCACAACAAATGACTGAAAATCTAATGCTAATAGTACCTCCTGATCATTGTGAGAAATCTAAATGCTCCTATACTTTTGCTAAAGCTCTCTGAAAGGAAATAGTACTACCTGAAGCAAAGAACTATTGTTATATTACTCTAATAAAAATAATTATAAAAATAAACAGAACATGTAGGGCACAGAGCAAGAAGAGAATTTTTAAGAAGTGAGAATATTGTACACATATTATGCAAATACATTTGAAAATTTTAAGGAAATATGATTTTCTTAGTAAAATTGAAATTATAAAAAATTGGTGAAGAAAAAAGTGACCTTGAAAAGAAAGAAATATGTTCAAAACTAATCCTCCAACACACACATTTTTAAAAATACACTATAGGCTTACATTACATGGAGTTCTAGGAACTTTGAAGAAATGGATATTTTTGCATCATTGGAACTATTTTATAAAAAGAATTGGAAAGCTTTCTATAAAGCAATAATACTAAAATGGAAAGTGTGGGCACACATACACACATATGCAAATCCTGTGGACCAATTTTGTTTTACTTGTGGATGTAGATTCAGATTCTAAAAAAAGATCAGCAAATTTTATTTAGCAATATATAAAAGGGCTATTAAATCACAAATTGCATAATCCCCAATCATGCCAGAATATGCTATCAGGAAATTTAATAATTAAAAAGTTATCAAAGGAGAAAACTTATTTGTCAATATATATTAATAAACATATTTCATGAATATGTTTCATGAAATTCATATTTCATAAACATTAATAAGCATATTTCATGAATCACAACATCTCTTACCAATATGATACTTAGAGTCTGGGAACATTATTTCTTTGACTTTTAAACAAAATTATTTGTTGTCTGGTAATTTTCAGTTTTCAGTGTTGTTATTATTTGAGTTAGTTTTCTCTTGTTAATGTCCAGTTTTATACTATCCCAGGAAAAACCAGGTAACAGCAGCCAGTGTTGCTATTCACAAGTGTGATCTTTAGAATGCTGTGGAGGATGGACAGGATTATAACTGTTATCGCCACATTGTTCTGGGAGTGCTAGTCCAGGCATTAAAGATAAGAAAACAAGAAGAAAAGGTATAAAAACCTCTGTAAAAATCATTTTTTATATCCCATAATATAACTAGTTTAAACAAATCTCTGGAAAATAATGAATTGAAATGTGATTGGTTTTAAAATCAATATGAATAAACAAATAGATTCATTTTCTACTGAGAATAATAAGTGACTAGCAAGTAAAAATTTAAATGTTTCTTATTTTAAAAAAGCAACAAAACTGTGAAATAAAATTACCTAAGATGCACATATTACATTTTATATATTTGAACAAGTAAAGAGACATAATATATAGAAAGAATGTATTTTTATTAGTGCATTTTAATGATATTTAAACGGTTTCATTGTGGCAGATTTGTACATGCAAATAACATTTTTGATTATATCTATCTTCCTCATTTAGTCTCTACTCTCCCTTTTCAAGTCCCCTTCCTTTTCTCTAATAGTTTTCCTGTTATTTCATACTGTCTTTAATTTTCTCCTAGGTTTCACATATGAGGGAAAAAAAACGTGATACTTGTCTTTCTGGGTCTAATTTCACTTAACATTATTATCCCTAGTACCATATATTTTTCTGCACATGACAGTGGCTTCAAATTCTTTCAGTGTCATTGTTCTGCTCTCCTATGTTGTCTTTGGTGTTATTCCCCAAGATTATCTCCTCAAATTGAGTCTGTGCCTTGCAGCTCTTTGAGATATTTTGTATTTATTACCATTATTTTAGAACCCTGTCGAAGTGGTGGTTTTATTCTTCTTTATGACCAAAACGTACTCCATTCTGTATATATACCGCAGTTTCTTTATCTGTTCATCTATTGACAGGTACCTATGTTGATTCCATGACTTGACTATTGTGAATTAGGCCATAATGGGTGTGTAGGTATCTCAATAGTATGCTGCCTTTGCTTTCTTGGTATATGTACATAGGAGTGAGAATGCTGAATTATATGGTAGAGCTATTTTCAGTCTTTTGAGGAAACATTCTGATTTCCATAGTGGCTGTACTACTTTACTTTCCCACCAACAATGTATAAAGGTCATGTTTTTTTTTCACACTTTCATCAGCATTTATTGTTATTTGTGATCTTGGTGATACCTTTTCTGACTGGGATGAGGTAAGTCTCAGTGTAATTTTGATTTGCATTGCCCCGCTGGTAAAAGATGTTGAACATTTTTTTTTCCATATAATTCTTGACCATTTGTACTTCTTGAGAAGCATCTATTCAGCTGGCTTTCCCACTTATTGATTAGGTTGTTTGGAGTTTTTTTTTTTTTTTTTTGGTGTTAAGCTTTTCTGAGTCTTTTTATGTATTCTGGCTATTAATTCTATGTTGGAGGAGTAGCTGGCAGAGATTTTCTCTTCTTCTGTAGGCTGTCAAGAGTACATATTTAAAGCCATTGATTCTCTCTAAATTGAAATCCAATTTAAAAGAAATCAATATAAAACTCTTTTCTGAGGGCTTAATTAAATGATTTTGCAATTTAATCTAAAAGGATAAAGAAATCTGAAGGCATGTATATTAGTCAGCTTTTTCTCACTGTGACCAAAATCCCCAACAAGAACAATATAATTTTGAACAAATAAGTTGTTCAATTGTTAATTTAACAGTGAACTTTACTTTGGCTCATAGTGTCAGAGGTTTAGTTCATGGTGGGCCAGTTTCATTGCTCTGGGTCTGAGGTGAGGCAGAACAACATGGCAGAAGGGTGTAGAAGAGGAAAGATGATCAGGTCATGGATATCTGGAACAAAATTTGAAATGTGTTGTGACCATGTATGTGCTGAGTAACCCAGATATTAGTGATTTTATCCACACAGGTGATCCTCTTTTGGTCAATCATTAGGTGGCATGCTGACCCTTCCCTAGCTTTTGCATGCAATCCAATTCTACTTGTACCATCATTCCTGTTACATCATCCTTCTTTTATTTTTATTCCTTATTTAAGATTTATAAGGGCATTGTCTTGTCCTTAGTAAATCCCCATCAAACACATCTTTTATAAAGTCCTCCACTTGCCACTTCAGATCACCCTTCACTGTCTCCTGTGCACTGTGCACATCTCCCTTGCAAAGGTGCTCAGCTCCCATTTCTCTAACAAAATTTGTATTTTATAAATAATGTCCCCATTGTTTTACAAGAATCAGCACATCTGTAAGGGAAAAGTGAAATAATGAAATGCTCTGTCCAGGTGTACCCCAGGTCATACTTTCCTCACCAGCAACCACTTCCAAGTAGCTATAATCAATGTACCCCCTTTGACTGCTTCTGTGAACCATCCCTAGACTACCCGGGTATCCAGCACCTTTGGCTTTTTCTATGGCTAAAGACAAAATTATAACCATCCTACTTTCTCATCTCTTAACTGTCTTCACTTGCAGTTCTAGACTTGGGTGGCAGTCCAGACCTCCAATCATTCAGAATGCCCCCCTCCATCACATGAACTTTATAGTCAGAGGAACAGAAGTGACATACAGAAAAGTGAGGCCAGGAACAGAGGTATCTGGGTAGGTTACAGCTCAGTTTGACTTCTTTGTTGATCATGGTTTGAACATTTGGTTGCTCATGACTGGCTGAGACTCAGCTACTTGGTACAAAAGTAGGTTACAATCTGTTTATGCATCGAGTTAGGTTAAAGTTTGCTAAGAATGGAGAAACCCTTAAGTCAAATTTAAAATGTATAGACACAGCCTTAGGGCAAAGTCTGTCATAGACAAATCTATTTGAGGAGGTCTAGATCCCAGACTTGGTTAAGAATAGGGTCTCTCTAGTCATTAGTTCTCTTATTTTCTGCTTTTTTTCAGCCTAAAGATACCAGCTTCTTTTGATCTTGTGCCAATTCTGGGCCTCTTAGAATACTGTTCCATCCCTTTAGTACTTAACTAATAGCAAATAGAAACACTGAGTCAAATTTCTGTATCCATGGGGCTGGGATTGTGGCTCAAGTGGTAGCGTGCTCGCCTGGCATGCATGCGGCCCAGGTTCGATCCTCAGCACCACATATAAACAAAGATGTTGTGTTCGCCGAAAACTAAAAAATAAATATTAAAAAAGTTCTGTATCCTGATGGATATGATTCCTTTGTCACTGCATGTTTTTCTTCAGTCTTCCTTCATCTCTGTTTTCCCCTTTTATATTAATAACTGAAGCTTGTAGACTACAAAGTCTAAGTCATAGGCTATATTGTAGTCATCATTTAATTTTTAATATCTTACACTATTACTGGCATGTAAAAAGAGCTAAAAATAGTTTGAATATCACTTCATAGATAAAGAAATATGAATGGTCAACAAATATGTGAAATAACGTTCAGCATCTCTAGCAATTAGATAAATGCAAATTAAAACTACACTGAGATTTCATCTCACTCCAGTCAGAATGGCAAGTATCAAGAAAAACATAACAATAAATGTTGGTGAAGATGTGGGAGAAAAGGTACACTCATCCATTGCTGGTGGGACTACAAATTGGTGCAACCACTATGGAAAAAAGTAAAGAGATTCCTCAGAAAACTTGGGATGGAACCATTTGACCCAGTTATCCCACTCCTCAGCATATACCCAAAGAACTTAAAATCAGTATATTACACTGATGCAGCCACATCAATATTTATATAGCAGCTTAATTCACAATAGCTAAGCTATGGAACCAACCTAGATGCCCTTCAACAGATGAATGGATAAAGAAAATGTAGTATATATACACAATGGAATATTACTCAGCCATATAGAAGAATGAAATTACGGCATTTGCTGATAAACAGATGGAACTGGAGTTTATCATGCTAAGTGAAACAAGCCAATCCTAAAAAAAAAAAAAAATGCTGAATGTTTTCTCAGATATGTGGATGCTAACACACAATAAGTATGTGTTGGGGGAGAAACAGAAGAAAAGAAGTTCATTGGATTAGACAAAGGGGAATGAAGAGAAGGAAGAGGGGATGGGAATAGGAAAGACAGTGGAATGGATCAGATATAACTTTCCAGTGTTCACATATGAATACACGACTAGTGAAACTCCACATCGTGTACAACCATAAGAATGGGATCCTAATTAGAATAAGTTGTACTCCATGTATGTATAATATATCAAAATATACTCTACTGTCATGTATATCTAAAAATAACAAAAATAAAAAAAAGAGAGTTCAGAGTTCTGGAAGAAGGCAGAGGGGCAGAATCCTCTCAGGAGGAGTTACTATCTTTGTATCTTTCCAAGCAATGCTTCTCTTCCTACTTGATACATTGAGACAGGTAAAGGAACACTCAAGTGTCGTTGGAAATTAATGAGTAGTAGACATAATTACACTGTTTTCTTCTCACTCAGGTGAATATGCTAAATGGCGAGTCACTGTGATTAAAATACATGTGCTCTCACTTACTGAAGAAGGAAAAGACAGAAATTTGTCCTTTTAATATTACTGTCAATATATTACTTGTAAAACATGCCAAAATTATTGGAACTACAACAGGGAATCTAAGATAACTCATAGTATATATCTATAAATATTTTTTGAATTGGCAAAAAAATTGTTTGAACAAATGAGTGAAGAATGATAATTTTTTTAAATTGAAAAAATGGAAGTGTTTATGTGCCTGTATAAAACAAACAAAAAACAGCATAGAACAATCAGTGCTAATTAATGTGCTTTTTTGGAAATGTGCATACTTTTCAATGCTCCTTAACACTTTTCTCAAATTTCAATCAATTTGGAGTTAACTTTAGGATTAGCAATGAAAATTGGAATGAAGTCTCCTGAAGGACATTGCTAAAAATAATGCCTCAATTCTCCAAGTTAAACATGTTCCACATGAAGACTTTTTAATTCTATTATTCAAGTAATTAATCCACGAATGGCATGATTTGTCCATTCTTGTTAAGTGAAGAATAAATAGTCCTCTAACGTAAAACTAATTTATTTCCCCACAATACTCATGGATTCTATTAGGTTCTTTCTAATATTAAAGAATAATAAACTGTGAGATTATAGTTTTTCCAGAAGATAAACATATCAATATCATACTCATTTAGGTCTAAAAATTGTCTTTGGCAATGAAAAAACATTATAAAGCATCCCAGTCATCCCAGTCACCTGTGTAATTCATTATGGCTTATCAAGAAAACTATACCGAGGGTTTTGGTATTCATTGTCAACAATTGATATGCATGTCCTCAGTATCGAAAGACAATACATAACTGCTGGACTTGTGGGTGGTTTTCCGAGCACATTGCCCTCTGACTTGCTGCATGTACAACATATCGATTCAGACATTTTGTTCACGAGATTTTTACCAACATGAAATTTTCACCAACATGAAATTTTCATTTCCAAATCTCTTGAGAAATTGTGTTCTAGAGAATAGGATGGATTTATAAAAGAAAAGTAGTATGTACTTCAAAGTTTTAAATATTTTGTAATCTAAAATATTTTGTACCTCACTAAAGGATCCTTTTACTCAGCTTCTTACTTTTTCCCCCTACTGGGTTTGATTAAAAAAAAAGTTGTATTAAGTGAGAATTCTGTTCAGTAATGAAAATTATACACCAATTGGGTGTCAAATTTGTGTGAAACATTGAAAGGAATCATAAATCATGTTCTGGCTATAGCTTCACCTGTTCAGAAAAAAAAAAATGAGTCCCTTCTCTCTCCAACTTGCTGTACTAAGAGAATTCTTATCTTCAGAAGTCAAGGGACAGCTGTTTACTAATGGATCACAGCAGGAGAATAAACACAGCAGTCTGGGCCTGGGATATTTTTCACTCTTGTGCAACTTGTTTCTCAATATTTTGTCCTCTGTTGTGGATTATAAAGTGTGCGTGTGAGAGTAAACATCAGGCAATCACTCTTCCTCTCCCTGAATGAGCAATAACACTTCAAGGCATATTAGTAATTCATATATTCTGAGCAATGTGCAACACAGTTCTTTATTGAGTAGAATGAGTACAAAATGGAAACATGGTTCGGGTTTACTTTTCTCATTAATCATAAGAACAACATATCAAGATAGGAATATTTCTCTCTAATGAATCATTTCTGATTTGCCCATGTCTGTGTTCTGCTGTATTATGCTATTACCAGTTGCCACATGCCTTCCATAGTTACCTGGCTATTGCAGTGGTCTAGGTGAGATAGAAGAGTGAACCAGAGAGGCAATAATTGGAATAAGAGCATTTCAAGAAGACGAGAGTTTTCAAGGATTTCAAATACTTCACAGAGGTCATACATAAAAGGAATTGAGCAAACAAGCAAAAAAAGAACCAATAAGTGTAATCAGATTTGGCAGTCAGGAGGTTTTTGGTAGCACTACTATCTGGTTAGGAACTACACTATAGAAGATGAGGATTGATTATCCATTATTCCTGCAAGAAGATTAGCAGTAAGGACCGACAGAATTCCTTTGTAGTTTTGAGTACAGTAAGCAGTATGCATTTCTTTGGTTTGGGAGTATCTGGAACAATACCTATTATGTTAATTTTCAAAGTTACCTTTTTTGGAGAATGTTAGGATTTCAGAGGGTGCTCAGAAATTATTACTACTAACTAAATAGGAAAGATCTTTCTGGGGCAGACATAAATACTTACATGTTATATAAAGATCTAAATAAAACATAGTTTAAGTATGCATCTTGTGTAACTTACTTTATCACTTTTCCTTCAAATATAGTGGCATTTGCTGTTCTTTCTTTCATCTTCATGGTGCTCAAAACGTAGACACCTCTGCTATGGACTCAGTGATGCAGGGAGTCAATATGACATCAAAGCCCAAGCAGTTCTAAAGGATATTGTGATATTGGCAGCACCCTGCTATTACACCTGCATGCTTCTTACTCGCCTCTTCCTGAGGGCAAGGCCACATTTTAGCACCAAAACATATCTCAGACAAATAGAAAAAATAAGGCTGCTGATGTAATGATCATAAAGGACTTTAACATTATTTTAAAAATAGGACTGTGGAGATAAAGAGAAAGATTTACCCTCCTGTATTACATAAGCAAAACACTAGACAAATATATGAAAAAATGGTTTCAAAACACTATAATAAGACAGTGGAGGACAATGATCCCTGGGTGATGAGAAACAAATGACTTGAGCCCTAGTGATTGCCCCAGAGTTTCCAGGCTGTGGGCCAGGAAACAGAACCCAGGGGAAGCCCAGAAGGGTTGGAGAGATGGAGCTGAGGTTGGCCAAAGTGACTAGAGGTTATGGAATGGAGGACCAGAGGGGCAACAGCTGCACAGAGACTTAAAAGACTAGATGTGAAAATTTCCAATCATGAATTAGAGCTTGTTCCTACTAATCAGACTGGAAAACCTAATAATTCATGGAAAATTGAGTCAGTACATAGAAGGACCTTGCATCAGCAGCAAGGCAAAATTAGACTAAAGGCTGCTCTGAACCTGCTTGATATATTTAAACACAGCACATTAAAACATCATACTACTTCCAAGAAACTTTGTGTATCAAAACAAAACTCAAAGATACTCATAGATACCAAATATAAAATAAATCACTACTCAACAAGATAAAATTTAAAATATCTTGGAGAAAATTGAAAATTATCAGATCTTGAAACTGAATATTATCAAAGAAACAGGAAAATCTAGCCCATGATGAGTAGAAAAACCAACTAACCAAAAAGGACCTATTAATATTAAATTTAGGAAACAAAAACTTTTGAAAGGCTTATTATAGATGTGTTTCACTTATTTAAAAATGTAAATAGGGGGAAGGAAGACAAAAAGACTCAAGCTGGGCTTCTAGAGATGAAAATTATAATGTGTGAGATGAAAAATACCATTAATGGGATTATACATGCAAAAGAAGAGACTAGTGAATGTGAATATACTTGAATATGTATCAATAGAACAATCTAAAATGAAATGCAGAGAGAAATAAAGCAATCTGAGGTGTGCTATCAGCTTCCCTGTTTCCTCAGCCTACAGATACAACCTACTGTGAGACTCCTCAGCCTCTATAATAATATGGGCCAATCTCCCAATAAATCACCTCCTATCCATCTATCTCCAGTTTGTCTCTTTGAAAACCTTGACTAATACCCAGTTAAAAACAAAGCATCAAAATACATGAGGCCAAAGCTGATAGAATTGCAAACAAACAAATAAATCACTATTATATTTGGAGACTTTAACACTCCTCTATCAGAAATGGATGGATCCAGTAGGCAGAAAATCAGTTATGACAGAGCTGAACTCGACAGCATCACCAATTAATTGGAATTAGTTGACAACTGTAGACTATTTTATCCAAGAATAGCAGTATACACATTATTCTTGAGCTCATAAGGAATATTCACCAAGACAGTTTACATTCTGGACAATAAAGTATGCCTTAGCAAATTTAAAAGAATAAGAATCGTTATAAGTCTATTATTGTCAGACTATAATGGAATGAAACTAGAAATCAATATCAGAAAGATACTTGGAGACTACACATGTTTCTAAATAACATGAATCAACAAGGAAATCTCAGGAGGAATTTAAAAATATTTTGAACTAAATGAAAATGAAAACAGAACTTACAGAAATGTGTGGGATACAGCAAAAGCAGTGGTTCTATGGAAATTTAAAACATTGCACACATTTATTAGAAAAGAAGTAACATCAAAAGTCAACAATCTAAGTTTACAGATTAGGAAACTAGAAAGAAAATAGCATGAAATTAAAAGTTAAAAGAAGAAATAAATAATAATAGCATAAATTAATAAATGGAAAATATAAATCAATGTGAAAAAACCAACAAAATCAAAAGATTAAAAAAGAAATAAATAAAAATTGAGACATCTCTAGTTAGATTAATTAATAAAAGGGGCAAAGACAAAAAAATGCTAATATCAGAAATGAAAGATTATCATGATTTCACAGACATTAAAAGAATAAAAAAAAGAATATTATGTATAATTCTAAGCCCAAAAATGTTTATCCTAGATGAAATGGACAAATTTCTTGAAAGACACAAACTGTCAAAACTCACAAAAAAGGAAATTGTCAATATGATTAAGCTTATGTCTATTAAAGAAATGGAATAGATAATTAATAACCTCAAACAGAAGGCATGAGGCCCACATAGATTAACTGGTGAATTATGCCAAGCATGCACATAGAATTATACCACTTCTGTACAATATTTTTAGAATATAGAGTCTCAGGGGATGATTTTAAGCTTATTCTATGAGGCCAGTATTACCTTGAAATCCAAATCAGATAAAAATGTTTCAAGAAAAACAAAAAACTACTGTTTGCTATCTCATGAACATAGACGCAAAAATCCTCAAAAATATTTGCAAATCAAATTTAACAATGCATAACAAGAATTATATAACATGACCAAATGAGACATATCCCGGACATATATAGTATGTAAAAATGATTTGACATTTGAAAATCAATTAATACAGACTATTAACTGACTAAAGAAGAAAAATCACATGACTATATCAATAGATGCAAACCCCCCCCAAACTAACACTTTTTTTATGATAAAACTCTCAGTAAACTAGAAATAGAAGGAAACATCAACTTAATAAAGAAAAACCTACAGCTAACATCATACTTAATGATGAAAAATTGGAAGTTTTCCCACTATGATCGGAAACAAGGTAAGGTTATTCTCCTCACCACTGCTTTGGGATTTATCTCCTAGCTAAGGAGATAAAATAAGAAAAGGATATAAAAATATAACAATTGGAAAGAAAAAATAAAACTGCCTTTCTTGCAGATAACAACTGTCTTTGCAGAGAATCTGAAGAAATCAACAAAAGTTCATGGAAACAATAAGCAATTATAGTCAGGTAGAAGAATACAAGATTACTATATAAAAGTCAATCATTTTCCTATATTCCAATAATACACAGGTAGAATTTGAATTTAAAATACAATGCCATGAACATGCAAAGGACTGAGACACTTAGGTATAAATATAACGAAATATATATAAGAGGAAATCTATCATATGTCAGATATTATATAATACATATATACATATATATATATACACACACATATATATATGATATACAGATATATTTATGTATATCCTCTACTTCCACCCTGAGAAAATAGAAAAATAAGAGGCAATTGAACAGAAAAAAAGGAAATAATTGTAACAAAGTGGAAATCAATGTAATAGAAAACAGAAATTCAAAGCAAAAAATCAATGAAATCAAAATTGTTTCTTAGAGATCAATGGAATCAACATAAAAGGAAGAAACAAATAATCCAGAGCTTGCATGAGAGTAATGCCACAGCTAGGAATTCTACGCACCTTACAAAGATAAGAAAGAACTATATGAACAACTTATGGCAACAAAATTGTCAACCTAAATAAAATGGAGAGAACTTAAAAGAAGCAGACTAATGAAGCTCATACAAAAAGAATTTAAAGAGTTCTCAATTAACAAAGTTAATTTTAACAGGTAAAAATTTTCCCAGGAAGAAAGTTCCAGGACCAGATGACTTTAGCATTGTTTTCTACAAAAAAATTTAAGAAATAATTCTCATTCCTGGGATATTTTGCAAAAGAAAAAGGAAAGAATACTTTTCAACTCATTCTGTAAAAGCCACCATTGCCAAATGCTGGATAACAAACCAGACACAAAACAAGAAAAAATAAAACTATAGTCCAGTATTCCTCATGAACATAGATGCAAAATCTCTAATCAAAATTTTAACAAATTGCATAAAACAATATATAAAATAAATAAAAAATCATGACCAGGTAGGGTTTATTCCAGTTTCATTCAACATTCAGAAGGCAAGGTAATTTCATATTAGCAAACAAAAAGTAAACTGATATGATTATTTGAATGATGAAGAATATGTATTTAACAAAATTTGACATCCATTTCTGATAAAAACTCTCAGCACATTTGGAATAGAAAAAGAACCCCTCAATCTGAGATAGGGCAATTACAAAAACCTAGGCCTTCATACCTTCTGCTGAAAAATGGAATGCCTTCCATTTGTACTTAGGAACAAAAAAAGAATATCTACTTTCACCATTTTTATTATCATTGTACTGAAAGTTTTAGTGCAATAAAGTAAATATTTAAAATAAAACACTGAGGAAAATATAGACTGGAAAGGAAGAAGTAAAAGTTTGATATTTGTAGACAACATGGTCATCTCTGTGGACTATCTGATGGTTTCTACCAAAAGGTGCCTCAAGAAGTAACAAAGTAAATATAGCAAGATTATAGAATACAAAATCAATATACAAAACTAAATTATATTTGTCTTCACTAGAATGAACAATTGAAAATTAAAATTAGAAAATATCTCACTGACAGCATCAAAAAATTAAATAATGATGAATATATCTGACACATACAAAGCCTGTACCTGAAAATTATAAAACTGTTGGGAGAAAGTACAATAATGCAGTGATACACTGAATTTTGTGACTAGAAATGTCAAGATCATCAAAATATTAACTTTCTTCATATTGGTTTATAGACTCAAGCTATTCTCTTTAAAAAATCTCAACATATCATTTATTTTTTGTTTGTAGAAATTGGTAATGTGGTTCCAAAATTCATATGGAAATGCAAAAGGTGTAGAAGAGCCAGAATAGTTTTGAAAAACAAGAACAAATTTGGAAAACTAGGATAACTCAACATGAGTGTTTATTAAAGTTAGTTATCAAGACAATGTAGTGTTGGACTACATAGAAAAATTGGACTAGTAAATCTAGAGAGACTATAGACCTAGACATAGAATGACAACCAATTTTCAACAAGATACAAATGTAAATTCAGTGGAGAAAATCTAATCTTTTCAAAAAGTGGTGCTGGAACAATTGGCTATCTGTAGGTAAAGGGAAAAACAAAATTTCAATGATCTGTATATTACACTATACAAGGAATTAACTTTAAATAAGTAATAGACCAAAGAGTAAATCCTAAAAGTATAAAATTCCTAGAAGAAAATATAGGAGAAAATCTTTGTAATGTTGATGTAAACAGATTGCTTAGATACAAAACTAAATGCATGATTCATCGTAAAAAGAAGTCATCAAAATTTAAAACTATGCTCTTTGAAACACACTATTAAGAGAATGAAAAGACAAGTCACATAATAAGATAAGATGTATGTGAGAAAGAACTTTTACCTAAAATGCATAGAGAAAACTCAACACTCAGTAATAAGGGCTGGGGCGATAGCTCAGTGGTAGAGCACTTGCCTAGCACGGTGAGGCAATGGGTTCGATCCTTAGCACCACAAAAATAAACAAATACAATACACAATGTTCTCCATCTACAATTACAAAAAAAAAAAAAAAAAAAGAAAAAAAAAGAAAAAGAAAGAAAAAGAAAAAGAAAAGAAAAGAAATAGCATCAAACTGGATATAATCCAAATGTCCATCAACAGGTGAATGGATAAACTATGGCACATCCATACAATGGAATTCTACTTCACCAATAGAACAAAATATGGGTTAACAACTTAGAAAAATCATGCTCAGTGAATGTAGCCAAACACCCCTTCCAAAGTATGTAATCCATGATGAATTCCATTTGTATTAAACTCTAGAAAATGCAAATAGAAATCAGAGTAGTTATTGCCTAAAGCTGGGGACAAGGAGCAGGAGGGAGAGAGCATAAAGAGAAATGAGGAAGCTTGTGGGGGTAATGGATGTATTTGCTAGCTTAATTGGGGGTGATGGTTTCATGGAGTTTACCTATTATCAAAACCTATTACCCTGACCACTTTTAATGTGTGCTGTTAATTATATGTCAATTATAATTCAATGAGGTTTTTTTTAGAGTTACTTATTCCTGTTCACTAGTTTTCAAACAGTAAAATCTGTATTTTGGAATATTACTTACATCAGAGTAAACTGGTCCCAGTTGCTGTTAGGTCCCGATGAGGAAATTGTGAGCTCCTGAAATGTGATCCCAGACTCAACCCCAGATTTCGGTTATTTGGATAAGGAAACACAAAGGAATTGCAGAACAGCAGAGGGCAGCATTTCCCAGAAATCCTTGATCGTCAGGATGAATCCAGCATTGCTTGGAGAGTTCTAGAATTGTAGTTTTAACCAGCCTGGGCCATCTTCCTGAACTGGAATTGTAGGGTGAAAGAGAGAGGGAGGGGTGGAGTAGGAGTGTATGAAATTCTTTGTAATGTCGGATGATGGTTATGGTTTAAAAATAAAGTGGGTCTATGTCCTGCTTTTCATTTATTTTCTTGTTATGATCATTACTTTTCTTAGATTTTTAAAATAACTTTAAAAGAAGGCTCTGAACTTTTATGATTATCAAAGAGAGAAAAGTTTATAAAGACTAAGAAAGACTACTTTAGGACATTCCTATCTCAAGTGTTCCTAAATTTATGATTAGATTGCATCCCGATAAAGCCATCATAAGTAGAAAATATCATAAGCTGAAAGTGTTTTGAATACACCTAACCTACTGATGGATGGTCAAAACTTAGCCATACAGTACACTGTAGAGTCTTGGTTGTTTCCTTTGTGGTCCCCTGGTAGACTGGGAGCTCCCGCCAGACATTGAAAAACATTCCAGATACCGCTAGCCTGGGAAAAGACAAAAATTCAAAACTGTAAGTATGGTTTCTACTGAATGACTTTCACACCATTGTAAAGTTGAAAAATTGAGTTTTGAACCATTATAAACCAGGGACCAGATGTATAAGTGTAAGAACTCTACCAAATATAAACAGTTATTACTCTGCATAGAAACATGGATAATGTAAATCCAAGGGGGCTTTTAAACAATGCATTTGAATATTATACTTTCAAATTGGGATAAATGAGACTGCTTTTCTTTCTGGTCCTGAAATTTTGAGACTAAAGAGCTCCGTCCAATTGCCATTGGTGTTTTTCTATAGAACATTTCCATCCCCAATAAGGCCTTGTGAATTTACCATTTTCATCAAGAGTTTTCCATAATTTGATGTTTGATTCTGCCACAGGATAGTATACTGGGGACAGGGGCAGTGAGGTCCCTTGAAAGTGCTCTCATGAATGCATTGGTCCCTCAATGATGATACTCCACAACATAGACTGCCCAGAGGCTAGCAAGAGGGATTCAAGTACCAAAGAGTAAAACGTTTGCAAAAATCATGGTGGCTTAACAAGGACTTTAAAAAATACTTGTCTAGTCTGTTATTACAAAAACTGTGCATGGACTACTCCCATCTTGCAGAATTCAGGGAAGAGTTCAAGCTCTAGTGCTATTTTGAATTTTTCTTTCTCTTTTAAAGAGGTGTAAATTTCTCTGCACAGCATTTCAATAATTCATCTCTTATTTGGTTTTGAAAATGCCATTCTGGGGCCACCTCCTTCCCTTCTATATTAGTGGCAGTGACACCTCCAGTGTTGACTCATTCATAGTCAGGGCACCAGCAAATCAGAGCCACTTGCACACCATTTTTAGGGCAGCACTTATTCCATCAGTGGGCCCTCATGGTCCTCATCGTACCCCTAATTTCTGTGTGATTTAAATGTGCCCTTGCCCTTGCCTATTATTTGCCTGGTGCTAACACCACAGGTGCCTTTGTTAGAGTAGGCGTGGCTGCCTATCTTCTTCTTCCTTGCAGAGTCAGGTTGACATTCTAACATTTGAAAAGAGTGCAGAGGAGAGTGGGATCTAGTTCTGGGCATTCTCTTCACCATGCACTTTGCCCTGGATTGGAAGCCTCAGATTCTGGGTTCTTGTTCTGGCTTTGCCATTGACAAGTCAGGCAAACACATATCAGTCTTTCTGTGTCTCAGTTTTCCATTTGAAATGTGGTTAACAAAACAAGAGCTTTTGTCTGTTGGAGAAATCTGACATCCATTTCCAAGGTATCGCTGAGCCTCTTGGGAATATCTGAAATATGGAACAGGTATACTTATTTTAGAGCTATAATAACACCTTTAATTAACTCAATTTTCATTAACATAAGTGACATTAACTTCATGACATCCTTCCTTCATGCTGTCAAATTGTTGATCTCTAAGTTTGGAGATGTAAAGATGCTATGCTTCTAGTCAACAACAAGGATAATATCTGGACTGTGTACCATAGATCCATCAAACACTCAGTTTGTACTGGAAAAAGAAATAAGGAATAATAAGGGGTATACAAGTGCTCTGCTGCCCATCATATTTTGGGTACTACTCAGAGACAGAGCAAGGCCAGATGGCAGATGCTGGGAGACTGACCAGTGGCCTCTGCATAATCAGAGAAGTTCCTTAGTCCTTTGGCATGATCTGGTTTCAGTATTCAATATCAATCTGATCTATCAAATCTTAGTACTTGTACCATTCTTTAGTCAGCGTGTTTGCTTAGTCAGACACAGCATCCCCTAAATTCAATGCATTTCCCTACACTTTCCGGAATACCCTGAAGTTAAGTTGGGACTGTGTGGCTAGTTCTCGCCAATGAGCTAGAAGCAGGTATGTTAGAGCTGCTCATGGATGGAGGCAATGAGAGCCAGTCTGCCTCACCAAGTTTCTTCCATCTTGCCATGGTTCCAGATGGTGTCATTCCAAGATGCTCAACCTGCCCTGGACTTCACCTGAGCAACAGCTAAACCTTTGTTGTTTAGGGCACCTAAACTTTGTTAAAGCAAAATTTGGGGTTTGTCTATGCCAATGTGAGTGTTAGCTAACCGGTTAAGATAGGTTAAAATGCATGAATGAGCGAGGAACTGTGTTGAAAGTTATCTAGAGAAAATTTAAGTTCTTAAGGAAGACCATTTAACTAGAACTTCAAAAATAGGATGGTTAAAAAAATAAAATCCATCCATCCCCTGAGAGAGTGAGCTCTGAGGTCATCACAGTGTTCAATGAACTTGCAAGGAAGGGATACTGTGAAAGAGCCATTGAGGTTCTGCATCCTGCCCTTTCTTCGCCTGATTACTGGGAAACCAAATGCTGCACAATTGTAGTTAACTCATGAATGATGGGTTTTAGGGAAGAGTTACCAAGCATATTTCTCCTTTACCAAAGTCAACTTATTTTGTGATTTCGAAAGAAGAAAATACACTCAGTGTATTGGATTTTCACTGTCCTTTTATAGAATTACTAAACCAGAAGTGACTGTGACACAAGCACCAGGCAATTTTCTTTCCTAATTTACTGGATTTCTCCAGGCCATAAGCTACTCTTGCCTTTGGGGTTGTTGCCAGGCAACAGCCTAAATCCTTTAGTGGAAACCTCAAGGTAGCCTATCTTTTAAAAAAGTAAAACTTCAGAAATTTCTTTTGACCCCTGTTAAAAACAAAGATTTAGTAACATTTTGAAAGTGGCCTTCAGTACCTTTCAGATGTTCTTTGCACTTTAGGGTATTGGTAATTCTTTTTTTTTTTTTTTTTTTGTTCTCTTAATCTCGTGCTACAGGAAAACATCTCACCTTCAATAAACTTCACTGGTTAATGCTCAGGAAAGAAGTTGGCATAGTCCTCAGAGGGATCACTACTCAGTAGACAATTGTGACTTTTTCTCTCACCCTAAATAAAGTGTTAGGAGCATTATATGGATGAGAGACCAGCCTGGGAGCAGCGTATTAAAGGAATTTCCAACTAATATGTGGTTTGTGAAAATGATGCATCTGAATAAGCTGTATATAGAGGTGCTCAGCTTTCTAAATTTTAAACAAAATAACTCTTCAGAAAGGAATGGCACAGGATGATAGTAACAGAAGAAGCTCACAGCTTATTTAGTAAAAAATTTTCAATTTGAAAATTGGTAAAGATGTGAAGAGGTTTGCCTAATATGATTGAGTTAAGGCAAATTTAGGACTGACACTGGAGCCTCCCAATTTCTAATGATTGCCTTTTGTATTGCACTACTAGTGTGTTTCTTGGTGATGGACTACGCAGATATTTGTAAAACTCATCCACTTAAGAGAGGATAGCCTTAGGTTTTGGAATTACTATAGCATGCATTCATTCATTCACTCATGCATGTTTTTCATCACTTTAAGGAACTTCTATTCTTACCTGGAAATAGAGTTCACTGACTCAGACATTTCCTTAGGTGAGTACATTTCCTTGTCAGGCACATGGATGTTTGAAGGGGCTCATATCTTCAGCAGCAATGACCTGTGGCTTGTCTCTCTTCCTGATTTGTTTCCTTAGGTGCCACGATTAATGCTGCTCTCCTTGCTAACAGAGGGCTCAGCTCACTGTCCTGTTCTTCCACTGCTCCTCAGAGGCCAGGAAGATGGAAAGCGCAGTGATTCCACCCTTCTTCCAGGTCTTTGTGAGTCTCAGAGGGTCCAGATCTTTCCAGGGAAAGTGTGCTCTCATTCTCACCTAGTACGTTTCTTCTTGGGTCCTGGCTTCTATCCAGGTTAGAGAACAAAGTATAGAGCCCCGTGCATCTTCTTGGTCTAGGCTTGGCAAGGAGGTTGGTAGGTAGACTGGAGAGGTGAGAGTGGAGGACCAGGCACAGGTTTTAAGATTATGGTTTTCCAGAGTTCTACTTGGAATCTAAAGTTTAGTTCATGTTTTTTTCTTACCTAAGGGATTGTCTTCCCATTGCTTCATAAATAGCCACCTCATCTGTGAGGACAGATGAGGTGGCAGCTGCTAGTGTGCCCTGCTGTGATCTCTCATTTGCACCTGCACACCACAGGAAGTCATGCTGCCAGGAGCACCAGTTGTTAGTGCTGAGTGCTGGGAATGTGACATATTGAAGGCAGAGTCAAACAGCAGGTAAGCGCAAAAACCCTGGGCCTTACTTTTGGGGACCATAAATGAGCATTCTATGGAAATGATTGTCAGTCTGAGGATGCTAAGCTGAGAAAGAGGACACAATCCATGAAGCATGTGTGAGGCTGTGGGACAAAATTCAGACTAGACAGAGAAGGAAGAAGACAACAAAGTCACCTGCAAGCTTTACCTTCATCAGTGCTGCATAAGCATCTCCCCAGACAGAGGTGCTCACTGGCAGAGGACAGGACTGAAAGCTGCTTAAGGCCCATAGTAGAGAGCAGGGGTGCAAGTACAGAAATGAGCTTCCAAGAGCTAAGGTTAGCTGGGCCACCTCCCAAGTGGATGGAGGCCCTGATTCTTTTGTTAGATTTTTTTTTTTTTGTCTCCTACAGAACTTTTAAGGTCCCCTCAAAACATCTTCCAAACACACACACATGGGCATGGGCGCACACAGACAGCTTGGGGGTGTGCATTTACATATATATAAAATTAAATAAATAGGAAATAAATAGGAGGCTTTTGGCCTGAGCTGTCTCCATATTTGGAGTTTCTTTGTAACAAACTTCAACCTAACTGAGTAAATTAACAATCTGAAACCCACTTAGCTTTCTATGTTTTGTAATGAATAACCATGTTATGCCCAACTTCAAATAGTTACAGGCAGCCAATTGATCAGACCATGCATGCTCTGCAAAAGGCAGATACATTATCACACTCCATGCCCAAATTAAACAAACACCTCACTATCACCAATGAGATGATTTCTTCACTTGGCTTCTGGGTTCAATCTATAAAAATTTGCTACTTGTGCTGCTGTTTGGAGCTCTCTGAACCATTTTTGGTTCAGGGGCTCCCTGTTTCATGAATATTTCAATGATCAAATAAACTTTGTAAGTATTATTTTTTATAAGGTTTTTTTTTCCTTTAATGTGCATGTGCACATATACACATATACCCGTGCATATCTATGTATATGTGTATGTGTATGTATATATTATGTATTTATATAGTTTATATATTATACATGAGCATATATAAAATGCTCTTAATTTACTGTTCAATTATATATACATTTTTATATATTTTCATTTCTTAAGTTCATTAAAGAATTCTTAGTAGAGAGAAGAAAGATCACAGGTTTAAACAACTCTAAGGTAAGAAAATAATTAATTGTAAATCATAAAAATAATTTCTATTGTTGTTGCTTTCGGCTACTGCTAAAACAAAATTTTAATGAATGCTGAAGTCATTAATTTGGTAAGTGAACATATTAAATTACTAAAGATTAAAGTAGGGGTGTGTGTGTGTGTGTGTGTGTGTGTGTGTATCTATCTACACAGTAAAAACTGTTTGGTCAGAATTTGTGTGATTTTTCAGAGATTGGTTGACTTTCTCCTTCCTTGGGACTGCACCTACCTCTGCCCCACTCTATCTACTGAGATTCCTTTCAAATCCATCTATTCCTTAAAACTTATCTGTCCAGTGTCCTCATTGCTAAAAACCCCTTTTCAGGGTTCATATTGCTAAAAACTCTTTTTGTAGGGTTGGTTCTAACCTGTTATGCTAGTTTCATGTAGTGGATGCTAACAACTTCCTATATTATATCAGTTAGAGAATATATTTGCACATAAATAAGGTCCTTCTCAGCTTTATTCCAGATGGACTGCTAGGAGGACCAGAATGAAGCCTAGGCAAGCGAGCAAAGTTTAAGAAGGTGTTCACGTTACATTGAGAGTGAGAGCACCTAAATTTTGTGTCTTAAAAGATTCCCTTACCTCCAATTTTGGACCTTGGCTTAGAGGTGGTGAAAAAAAGAGACAGTGGGACCTGCAAGAAGAGAGAGGCTTCTCATAGCCTCCAAAGACATCTATCGGTATTGGCTTACTGGGGTGTCAGTCCTGGGACATCGCAGGTCTTATATCTAACTTCAAAGTCAAAATATAGAATATCACTTAAGATGTCAATTTGTCATGCTATTTCTTAATGTTTGACAATTTTGAATCATAGTTTAAAAATGATTCTGGAGAATAACAACAGAAGGGGTTTGGGCATAAAATGACACTGATTTGGCACCAATCTAGTTTTATTTTGGAAGAATAAAAATTGTGCAGCAGTATGATATTAAGGATAAATCTAACATACAAAATTAGATATAATAAGGAAAAATGAAGTTTATTAGATATTTCTCAAATTGATTAATTGCATCTAAAGGCAAATGTTAAAATATTTTCAAGGAATATGCAGTTCATGGGCATATCCCATTTCTAAGATAGTATCTGCTTCTTTCCAGGTATAAATGGATACATGTAATGCTAATGATCAGTGGCATCCTGTCACCTTAGTCCTTGCCTAAATCACAAATTCAGGCAATAATATAACAATAAAGAATATTAAAGAGGTCCTTCTGAGACTTTTAGAAATCATTCTGGTTATCAAAAGGAATTGTGGTTTTGAACAACAATTAGTTTTGGAAAAAAAAGGACAATTATTTCAAATTTATCACTAATGATATACTGCTGAAAATAAGTGATGTGAGTTCTGTAACAGGGATTTTATTAAAGATGCAAGAGTACATGATTCCTCTAGCTGGTGCATACTAAAGATCTTCCAGCTCCAGGCTCTTCCATTTGACTTCCAGCCATCTTTTTAAAGGGATGTTTGATGGATTAGAGCTGAGGAATGTAACCATGGAAAGGAAAAGAAGCACCTAAGCAGTACTGAAGCTTTCTATACAGATTTTCACCAACACTGAATAAGGGATGACTAGGATATGCTATTTTTCTGTATCACCCATTTTTCTTTTTTTTTTAATGTTGACATGTAATTATTAATTTAGTTACTACAGAGTGTTGTGCTCACTCTGGTGAGGGTGAATTATGGGAGGGCATTTTTGCAAGAATCTAAAGCATGTCCTAACCCTAAACTCTGATTCAAGAGGGTTAGGTTTGTTTAAGTACACAATGAAAAAATTAAAAAAAAACATTTTTTGTTTATTTTTCTTCTTTCATCATATCTCTATGATAGTCAATACTGTTATTTGCTTTTATTTTATATTTGTAATATCTCATCTTAGCAATACCAAAAGCTCCCACAGAACTGTAAAATTTTAGGCCCTAGTAGAATTTGTAACATTTAAATGACAAACAGGTTTCTGCATGGAGAAACTTAAAGACACTGTCTAGCATACAGACTTTAATTAGTCTCATGGTAACCATTGTCCTCTCAAACAGTGCTGGAGCTGGGAAGTGGTTCACACGTATTCAGTAACTTAACAGCCACACAAAGGAGAGCAGATATGTGGTTAGGGAGTGTGATGAAAAAGCATGGGTCAGTTGTTCGGGCTTGCCTGACCCATAGCTGTCATTTATAATAATAGCTACCATTTGTGTGTCCTTACCAGGACAGACTCTGCTGCAGTGTCTCCTTGCTTTATCACAGTGCTGAATGTCAATAAAATTAGAAATGCCATTCAAAATCAAATATATGAAAATGTCCATTAATAAAATACTGTAGGAGACATATAAAAATTAAAATATTGCTGTACTTTTGTTATTTGTATATTTTTGTATGTATTTGAAGAATACTAACACAAATATTCATTTCATATAACTATTTACATAAAACTCTACTTATGTTTAAATTTTAACCCTGGTTATCTCCAAATGGAAATTCCTGATGATTTTTATTATTTCATATTTTTATACTTTCCAAAGTTTCCACAGTCAACCTGCATTTTTAACAAACAAAAATAATACTACATGCAATAATAAATACTTCAAATTTCAAGATGGCAAATGTATAGATTGGTAAGTTGAATTATTACTGAATACTTATACATAACGAAGAAAGAAGCTAGTATTTCTCTACCTAGCATGGACCTAGAAAAGAACAACAATAATATATGAATGATTTTTCCATCTATGATCTGTGGTCTTCAGAATATTTTTAGTAAAACCGTTTCTGAATTGTATCAACTAAAATCAATTGTGTGAAGCAATAGCACTGATGGTTGGAAAGTAAAATGATTTTCTTATATTTCCATAACTAATAAATGAAGATAAAACTCAAAGTGATTACTTCAAAATGATATCTATGGGAAACTAAAAATATTTGCTAAGCTGTTTTTAAATGTGTGGTTCTAGAGCTAAGCAGGCATTATTAGCAGCATCAATGGCACAGCTACCCCATACATTTGCTTCTGAAATCTAGCCAACACTTCTCCCTCTTCAAGCTCTGCAGAGGGGATGGGTGGGGCATCTAGGCAACACCCGAAAGGGCAGGCAATACCCAGATTCTCTGTGTCTTGATATGGACAAGAACCACAGATTTGATTAGATTCGCCAAGTGCTTTGTTTGTGTAAAAACACCTTTCATTTACATTTTAAATGTAATCAGGAGATTTTACATAACACTCTATCTAGTGTCTAATTTCTCTTAAATGTCAGGTTTCAAAAAATGGCCCACCCCTCACATGGTTTCACCTGTCCCTTCCTGCTCTGTGTCACAAAATTAATTATCTGTGTTGCCCTGCAGGCACTTAAATTTGCAATGTATGAAAGCCCTCTAAACACAAGATTACAAAGTTTGGGACTTTTTTTTCCCATTTTTTTTTAAATTGGTGCATTATATTTGTACGTACTGATGGGATTTGTTATGACTTTGTTTTAAACTAAATATTAGGCAATGTCCTACTATTAATTTGCCTAAAGAGCCCACATCTTTAATTGTTACATCCAAACCTTTTGAATACCAAAAGTGATTTTAGAATTCACTTGGCAGCTAAACTTGACCTGAACTGATGTTGAACTTTTTACAGATGTTATCAAACGCTTTAGTTTCAGAGCTTCTTTCAGTCTTAAAAATCATTGAGGTCTTTTACTAATATAAATTGTATCTATTTTAGTTATTATATTAGAAATTAAAATGGAAAGTAAAAATATATTTATTTGTAAGTTTGCCTTTAATAAGAAATCTATTAGCTGTTGACTTCATTAAATATTTTTAGTAAAATATTCAGAATTTTTAAATTTTTATTAAAAAAATTTTTAAACACAATGCCTTTATTTATTTATTTTTGATGTGGTACTGAGGATCGAACCCGGGTCCTGCCTGTGCTAGGCGAGCACTCTACTGCTGAGCCACAATCCCAGTCCTCAGAATATTTTTAATAAAACATTTTCTGAATTGCATCAGTCACATTAATTGTATGAAGCCATAGCACTGGTATTTAGAAGATAAAACAATTTTTTATATCTCCATAAGATACTATAGTTATTTTAGGGAAATAACTATATTTTTCTGTGCCAAAACTTTAATAGGAAGCATAGAATTGTTTTATATTCTTGCAAATCTTCTGATAAGCTTGATTAACAGAAGACAGCCAGATTCAGATATCTGCTTCTACATTCAGTCTCTTGCAATATACACTTCATTTAGCCACTTGAAAACTTCAGTGTGCACTAAGGAGAAGAGAAGAGAGAAATGATAAATGTCTTACTATTTGTATGAAAATGGTATTGGCTTTATGAACTCTCTGAAAAGGGCTTGGAGATCCCCAATGTTATGGTTTGGATATGAGATATTCCCCAAAAGCTCATATGTGAGAGAATGTCTCAGTGTTGACAGATGAAATGATCAGGTTATGAAAGCCTTAACCTAATCAGCGCATTAATCCACTTGAATGGATTAACTGGGTGGTTGGTAGGTAGGTAGAGTGTGGTTGCAAGATGTAAGTCACTGGGGTACCTTTGGGATTTACATTTTGTTCCTGCTGAGTGGAGTCCTCTGCTTCCTGGCTGTCACCACCTGAGCAGCTTCCCTCTACCACACCTTTCCCCCATGATGTTCCGCCTCACCCAGGTCCCAGAGATGTGGAGTTGGCTAACCACTGATGGAACCTCTAGATGTGTGAGCCAAAGTAAACTTTTCCCCCTCTAAGTTGTTCTACTAGAGTATCATGATTTCTCTGGAGAAATACTAACATTTTTGACTACATGTTGCTCCCCCATATTCTGAAAGGTGTGTGGACATATAATATAGTATATATACTATATGAATTTAGTAAAATATGAAAAATTTGCCAAAAATTTACATTTAAGAATTTTGGATAGCAAATTATGTGCCTGTCCTCCTTTTTAAATAGTTTCACAATAACAACAAAAATTGAAAACAATAATCCATACTCAACAAAAATAAAGAAAATGTCAGCATAACAGAATTGCAGATAATGCTTCACAGAGTTAAAAAAATTTTGTGGCATATGGAGATGCAGCCTTGAAGTGCTACTCTTTGATACATCCCTTTTATTCATTAAACAAATAGCTAAGTTACCCAACTTCTTCATAGGCACCTGTGATAGTTGTAGCACTAAATTACTCAAGTTATTTAAAGATAATAAAAAAAAAAATTGCACAGTTGTTTTCTAAACTTTCCAGGGATACCAATAAATTGGCATATAATTTGTACAGCATGATTTAAACATTGATGTGAATTGTTCAGAGGTTAGAAAGTGAAAGCCTGCATCCCAAATCCTGCCCTCCACTTGTTTTTGCCAAGGCAGAGCCATGCCCTTTCATGTTGTCCATGGATGCTTTTGTGCTAAAACGGCAGAGTTGAGTCCATACAGCTTGCAAAGCTTTGAGTATTTGCTGACTCTCTACAGGAAAGACTTTCCTTCCCTGTTTTAGAATGGTGATTTGAATTTTCCCTAAATAACTGGAAAAATAAGATCCAGTTTACTATATGATGAGTACACTATGACTCATGAGTTTTTGAGATATTTCTGAAGATGCCAGTTCCTCGGAAAATGTAGGTTGCCTCAAAAGGATTTGAAATTGGTAGAATACAGCCTAAGCAGAAATAATTTACTGAGAAGAGAGTAATGCTGGAGGCAGACTATTCTAGATGGATTTCCCTGCTGACCTCCCTTGCCCTTCTCTGCTGGTTTCCAAGGCCAAGATTTATCCACAGCATATTGCTCCTATTTGTTCAAGTTCTCACCATGGAGAAGCCCCTGCCAAATGTACTTCAACTCTACAGAAGTGGTCTTTGTATTAATGCATTGTATGGTTTGGGCCTGGTTCTTTTCCTTTTATTATTACTTAAATTACAAAACTAATTATGGATTTAAGAATTGTACACTTGAGAAGTTTAGGGTGACCACAGAGAGTAGAATGGATCATTTCATCTTCCTGTAATTGTTGTATAAACCAGTCTCAGGTTAAGTGTAGTAAAGATATTTGTATCTTATAATGTTAGAGTTAATGAATTTGTTGATTTGGTGTTTTCTTGTCATCAGGTCACCTCTTTTAGAAAGATAATGCCATTGGAAAGAGAGGTTGTATGCAGGCAAAATTGTGAAGGTGAAAAATGTTCCTTAGTCTCCCTTCTACCTTTGTGTTTAAAAATTTCCTTCTCCTGCATGCGATTGCTTATCAGTGTTAATAGTATTGAAAATAACTATGGCAATTATTATAAATAATTTTAAGTGCCTACATTTTAGTTTCTCTTCATTAATTGTTAACCTCCTGTAGGGTTGTGCTGTCTTTAATTATTACAAACTCTCCATCTTTGATAATAAAGACTGAGACTAAGAGAGCTCAGGGACTTGGCCCAACTCACATTGTCAAAAAGTGGAAATGGAACGATCTTAGGCTTTATTTATGTTTCTAAATCCTCTTTCTTTATTGACTATTGCTTTTTCATTACCATCCAGTCAGATGTAGTCATTTTTTGGAAATTGCCTTTGGGTCCCGGGATGGTCTGTTCACTTCTCTATCTTCCATTTACATCCACCTCTCAAACAGATTACTGATTGTGTTAGTCATCTTTATGGTGCTATAACCAAAATATCTGACAAGAACAACTCAGAGGAGTAAAAGTTTATTTTGGGCTCATCATTGCAGAGGTTTAGTCCAGGGTTGGCCAACTCTACTGCTGTGGGCCTAAGGTAAGGCAGAAGTTCATGGCTAAAGGGGAACAGTGAAGCTGCTCAGCTCATGGCAGCCAGGATGCAGAGAGAGAAAGAGGCAGTGGTGGGGGTTGGGGGAAGCAGGGTTAACCAGGGACAAGATACAGTCTACACAATCATACCCACAATGACCTACTTACTCTAGTCATTCCTCATCAGCCTACAGTTACTACCTAGTAATCCATTCAAATTATTAATCCATCAAATGGATTAATCCACTAATGAGGTTACAGCTGTCCTAATCTATTTTACCTCTGAACATGTCTGCATGAACACAGGAGATTTTGGAGGGACACCTCATATCTAACCATTACACTGGTTAACAGGGGTGAGATAAATTAATTCATACCAGAACTGGATGTGATCCATTCATTTATGTGTTCTCAACAATGACTGATGATCTCTTTTTACCCAACAATTTTGCCTGGATTTAGATGATAAAAATGAGCCTTTTTGCTCTCAGGGAGATCCTAGCTCAGGACATGTATACTGGAAAAATAATGATCATCTATTGTTTCTTCTCCATTTTACCAGTAACAGGGTTGTTATGATGTAACTTGAGGCACCAGCCCACAGGCCTTGTGAAAGTGGAATAGAAGTGTGTGCGGCAGTGATGTTTAGGGAGCCTTGGGAACTGCAGCAGCAGGACTTTGTTTCTTCATGAGGCTGAGCCCATTAGAACATGACCCATTTTAGAGTATTACCTTATTAAAAATATTAGTAACTAGGAACTCTGTCAAGTCTCATCTCTTATTCAAATCTAAATTCTGATTAAAAAAATGTACAAAGGATCTGAACAGACATTTCTCAGAAGAAGACACACAGATTTAAAAATGTTCAGAATCACTAATCATGAGAGAAATTCTAATTAACACTACAATGAGATATCACCCCATACCTATTAGAATGTCTACTCTCAAAAAGATGAAAGATAAGTGTAGGAGAGGCTGCAGAGAAAATGGAACCCTTGCATACTGCTGGGAAGACTAGTTAGTATAGCCCTTATGGAGAATAATATGGAGGCTTCTCAAAAAATTAAAAGTAGAATGCAATATGACCTAGTAATCCCACTACTGGGTGTATGTATCCAAGGGAAATGAAATCAGTGCATTGTAGAGATATTGGCACCTCCTTGTGCCGTTGCAGCATCATTCACAACAGCCAAGATGTGAAATCAACCTACGCCGCTGGCAGTTGATGAATGGGTAAAAGAAACGTGGTATGATATGGCACTGTGGAAAGCTAGCCTGCCTTACAAAGAAGGAAATCCAATCATTTGTGACAACACAGAGAGGACCCTCTGAAACATCATGTTAAGTGAACTGGTCAAGCAAATGATGTATGATCTCAAGAATATGCGGAATCTAAACTCATTGAACTCATTGCCAAGAGAGAGTAGAATAGAGGGTACCAGGATTTGGGGAGATGTTGATGAAAACATACAAAATTTCAATTAAAACCAGGTGTGGTGGTGCACACCTGTATCAAATGACTCCTGAGGCTAAGACAGGAGGTGATCAAGTTTGAGGCCAGCCTCAGCAACTCAGCAAGATCCTCAGCAACTTGTAAAGAGCCTGTCTCAAAATAAAAACAAAGAAGACTGGGATGTGGCTTAATGATAAAAAGCCCCTTGGGTTCAATTCTCAGTCAAAAAATTTTTCTCAGTTACATGGACTAAATTCAAGAGATATATAGTACAACCTGATGACTATATTGATACCATGTATTATTAAATATTGCCAAGAAAGTTGACTTTAAGTGTTCTCACCAAAAATGATAGGTATGTGAGGTAATGTGGATGTTAATTAGCTCAGTGTAGTCATGCAACAGTGCTATCATATTTCAAAGCATACGTTGTACAATATAAGTTATATATTATTTTTATTTGTTAAAAAAGAAAGAAAAAATCTAAATTCTGCAATGTAGTCCAGTAAGCTGTTTCTTTTCAAGGTTGTTTTGAATTGCGATCTTGAAAAACCAGAAAGTAATATCATACTTGAGATTTTACCCGTTACCTGTACTTTATCTCTACTTCTTTCATGCAATTTTGTACTTATATTTCAGGCAGCTGTTCTATGAAACTTCTGTCAGAAAATGAAATGAGAGATTACTCTTAAAAATATATAATTAATTAGTGTAAGCATCAAATGAAATGCTGCTACAAGTATTTGATGCTTGCATATTTAGAAAAATCTTTTGTTTGTGGTGAAACATACACAGTTAATCTGTTAAAATTGCTGTATGTTTACTTTCTACTTTTATAATTCCTTTGCAGATAGGGTAGAACCCATGCATGACATGATTTGCTTGGATCTGAGGCTGTTCTATCTTCCCTGTTTAATGTGACTGTTGTGGTTTGTATGTGAGGTGTACCCCAAAAGCTCATGCATGGGAAAATGGAAGAAGGTTTGGAGGAGAAATGATTGGGTTATGAGACCATTAACTGAATCAGTGAATTACTCCCCTGACAGGATTAACTGAGTTGTAACTGAGGCAGCTAGGATGTGGCTGGAGGAGGTAGGTCACTGGGGACTGTCCTTGGCATATGTATTTTGTATCTGGAGGGTGGAGTCTCCTGTGCTTTCTGATCATCATGTGAGCCGCACTCTTCTGCCATTATTTCAGCTTCACCTCAAATCCTGAGGAATGGAGCCTGCTGTCCATGGACTGAGAACTCTAAAACTGTGAGCCCTCAAATGAAACTTTTCTCCCCTAAAATTGTTCTTTTGGGGTCGTTAAGTCAGCAGTGAAAAAGCTGACAAAACCATTGACCATGTATAATTTTTCTATGTATACATCACCAGACTTTCTCAAACAGTTACTATAAACAAATAAAAGCAAAACTACAACCAGTCTCAATAGAAATGCATTGTTAGTACTTCCAACATGCTCAAAGAGGCAGTGGACATCAGAAGCATAAGCAGCTACAGGATACAGTAGCAATATTTTTAAGGAGCAGATCAGTGCTTTTTCAGCAGACATATGATGGTCACCCCAAGGAGGCTGCTACCTGTTAAGATGAGATGAGCACTTCCAGGTGGTCTGCTTCTCAAAGTTTTCTAGGAAAACTTCATAGAGTTTGATACCAAAGAGTGTTCTCAAGTCACCAAATGGGGTCACTCTCATTTCCTGAAGGGTATTTTATCAGGGCTTCTCCCTGTTTTCATGTAGCCTCACTTCTCACAGCTCTGAATATTTTGAGCATTCTAAATACTCACTTATTAACCTTAAAGCTATGGTGAGGCCAGCAGGGAATTTAGAAGGCTCTTCATCTTCTGAGCTCCGAAAATTCTATCTCATCAGGGTCAAGTAACTTTTGCAAGAGCTCTGCTTATCAGAAACAAATTGGAACCTGCTGTCTTTGCACAAGAAAATGAGGAAAATGTAAGCCACATCAGTAGTGGTCACCCCACCTGCTGTTCCCCAGATGAAGTGAAGAGTGTTCTTCAACTTGCCGGTTGAAGGTGTCTCCACAGGCACTCGGTTTGAGGCCTGGGGAATCTTGGCATGCTTTTATCATGTTCTAGTTACCCCACACATTATTTGTTGAAAATATAGGCCCGAGACAAAAAACTAATATGTACATTTTTTTTTCATTTAATAGATTTGACTGTAATTATAGAACACAAATTATAAGCAGATACAAAGGTAATGGAATCTGAAAATGGATTATGGATGCATAAAGTGCTATGACAGCTGAAAAAGGCTAATATGTGACTTGGTTAATTTTCTGCATCACTCAGTGTTTGCCTTTGCCAGACTGTGCCTTTGTTAGGTAAGCACAGCAAGTTTGATCTGTTTCTGTCAGAAAGGTCAGGAAACTACTTATGGGAAAACAAAAGAATAAATCCAAAAGGTGAGAGGGGAGGAAAAAAGAAAGATGAGAAAGCTTTACTTAGGCTGGGTCAGATAAAGAGATTAGGCTGTGGGCCTTGTACATGTGGTGCACACAGATGTGTTTGTTATTTATAAAGAAATCTGCACACACACAAAAAAACTGAAGCATCTATGTGAGTGAGCAAGAGGGAAAAAGAAAGAATACGTTTTGAGACACAGGAAAGGAATTTTAGAGATTTTTATTTGTGGATTAAAAATTTAATTCCTCTGTTTACTTTCAATTACTTTTGGATTTTGGCCTGGGATTTCTTTTTAATCCACACTCATAGTGCTACAATGTAGCTTAGTTTTATTAAAGTAAGCCATATGAAATTGCAGATTTTTGTACATCAGTCAGATATTGCCATTTTTTTTTTCTTGGCTCAATCTCATTTATGGGCCATGTCAGATTTGGATTTAGGCGTCCATACACAAAAAATAGGCTGAAGTATTCTGTGTAGAGGAAAGACACGTGTCCAAAGGCCAGGAGGAGGGGAAGCCAGGCAGGTCAGGGATTTCTGCTCTGGGGCAGGTTGCAGATTCCCCAGAGAGGAAGAGAGCAGAAGCTCACTGACACCTATGATACTAACATGGTGACACCTGGCCCGTGCTTCCTTCTAGACACTGAGAGAAACCCTGATAGAGCAGATGCTGTTACAACCTTATAAGGAGCCTATGAAGCAAGTGTTCTCCCATTCCGATTTTACTGATGAAGAAATGAGCCTGTTATGGGCAACTTTGTGTGTCAACTTGGCTAGGCTATAATGCTAAATTGATGTGATTAACATGCAAATGATTACGATTTGAGTGAAGCAGATCATTCTCTATAGTGTATATGGGCCTCATTTTTTTCAGTTCAAGGCCTTAAGAAAAAGACTGAGGTCCTAAGACAAGAAAGAAATTCTGTTTCCAGGCTGCCTTTGAATTCAAGACTACAACATCAACTTTGCCAGGGTCTCGGGTTCAGACTTGCCAGCCCCCACAATAACATGAGATGATTCTTTAAAGTAAATGTTTCTCTCTCTCTCATCTATCAACATCTATCTACCCATCCATCCTATTGATTCTTTTTCTGGGGATAACCCTACTAACAGAACCTGAAGTCAGGCTGCTAATTTGTATAGCAGGACTGTAAGTTACTCAGGGTCTTCTGAATCCATAGTTTTAATCACTATATTTCATCATCCCCACTTCCATTGTTTGTTTTAGATAGTGTCATTCTGGACTTCTATCATTTGTGCATATGATGGTTTTCCCTACTAAACTATAAGCTCAAGAGGACAAGAATTTGTGTATGCAAAGCATCTAGCACAGTGTCTGTCATGACATTGATCAATACATGTGAATTTTAGCATTGGAATGAAAGATTATTGTAAGGTGTTTTTATACCTGTAAAGTATTACACAAATATAAGATCTTTTACGTAGAAAAACATGTAATTATTGATCAATTTTTATAAGCGGAAATAGAGAACATATATCTAAAATTCAGATTATACATGCCTAAACCATTGTGAACTTCTAAATTAGTATTATTATTTTTTACCCTTCACCAGCAGCAAAGTGCAAAAGAATATTTTCATGATAAGAAGTAAAATGAGAACTGGGGTTGTAGCTCAGTGGTGGATCACTTGCCTAGCATGTATGAGGTACAGGATTTGATTCTTAGAGCCACATATAAATAAGTAAAATAGAGGTTAATTGACAATTAAAAAGAAAGAGAGAGAAGTAAAAAGATATTTAACTCTTTAACAACTAAAGTAGGAAATGGTAACCACAAACCATTTTTTTTTTCTTTTGGTATGGAATAAAGTCAAGCGGGGACATGCAGTGAGGTTGGATATTTACTATGACTATGATTGCTGAGATAAAGGGGCCTTGCAGGAAGGGGCCATAGTAAATTATCAATATCTCCTCTGGGCAAGAGACTGGAGGGTGGACAGCCTAAGTACCATTTTGTCCCCTGTCCTTTTTAAAGCAATACGGGACTACTCCCTTTAGTTTTGCGTGTGTGTGTGTGTGTGTGTGTGTGTGTGTGTGTGTGAGTGAGAGAGAGAGAGAGAGAGAGAGAGAGAGAGAGACAGAATTAGCTAGGTTTGCTGTGGGGGAAGAGGTGAGGAATAAAGGTTCAATTTGAAAGGAAGGCAGCAGAAAAAATTCCTTGCATTACATGTAAACCACTCAAAGTGTTTAGGGGAAGATTAAGTTCATACATGCTACCTTAGACATAGACATTCTATCCATTTTCTTCCTTTAATCACTCACCAATATTGACCAATATTTTGGGACACATGTTTGCTGGGCTAGAAAAATCAGTTATCTGAGTTCATGTTCAAAGTTTATACCTAGGCTTAAAATAGATTTTTTTTTTTTACTATTGTTTTAGTTTCAGCCTATATTTTGTGATATAGTTTAATTTCATAGTTTTATATAGTCAGTTGTTGTTTATTTTAACTCACATATTTATTACATTATGCTTTTAAAATGTCAGATATTCCATGTGTGGTGAGTTTCCTACTCCTTGAAATACCTATATCCTTTGGAATTTAATAGAGATCTTTGGGTATACATTCACTTTTTATTTTGTCTAAAAATATATTTGCTTTCTTGGGGTCTTGAAAGAGAGTTTTGCTTGGTATAGAAATCTAAGTTGACAGTGATTTCATGTTTCTGTACTTTTTTGTAGTCTTCTGGTTTTCATGATTTTTGATGTGAAGTCAGCAATAAGTCTAATTGTCACTTATTTGCAGGTGATCTGTCTTTTCAAAGCTTTTAAATATATTTTGCTTTTATTTGTCACTTTTCAGATATAATTATGTATCTGAACCTGAACTTTAAAAAAAAATTTATCCTGGTTGAGATGTGGGCTTCCTGGATCTCAAGGCCTACCAACAGTTCTTAGAATTTCTCAGCTTTTCAAAATTTCTAAATGTTGTCTATTTCTAATTCTTTAACTTTTTCTGAATCTCCAATTTGACATTATTATAGCTCTTGTCACTTTATCCTTCTTCTTCAATCTAGTTTTTATACTTTGTATCTAATTTATTTATAACTGCATTTCAATTATCTTTTCCCTATTCACATGCGTCCATCTGTTGCTTAATTGCACTAAAGGTATCAGCTTAATTATGAAATTTTCATTTATTTGGTTTTATTTAAATAACTTCATTTAGTCCTTCATCAAATCTAGTCATTATCATATCTTGTTCTGGTCTCATGTTTTCAGAGTACCAGATTTTTAAAAAATTGATTTAAGCATATTACACTTAATGAGGTTTCAGGCTTTAAATGACAATCTAATGTTTGACATTGGTTTTAGAGTACCTTGTGTTTCATCTGTGCCAGTCTTTGGTTAGAGTTGAATCTCAGACTTGTAGAGTGCGTTTACATTTTTTCATAGGATTCTCCTCTGGATGACACACCCAACTCAAAAATCATTTAAAATTTAATATTTTAAAAATTAATCTTACTGTATATATTTAAATTATATAGCAGGATGTTATGAGAAGCATATAGAATAATAATATTACTCTGGTGAAGTAGGTTAGCATATCCATCAACTCACATAGTTTATACCCCTGGCTTTCTTCTTGTTTGTTTTGTGGCAAGAACAAGTAAAATTACTTTGTATAATAAATCCCACATACATTGCAATATTATTGTATATAATCTTCAAGTTGTACATTAAATCTCTAGACTTGTTTATACTATAGTATGTTTCTCTGTCCTATATCTCTCCATTTCCTGTCCCTTGCCAAGTTAAAGTGTCAAAATTCTCAAGGCAGATATATTTTTGTTTTTATTCATCCAGTGTCAAAATCAAAACAGGCAAATTTCTTTCCTTTTCCATGTGGTATCAACAGGGTCCCCACTTTATGCAGGGGTCTCCTATTTAACTTTCCATCTTTAGCAGTGTCTTGGTAAGCTTGTCTCACTGTGACTACAATACTTGCCAAGAGCAACCATAAAGAAAAGTTTACTTGATGCTCACAGTTTCGGAGGGCTCAGTCCATGGACTGGTGAGTCCATTGCTCTGGGCCCAAGATGAGGAAGCACATTATGGTGGAACAGCTTGGTTTAGGAGCACTGCTCCATTTCTGGCAACCAGGATGAATAGAGAGAGAAAAGGAGCTTCAGGGAAGAGTACCTTCCTGGGGCATAGACACACACTCATTGACCCACCTGGTCCAGCCTCACCCACCTGCCTCTATTTCACACTCAGTCCCTTCAAAGGAGAGTGGATTGATTAGGATACAGCTCTTGCGATCAAATCAGTTCACTTTCAAACATCTCTGCATTAACACAGGAGACTTTCAGGAGCACTTCATATCCAAACTATAACAGGCAGGCTTTGGCCTTTTCTCCACTTATGAAGGAGCTGACAAATCAGAGATTCAAGTTCTCCTTAGTTCAGCAGAAATCCTAGGGGAAAAGCTAACCCTAGAATTTGTATATCATTTCACTTACTTGTTAGGATTTTGGGATTGCTTATTGTTTCTGCATGTGTGTGCTTCTCAGTGGTGCATTGAACATGATTTCTAAGAAAATATTTCATCTGTCTTAATCAGAAATTTGTTCAAGGTATATAACCTGCCATGTTGTCGAAAATTTAAGTTGCAATATTTTTGTCACAATATTTTAAACTCAGACTTCTGTTGGAGGACATTTGACTTAAAGACAAGCAACCTATTCTCATTCAGAACAGGATAGCTTATTTATTGTATTTAAGGGGCTCCTAATTTGGAGGTGTAAAGTTCCAAATGCACATACCACTTTATGAACTTTCTGTTATACTGGATTCTGCAATGTGTGATTACAGGGGAATTCACATTAACTCAAGTTAGAAGACTCCTTTGATCATTTCTGTCCCATTGCCTCTTAGCAGACATTATAGATCATGTCAGGATAGGAAATTGAGAATATTGAATTGTATGGTGCATGAAGTAGCTACAGAGAAGCAAGGCCTCCTGGCTTTGCAAACTTCCTAACATGACTATGCTATACATATTTTCTCTTTCTAAGACTGAGGATCTCATGACCATAAGTTTGTGCTAGGAAGGGCAGGCTGATCATCATAAGGCACCATCTGGGACAGCTCACCCAGATGCAATTTTCCTTAGCAATTTTCCTATGCTGGCTCGGTTACCATAATGGATAGGTTTCTATCATCTGTCCCTTGGGAATATTTTGTAATATTAGTGTTTATAGTGTTAGGCTTTTTTGGGGGGCAAGGGACAAAGAAGTTTGACAATTTATCATCAGTGTATCTGAAAAATAAAATATTCTCTTGCTTTGAGCTATTCATTCAGTTCTGCTTCATAAATACCCTATTCCAATTACTCGAATCTGGAGCCAAATGTATGTCAACAAAAGTCTGAAAGGGAATTATATCATTGTAAATAAAATACCTTATTTAAAATCATAAAAAATAATGTTAAGGTTTCTAATTTTTCAAAACAGCCAGATATTGCTATATATTATTTTGCAAATGATAACTAGTCTTGTACATTTTAAGCCCAAAATAAAGATTTAGTTTGAAATAAAAGTGCCTTTTGCCTTGTTAAATCTAATAGATGGTACAACTAAAGAATTGAGCAGGGGGAAGGATCTTAGCATCTGTGACACAAATCATGAGATGTCTTGGGGACACAACCTTTGTGGTATAATTTTACCCTAAAGGTTCTTATGCTATTATTGAAGAATTTTCATAAATAATAGCAAGAGACGAATAAAGTAAGATTTAGGTGGGTGTCAAACCAGGTATAGATGTTTCTATTTCTCTATGTAGTTTATACAATAAAAATTCTTTATCTAATTTTACAGAGTCCAACTCACTGCACGGGGTCAGATGAGAGAGATTCTGTCCATTTTGAAATCAGGAAACACTTGCCTGAAGGACAAGGTTGAAATTGATCTTGGAAGATTGAACACTGGTCTGGAGAACGTTATTTGCTCTTAGCTGTAGAATTTCTCTCTATAAAGAGCCTTGTTTTGTTTGATGGATATTCTGATAATTCTCCTTGGATTGGGGAGTGAGACCATCCAAAATTCAGGTTTTTGTGTTTTTGATTTATTAACTAAGCAAGTGTAATAAATGGGACAGTGCGATTTAGCTCTATAGAAACAGTGGAAGGGCAACAGGAAAGGCAAAGGAGGTGACTCAGGGGAGAGGCCTTGGCAGGGAGAGAGGAAACCATACCCATCATGTAGGGTTTTGGATACATGTTGCTACCATGTGAATTTTCTCTTTCTCTCTTGTCCTTTTATGGAATCTCTTGTAAAATATGCATCATTACTAAGGTATTTTGGAATTAGACCTACAATGTCCTGTCATGAGTTAAATACAGAGGCTGCTTCCAGGGACCTGGCCACATCCTAGTTCCTAAAGGTTAGAATGTAATGGGCAGAAATGGGGAAGAGAAATCCTCTGGACAAAGTCATGTAGGTAGAAGTAAGTAAATATTCTCAGGGAAGCACATTTAGGAAGTGAAGGGATAATACTTTTAGAAGTCGGGATCTTACTAGAAGTCAGAGAGCAAGTGCTTAAAGCTACTTTCTCTCATGAGTGTCTAATGTGGAAATAAACTGGATTCTTAATTAAAACCCCGTAATAATATCATAGAGGGCACAAAACAGAGTAAGGCTGGTGTGCCTCTGTGGAAACTGAGAAGTCTGGCAAAAGTCATGGTGGTCATCCCGGCTCCACATGGAGGCTGAAGTAATGAGGATGCTTTAATCGCTACATGGCTCAGTACAAAGGAAAGTGGTCAGAGAAAAGGCTAAAGGCTGGAGAAATAATCTAGATCCAAAAACATGAAAGGCTATGAAGGCCAGGAGTAAGTATTTGGGTCTCATTTATTATTTAAAAAAAAAGAAAAGAAAATGACAGAATATTGGTTTGGGGGTCATTTTTTTTTCAAAATGAATATATTATTCTAAAATAATGCATTTTTCTAAAGATAAATACTATAGAAGCAGCATTAAAATAATGATCATGGTTCTGGTGGAACTATGTATAGAGTTCACTTTGTTTTTATGTTCAGAGATTTAAAAAAGTAAAAATGTCATTGTGATGCACCCACACTGTTGTGCTTTGCTTATCTCTGAAGACTTTTAATTAGAGAGCTACTCTAAGTACCTTAGTGTGGTTGAAATGAGACAATGCATCATAATGACCAGAGCCTGGAGTTATTGACAAAGCCCAGGGGACATTTCAGAAAGGGGAGGACCAGCATCAGAGACTGGGAACAACCATGGAGCAGGTGGGTACACTGCGCTGGGGCAAAGGGCAGAGGGAGGCTTAGTGGGCAATGGTTTCCATCTCAAAGCTGAAGCTGTGGGAAAGTTAGCTAAAATAGGGAATTAGTATGAATCGTGAGTTTTAATAAAAGGTTGGTAAGTTTGATTTGGTCATGTATAGCTGTCAGCAAATCCAGAAGAACTGTCCACTAGGAATTAGAATATTCAAGCTTGGAAATTAGTCTAGAAGGCAAGAATTGAGAAGGGAATAACTGCTTATTGGTTCACACATATATTGTTTAAATCCCCCAACCCTGAAAAGTAGGGATTATTAATTTATAGATTAAGAAATACATAGTAAGATTGAACTACTGACCAGCACAGCTACTAAATGGCAGAGCTGAAATTTAAATAAAAGAATTTTGTTTTACTATGCAAAAACATGTTGAGAGTGTGAAAGGAATAAGGGGTTATTACAGAAAAAAAGTATATAACTTTATGTATGGTAGTATAGAGATAAAAATATATAAAATTTATTCTACAAAACATCTCTCTCTCTCTCTCTCTCTCTCTCTCTCTCTCTCTCTCTCTGCATGTGTTTTAAGTGCTTATAATGGAAAAAAATGAAGCTAAGAAAATAACATACTTCCTATAATAAAAACTGTTTTCACAATCATTGAGCTTACATTTTAGGAATGATGACAATCTTTAAATTATTAAGCATAAATTAATAACAATTAGTATATGATGGTTAATTTGAACTGTCAGTTTAAGTAGTGTAAGTGATACCCAGATGGCTGGGAAAGCCTCACTCTGGGTATGTCTGTGAAGTTACTTTCAGAAGGTCGGTATTTGAATCAGTGAACTGAGTAATGAAGATCTTCCCTTGTTCAATATGACTAGGGACCATCCAATAGGCTGATGGACTGGATAGGAAAACCAAAAGAAGAATAGAGGCAAATTCTCTCACTCTTTCTTCCGAAACTGGGACACTATTGTAGTCTGTTTCATGCTGCTCTAACAGAATACCACAGACTGGGTAATTTATAATGAATAAAAACGTATTGACTCATGGAACTGGAAGCTGGGAAGTCCAAGATTGGGGATCTGGCATCTGGTGAGAACCTTCGTGTCATGTCATCCCATGACGGAAAGTACAAAGGCCTGAGAGGGTGAGAGAGCAAGCAAGAGGGGGCCAAACACAGTGTTTTATAAGAAAGTGATTCTTATGATAGTAGTGTTATGATTTGGATCTAGAAAGTCTCCCCAAAAGCTCATTTGTTAGACAATGCAGCAAGTTCAGAGATGAAAAGATTGGATTATGAGGGCTCTAACTTCATCAATGTATGAATCCATTCAGTGGATTGATAATTTGAAGGGATATACTGGGAGGTGGGACATGGCTGGAGGAAGTGGATCACTGGGGATATGGTCTTGGGAACTATATCTGCCCCTGGAGCCTCCTCTCTCTCTGCTTCTCAGCTGCTAGGAGCAGACTAACTATGGGATGAGTCCTCTGTGACTGTGAGCAAAAAAAATCTTTTCTCCTCTAAGTTGCTCTCATCACATATTTGGTTATAGTGATAAAAAGATGACTAACATACGGACATTAGTGGTGACCCAATGACTCACACACTTCCATTAGTTATTACTTCTTTGCCACATTGGGCATCAAATTTCTAAGACACAAACTTTTAAACATTTTTTTTTAGTTATACATGGACAGAATATCTTTATTTTGTTTATTTCTTTTTATGTGGTGCTAAGGATCGAACCCAGTGCCTCACATGTGCGAGGCATGCACTCTGCCACTGAGCCACAACTCCAACCTAAGACATGAACTTTGAAGGACATATTCAAACCATAGGAGATTCCCTTCTTCTCCCACCCTTAAACATCAAAACTCCAGGCTTTTTGTCCTTAGGTCTCCAAACTTGCATCAGTGGTCCCTGGATTATCAGGTCTTTAGCCTTGGAATGAGAGCTATACCATTGGCCTCCAGAGTTCTGAGGCTTTTGGGACTGGACTGAATCATGCTACTGGCTTCCCTGGTTCTCTAGTGTACAAGCAGCCCATCCTGGGTCTTCTCAGTCTCCATAATGATATGACCCAACTCCTATAACAAATTTCCTCCCATATGTCTATGTATCTACATATCTATGCATTCATATATCTACATAACTATACATCTATAAATATTCTGTTGGTTCTGTTTTTCTGGAGAACCCTGGCTAATACACGTGAGAAGTGAATGAGGAGGTGTTAGCAGGTATTAAGAAAGTATTTAATCCAGTCTTGTTGATCAAGGAATATTTCCCTGAGGAAGTAACATCCTTCAGATCTAAGTTTAAAAAAAGGAAAAAGGAAGGAAAGTTATTCTAGGCAGAGAAAATACTGTGAAGGAATCTCTAATTTGGGAAAGCATCTATTATAACAGAAGTCCAGCATGGCTGGCTAGAGCTTGGAAATGAAGGAGGAAGATGACAGGAAAAAAGCTAGGACGGCAAGCAGGGTCTGGACCTCCCTGACAGGCACATTTATCGAAATGATAATGAAGTCATTCAAGAGCATGGGGAGGGGAGTAGATCTGTTTTCTTCAAAGATCTCTGGTTTGGGGTAGCAAACAGTGTTGTTTTTAATTCTACATTCTTTCCAAAGTTACAGAAGAATAGATCGCTGCATTTATGACTTTGCACCCTTTCCAAGTAGGTGATGGTAGGAGTATATTTTCTCACCGGTTTAATATTAGGCTAGGCTAATATTAGGCTATGTGACTCACTTGCTCAGTGGATTGTTAGTCGGGGTGCCATGGGCAGAGAGTTTAGATGCGCATGCATGACTGACTGGTCTTGGCCTATTGGCTCTATGTCAGTCGTGAAAAGAGCATGCCTATGTAGCTACTGGTCCTAGGAGGAGACATGGAACACTCCTGTACAAAGCCAACCCATAGATCTCAGAAAAAGAAAATGGAGGTTGCTATAAGTCACTGAGTTTCCATTTTACCTCTTGCTAAGTAATAAGAATGAATGTGAAGAGAAAAATTAATGGTCTAGGTAGGAATAATAGTGGATTGAGATAAGATAATGACAGAATAATTGAAAAAAAATCAAACAAATTCCAGGGATATTCCTATTTTAAAAGTGGTGGAGGATTCATGGGATGTGAAGGTAAGAAAAAAGGAAATGCCAAGATAGTATTTCAATCAAAGAACCTTGCAATAATGTTCATCCTTAGGATCATGAAGATGACTGACTTTACCTCAAAGCTCTCAAGTGACATATTTCTTCTGTGACTATGAAGTTCATAATTTGGTGAAAAAAATAAATATTCAGGGTCCCTTTTTGAGGAAGGCCACAGGTAAAGAGACAGGCAAGTGGGAATTTACTATTTCTGCAAAAAAGTAGTATCAGCCTAAGATTCAGAAGACCTGTTGTCACTGAGCTGGTCAGAGCAAAGCCTCACCTTTTGACGTGATGGATCATCTCATGTCCTGGAAGCCTTCAATATTGCCACAGGCAGGTCACTTTCTGCTGCAAAGAGGCACTAAGCCATCACTTTCATAAGGCAGAAAAAAAAATAACCAAACCTGATTTATGATATTTTAATACAAGTGCTTCTCAAGCTTTCTGCCTAAGGCACACTTTGTGCCTGAATTAGGATCCTGAACTTTATAGCCTGCCCTTTCCCCATATAATTTCCTGATTAGTGTTAGCTAATTCTTATAGCTGGTTATTTTTTTCCCAAGAAAGCAGTGAACTATGTTCTGTCCAATATCACCGAGCTACAAGCAACATGAGTTGATTAACACAGTGAGCAAATAAATGCTGGCAGCCCAGTTGCAAAGAAAATGGGGTTGTAATCTCCTGAAAAATCACAAATTTAGATGAAGTCTGACTCACTCTGTCATTGTCCTTCTCATCCAACTGCTGGAGGGCTTAGGGATCTGTAAGCAGGTAGCTTGCTGTGACCTTTCTGGTGGAGGTCAGGGAATCAGACTCATTTGTGACTCATTCATCAGGAAATTTAGCCTGTTTGAGACAATTTTCTGCATTCCGCCTGCTGAATCTACCAGGCCAGACATTGGTCCAGCTTAACATTTGTCCATCTTCTTTTTTTCCACAGAGATCAGTCACTATGGGGCTTCCAGAAACTTCACTCTTTGACATAGAAATTAGGATGGTTAATTTATATTTCACTCACTGTTAAATAAGTGCCTTGAGAAATACAATATCCCATTTTGGAATCCCACCTTCAGATTTCCATTGGAATACTTAACAAGTCCCCAAATGTACTAGCATTTATGTTTGTCTATTTCCTTTCATAGTTTTTGAATTCTAGGGGAAATAATTCCCCATATGAAGGAAGAAGATGACAAAGATCAAAGTAGGGAGTGGTCTAAAAACCTGCAAACTGTGTTGTCAATATAGTCAATGTCTTAGAATACTAAGGAGATGCCTGGTATACCCTCACCTCTCCAATGTCCTTCAGAGAGTACCTTCATTTATGTAGAATCAAATAGGAAACAAAAACATAACTCTTAATTTCAATGATTAAAGCAACATCTATTTTCAATAAAAAGGACAGGAGATTTGGAACCAGTAAACTTTGCTTTTTATAGTTCTGGCTCTGTATGGCCATTGTATGGTCTTGAGCAATTCTATGCTGTGGTTTTCTATTCTGGAAAATAAGAAGCTTTTCCTGGATGACTTTCATCAAGATTTTATTCATAAAGGGCTTCATTCTTCATTCTGTGGTTTGTCAGTTGATACTGGTCTGGATCTATTATTTTCATAGTGCTATTTTTGCTTGTGTAGATACCTTTCAGATTCACTAATAGTTCTTTGGCCCGATAAAAATTTATTTTAACTATAGTGATTAGTATTATTGATTACTATAAGTGCTATTAATTTTTTATGATTAAGAAAATGGAGTGTCCTTTGCCTCCATTCTCTTTATATATTTTTGCATTCTTTTAATCTCATAAATTTAATCTAACAATGAAAACTGCTGAGCAGTGCAAACACACACACACACACACAAAAACAAATGCCCCCACCCCCCAAAAAAAACAACCAAAGATGAAATTAGGTAAACAAACCAACAAAAATTAAGCAAAATGTCAGTGACTAAAGAATCAAAAGCAACATTATATAGTGCAGAGAGGTCTAGGGAAGAACCCTGGTTTAAATTACCCACAAAGCGACATCATATGGAGATGATCCGATTGCCTTTGTGAAAATCTTTGTTCCTGGCTCTTTGGGGTTTGTAGTAAGATCTCAGCCTCAGCAGTTGTCTTTGTTATTTCCACATCTTCATGTACTTACTGCTTTTTATCTGCATGAGCTTCAAGATGCCCTTTAATTGCCCATTTTGAAGGACATTTTAGATACATCTGAAGATGATTTTGAGCCATTCTCAGTAGAAGACAGGCCAAGATGGACTATTCACTCATCCCTGAGATCTACTTGTCTGGTGGGAGGTGCACTCCTGACTTCCTTGTAAGGAGGAAACAATGACTCTTCCTAGCTGTGTTGAAAATGGGAGTTCAGAAAGGAAAAATGGAAGCCCAGGTGGAATTTGCCTATTAGAGATAAAAGATGGCCTTGAGATCTTTAACAGTTTTTCAAGGTTGTAAAATGGTTAGAACCTTGTTAAGACAGACTTTTGACTTTCTGACTCAGAGTTTTCCTTTCAAATCAACTACCAGTTGTAGTCTCATAATATTTCTTACTAGTTGCACATTGGTCCCCAATCCTTTCAAAATGACTCTCTTTTATTTGAGAAACCACAAGCTTTATTTACTTCCATCTTTGCATGTAAAAAAGCTGAATTTTCAAAGAAAAATGACGGCATTTAAAGAAAAAAATCGTCTAAAATGGTGCATATTACTTAGAAACCTATATTTTACTATATAATTTCCTATGACTTTCAAAGTACAGAAACCAACCTGTGTTCTGTATAGTGTAGGTAAATTTTCGTGCTTAAGAATCTTTTCTAATATATCACAATTAAAGATATTCATGTTAATTTGTATAGTCCCTGTCTCTGGAGCATCCCCAGTATTTAGTGGTCATCATTACAATTATACTGTTAATTCTGTCTCATTTATTCATTTAGAATGTCTAGTTAGAACTGATAATATGACAGATACCGTGCCAGTGCTAAGAAAACAAAGACAAAATTTGGGAGTCCTTGACTTATTTTGACACCTTTACTTGGCAGACTTGGAGGCATTTGTTGACAGTTAGGTCAAGTATTTATAAAATCTTTAATTTTTTAAAATGTGAATAGCACAGTTTGTTTGGTACTAGATAACTTTGACTTGCTAAATAAAAAGATCCCCAAATATTTTCATTTCTTTGAATGGCTTTACCATTAATGACTATTTCCAACAAGAAATAACAATAATTACACTATATTCCTAAACAGAATTAAAATGTTACTTTAAGTTCTCCATGAAATTAATTTCTTAATTTCTCCATCACAAGGCATTTGTTCACATCTTTAAAATCAGAAAAAATAATGAGTGTGCATATAGGTCTGTGCATGTGTGCATGTTAATGAGTGTTGTAACCTCATAAACAGCCTGCCAATTCTGCCAGTAATAGGCCAAAATTTGTGTTTGGCCTAGAATTGCTTATTTTTATTTTGTAATGGATCTAAAATAAGAACAGATTTAGTGTAATTATAATTATTCTATTTTACTGTATTATTTTAAATGGAAATAGAAAATAATTTCTATCATATATACCTTCCCTCTAAGTTATCAAACATTTCCAGTGACTTTGGAACACTAGATGTATCATGCTCCCATTTTTTAGTCTTCATTTTTACATTTTTAAGGCTTTGAGGTATGTATGAAGGGAATTTGAAACAGCTTAAATGTCTAGATGTTAAGAGATCTTATAAAAGGATGTTTATATGTTGTCTTTTTATAGTTCTTTCTTCTCATACATAAACCTTGTTTTATACACCCTTATTACCAAAATGATAAACTTGCCTAAGGAGCCAAATGTCATCTTTACTTATCTGTGGGGACAAGTGTATGGAGTACTGCATACATGGCATGCATTAAGAGTGTCTGAGTGGTAGTCCACTCCCCTTGTGCTAGGCGTGTGAGTGGCAAACCACTTACTCCATAAGCACAGACCTGAGCGTGAGGCAATGTGTTGCAGTCCTTGTGCACTTGCTCCATGACCCACTCCTAGATTGGTCACTGTAAGGACAATTAGCAGAAATTGCATTGGTGGCTGCCTGTAATCTGCTTAGCTACTGCCTGAATATATATACATGGTAACTGCACAATAAAATCAGATCTGCGTCCTGCTTGGTCTCCGGAAGTCTTGATTAGTGACTCCGCAGCCACACTCTCCTCTTCCCTGCTCTGTGCACCTCCTCTCTGGATGAGAGAGAGCTCATGCGCTTATCCTGTGTTCAGATCAAATTTGAACATAGAATTGGAGATTTGTTTTCTGGTTCAGAACTGAAAAATTGTACCAAAGATCTTTTAAGATTTTTAACTGATGCTCTTTGACTTAGGTAAACCCATCATAAATTGAAATGTCCTTAAGTAGCAAATGCATTTAACACATTTGACTTACTGAGCACTGCAGCTTAACAACACAGCAAGTGGCTGCAGCTTTCTGCAGTTGCCCTGCATCTGGAGAGGGTGGTGCTGCCTATCACTAGCCTGGGAAAAGATCAAAATTCAGAATTTGGAGTACATCTTCTACCGAGTGTGTGTTGCTCTCCCACCACGGTGATGAAAATACCTACAAGTTGGACCATCCTAGGTCAGGAGCCACCTGTGTGTCATTCTCACATATCAGTGAGAATCCCTGGAGCTGTGAAAGAAAACTCCTGGGGGGTTTATTGGGTTAGTCATTCGTGCCAGGTGAAAGGGGAGTGTAAATCAAAACCATATCCTTCTACACCAGGTATGGAGCCTTCCTGGCTCTCAGGGGTTAAAATAAATTTTGTCCGACCCCAGCTCCCATGCCTGAGAATTCAGAGAGCTTCTTGGTGTCAGGAATGTCCAACATATTTTTCCTTGTGGTTTCCTTTGGACTATTTCCAACTAGGATTTTGAAATTAAGTGTATTAGTATAAATCTGAGATACAGAAAGGCCAACAGATTGTGGAGGATGATTGCCATTGGAATAGTAATACTTACAATTCCTAAGAGGAGGGGTGTCCACATCCTGGGGAAACAACAGAGTGAATCAGGAGGCTGAGACAAAAGGGAAAATAGTAAGAGGCTTTGCTGAAGTTTCTTTGGAAGGGGCAGCAAGGCAGGTAATAGGTTTGGACTGACTAGTTTGATTTCAGTGGGTTCTGGGGCATAGTGGCTGTCCCTCGCTGTCATGTACCTGGCTCTGGGATGGTAGGTGGATAGTGGCTCAGAGTGTGGGAGCCTGAAGGAAGAGGTGGTTAGGGATTTGGACTCTAGACCTGTGATTTGCATTTGGAAAGCACATCCAAGAAAGGCTTGTGTTTACTAACTCTAGGGACAGATTAGCTCTAGGAGGCACAGTCCTATGTCAGCAAGACCCCAGAAGTCCAAACATCAGAGAACAGAAAACAAACAAAACAACATGGTTAATACATCCAGGTCTGATTTGCTGTCTTTTTCTTCCCCTTTGAGACCTGGATCAAAAATGTAGTCTCTTCTCCAGTTTTCACAAATGTTCCAATCACACTGAGAATTTTGTGAGTTTAGGATTGAAGTGTTTTAGACAGCTACAAGGAGTTATAATGCAACCGTGGTCATTCTCACTTTTTATGTCTTTCTCTAGCATTTTCCTTTCTCTCAGTGTAACCAACAAATTCTCCTCCTTGCTTTTAGCAGGGAAAATTATTATAGTTAGTCTGCCTAGGTTTTAGTGTTTTAGTTTCTACTACAACTGGATATATATATATATATATATATATATATATATATATATATATATATATATATATATGCCACAGTCTGGCTGGGCAAATAACCAGGAGGTGACAATTAACTTGTGAAGACTGAAACAGCGGGAGCCCTTATTGCAGGCCAGCAGAGGTATATATACCTAACTAATTACACACAGCTTAACTTAATTAACATCATCTAGATACAGCATTAGTATCTATTAGTCAGTCATTAAGGAATCCTCATCATCTTAATGGCTCGCTGGCGTTACTTCACAAACCACTCCTCCTGGCAAACTGCCAGGCGCCATCTTGACTTGGTTGTGGCCCTGAACACACACACATATATATATATATATATATGTGTGTGTGTGTGTGTGTTTCTCTTCCTCTTGACAACTGCTGCCATCAACTGCTAAGAAAACAGAAATTCCGTATTTATTATAAATAAACATAGGCTGATAAGATGCCTGGAGGAGAACAAAAGGTAACAAAAACAAAATGTGATTTCAAATTAACCACAAAGTTGAAGCAAAGATGGAGAATACAGCACTGTTGAATCCTGCATGACAGCTTCAGCACTAGCATTGATAAACATACCATATTGCTCCCTGAGGCTCCATGTGCTCAATGAGTTCACATAGAAGGGATTTATTGTACATCCTTGTATTATCACAAGTGTGTTGCCATTTAGAAGAGAGAGGACCAAGAAAGTTTGCCAACCAGCATGGATAAGGCTCCTGCGAGTAGGAAACCCTGGCCTCTGGTGACCAAGATGTCCCTATAACTCTATAATTCATATAGAAGTGTACGTCTTGGATCAAGGACTCTTGGGTACAGGGAGTAAAGTCTGTGCAATGTATTTTCTGTGTCCCCTTGGGCCTTTCTAAGTTTCAGTCACTTTATCTATGGTATGGGAAAAATGTCTGCATCATACGATTATGAGTTACTCCAAAGATTGCATTTCAAAGTGTTTAGCCTCAAGTTTTGTTCTGTATGTGGTTACCATTACTGTCTAATTCTTCTCAAGTGCAATTACAACCTAAAATTCAGCATAACAAACACTTTTATTTGTCCCAAACTAACTGGATAACACAATACTTGTTACAAAATTCAGATACTCTAAAAAGAAAAGAAATTGGACACTATGTTTTAAATATATGTTGGCTTGTGCTATTTTGTCAGCTACATTTTTTTTTAGCTGAACTAGAAGGGTGATCAAGTCATGGGGTATGAGAAAATTCTCCTGATTGTACCAGTGCTGTGGATCACAACTGTTATGCCTTGCAAAGTGGTGCTCCAAGAAACAGGGTCAGGTGAGGGGGGTTAAAGAACTCTTCATGAAGTGGCCTGGCCTAGAGCTCTGATTTGCATTCAATGAATTCAGGAATGTGCTTGCTCGGCGTCTTGATTTCCATAGCTACTTCCCTTTTGTTTTCAAGTTATTTTTCAGCATAATTTAAGATCCTACAGTGCACAAGTACAAAGCAAGTAAAGAGAAGCGTCTCTAGAACTTCCAAGCCCTACCACCCACCCAACTTAAGCTTAAAGGATTGAACCTAGCTATATCATCAGTCTTTTGTTTAAATTTATTTTTTATTTTGAGACAGGGCCTCACTAAGTTGATGAAGCTGGCCTAGAACTTTTGATCCTCCTGAGTTGCTGGAATTACAGGTGTACACCATGGCACCTGGCCCTCTAGGTTTATCTCTTCACCCAAAGGCTATGATTACCCAGAAATATAATGTTATAATAAAAGAAGCAGCTAAAGGAATGCTTCTGGACCTTTCCCTAGTCTTTCTGCATTATAAAACTAAGGTATATTTAAAGAGTAAAATTGTCATTGTATTTGTGAGTGATTACTGCAGCTGGCATGTGGAACAGGCTGGATCTCAGAGGATTAAATAGCCATCATAACCTATGCTACATTGGTTTTGAGACACTCAGTTTGAGGAAAAAAAAACAACAACAGTGACTAGAGCATGTGTAAAGTTGGAACTTTGGGGTTGGGCATGGTTGTGCAGGCCTATAAACCCAGGATCTCAGGAGGATAAGGCAGGTGGATTTCTTTTCAAAGCCAGCCTCAGTAACTTAGCAAGGCCATGTATCAAAAAAAAAAAAAAAAAAAAAAAAAAGAAAAGAAAGAAAGGGCTGGAAATATTGCTCAGTGGTTAAGGCCCCTGGGTTCAATCCTGGTAAAAAAAAAAAAAAAAAAAGCTAGAGGTGGGTACTTTGGTCCACAACCTGTAGCAAATTGCTGAGAAAATCAAGCCACTATCTATAGCAAATGCTGGGAAGCCAGCAAGCAGTAAGATAGACTGCTATCTCTAATAACAATTCAGGACACCAAACAATGGCTCCTATAAAACTTGCCCTAAATGGGCCAAGGATTCATTAAGAACTGACAGCTTTTTGCTGTCATGTTTTCACGTTCAACTTAAAGTTCACCAGAGAAAGCCAAATTTGTACCAATCACCTGAACGCTCAGCTTCTGGCCAGCCCTCTGACAGCTTCGCTTCCAGGTACCAACTAGCCTCTGATCATTGCATAATGGAAGCCTTTTGTTTCTTCCATTATGAAGCTCTTCTACACTTTTACCTGATTTTGAATCTCTGGCCAAACACAAGTAATGGTGGCCAATTTTCTCACTAAGCAAACTCAGAATAAAGAGGCTTCCATTTCTATATTTGATTAGTTTTTTGTTGTTGTTTATTTCCATGGATCCAAGAAGGACAAGGGGGCTGAGTGTGGATGACTCTGTGCAAATCCTTCCCCATGGCCAGGGGAGAGCTCAGGACCTGCGAGGCTGGGCAATGGTGTGCTTTGGAAGTGGACAGCTCAGGATTTGTGTGTCGGTAAGTGAACGTACAGACCTGGGTAGGGAAGAGGAGCAGCCAACATTCTCACAAGAACAAGGAACTGAAGATCTGGGTGCTAAAATGGTCAAGCCAAACAGTACAGCTGCTCTGGAAGGACCCTGCGAGGGTGGCATTGGGAGCTAACAGTCTGCAAAGAAACACAACATACAAACCGAGCAATGCTTTCAACAGTTCATTGTCCTGCTGTGAAATTTCCAAACATTTCTGACTTTAGCAATTTTATGACAATATTTTGCTAGCTTTTAAACTGCTTTTGACATAGCCTTGAAATTCATTTAAAAGGATTTCCCCCCTTACCTTAAATACATCAAAGCAGGGCTTTAGGCAGAATGACAAAGGCAGTTTCATTCCTATGAAAGCCAATTTGATAAAGGTAAAATTCACAAAGCAAAAAGCAAAGACACTGAAAGTATCGTTGGAAGTCGCAAAACCCAATGGAAGCTACTGAAGCAAAGCATTTTCATTCCATTTAACCTACCAACAATAATTTTAGGTATGACACAATTGTGATTAAGACCTTTTAACTGCAGAATAGATCTCCTTTACTTCACTGATTCTCAGCACTAATTGCATGGAGTTTCTTCATTTATCATTTACTTTATTGTGTATTATCTTGTCTATGTATTATTAGCTACAAAAGTCAATGCTGCAAAGCTGGCATCTTCTCCACCAGCCCAGCACCTCCCTGAAAGCTTGAAGCTCCTGCTCACCCATATAGAGCAGTGGTTCTCAACCATAGCAGCTCATTAGAACGTTCTGGGAAGCTTAAAAAATACTCATCATCAGATCCCACCTCCAACCAATTAAATCATAACCTCTCAGTTGTATTTTTAAAACTACTCCCCAGGTGATTCTAATGTGCATAGAGTGGTAACAAAAAAAAAAAAAATCTCTCGTAGAGCAAGATTTTTTTTGACAGCAGTGTCACCTTGAATTGTTCACTTTGTTTGAGGGTTGTCAAAATTTAATATAGCAAATATTACCTTGTCTATTTTAAAGTGATGGTAACCTAGCTATGGTAAGCTGACTCTCAAGAAGTCCTCTGGCTTCATCAATGCTGTATGTCCCTGGATGCAAGGGTGAGGGGTTACCTGGCTTGGAGTAATGGGACAACAGAAGGCAGATTCATCTATTTCTTCTTTGTGGATTAAATTTTCAATTTGGAAATCATAAATACCTGGGAAGGAGGAAAAGACATAAAGAAAGAGTAATCATGGGTAAATTTGGTCGTGTGAAATAGCCCATCTATTGACACAGTGTCTTATAAAGGACCATGTAAAGGAGACCATAGAAAGGAGACAGGACCTAGAGATGAGGTGGCACCTTGCACTGATGAATCAGAGGAAGCTTTAGTTAACTGGGTTTGGTGGCATGGACACTGAACTTGTACTGCTTCCCTGTCTCAGAGCTGGATGCAGATATATCACCAAACAACTTTTTATAAAGGGATGTAGTTTCCTAGTGTTTGTGAGATGACACATAAGTCCAATGTCTTTGAGAAAGGAGGACATCAGAACTGCCCAACTAGCCTGTTAAAAAGCCTTGGGAACTGGATGGTTGGAAGGAACGCAAGCATGATCAGGGAATGGACCTTCTGCAGCAGCAGCAGAGGTCTGGTCCCCGAGCCCAGGTTGACTGGAACTCTCCTTGCACAGATTCATCTGGTAATGGTATTTGAGGTCTCCTGAGAGGAGTACAACTTAGGGCCAAGTTTATTTTCTAGGTTGACTTTGAATATTTTTATTTTTATTTATTTTTTGTGTAGAAATGACTGCTTTTGATTATTTCATGATTTCAAAAAAAATGGTCATGGTTTCCTTTAACATTTGAGAAATACAAAACATCCTCAAGTTGTTGAACTTCTTGGTGTTTTAGGAGAGAAGAGCTTCAGAATAATATCTACTGTCACCCCCCCCCCCCAAGGTAAATAAATACCTTCAGGTGCTGTTTTGTGCTTGATCCCTTTCAGAGCTGAAGTGCCCTGGCAGCCCGAACTGTACCCTTCATACTTACCATTCTGCGATGACCACTCTTGGAAGAGCACTGAGATGTAGGAGTATGATCATTTAAATATTACCACTGCTTTCACCCGACAGCAGATTCTCAATTACATTTTTAGTGGAGTAAGGAGTGTTGGTAAGTAAAATTATAAAGGATATCATAGTTTTTTAAACCAATGAATCCAGCAACTCTCACCAAATGCTTACAGAACTAAGCTCATGCACACACATTTTGTGGGTGTTCAGCAAATGCTTCCCACTGATCCAGGTGCAGAATTTGCAGCAGTAAAGAAGCAGCTCCAGAGGTCACCTCTCCTGAACCATGATTTAGAGGAAAGAGATAAGTCAAGAGTTTTCATGCAAACAGCATAAATTTGAAACAGAAAGTGCTGTGAAGATGACACAATGAGCTGGGCGCAGTGGTGGTGCACTCCTGCAATCCCAGGAGGCTGAGGCAAGAGGATTGCAAGTTCAAAGCCAGCCTTAGCAACTTAGTGAGGCCCTAAATAAGATAGTGAGATCCAGTCTTAAAAAAAAAAAAGGCTGGAGATGTGGCTCAGTGATTAAGCACCCCTGGGTTCAGTCCCTGGTAGAAAGAAAGAAAGAGAAAGAAAGAAAAGAAAAATACACAATGGGTGACAGTACACAAAGTGACTGGTGGGGTAGTGGGGGGACAGGGCTCTACTACTAAGGGTATTTGAAGTTGCCTTACTGATTTGACCTGACACCTGAAGCATGAGATAGACCCAGTCACACAGAGCCCGGGGTTAGCCTGTTAAAATACAACAAAGATCATATTTAATTTCTCCCCAAACAAGAAAAAACTGACATGTTCCAAAAATTGAAAGAAGCCTCTGATACCCAGGGCATAGGGTGGGAGTATGGGGGTCAAGATATAAGTGGGGCCAGATGGCATAGGGATTTTCAGGTCATGATAAAGCACTCATTTTCTGAGTGAAAAAAGAAGGCATTGAAGGACCCAAAAAGCTGAGTGTTTGTATGATCTGCATTTTATGAAAATCACCTTGAGTACCTTGTGCATATCAGAGAGTAGTGAGGCAAAACTGGACCTCTAAGATGGGTTAGCAAGCTGTTGCAAAGGTCTATATGGGAGAGATGGCGATGCCTTGGGAAATGGTGATTGAGGGGAGATGGAGGGACATGAAGTCAATAGGACTTAATGATGGAGGAGAAACAGCGGGGAGGGACAAGAGAAATCAGTGATGACTACTGACATCATTTACAAGACAGAAAAGAATAAGGTATGAGCAGGTATTTTTTTTGTTGTGTTTTATTGGGGAAAATTTGGAGGAATCATTAATTGTGTTAGACCCATTAAGTTTGGGAAGTCAATTAGATATCTACGTGGTCATCACTAATGAACAATTAAATGTACTGTGTAAATCTAGAACCTAAGAAGAAGACTAGGGTTGAAAACATACATCTAAGAGCTGCCATGGAACAAACTGTATCTAAAGTTAAGGGACTAGTTGAGATTTTTCTAAAGGAAGAGAATGTGGGAAGAGAGAGCCTGGAATGGACGCCTGCAGAGGAAGAGCAACCAGCTACAAACCCTGGGAACAGTCACCAACAGAGAGCACGATGCCATTTCATGGAGGGGACACCAGCCAAATAGGAGTGGGTCTTAAAAAATAAGAAAATCTTTCCATATTTTGTAGTGAAGGAGAAAGAAACAAACAATTAGCTAGAGAGGGATTATGGGTGTGGGACAAAGGGAGGATTTATTTATTGGCTGATTGATTAATTAGTTGATTTCCAGTGGAGCTGCCAGAGCCTATTTGTTGTCTAATGAGGTGAACAGGGCAAAGTTAGTGTCAGCACAAAATCCAGAGGCTTGGTTGTAAACTCTTCCCTGCCACCTCCTTCCAGCAGGATTAATTATTCTCTTGTCTCTGGTCCCATAGGGTTTGCTAAATAATATTTATACCACTTTATTATGGTTAATTATGTAAATCTCTGTCTCCCAAGTGCATTATAAACTCCTTAGGGGAGTAGGTATTCTTTATTTATTGTCAGCTATATCAAGTCCTTTATTAGGTACATTATAGGTGTGATCTCAGTTACTCTTCACAGCAGTCCTTTATGGGAGACATAATCTTTATTTTATAGATGAGGGAATTTAGTCTCAAAGAGGCTGAATAAATGGCACAGCAATGTGGTTGGTGAGTTAGAGGCAGAGTGAAGACCCTGCCTCTAAACTGCTAGCTTTCCCTTGCTGTGCTTCTTTGGCATTGGATTCTTGGGCTATGCATCCCCAGTGCCTACTTAGCACAGTTCAATACCAGGCACTTACTAGCCTGGAATTCCATAATGGTGAATGAAGTAAAGCAAAGCTCCAGTAGTAAACCTTAATAGCCAGCAATTGAATTACTCTCTCATTCCTGTTTTGGATTATATATTTAATTTGTCGATCTAGGAGGAATATCCCAGATTGTATCAACCCACCTGTTCCCTCCATTGGAATCCCAGTGTTCCTCTTGAAACTGGCAGAAACAGGGGAGTCTGTGCTGGAGGTCAGTGGACTAATGTCATCAGTTACCACAGCTCCGTGTCAGAACTGGTTGGGAAGGAAAAGGAACTGCTGGAATTTGAGAATGTTTGGCTAAATAAACAAAGGTAGTTTGCTGCAATTAGACAACCACCAAAGTCAAAGATGTCAATTAGTTTTTCTTTTTTTTAACCTCCAGGTGATTATTTTTTGTTTGATGGTTTTTTAATCAAATTTATCATATAATGATGATAACCTCATGCAATTTGTTTGTAAAATAAGAGAAGATTTTTATCTAGAAGCTTTAGTACTCTGTCATTAAATCCACTAACTCCTTTATTCTATTATAAATTTAATGTAGAAAATTTTCTGCAGCTAAAGAAAATTGCTGAGTCTTGGAGCCACATTTTTCCTATAAATGAACAGAACTAAATCATAGTAACCTATCTGTACTATATCAGTCAAATGTTCTCAGTTATGGTTTTTTTTTTTTTTTTAGTGGATCTGAGTTTGACTGGCCTGAGATTTTATGGGTGCCGACCCTGCTGTATCAATGTAGTTCAGTGCTAAACAAGTACCTGCTCTGTATTGCCAAATTTTTGCATGTACTCCAGGAACACTAAGAATCATTATGCCGAAGACATTAGAGACATTAGAATGTGTACATGTAGTTAAACCATGGTAAAGGAAGTATTCAGTTAAGTACGAATCATTTTTTCAAAAGACCTACACTACGTACCCATCATATGAGCTGAAAGTGTGCTAAGAACTATGGGAAATTCAACTTACAAAACAAAGTTCTGCCCACATAATACCATAGTCCAGAAGAGGAGACAGATTAAGCTAAAAATGACCAATTTACAACATAAAAAGTGCCTCACCATAGATAGGAATGGGTTGCTTGGGGGAACAAATAAATGAATATTTTAAGCCTTCAAAAAGACCCTGAGAAGACCATTTAGAAGGGAGCATGCTTGAGTTAATTTTGAAGGCTGAGCAATTGCTAGCTAAAGAAGAAGCAGGTGGTATGGGAATGAGCACTCCTGGAAGAAAGAAAAGTATTTTCAGAGAAAAAGGTGTGAGAAAGGAGAGCATCCTTGAGAAGCCACTTGTGGCCCAATATGGCTGGCACACCAGGAGAGTGCAGTCTGCTGGCGAGAAGAGAAGCGGGAGAGAGGCAGACCCAAGATTGTAAGCACCTGCCTCATTTTGCTAAAAAAAGAATGGATTTTATCCTAATGGCAATATAAAATCACAAAAACACTTTCAGCAGGTTTGCATTTTAGAAAGAAGAGTTCAAAAGAAATATGGAAAATTGGCTGGAGAATGGATAAAGCCAGAGCAAAGCAGCTGGGAAATGCTACCATAATCTGGTTTTATAATTGTGAGGATATCAGTTTCAGCCTGTGGGAGTGGGATTGCAGAATGGAAAGAACTTAAAATACAGAGGTAAGAGATTAAATCAACCAGAGATTTTTTAAGAAGTATTTTAATGTGGCTGGTAAGGGAAGGAAGGGACTTAGCAAATCCTCTTCTCAGCCTTAGGTAGATTGGATGAATCACATTGCTCTCTGGATTTGCTGATTGACAGCAGAAGGGAAGGATGAAATGATGAGTTTGCCACAAGACATTTGCAGTGCTTGTTTCACATCAAGGGGAGGTGTCCACCAGGAGAGCTTACTTAAGCTGGATACATAGACAGGAAGTCATCCTAATCACTGTTCTCTTTTGCTTATAATTGTGCTTACTTGGCAAAGTAAGTACTGGCTAAGTCAATCTTTCCTCTTCTCTCTGTGCTTGCACCTGTTCAACTGATCAAGGCTAGGAAAAAACTCACAATCACGATGGCTGGTCTTAGTTTTGCATTTTTGACTTTGGATTTCAAGTGGGTCTTTTAAGGACTGCCTGGAGATCAGATAAAAAGATTTCCTTATCTCTTAGTATACAGGTGGCTGCTTTATATCTTCTTTTATCTCTTCAAACCTTTACTTTCTATCCCCATCCCTCTCTCATTTTCAGGAGATAAGCTTGCTTTCTGTTTCACTGAGAAAATTGGAGAATTTACATAAAAACTTCTGTAGCAACCCTCCACTCCATCCAGCCTCCATGGCCACCCCGAACACATCCTTTGCCTTCATGTCCACTCTCACAGAGTCTCTGCACTATGGAGAACCAGGTGTTCTAAATGCTTACCGTTCCCTTGCCCACCCACGAACATCTCCACTGCAGATTCCCCTCTCACTTATCTCATTAGTTTCCACTCTCTGCCTAATCATTCCCAATGACACAAACTGAAATTATTCTCCAGGTGTTTTTTTTTTTTTTTTTTGAGTACCAGGGATTAAACTCAGGGGCACTCGACCACTGAGCCACATCCCCAGCCCTATTTTGTATTTTATTAGAGACAGGGTCTCATTGAGTTGCTTAGCGCCTTGCTAAATTGCTGAGGCTGGCTTTGAACTTTCGATCTTCCTGTGTCCGCCTCCAGAGCCACTGGGATTACAGGTGTGCGCCACTGTGCCCTGCCTACTTCTCCACTTTTAAGATGACTTTCTCTTTCCCCATCATCTTTGCTGCTGTTAGAGCTTGCTGTTTCTTCTGCCTGGCTTGTCAACTCCTTACATCTCTCTAGTCTTTCATTCACCATTACTATCTCAATGATCTCAATGAAATACTCCCAAACCACCTGCCTGAGGATTACCAGATGCTCCTACCCTCCTCTTGGCCCTTGCCATCCCCTTTACATTGTTCTGCTTTTTCTTTAAATACAGTGTATGTTTATTATTTCTTTTTCATAGTTGATGGTCTAGTATGAGCACACAGGATCTTTGTGGGGTTATTTGTTGTTATTGTTGTTGTTAACTGCTTTATTTCAACAATTAAGAGTGCCTGGTATAACGTAGGTCTTCCACAACATTTGTAGAAATAAATACTACTAAATGAGAGAATACTTTGTCTATAAAAAAATACTTTGTCTTCCTACATAAAAAATTTGTGTCCATGTCAGGAACCTCCCTTTTCACCATATGAATATATGTGAATTCTGGGAAAAATACTCCCCGGTAGAAACTGAGAGTAGCAGACACCAAGAGGGCACATCAGCATTTTAGCAATTGCTGGGAAAACTGAATCTGAGAAAGAGAGCAACTGCTCTCAGAAGCAAGCATGAAAGTAAATCTAAGAGATGATACCGAGATGGAGGTGGGACTTTGTGAAGAAAGTCAGAGACAGCAAATGAGGTGAAAGGGGAGATGACCGGGAGATACAGCCAACACAAAACGGAATGGGAAGATACAGTAGAGAGAAAGTACAGATGATATTTTAAGACATTTGATTATTAGAAAAATGGATAAGGAAAACAGAGTTGAAGAATTATTTTTAATAAAGATTGATAATGTCTGATCGTTTTTATGTGCTGAAAGGAAAGAACCTTAAATACTCAATGAGGGATGTGGAGCTTTAGAGTGGGAGAAATCAGTGCAGTTTTGAGAAGAACAGCTCACCAGGAAGTGTGGGGAGGACTTGGCAATGTGAACATTCAATCTAAGATATGAGGCAACAAGTTTTATATTCTACTGTTAAGATCATGTCTTTGGAGTTAGCGTAGTATTGTAATTCTACTGTCAAATGTACTAAATGAGTAACATTGGGAGAAACTCTGGATCTAAATTTTTTCATCTTTAGAATGCAACTGTAATGGAATCTTCCAATGAGGATGAAATGAGATGTCTTCAATACCCAGGTGTCAGCCTGGGTCTACCTACTCCTCCCCACCTAGGGCAGGTAAATCTGCTTCAACTGTTGCTAGCTCTACATTCTTTTTTTTTTTTTAAAGCTTCAGTGTTTATTTTTTAAAATTTCTTACATACATGACAATAGTGGAGTGCATTACATTCATAATTATCCATTCACAGCATAATTTTTCGTAACTCTGTATATAAAATATGTTCACACCAAATTATGCCATTATATATGAGCTCTCTTATTTTTTTGCATACAATTCTTAATACACCTTTATACCACAATTTATCATATCTCTGTATATAAGGTATGTTGACACCAAATTCACATCTTCATACATGTATTTTGTATAATGATGACCGTCTCCTTCCACCATCCATACTATTCCCCTTCTCCCTCCTTTTCCCTTCCACCTCTATTCCCTATCTAGAAGTAATTTTCTTTCCATACTCTCCCTCCCTATCCCACTTTGAGTCACCCGCCTTATATCAGAGACAACATTCAGCATTTGTTTTTTTGGGATTGGCTAACTTCACTTAGCATAATCTTCTCTAATGCAATCCATTTTCCTGCAAATGCCATGATCTTATTCATTTTTAGTGCTGAGTAATATTTCATTGTGTATAAATGCCACAGTTTTTTTTTTATCTATTCTACAAAAGCCGGAAGGCTTTCTTCAGACCTCTGTGATCCCCTGAGTATTTACATTCTGGGGTCACTAAGACCCCCTTTTCTCTGTGCTCCTTTGTTTTTTTACTCTGCTCTCATGGCCCTGATGAGGACCTCTCTTCTTTCTGAGGCACCTTCAAACATTAAAATAAAATTAAATACAATCTTGTGATTAAATAATTTTCTTCTAAGATCAGTAGGGATAAGAGTGAAGTGGGAGGGAAAATTCCATCAGCAATGTCCACAAGCCTGAAGGGAACATCAGGGACATGGTTCTTGCCCTGTTTCTTGTAACCTCCAAGCCTGTCTGTCTCCATGTTGCTCCTCCTTACCTCTCTTATCCCTTCTCTCTACCATTCACTTTCTGGAGTCAAATATTTATTGTGGATAACACAGAGAAGCTTTTCATCTCCTCGGAAGTCTGGAAGACACACAAAAAAACAAAGCCCTAGTAGAGCTTCCCCTAATCACCTATCAAGATATTGCTCCAAAGGAAGGTAATTTTTCTAGGAGGACTTCAGGAACCAACTGTTTAAATAATTTTTCACCTTATGACATTTATGAAGCACTCAAGTAAGTAAATCTAGCTGCTATTAAAAGGAAAGGCTGAGCTCTGGCAGAAGAGAGTGGGAGATTTGGAATACTTCTTAATCCATTTTTGCCACATCTGGGGACTTAATCCTTAAATTTTCTCCTACATACAGACCTGCCTTTTAGCTGCCAACTGTCTCTTTTGGAAGTGTACTTGGCATCTCCCAGTTATCCCATTATGTTTCAATATACTGGGCTGTTCTCTATGCTGTGTCAGAGTTTTGGATTGTTACTCTGGGGTCCTAACCCAGGCCACCATAGTGATTGATGGCAAAGACCAAAATGGGAATTGGAATGATTAATTATTCTTAGAGCAGGATGAGCACATGGCATTCTTAATCCCTTCTACTCAAAGATAACTGTTGGCCAATTGCAGCCGCAAAAAGCGATTAGTAGATTTACTATGTCATAACCTTTATTTTGTGAGTTTCACACAATCTGTAGCTGATCCCTAGGTAAATGCCATTCTGATTCCATTAAGGTTAAATTTCTAACAGACAGTAAAGGGCAAAGCAAGAGCTGAAAGTAATTACAGAGAAGAGTGCACATCTGCTTCATCGGGATGTCCATCTTGCTTCGGATGCTGAAATGGATTCATCCATTCTCCAAGTTGGCTAAGAAGCTTGAAGGGTAGGATGCTATTAAACAGCAAGATGAGTCCATTTTGGAATGAAGGCTAAAAATTAAGGTGCCCGAAATGAATTACCCCAATAACAAAGTGCATTTCTCCACTTCTCTGGAATCAGCTAAAGTTCTCCTGCTGAGAACACAAAACACTGACCTTTTCTTAACTACAAACTTTTAATATAAGTAACTGGGATATTGAAAAAAGTGATGCATGGTTCATTACATGAAGAATAACCACGTTCACTTTGTGCTTAGGTCATACTCTTGAAATAAGGTGTGATTTTAAAAGCAATTTACAAAGTCCTTCAAGCCTTTGGAGAAACATTGAGTTAGTGTTATGGTTTATGGCCTACATGGTGATGTAAAGAGGCAAAATTTTTAAATAGCTCATCAATTAAAGTGGCCTTAGGGATCTCCACGTTGAAGGATGAAGTGTCTTTTCTTTTTCCCCTCTAAATTAGGTTTTATTCAGAGTTTAATTTTTGTGTCTTTAGATCCAGTTGTAGAAGTTGAATCTCAGTAGTGTAAAACATGATATTGAACAAACACCCTGAGCTCATGATAGTTCACCATCATTGTGGAAGACTCATACTTCTGCCCAAATAGGGTTTGAAATTTTTTAACATGCATTTGTAAGTGCCAGTCTGACTCCCAGGAATAATACAGTATCCATTTAGTGCTTCATTGTCTCCCTTCTGCTGAACTGAGCATATTCAAGATATTGCCTACTAATCATATAAATTAGGTAGTCTTTTATAATGACAGAAATAAGTTATGTCTATAGTTATTTAAATAGTTTTTACATTATGTCTTTTGAAGCTCTTATGACGGTGATAATGGGTTTATATGAAAATAATAGAGTCTTAGGGAAAGTCACATCTGGGCAACTGTAATAATATGAGACTCCTTGGGGCAGCTATTCATTGCAACTTGTGTGCAACAATTATTTTTCTTTGCAACTTTTTATTGATTTACTTATTTTTATTGTGGTAAGAACATGTCACACAGGATCTACCCTCTTAACAAAATTTTATATGCACAGTACAATTTTGTTAATTATAAGCACCATGTTGTGCTGCAGATCTCTAGAACCTATTCATCTTGTATAATTGAAGCTTTATACATGCTCGATAGCAACTCTCCATTTATCCTTCCCCCCATCCCCTACTATCCTAATTTTAGTTTCTATGAATTTGACTATTTTTGATTTTTTTTTCTTGTATACTTGTTGGGCTTTTTTTTTTAAAGGTGTGTGTGTGTGTGTGTGTGTGTGTGTGTGTGAAAATCTAACATTGTCCTTCCCCCCCAACAAACAATAATTGATCAGTGCAAACAAAACAAAATTAAAACAAAACTCACAAAGAACAATGGGTACTCATATTTCTAGAGAATAGATAAAAACAGTGTTAGTAATCATATCACCATTGACTTAGAGTGTAACCTACTGAAGCAGCACAATGAATAAATTAGTTTTTTTTTTCTTTTCAAATTTGATTTTTCAAGTCTGATGCTGGTTTCAGGGCCTGGCCTGATATCAGGACCTGTCTCTTCCAGAGATATAATTAAAATCTCATGTGGGTAGGTGATAATATTTGATTTACATTCCAGAGAGTTATAACCTTATTAGCATTATTGTTAGTCCTCCATTTTCATGTGTGCAGTATGTTTATTAAATAATCAGCTAAACAAACTTTTCACATTGGGTTAGTGTGAGCCAGCTGGATAGAGGAGACTGGGATCTCCAGAGAGGGTGATCTGAGGTCCATCACTGAATAGCTGGATGGCTCCTCACCACTGGAATACCTTTGAGTCTAGCAAGTTCCAGGATTTCAGTCACAATCTCCCTTTGGTTTCAGAGGTCTCAGTCCATAGACAGCTGGCTCCATTGCTCTGTGCCCAAGTTAAGGCAAAACATCATGGCTAAAAGCACATTTGACTATTTTAGATACCTCAGGGAAGTAGTATTAGGTGTATGCCTTCTTCTGTGACTGATGCGCGCGCGCACACACACACACACACACACACACACACGTTTTCTTTATCCGTTCGTCTGTTCACAGGCACTCAGGTTGTTTCCCCTTAGTTATTATGAATGAGGCTGCAGTGACCATAGAGTACAAATGTCTCAAGAGCCTGATTTCAGTTTTTTTTTTTTTAGGAGGAGTTTTAAATTCTCATAGTAGGGTTGCTAGGTCATATCCAAGTTCTACTTTTCATCTTTTGAGACACCTCCATACTGTTTCCCCTGGGGAAAACCCTTTTACACCGCTGTCTGGGAAACAAAAGCTGTCCAAGTGTAGGCTCTTGGGACATAAGGCCTATCACCTATGATCTCTTTTCTGGTCATATTCTTGTCTAATAGAGTTCCACAGAGGGTCTTCATACCTGTGTTTTGTTTTCTAGTGAGGGAAACTCTGGGTACAGCTAGAATACACCTAGGGCAGTCTCATAATCTCACAGCCCTGACATTGGCACAAGTTTGAAGTGCTCTTCATTTTGTTGAGGTTTGGATTTCCTCCATGCCAATACTCACATCAAGATTTGATTCTTAATGTAATGGTGTTAGAAGGTGGTGGGAACTTTAAGAGGTAATTAGGTCATGAAGAGGGACAAATGCCTTTCTTCTGTCAAGTTTTTTTTCCTCATAAGAGCAGGCTATCACAGATCAAGGCTGTCTCCTGTTTTGCCTCATCTGCATGTGGCCACTTGCCCTTCTGCTTTCCACCCTGAACTGAAGCAACACTAAGCCCTCAGCAGCCCTGTGGTCTTGTCCTTCCCAGCCTCCAGAATTGTGAGCCAAGATAAACTTCAATTTTTAATAATGATTCAGGCTCAGGTGTTCTGTTATAGCAACAGAAAATGGACTTAGATGGGTCTTGTAGTTGCTTTCTGTTTTCTCAGAATTGTGAGCCAAGATAAACCTCAATTTTTAATAATGATTCAGGCTCAGGTGTTCTGTTATACCAACAGAAAATGGACTTAGATGGGTCTTGTAGTTCCTTTCTGTTTTCTCACCTTGATCATAAAGATCACTACTATTTTCTGGCAATACTTTAAACCTCCCTATTACTATCACTAAGCATTGGCTGAGCTCTTAGTTGAGAACTTCATCTCTTCACCAGGAACAACTTCCATGTGCTCCACAAATTTAGCTTCAGTATGACTTGACGTCCATCAGTCTGCTGGAGTAATTTCTTGCCCATTTATACTGGACACGTAGCATGAAGACAAAATGCAGTTTTGTTTTGTTGAGCCCCCATAGCTTTGTGGTTATTTGTACTGTGTCATGACACATCCTATTCTAATTAATCCATTGAGGTCATTAGAGAATTATCAATTATGGGAACGATAGCCTAATTAGGAGAAAGAACTGACATCTTCTGACACAGGAGGCTTAGTGGACACTTGATCCCCGGAAACTACAGTTGATATTTTAAGTAAGTACTTTGCCACATACATGCTATGAACAATCAATATTTATATTTCTGCTGGCAATGAAGTCATTACTGCTTTCAATTTTAATCAGATTAGATAAATAATCCCAGGTTCCTCCCTTGAGGGTCTCTGTGTTAGTCAATTTTCAGATCCTGTGATCAAAATACTGAAATGGAATAACTTAGAGGAAGACAAGTTTGTTTTGGCTCATGGTTTACGAGGTCCAGTCCATGGTTGGCTGTCCCAATCGCCTTGCCCCTGAGATGAGGCAGAACATCACGGTGGAAAATCTTGGTGGAGAACTGCTCATTTCATGGTGTCCAGGAAGCAGAGCGAAGAAAGGAAAGGGGCAACGAGGAAGATGAACCCTTCCAGGGTATGCCCCCGGTGACTCACCTCTTCCACCCAAACCCCACAGGCCTACAGCTGCCACCCAGTCAGTCTTTCCAAACTGAGGTGGACTGATGAGGTCACAGCTCTCACAATCCAGTTTGTTTTTCTCCCCTTTAAAAATTTCTTAATTAGTTATACATTGACAGTAGAATGCACTATTCATGTACATAGGCTCATAATGTCTGATTCATTCTACTATCTTTCCTACCCTATACCCCCTCTCCTCCCTCACTCCCCTCTACCTAATCTAAAGTAACTGTGTTCTTCCCTAGTTCCCCACCACCACCCTTATTGTGAGTTAGCTTCTGCATATTAGATAAAACATTTGGCCTTTTGTTTTTTTTTGGATCTACTTACTTTGCTTAGCAGGATATTCTCCAGTTCCATCCATTTTCCTGCAAATGTCATAATTTCATTCTTTTTTAAAGGCTGAGTAATATTTCATTGTGTCTATATCATATATTCTTTATCCATTCATCTGTTGAAGGGCCTTGAGCTTGGTTCCATAGTTTAGCTCTTGTGAGTTGAGCTACTATAAACACTGATGTGGCTACATCACTGTACTATGCTGATTTTAAGTCCTTTGGGTATCAACTGAGGAGTGGGATAGCTGGGTTAAATGGTGGTTCCATTCCAAGTTTTCTGAGGAATTTCTATTTTGCTTCTAAATATTCATACATTAACAAAGAACCCCATATCCAAACATAACAGTTTGTTTTCTGACATCTTTTCAATATCAAATACTTTTGATCAGGAAAATCAATCCTAGTTAAAGTAAACTTATAGCAAATAATTCTGGGGAAAAATGGTTTCCTGGCCTTTGAAGTCTTCTATGACACAAGTGGTGTCATATAAACTTTTTGACAAGTGTTTTTCTATAATTTCTATGAAGTGTATTCTGAATTCCTGATATTTGCTTTTCTATACTTAATAATATGGCATCTACTGAGAAAATGTTGATGATGATGAAACATTTTCAGATATTAATGATTGCTTTATGTGATGAAAATGATATACAGCATACCTTATTCTTAAGATTGCAGCCATCCTAAGTGCAGTACTTCTTGCTCCCTTTATTCCATGTGGAAACATGGGAAGTCATGCATTTGTAATCTGGAAGATGGCATTCACCAGAGCCCATCCATACTGACTCCCTGATCTTAGAATTCTAGCCTTCAGAATGTGAGAAATAAATTTATGTTGTTCATAAACCATCTAGTCTATGGTACTTTGTTGTATCAGCTTAAGTTGGCTAATATCTGTCTTTCCTTCCCCTATAATAAAATACTACTTAGAATGCTAATTATGTAAGCAGAATAAAAGTCAAATATTATCAGTCAGTATAAGGTTATTTTAAATGTCTAACATTTATATAATATAAAGGACAGTGAGAATAATGTGTATTTTTGTTGAATATAAACTTTGATAATGAAATTATATATTGATATTTGGGATTTTAATTGTCCTTTAAAATATTTTTAATCATGTACGTGTGTATTTATGTATAAAATCAGATCAGCCATTTGATAAATTTTTGCAAATCAATAAAGGTTGAAAAAATTCTGATATAAATAAAACAGAACCATTTGAAAAAAAAAGTACTTTAAATCCAGGAAAGACCTACTCAGTTTATATTTTTGACAGAATACATCTGGTGACAGTTTGGAGGGGATAGTTGAGACAGGAGGCAGAGAAGAGACCTGATGTTCATTGAATACCAAGGTGTTCACCTCCTTTCTCTGCCTCCCTTTTATTCAGGTTAGGGCCATGTGATTGTGACTAGCCTTGGTCAACTTTGTCAATTGCTGGCCGAATCCCAGAAAAGTGAGAGCTGTCTCTCCATCCCTTCTGTTATGGTTTGGATCTGGAATATCCCTCTGGAAGCTCATGTGTTAGGCATCACAGCAATCTTTTGCAGAGGAGAAATGATTAGATCAGGAGGACTCTAATTCCATTGGGATTAATCCATTTAATGGATTTATAATCTCAATGGGCTATTGGGTAATAACTGTAGGTAAGTGGAGTCTGGCTGGAGGAGATATGTCACTGGGGGTATGGCCTTGGGGACTATATCTGTTCTTGACCACTTCCTGTTTCCCCACACCCCCCCCCCTCTGCTTTCTGGCTTCCATGAGCCAGAGCTTCCCTCTGCCAGGCCCTTCTGCCATGATAGTTCTGCCTTGGAGCCTGCTGACCAGGGACTGAACCTCTGAGAGCATAAGCCTAAGTAAACCTTTTCTAGTTCTTGTCAGGTGTTTTGATCACAGTAATGTGATCACTATAATACACTCTGTTCCTCTTCTGTGCGACAATGATGCTTATCACTGTGGAGATGTGGACGCATGGTGGGAAGCAGGCTATAGTTTTGAGATAAGATGTGGAGGGCAGTCACGCGAGAGAATCTTCTTGCTTCTACTGAAGTTCATGTGTAAGAGAAACACATCTTCAATTTGTAAGGCCACAAAGATTTCAGACTTAGTTTCTTACCCAGCATAACCAGAACATAACTAATACAATGGAGTCAAAAGAAGGAGGGATTCAAGGCAGGAAAAAAAGAAAAGAATAATTAGGAAAAAAAATGAATTGGCAGAAGTTTGTCATTGATCAATTATGGGGATGAGGAAAAGTAGAACATCTGAGTGATTCTAGATGTTAGGCTATGTATTAGGTCATGCTATAATCAAAATATAGGAGTACAATATGTATTAAATGAGATTACATTGTTATTTTACTTTTAAAAGTACTTTGCATACTACCAACTACACAGTAACAGAATATTTTCTCCCTTCTGTTCAGTCAATTCATTTTTAAATTTTTTTTTCTAATTAGTTATACATGACAGCAGAATGCAATTCAATTCATTGCACACAAATGGAGCACAACTTTTTATTTCTCTGATTGTACACAATGTAGAGTCATACTATTTCTACAATCATATATGTACCTGGGGTAATGAAGTTCGTCTCATTCCACCATGTTTCCTACTCCATATGCCCCCTCCCCTTCTTTCCTCCCCTTTGCCCAATCTAAAGTTCCTTCATTCTTCTCATGCACCTCCCCACCCCCATTATGGATCAGCATCCACTTTTCATAGAAAACACTTAGCCTTTGGTTTTTTGGGATTTGCTTACTTTGCTTAGAATGATATTCTTCAACTCCATTCATTTACCTGAAATGCCATAATTTTAGTTTCCTTTAAGGCTAATATTCCATTGTGTATATATATCACAGGTTTTTTAAAATGCATTCATCTATAAGTTGAAGGGCATCTAGGTTGGTTGCACAGTTTAGCTATTGCGAATTGAGCTTCTGTAAAGCTTCTATTGATGTGGCTGTGTCACGGTAGTATGCTGACTTTAAGTCCTTTGGGTATAGACCAAGGAGTGGGATAGCTGGGTCAAATGGTGGTTCCATTTCAAGTTTTCTGAGGAATCTCCATACTGCTTTCCAGATTGGTTGCACCAATTTGCAGTCCCATCAGTAATGTGAGTGTACCTTTCCCCCCACATCCTCATCAACACTTATAGTTGCCTGTATTCTTGATAATTGCTATTCTGACTAGAGTAAGATGATATCTTGATTTTCATTTAACTAATTATTAGAGATGTTGAACATTTTTTCATATATTTGTTGATTGATTGTATATCTTCTTCTAAGAAGTATCTGTTCAGTTCCTTAGCTCATTTATTGATTGGGTTATTTTTTTTTGGTATTAAGTTTTTTATATATCCTGGAGATTAATGCTCTATCTGATGTACGTGCATGTGGTAAAGATTTTTCCCATTCCGTAGGCTCTCTCTTCACATTATTGATTGTTTCCTTTTCTGAGAAAAAGCTTTTTAGTTTAAATCCATCCCATTTATTGGTCCTTGATTTTATTTCTTGTACTTTAGGAGTAGTGTTAAGGAAGTCAGGTCCTACGTCCACATGATGAAGATTGGGCCTATATTTTCTTCTATTAGGTGCAGTGTCTCTAGTCTAATTCTTAGGTCCTTGATCCACTTTGAGTTGAGTTTTGTGCATGGTGAGAATTAGTGATTTAATTTCATTTTTCTGCGTGTGGATTTCCTGTTCTCCCAGCACCATTTGTTGAAGAGGCTATCATTCTCCAATATATGTTTTTGGTGCCTTTGCATGTATGAGATAACTGGATTTATGTGGGTTTGTCTCTGTGTCTTCTATTCTGTACCATTGGTCTACAAGTCTATTTTAGTGCCAATATCATGCTCTTTGTGTTACTATAGCTTTGTAGTATAGTTTAAGTTCTGGTATCATGATGCCTCCTGCTTCACTCTTCTTGCTAAGGATTCCTTTGCCTATTCTGGGTCTTTTATTTTTCCAAATGAATTTCATGACTGCTTTCTCTATTTCTATGAGGAATGTTGTTGGGATTTTGATCAGAATTGCATTAAATCTGTGTAACATTTTTGGTAGTGTGGCTATTTTGAAAATATAAATCCAGAGGGTTCATCACTGATGTTTAGAAAGGCATTTGCTTTATGGGTATTGATTTTATATCCTGTTTCTTTGCTGAATTCATTTATTAATTCTAAAAGTTTTCTGGTGAAATTTTTTTGATCCTCTAAATATAGAATCATTTCATCAGCAAAAAATGATAGTTTGAGTTCTTATTTTCCTATTCATATCTCTTTAATTTCTTTTGTCTGTCTAATTGCTCTGGCTAGAGTTTCAAGGACTATGTTGAATAAAACAGGGCATCCCTGCTTGTTCCAAATTTTAGAGGGAACGCTTCCAATTTTTCTCTATTTAAAATGATTGTTCATTCAATTTAAATCATTTTATGTGCCATGTAAGATATCTAGAGGACTCATTTTTTAAGAAAATCATTCACAAATTATTATCATAAAACTGATATTTGTTCTTCCTTGAAAACTGGAATATGAACAAACAGGAAAAAAAAGTCAAGTGACTTTTTTTTTTTTTTTTTTTTTTTTTACAATACCAGCTCTATGTATCAAGAGTCTGTATGCCTAGCAAGCTCAAGAATTTCACTCAGGGACCTAGTAACTGCTTAAGGACAAACCTAACTTCTTTGAGGAATTCACAGCAAGTGTCCTGGTCCCCATTTGCTTGTTTCTGATTTTCTCCCTCTGATTTTGTTTCAAAGAATAATAACTAGAGAGTAGGCCAGTGTGAGACAAGATCTGAAATAGGCTGGCCTGTTTGGCTTCCGTGGTATAATCTATCCTAATCAGATCCAGAGGGCATCTGGAGTCCAGGCTGAGGCCTCACGCCTTAGGGCCTGCTCTCTGCTACAGGAAAATTTGTGACCCAGAAACAACCTGTGTTAACAGAGTGATTTAATTCCTTTAGGTCTTTTAAAAATATGCTCAAGATGATATTATATATTAAAATTTGATGCTCTATTAAGTTTCTCAATAAATACTCTGCATTGATATTGTGATTGTAAGAAATAGATTATATTTGAAGTTGTATACCATTCTGTCTTATAGATTGAGATTACACCGTTATTTCACTTGTAAAAGCAATTCAGAGTTACTTAATAACCCCCCCAATTTTTTCTCCTTTCTGTTCATTCAATTTAAATAAACTTATGTGCCATATAAGATATTTAGAGAAGGACAACCTTGATACACAGAATTGATACAGTAAATAATACCAAAATAATTTATTTTGCCTTTTTTATACTTTTAGAATTCTAGGAGTTTGTTTCCGTACTTTTCTTTTTTTACTATTAGGAATTATGATGTACGGAATACCTTTGTGTTTAAAGCTCTTTTATTTTAATTAGAATTTTACTTTGAAGAAAAGTGCCAGTAGAATTCCTGAATCAAAGAATAAGACTTTTGAAAATTATTCAAAATTATTGTATATTCTTTCCAGAAGTGAACTAAAAATGCCAAAATCAGTGATGAGATTCCTTTTTTATGATAAGAACAGCATAACTAATAAAAATCACCCATAACACAACATATTCCACTATAACACAAATTTAGCCCCATTCCCTATACTAAAGGAATGTCTCTATTCTAGCAGGGGGTCCTCTGTCATGGGGACGATTCATTCTCCAGTAATTCCTAGCAGGAGATAACCTGCGTAGGTAGTAACACCATCCAGGAGGGCTTGCTTCACAGTGGAGATTGACGCTGGCCAGCTCCTGTGTGATGCCCTTTCTGGGAGTCTGTCAAAGTCACTCCTTCTCACTTATATTCAACCAACTAACCATTCATTCTAGAATTTTAAAATTGTCTTTAGAAGTAAATGACTGTTTAAAATATTTAAAAATAAAGTAGCACTATTATATTTTAATCATTTTTTTCAATGATTCATTTATTGAAACTACTCATATTATTAGAGATATAGAATCATAATGAGGTACTATAATTTTTGTTAATGAAACAATCACATTGCTTAATCTTTCAGTCACATAATGGATCCTACAATGATATCCTTTTGGATCTCATTTTAAATTAATGCACACATTAATTGAGCTCAGGAGAACTCAACTACTGAGTCACATCTCCAGCCCTTTTTGTATTTTATTTAGAGACAGGATCTCACTGATTTGCACAGGGCCTTGCTAAGTTGCTGAGGCTGGATTTGAACTCATGACCCTCTTGCCTCAAACTCTGGGGGTGCTGGGATTACAGGTGTGTACCACCATGCCTGGTGCACATTAGTTTTAGATAGGTAGAAATGTACAACTAAGACATTTTAAAAATATGTTTAGAGTTTAATTTTTTCTACTTTACAGATAGTTATTGGGACAACTGGTGAAATATGAATAATGTTTGCAGATTTCATAATAACATGGAATAAAATGTTAATATCTAATTTCAGTAATTATAGTGGTTATATAATGGGTAAAAAGGGAATTGTGGCTTCATTGTTCCAAGTTATCCTTATATGATTCAGAAAAAAATGCTTCATACATATAGAGACACATAAATATTCAGATATATATGTTGTGAATATCTACACATGCACACAACCATATATATATATATATATATATATATATATATATATATATATATACACACACATATATCACATATTGCAAAATGTTAACAGTTGGGGGAATTTGGATGAAGTTTTTGTACTATTCTTGCAAATTTTCTATGAATCTAAAATTAATTTAAAGCGAAAAAATTACAAAAACCAATAAAAAAAATGGACCAGAAAAACTCCTACACTAAAGTTTTCCTCTACTCACTTTGTGTGATTTTAATATTAGCATTAATTTAATAATTTTAAAAGAAAAGACAGATGATAGTCTATAGAGGAAGGGTCTTATAAATTATGTGATATTCTGGTTGTGGGAACGCCACTATAAAGCACTTAAATGAGATATGGCAAAGCTAAAGCTAAAATTAATTGTCCTTTCATTTAGAATAAGTGCTCTGCAGACTAATTATGCATTCAAAATCATCATAATGCATATTCATAATGAATATTATGAGCTCCAGAATATTCATTCAATACTGAATTATTGCTCAATATAATAATTATTCAGTGATATCCTGGAGATTCAAGATGTTAATTTTATTATTGATTTGTACATTCAATTTGTATCAAACCAATGTATTAATAGTCATGTTTTGTGTAGGATCCATTGATTTTTATTATGCACTTTCAATTTGCTGAGAACTACGTGCATGATAGGAGGCAGCCCCTGTTCATTTTCAAGGTGCTTTTCTAAGATAGAATAATAAAGACAGCTTGAGCAAGGCTGCTGCTCTGCCAGGTTTTCACGGGATTACCACCTCTTTCCTCCTTCCAGATGGGGAGAAGAGGGCAGCTGAGGCGTGCCGCTCAGGGAGGTGGGAGGAGAGCACAGGTGAGCCGGTGTGCACCTCCTTTCTGGGAGCAGCCTCCTCAGCTGTCATCTCTTCTTCAGGAAAGTCATTTATTTAGGGCTGGGCAGGCATTCAGAGGACACTTCTCTGGGGCTCACCTCAGGATGACTTTGCAAAAGCAAGGAAGTCTGGAAACAAGGCTGGCTGAGGTTGGGCTTGGCTGAGGCTGAGTGACAGATGGCAGCATGGGAGGTCTGCTGAGCTCAGTTTGTGTAGTGATGCTGGACAGCATGAAGATGCTCAGACCTCAAAGGAGCCCTGATTTCTTGGCACCTACTCCGGAAGGTTTCTTTCCTCTGAATAACCACATTGACAGCTACCTCTCTGTTCACTGACTCCCAAAGGCTTAGCTATGGGCTTTCCATCACCTTCAGACTTTATCTTTGCCTGTATTCATGCCTGTGCTGCTTTGCTTGAGTGTCTCCCTCAGTGCACAATTAGAAGATGAAAACTCTTTCTCTCCTAGTGGTTAAGGGCACGACCTTTCACGTTTCAATTCCCAGCTCTTCCTTCTACACTGGTTCTAACACCCTGGACAAGTATTTAAATTCTTTCATTCTGAGCCTTCACATCTATAAATGGAGAAGAATAATGCAAACAGCAACTATTATTTTGATCTGTAATCAATCATCAATAAGATCTTGGCCTTGGGTTTCTGGATAATTCAAAAGAAATGAAAACACAAATGATTGGGTAATTCCACTAGTCTGATAATATCTTACAGAAGATAGGACTCAGGCCTCCCCAGCTCTTCCCACTATGTGATGTATCATGGTGGGCAATATCTGAAGAGTGGCAGTTGAATGGGAAGCTGAAGGTGCAATTCCATTTTGTACTTTTGGACAGGCCCTTCCCCAGCTACCCACTGTTACATACCAGTGGGAGTGGAGGCAATGTCAGATGGCCACACGATACTACAGACAGGACTCGGGAAACAGAATCATTGATACTATAGACAGGACTCAGGGGAAACAGAACCATTAATTGGGACAAGGAGAAGGTGGCCATCCTGTGTAGCTATCCAAGGCCAATTCTACTTTGGAAAATTCAGGGCCACTCAGGTTGTGTAGCATGCAACATGTGAGCCCTCAGGAGTATAGCCAGAGTCCTAATTTGCAGAGAGAAAAATTTCAATTTCATTTTTTTTTCTAAGATTGTTCTAAGTTCATTTGAATGTTAGTGATTTTGTGATTATTATGACTCACTGGTTTCAGAAGTCTGAATCTTTTTATCACCAGAGTCTTCAACATCTGCTTAAAAATTTAAATGACTAACATTTCAGTTCCTGGTACCTTATGAAGGTTCAGAAAATGGTAGCTGTTATTGTAATTTGAAATATCATATGTCATGGATACTTCCACAAAAGAAATGGAGCTTCTTTAAATGTTTGAACCTGGTTAAATTATTCCAGAATCCTGATTGTATATTCTTACCAAATAATAGTATGTATGCTTCTAACCTACCTAACGTTTCCCACAAATCAAACCTGAGTCACCTCAATCATCAAAGCCAACCCACTAACCTCGGGCTTCAAAGAATTCTGGTACAACTATGTGATGATTCTACATTGTAAATGTTTTCAGTAAACATGGCTTGCTCTGTTTCTCTTCTCCATTTGCTTTCTGTTAAATTTTACAAAAATTGGGGGGATTTTTGTAAAATCTTTGTCTTTCTTTGTCTATCTTTGTCTTTCTCAGAGTAATTAGAGTTGAGGGCATTTGCTAGGAAAGAGAGAGTCACTCAAGACAAGAAGAACAAGTGCTTACTGAAGACGAAGCTCCAGATATACACTTGGCTCAGCTGTACTTGAAAGTCATTTTCTTTCATGCCAGAGAGAAACTTATTTATTAGTTCTGTTCATCTTTGGAAGGTAGGAATCTAAGCCTGTAGGAGAGCCAGGGAGAGCTTCAGAAATATATGTAAGGTCTGCAGATCTCAGAGACCAGATGTTTACCTGAGCAAACCTGGAGCAGTGTCCACAGGCATTATAAAAATAAAAATGCCCACTCGTTCCCTTTACCTATGACTAGGCTGGGGAATGTTTTTACACCATTAGGGGACACATCAGGACACAGAGTGGTCTACTCTATAGTAGTGCTCTACGTCCTTGCTAGTGGGCAACTTAATATTTCACATATATGGATGGCTGAGTGCAATTATCAGATACTCAGATAAATAGTTAGCCACCCTCACTACTAAGATAGCACTATTTCTGAGTAGTTTCCTCTTTGCAGTGTTTTCACCCCTACAGGGGCTATAACATCAACATGCAAGCCGAAGAAAATCAAACAGTAGGATTTACACATTCTGGAATCAAGACTGTCGCTCCTATTTTATTTACTTCACTCAAAAGGCTTTGATGAGGGATGTTTTGATGACTATCTCTTTGAACAGTTGCAGCATTCTATAAATGATTGTTCTACAGCTTTCAAGAAAATTCTGTCATCCCAGCTCTCAAGTTCTTTTTACCCAGCTCTAATTACATAAATTGTTATATAAACAGATGTCTGTTACACCAAAGTCTACTTCGCTTGGGAACTATAATTTTTCTGAGTTCATATGCCAGTGGGCTAAAAGAAACATCTTTTGATGTTCCCATGGAAGGTTTTTATGCAGTCAGGATGTGAGCAGAAAAGCACTCATCAATCAGGCCCCTTTGCCTTCATGCTCCAAGGAACAGAGAGAAAAGACTCAGAAGAGAGAACACCACAGGCCTCAGCTTGATGCCTAATGGAACTCTTTATCTTGGTTAAATTAATTCCTTTTCCCAAGATACACACTTCTGTCAATGACTCCCCTATAACCACAACAAAGACAATTGTAAATAAATCACTCTCCTATGTGACGTTTCATTTGATTGTTATAAAAGAGTCACGAAATTGCTAGAGTGCAAGCTATGGTCTTCCGTTAGGCAGGACATATTTCAAAGCCACTGTGCTAACACTTATTCATTCATTCATGCATGTTTGCATGGAATATTTCTGAGTGTTTACTGTGTGCCTGGAATTAGGTGCTTATTAAGGGTAATGAAAAATAAAAGACTTGAAAGCTCCCCTCAAGAGACTTATAATTTAGTTCAGGAGATAGATATTGATCCATTAATAACAAAAGTTGATAATGAATTGTAAGGCATAGTAAGTTTATGGTTTGAAAGTATAAAAAAGTATAGGAGCATAGAGAACTTAGAACTAAGGGGGATCCCTTCAAAAGATGAATTTTGAGTTTAACATGATTAATGCATTGGGCAGAATAAGTAAAGGGAACAGCATCTGGTGGGAAAAATCAAGTTCTGCTTTATGACCCTGATGAAGGCCAACTTGGTTGGAATGCCAAGAGGAAGGAGCATGGAATAAGGTGAGAAAAGCAGGAGCAGGGCAGTGTCCAACTGGGAAAAGCCCCACATGCCAAGTTAATTTCATCTCTTCAACTTGAGAGCCACAGAGAACATTATGCATCTTATTTAGGAAAGACACATGATCAGATTTGCATTCTTAAGAGCCAAGTCTGGCTATAGAGTGAAGGATTGGGGCAGGGCTCAAAAGTGCATGAGGGAGACTGGTGATGAGGCAGTCTGTGGTCAGCAGTCTGAGGAAGGGAAGACCTGAGTTTGAACTAGACCTGGTAGTGAACGTAGAGAGAAACACAGATTATAGAGATACTTAGAAGAGCATGTTTAGAGGTGGAGACTCATAGCATCTCCCACCTCAGGTAACTGGGTAGAGTCCTCTTTAGAGATGCCCTCCTCCAACCTGCTACAACTGATCACCTGTAGCTTTATCCCTTGGGATCCACCCTCATGAATGCTCTATTTGGAATTCTAAGGACTGACTATAGCTGCTGCACTGGTCCAAATATTAGTAGATGCTTAGAAGCTTTGAGTCCATCTGAAGCTCACAAGCATGGAATTTCTTGGCTTCTTGGTCCCAAACCTGTTAGTTTTTCTACAGGTTTTCCATCTCACCACTCTCTCTCATCTCAAGGCAGAAACATCGCCAATCATTAACCAGACTTCTGTGTGCTGGTCTTTTCCTTCTTCTCCTCTTCTAGAACCAACCCCTCATTCTATGTATTATTCTACCTTCTCTAAGTGTTTCTAACTCTGCCCACAGAGCAGAGTTGTCATGCATTCACTTCTTCTCCTGAAGTGTCCCCTGGACAGCCCTGTCCCACCCTTCCTGCCAGCCAACACCCACAGCTCATGCGTTCTGCTCCTCTCTCTCTTGCTCACAGCTCACACCCACTCAGTTACCCACCGATGCACTGATAATATCATGGATTCTGAATATGGTACCTAGTCATCAGAACACATTTTAGAATGCTACTGCAGCAGCATTTGATGTTCCTATTTCCTATTTTTAGAACTTCTCCTTGGGTTTTCAGGACTCCTTCTTTCTCTGTTACTCCTATTTTCTCTGTTTATTCCTACTTAGGGCTTACAAAATTTTCCATTATAACTTTATTGACTGTCCAAAGTTGGATCCAAAAAATTCTCCTTTTTCATGTTGTAATATATGTTGGGAACTCCAGTCCTTTGTTGGTTTTGACTATTGCCCACAAACTGGTACCAGCACGCTAGTACCATAACATGTTGACAATCCAAAGGGAATTTCTAGCCTATTCTTCAGTCTTCATTGCTAACATTTCACGAACCAGAGACCTAAACCTAAATTTCAAAATAAAACAGAATAAAAACAAAAATTTGATGGCATATATTTAAGTAACAAATTATATGACAGTTTTAGTCCTTATCATTGGATATACCCAAGTAAGTACAGACCACAATGACATGGTGATACTGTAGAGAGAATCCAAACATTGAATAGGAAAATGAGGTTAAATTAGATCTCCTCTAAGTTCTTATATAATTTAAAATTGGGTGATTTAAATAACATTATAAGGACAAGGTAAATGCAAAACATTTTCACATATTTATATTTATTAAACCTCTAAACAATCCTGTGATTTAAGTATTATGTCCATCTGTTTTTTGAAAAAAGAATTGATTAATTTATTTGTCCGAAACCCATAGCAGAATATGAATAGCAGAGATGGGATTTAGAGATTTTTATCTTCTGACTCCAAACCCCATTGCTTTCACATGATAATAGTTGATTGTCTGATGTGTACACATATTGTTTCTTCAACAGGATTATCTTTCTGAAAATGGTAAACATAAATAGATATTTATTTTATTAATCCTCCAGGATGCCTAATCAATCAGCTAAGTACACTGCAGATCTAGGTTTTTCATGGGGACTGAAGCTTACAAAAAGTTTGGGGTGCCCTTTTAGAAGAATAAGACAAAATCATGAAGATACCTCCTAAGGCTTTACAGAGTTTAACACATTTGGTGGGGGTGGGGTGGGCTCTGAAGCTTAAGCCTAATTAAATGTATTGCAGGACTAAACACCTGTCACCTAAACACAGCTATCTATACAATAAATCATCACAGAAAGCTAATTTGCCATTCAAAATTGTTATAGCCATTTTTAGCTCTTTGCAGTCAGAGATGGGGTGTTTTGATGGTTTCCAAAGGAACCAGCCGATTCCTCTAAAATCTGAGGCCCATCAATAGAATGCAAAACTGGCATTTGGTATGATAGATTTATTTTGGAAGTTTCTGCATGGCATTGTAAGGTAAAGTCTTCTCATTATAAATATTTCTTAATGTTTCCTGTGTATCTCAGATAGACTTTGAGAATCCCAAGCAGCACTGCTGCTGTTAAGATAGTTCCTTTCCTAGAAGGAAGGCCTCCAAGGAGCTGAGGTCATCAATGGATGCGTGTTGATGCCTACAAAACAAACTAGAGATGAAGACTTGCTCATGGCATTAGCCAGAATAGGAAGGCATTTAAATTAGGTGCAAAGCAAAGAAATTGTTAAGAAGATATTGTTGTCAGGACAGTTGTGTGGAAACTTGCTCCAGGCACCCTAGTTTACCTTTACTGCTTATTCTTATTAATAAAAAAATGCTTGCCATTCTCTGGAGTTTTGATCCAAAGTCACCCCCTCATAGAACAACAAATTTTATCTCTGGATGATTCACCTCCTTAACAGTATGAAGTCCTTTCAGTCCTTACCTTTAGGTGAGAGAATGAATATAATCATACTCCCTGTTGTATTTTAGTTTTAAAATATAACCACGTTTATATTTTAGTGTTCAGAGAAATGATAGATTGATGATTCTCTGACCTCCTTAAATTCTGACTTTCAAAATAAGAAGCTAAAAACACCTTACTTCACTTTCCAGGAAAGAAAGAAGTTTTGGCAAGCTGATGTTTTGCTCTTCTAATGAATGTTGTGTCGGTACTGCACATACAAAATGAATAGATGAGGATGATGTTGGTGAAGAAAATGATGGATCCTAAGGTATGTCCATGCATTGCCCAGTGACCCACTCAGACATTTGTTTTACACTTGCCCTTGAAGCTGTTCTTTTAGCTACAGCAGAAACAAGAAAGAACAGCCATAATTTAAGGCATAAATAATCAATGCAATGAAACAAAGAGGATGGATAAGCGACAAGTGGAAGGCAAGAAGCTGGCTGTAGCTACTAATGCTGATATAAAACAAAAAGTTTCATAAAGCAAAATGGGCTCTCCTTGTATTTTCTGTCATTTAGCTCCAGCAAATTTCTTTTTCAAATAGCTGAATGTCACTGTTTTCTTCTGAGCAAAGCCTTTGTGCATGTGAGGTTTGCATGCATTCTGCTTATTAATGGGCCAGAGCTCTTCATTTTGTCTAAGTCAATATTATATGGAGTGCTTTTTTCCATTTTACACTAGCAATGATTACCTTTATTTAAATAAATAGAAGCTCTTCATTGCTGTCCATGGACTATGATCCACAAACACACCACCTTTTAATAGCCTTTATTATCACTTCTATGCTGTAATGAAAAGTAGATCAAGCAAAGAGAGCTCAATTTAAAAAACTGCCATATATTCCAAACATTAACAGTGATCATTATATTCACCATATAGAAGACATTTTAAAATTTGTTGCAAACTATTATATTCTTTCAACATAATTTCTTTTAAGCCTTAACATTGAAGCAGGGAAAAAGTGCTGAATGACATTTTGTTACATAATGATATTATTTATTATTTTTACTTCAGCTAGTGGTGCTACTTAAAATCACAGTGAATCTAAAATCATCATTTACAAGTTCTGTTGCTGTGTTTTCCAGGAGAAAATGTAAATGTGCACAGATAAAGTACAGGAACTCTGTCAGTTGTATGCTTTTGGTCCCCTGAGAAAAAGCGGATGAGAAACATGTTCATCAGTTTCCTATAGTGTCTTTCTTTGCAGTAGTGCAGATTTTCCTATTCAGTCAGGCATGAGATTTGCTTCTGGGAGTTTATTCATTGTCTCAGTGAATGACCATGGCTTGGTCCTTATTTATGTATTCATTCAAATCTATTGTTCATGCTCTGATTATGTTATTCAGGAAGAAACTAAAGCATCAAACTGATTTTACTGTGGAGCCTGTGTGTACACATTTTGTCAGAAAAATAATAGATCTTTTAATCATGATATTATGTATTAGTTATCATTGCTGTGCAATAAGTTAGCTCAACAATTAATGACTTAAAATAAGAGCCAGCACATTATATCCCATAGTATCTGTGTGTCATAAATTTGGGAGGGGTGTGGTTAGGAGATTCTAGAGTAGGGTTTCTCAATGAGATGGGAGTCAGATCTTGGCCTGGCACCAGCCCATCTGAAGACCAGACTAGGGCTGGTGGATCCATGTTCAAGGTGGTCCTATTGTAATAAACTTTAACAATCAAGTTGGTGATTGAATATTCTTGATAAGCAGGACTTAGCATTTAATAAACTCATTGAGGGTAGCTACCTGGTGTGAAAAGTCATGTGGGGTAAAAATCATAAAAACATAAAAATCATGTGGGGTAAAATGTTAGGGGTTCTTAGAGGAAAATTTATAGTTGTCAATGTTTGTTATTGGGAGAGACTCTAACATGGTGTTGTAGTCAAGATTTTTTTTGTATCATGACCAAAAAACCTGACAAAAACAATTTCAGAGGAGGTGAAGTTTGTTTGGTGCCCACAGTTTCAGAGGTCTCTGTCCATAGACCGCTGACTTCATTGCTCTAGGCCTAAGGTGAAAGAAAACATCATGGTAAAAGGGTATGGAGGAGGAAAGCAGTTCAGGACATAGCAATCCTGAAGCAGAGAAAGCAAACTCCATTCACCAGGTCCAAAATATATACCAGAAAGTCATGTCCCAGTAACCTACCACCTCCACTTCAAAATATCTGCCTATGGTTACCACCCAGTTAACCCATTGATTAAGTTAAGGGTATGATTATTTAACCTCGAGAAACTTTCTTGCATTGTCTCACACATGAGCTCTGGGGAGAAACCTCATATCTTAACCATAACACATAGTATCCATTCTAAGAAATTAGAAAAAAGAATAATTGCACAATTAAAAATATAGAAAGGGTGGCGATAACAAAGAGCATAAATTAATAAAACAGAAAATAAAGGCATGATAAGAACAAAACCAAGAGTTGAACACTATAATTAAATAGACAAATTCCTAGAAAAATTAATTATAGAAAAGAAATAAGTTTCAAATGCTCAATATTAGGGGAAAAAGGAGAACCTATAGTTACATATAAAATTTTAAATAGTATGTGACCCTTAGGAGTCATTTGAGGTCAATAACTGAAAATATTTGAATGTAAAAGTTTTATAAACAGGACAATTTTCCAGACCCAAATCAAAAAGAATGCCTAAATTGTCCTGTAGCCATTAATAAGATAAATCAAGAGAGAAACATTTTCTAACAAAGAAAATGCTAGTCTCTAAGATTGTTGCAGGTGTGAACTTAACATTATGATTCCACAGTCTGTCTATGCGGCCAACATAACATTGGTTATCAAATTAGACTCTGTGATTCTGCCCCTGCCACGAAAAGAAGCTTCAGGGAAGGCAAGGCATGTGGGGCAGACTAGACCCCCACCTGTCACTTGGAGTCCAGTATTTATGGGCCCAGTCTAGATAAGCCAACCACAGCCTTCCCACAGATACGTGAATGGACAGAAGTAATTATAGTTTTAAGCCACTGGGTTTGGGCCTGGCTTCATAAGTAGCATTATTTTGTTAAAAGCTAACTCTAGTTAAAACGTGATAAAATTCAACAAGTCTTCATGCTAGACTATTAGTAAATTAGGATTAACAAGAATTTCCTGGGTAAAGCAAATCTTGATAAAAATGTAACAAACATTATGAAAATTTGTATATTCATAATCCCTATGCATAAGAAGTTGCATTTCTAAGAAATATACTAGAGAAATTCTCACGTGCATGCATCAGAAGATATGTGCCATCATTTTAATAGCATTATTATCAATATTGCCTCAAATAGAAAAAATGCAGTGTTTCTAAAATGGTAAATACAAAAATAAGTTGTTGAATATTTATACAATGGGGTATTAAATTGCAATGCATATGAATGAACTATAATAGTATGTACAGCACAGATGAATCTTACCTGCATAATAGTGCAAATGGCAAAATGTATGAATTTATTGGCATAAACCTCCAAACATAGACATTTTTAAGTTGACTATAGTTTTATAGTGGTTAGTTTTCTGATTGTAATTTTTATGTTGCTTACATGTATCTGTTTTACCTATAAATATTCTATTAAATATAGTAATACAATATGAAATATAACAGAAATTTATATTGGAATCACATTATTATGATCATTTTAGTTAGTAAGTCAATAAAATTTTATTAAACACACTATATTTTAGCCTTAGTGGTATTTATACTTACAATGTAAAGATTGAAGTTGTTTGAAGTATGGTATTTATGCGTATCATTATATTTTTGCAGTTATAAAAATGAAAATATTACTTGAATAAAATGTAACAGGAAATTTGAAGCTTTTAAATATGTCTCATTTGTTTGTCAATGATCATGATGTGATCAGAAAGATTGTGATAGTATCTATCTTCAATATAACCATTCAAGTTTTCACAAAGACTGAACTATAAATAGGACATGCATATGTATGCATTAGTTGAGTAAGGATAAAACTATCATTTGTACCCCATATGATTATCTTCCTAGAAAATCCAAGAGAATCAATGAAAAAAATCTATTAAACTTGATAAGATGCATGTATATATGCATGTATATAAAATTTCTTTAAAAGGCATTTGCCAATTAGAACATATTAATAGAACAATATCCCAAACAATAGTAGTAGAAACCAAAAGACAGTAAGAATTAAACCTAACAAAAGTTCTGAGAGATCACAGTGAAAAACAGTAGCACTTTTGAAGAATATACAAAACAATCTAAATAAATGCAGAGGCATAGCATATTCCTGGAAGAGAATATTTAACATTGTAAAGATGTTATTTCTTCCCAAATTAATCTATAAATTTAACACAGTCCCATATAAAATCTTTAAAGAAGTATTTATGGAGCTTGACAGGTTTGGTTTAAAGTTCAATTAGAGAGAAAAATACAATATCCAAGAATATTGTGAAAAAAATAAAAAAGTGGCATTTGATCAATCACATTAAAAACACCCAGTATGTAGCTACAGCAGTTAAACTCACCCACGTAATTGTACAGGAACAAGAAGCTTGATTGTACAAAAAAGAGTGCTCAAGATCACATCCAGCTACATAGAAAAGTCTAGTATGTTTCTAGGGCAATGTTATATGTTACTCTGTGGGGAAATTAATGGAGAAAGGATTGACCATTACTAAATAGTCATGGGAACATTAGCTGACTATTTGGAAATACAATTAGGCATTGCTTTACTTCAATGGTCACAAAATTGCTTTGAAATATACCTAGTACCTATACATAAAGAAAACAAATTGTAAAATTATGTTGAGAAAATAAAGAGAATATTTATTTATAATTTAGAGTTTTGAAAGATTTATTAAAAAAGGCCTTAAACTCAGAGGGCATCAAGAAGGAAATTGTTACATTTATCTACAAAAACTTGAAAACTCCCAAATGACAAAAGTCACAATTATGAAAGAAGCAAGTGTCAGAGTGAGAGAAAATGTGTTGTATATGTAGCAGACAGAATATTAGTCATTACAATTTATAAAGAAATATAATATAAATAAAAAGGAAATTTTTTCTCCTACCAGGGTAGTAAAAATTACAGTTTTATGATAGCCACCATAGGTAAGGATATTGCAAAATACATGCTTTTTTAATGTTGTTGGTATGTGTAAAAGTTGGTTCATCCTTTTGGAGGCATGATTTTTCGGATCTAACAAAAGGTAATGTGCATAGTCTTTACCCAGTGATTCTTCCTCTAGATATCTTTTGTAGAGAAGTAACTCTCATTTATCTAAAAATGTAAATAAAAGGATTCAATAGAAAAAAACACTGGAATCAATGTACCCACCCATCTGTAGTGGGCCAGTTGAACTCCAGTATACTTGTAGAATAAATACCAGTCATAAATACTAACATGTAAAGATCTCTAATACTCACTGCAAATGCAGAAAACACACTGCTGCTATTAAGTATAGAATTATGTAATTATGGTACATATTAATCAGTTTAACGTTGCTGTGACAAAGTACCTGAAAAAAAAAAAAAAACATGTTAAGGAGGAAATGTTTATTTTGGCTCATGGTTTAAGAGGTTTCAGTTCATGGTCAACTGGCTCCATTGCTTTTAGGCCTGTAGTAAGACAGACATCTCATGGTAAAAGGGCATGATGATGTTAAGTTGTTGACTGAATAATAACCAGGAAACAGAGAAAGAAGGGGAAAGGAAAGGCACACCCCAAAGACTGACCTTACAACTAAGGTTCACCTCTTACAGTTTTCACCATCTTCTAGTAGTCCATTCAGAACACATAAACTAATTAACCCTCTAGTCTCCATTGCATTGATGAGGAAAAGCCCTCATGATACAATTATTTCTCAAAGCCTCCACCTCTAAACATTGCTGCATTGGGGAGTATTATGGTTTGAACATGAAGTGTGCTCAAAGACTCATGCATGCCGCAGTCTGGCTGGGCACAATTCAGGAGCCACTTGTCAAAAGAAATGAACTTTATTTTTAGAACACACACACCGCACCACACAGCTCTTCAGGAATTCCCTCAGAGCCCAACTGCCACCACTGGCTTCCCACAAGCCTCTCAACCTCCCCCACTCCTCCTGCTCTTGAGGCCGATTGGGTGGGTCGTGTGGGCAGAGCCAAAAAAAGTCCCCCAATGAGCAGCTCCGTGGTCTGAAAGGGCGGGGAAACAACCCAATGAGCATCACCGCAGAGGAGCAAATCAGTTGGCAGCTAGAAGTTTGCTGGGGCCGCTGTGAGCCAATCATCAGCTGGCAGCTGGAAGTTTGCTGGCAGCTGGAAGTTTGCTGGCAGCTGGAAGTTTGCTAGGGCCCCTTCAGCTGTGGCTCTCAACATCTCCCCCTCTCTGTTTAAACAACAAGCATGTGGCTTAGGGCCGTGCCTGCCTTAGGTTGTCCAATACTACATATGGTCCTTACCCGTCATCGGATGAGCTGACTCAAGGCGTCAGCCTCCTGTCTTAGGTTGGTACCATTGCAATTGGATCTTACCCGTCATTGACTACTGGTCCAGCATACAGCCACACCTGTGGATAGGTCTTTGTACCAGCGGTGGGTGAGGTTCTTTGCTTCACCTCTGTTGGCTCCCAAAATTTAGCTGAACGACCATCACAAGCAGAAGGGAGGAAGATACACCAAGCCAATTGACGGCTCCTTTTGGAAAAATTGTACCACCGATGACACCATCAGCAAAAATACCCCAACACTACCACAAGTCGCTGCACCAACAGGTAGTTCACAATGCATACAAGTGAGTTCACAATGCATACAAGTGATACATAGTTCAGGCAAGTTCTGCAAGCAGTTCAGTGATAGCTATTGCAGAAGTTGTAGATTGGTTTTATCTTTGTCTTCACCAGCACTGGGATGAAGATAGGAATTCTGGCAATAATGGCTAAAGAAAAAATTATGTAACATTCCAGAAGGCACTAAAAGAAAACAATTTTCTGAACAATTTACATTATCTTGAACAGAATTATTAAATATAATGAAAAGGAAAGGTGAAAGTAAACAAACAGATCTGTTAACCACCTTTTTTGTTCACATATTAAAACAATCCTAAACAGCTGTTTACCCAATTTAAATTAAACCATTTAAATAACATGAATAAAAAAATATTTGGATCCATTTTTTCATGAGCATTCATCATATATGATATATGCACATACATACATACAAACATACAACATAGGGCTGGGGATGTGGCTCAAGCGGTAGCGCGCTCGCCTGGCATGCATGCGGCCCGGGTTCGATCCTCAGCACCACATACCAACAAAGATGTTGTGTCTGCCGAGAACTAAAAAATAAATATTAAAAAAATTCCCTCTTTCTCTCTCTCTCTCTCTCTCTCTCTCCTCTCTCACTCTATCTTAAAAAAAACAAAAAAAACCAAAAAAACAAAAAACAAAAAAAAAATACAACATGAAACACAAGTGTGCACACATAATATAATACATACAACACATAACATAATAGTAAAGGCCTTATAACTTTTTACAGGTGAAATCTCCATTGCAATGTTTAAAAACTCTATAGTCAAAAAATAGAACTGATCAGCAAAACATTAACCTAGGTCTGTATGAGCTCAAAAAACAAAATAGAACTTCATGATGTGGGAAAGGGTAATAATAAAATAGATATTGAAAAAAGCATCCTTGTTCTGTTGCAGATGTAAGGATAGCCAAACTGGAGTTTTGGATATCAGCTGTTATGGATTTGAGCCAAATCATCTTCTTTTTGGTCTGTAGAAATCGCTTTAGTTAATCTCTCTGGAATCCAAATCGGCTGCTGTTCTCCCTGTGGAAACACACAAACAGACCCCCAACTCCAGACAATTACTGGGTCAGGACCTTTCCATTGTCCTGTTAGAATATCCTTCCAAAGTACCTTGGGCTTATGTACATTTTTTGGACACATATGCCTTTCCACACACTAAGTCCTGATGAATCCAAATTTAAAAAGTTTAGAGTAAAAAGGGTTAATTTAAGTTTATCTTTGGGGAATATATATCCCTTCCCAATTCCCTCTTTTTTCTTTAATAAGTACATTTTAATAGTTTGATGAGCTTTTTCAACTATGCCTTGTCCCTGTGGATTGTATGGGATTCCTGTTATATGAGTAATGACAAATGATGAGCAAAATTGTTTAAAAGAGGTAGAAGTATAACCAGGGACATTATCTGTTTTTAACTGTTTTGGAACACCCACAGTGGCAAAATTTTGTAAGCAATGTGCTATAATATCTTTAGTTTTTTCTCCAGCATGAAGGGAGCCCATCAAAAATCTGGAAGAAGTATCAACTGTAACATGCAAATATTTTAATTTTCCAAATTCTGGCAAGTGTGTGATGTCCATCTGCCAAATATGGTTAGGTATCAGTCCTCTTGGATTGACTCCAAGATTAACTTGTGGTAAAAAGGTCATACAATTTTGACATTGTTTTATTATTTGTCTAGCTTGTTCCTTAGTTATTTTAAAACACTTTTGTAAAGTATTAGCATTGACATAGAACTTTTTATGAAAATTTGTAGCTTCTTCTAGTGTAGAGAAAATATGTATGTCATGTATAGTTTTATCTGCTAAATCATTGCCCAAACTAAGGGCTCCAGGCAATCCTGTATGTGCCCTGATATGTCCTATAAAGAATGGATCTTTTCTGTCTCAGATTAGACTTTGTATAGTGGAAAGCAAAGAGAAAACAGTAGAGGAAGGGGAAATCCTACCAGCATCTTCAAGGGATACTATAACATTAACTATATACTGACTATAGGAAAATAAATTAAATACAGAATATTTAAACATCACAAAAGCTTGTAATACTGCATTAAGCTCTACCTTTTGAGCTGATTGTTTGGGTACTAAAAATGTAAAAGTTTGATCAGGTGTAACTATTGCTGCTGTATCATTATTTGACCCATCAGTGAATATATTTGGAGCATTCATGATAGGGGTTTTTCTTGTCATTTTTGGAAAAATTACAGGATGCAATGACCAAAAAGACAATAAAGGATTAGATGGTAAGTGGTTATCAAATGAAACATTAGATTTGCACATGATTATTGCCCAAGTATTTAACTCATTAGCTAACTCATCAATTTGATCCATAGTATATGGAGTAATAATTTTATTGGGAGAAATTCCAAATATTCCCTTTGCTGCTTTTATTCCTTTGAGTATTAATTGTCCTACAGCCTCAGGATACTTAGTAAGAATAGTGTTAGGAGAATAAGATAAATGTATCCATAATAATGGACCTTCTTGCCAAAATACTCCTGTAGGAATATTTTTTGTTGGTAGTACAATAAATACTAAAGGCAAACTTATATCAATTCTATCCAAATGCATATATTCCAAATATGTTTCAATGATTTTTAATGCCTTTCTTGCTTCAGGTGTTAACATTCGGGATGAATTTGGATCTGATGGACCTTTTAGGATATCAAATAAAGGTCCCAACTCTCCTGTTGGTATACCTAGATAAGGCCTTATCCAGTTTATGTCTCCTAATAACTTTTGAAAGTCGTTAAGTGATTTGAGTTGATCTACTCGTATTTGAATTTTTGGTGGATGGACCATGGTTGAGGATAATAGAACTCCTAAATAATTAATTGGAAAAATTAATTGTACTTTATCTATTAATATCTCTAGATTATAATTTTTTAATAAGTTTGTAAGTGTGGCATAACATTCTAGCAATGTGGTTTTTTTTAAGAGAGAGTGAGAGAGGGAGAGAGAGAGGAGAGAGAGAATTTTAATATTTATTTTTTTATTTTATTGGCGGACACAACATCTTTGTTTGTATGTGGTGCTGAGGATCGAACCCGGGCCACACGCACGCCAGGCGAGTGCGCTACCGTTTGAGCCACATCCCCAGCCCCTAGCAATGTGTTTTTATCTTTGTGTGCTAATAATACATCATCCATACAGTGAAATATTTGTAGTTCAGGATTTTGATTTTTAAGTGGCTGAATTACTTTGTTAACATAAATTTGACACATAGTTGGACTGTTAGCCATCCCTTGAGGGAGTACTTTCCATTCATATCTCTGATCAGGACCTTCATGATTCAGTGCAGGGATAGTAAATGCAAAACATGGACTATCCTCAGGATGAATTGGAATTGAAAAAAAAAACAATCTTTAATATCTATAACTAAAACATACCAGGTTTTTGGCAAAGCAGACAATTGAGGAATCCCTGATTGAGCAGGTCCCATAATAACCATCTCATTATTAATGGCTCTTAAATCTTGCAATAATCTCCATTTACCAGATTTCTTTTTGATGACAAAAATGGGAGTATTATGGGGAGATACAGAAGGTTGTATATGTCCTTCTGCTAATTGTTGTTTGACCAGGTCATGGGCTGCTTGTATCTTTTCTTTAGTCAGGGGCCACTGAGGAACCCATACTGGTCTTTCTGATTTCCAAGTAATTTTTATTGTCTCTGTGACCCCTTCTGAAAATCCAACCCATGTCTGTCCGTTCCTTGATCTATTTGCATTGGTGCTGATAATGCCAAGGTCGTGGGTTTGATCCCCGTACGGGCCACCAAATGCCGCAGTCTGGCTGGGCACAATTCAGGAGCCACTTGTCAAAAGAAACGAATTTTATTTTTAGAACACACACTGCACCAGGAATTCCCTCAGAGCCCAACTGCCACCACTGGCTTCCCACAAGCCTCTCAACCTCCCCCACTCCTCCTGCTCTTGAGGCCGATTGGCTGGGTTGTGTGGGTGGAGCCAAAAAAGTCCCCCAATGAGCAGCTCTATGGTCTGAAAGGGCGGGGAAACAGCCCAATGAGCATCACCGCAGAGGAGCCAATCAGTTGGCAGCTAGAAGTTTGCTGGGGCCGCTGTGAGCCAATCATCAGCTGGCAGCTGGAAGTTTGCTGGCAGCTGGAAGTTTGCTAGGGCCCCTTCAGCTGTGGCTCTCAACACATGCATTGAAGACTCAGTGCCTAAAGCAGCAATGATCAGAGGTGGGGTTTGGGGGAAGAGATTGGATCATTAGAACTCTGATCTCATCAGTGGATGAATCCACTGATAGCTGAATGGACCACGAGGAGGTAGTAGAGGTTGTGTGAGGTTGGAAATAGTTGAAGGACTGGGTCCTTGAGGATGTACCCTAGGGGAATGTGTCTTGTTCCTGGTCCCTTCCACCTAACCTCCACATCCCCTGCTTTCTGACTGCATGAGGACAAAGGCTTGGCTTTGCCACACCCTTATTCTCCGCAGACATAGGAAAAATGGAGTCAGATGACCATTGAGTGAAACCTCTGAAACCATGAGCCAAAATAAACCTTTCCCCCTCTGAATTTATTTTCTCAGATATTTTGTTTGCAGTGATGAAAAGCTCACTAACACAGGGTTCACATTTTTCACACATAAACCTTTGTAGGACAGTCCACATCAAAACTTTAGCATTATTCCCCGGAACCCCAAAGGCTCATGTGCATCTCATAATGCAAAATGCATTTGATACATCTCCAAGGACCCCTTAGTCCCTATATATTCTGGAGTTGTTCAAAAGTTCAAGTTAAAAGTCTCTTCTGAGACTCAAAGCAACTCTTAGCTGTGAGCTCCTGTAAAAATAAAAAATAAAGTTATGTACTTTTAATATACAATGATAGGATTGGTACAGGGTAAACATTCCTTTTCCAAAATGGAGGAATAGGGATGGGACCAAAACCTAGCAGCAAAAACACATTCTATAGCTCTACATCCAGCATCTGGGGCATGTGGTAGTGAGAAGAGGACTACAAGGGATTGGGAATTCCCGCCCCTATGGCCTTGCCTGTTGCACCTACATAGTCTTTCTCTTGAACTGGCTCTGCCTTCCTCAGCAGATATTTTAAATTCTTGTCATTTCTGATTTTCTGGAGTCTCCATCCTTGGCTTTACTCACATTGCTTCACGTGTTCCTTCTAAGGAACTTTCCAATGGAATTCTGATCATGTAACACAATGCCTGCCCTCCCAGACTTAATTATTGCATTCTTAGACCTCGTTTCGCAGCCTCTGAGTGTCTGGATAGCTGAGTGCAATGACTCCTTGGGAAACAACTTCCTAAGAGACCCTGCAGGAGTAGGGTACTCTTGTTGCACTCTATTCTCAAAGCTTTTCAGAGTTTTTGCCTTTATATGCATGACCCTGAAAGGGTTGGTGTCTTGCTGATTCCAGAGAAATTCTCGAGCCATTTTTCCTATTTCCTCAGTTCAAAGTTTTAGGTTTCTCTTTAATGGTGTTTATCCCTTCAGCAACAACATGTTCCTTGGCTCCAGTTTTACACATTCATTCATGACCAAACTTCACGTTTTTTTTTTTTTTCCAAATCTTTTTTCTCTGTTTCTTGCTCTAGATTCTCATTGCAAACCTAGCTAAAAGCCATCAGCAATACCCCATGCCACAGCCTGAATGCTATGCTGCCTTGAAATTTCCTCTGTAAATTTGTCCATCATAACAGAAGGACCTGGCAGAGCTAAGCTATTTACTTTGTGGTGGCCAGGAAGCAGAGAGATAGAAAGAAAGGCCCTGGAGACAAGATATAGTACCTAATACATACCTACAATGAACCACTCCCTTCAACTAGGACCCACCACCTCCCACTAGTCCATTCAGTTATGGTACATCAATGGATTAAGCCACTGATTAGGTTAGAGCCTTCATGACCCAATCACTTCCGAAAGGTTCTAACTCTGAACGTTGTTAACAAAACTTTCAACACATGAGTTTTGGGGAACATTCCAGATCCAAACTGTAATGAGGCAAAATCTGTTTAAAAGTGAAATTATATGTTTATATTTGTATATATATAAATAATATATGAAGGAATATGGGAGAATTTACAACCTACCCTTAGCCCTCATAACCTGTGAAAAGGAAAGTGAGACTCTGGAGTGTGTTTACCAGAAATGAAATTGGACTATCATTTTATAGCATGATACTTCTATACTAGATTTTTTTAAGAGAGAGAGAATTTATATATATATAAATTTTAGTTTTCGGCAGACACAACATCTTTATTTGTATGTGGTTATGAGGATCGAACCCAGTCCGCACGCATGCCAGGTGAGCGCGCTACTGCTTGAGCTGCATCCCCAGCCCTATACTAGAATTTTTTGATAAAAAATAAATATAATTAAAAATAAACCAAAATAAAGAAAGAGTAACTAAAATGTAAGTAAAAGGATGTGACATTTTAATATCTGGGAAAAAAATCCTGTCATAGCATCAGCTACATACAGTTCAATTTGTCATAGTCCTTGCACTTACCTACTTGATTTGCATTTGAAGCAAAAAGCATAAAGGAGTCCTCTTTGCTGAAGTGAACAGCAAGAAAATATTCAGCAGAAAGTGTTCATCAAGTTGTTGATGTTGATAGATTTGAAGGGACTCGGGGGTTTCTTTTGCTGGGTTCTAGGGAGACAAGTTGACATAGTGCACATATTTGTGGGGGAGCAAGTGAAGACAGATTTTTGAATGCACAGAACCACTAAATTCTGGCTGCATAGACTGTCGTTCCCACCTCAACAAGAATTCCTACAGGCATCTGTTGGGGTCATAGTTGAGTTGAATACCAAGCTATATTTTAAGTTATGAGCAAGAGTCATTGCTTTTAATTACTTGCTAAAGATACACATTGATAAAATAGTCTATAAAAGTGCTTATGAATGAGTAAGCTAGAAATAGCTAATCTTTTGAGAATTGATGGCAATTAGTATATTCTCTCTGGAAAATACACTTATGTGTAAATATTTGATTACCAATGTCTCTTGACTTCATGTAAAAAGGGAATGACATATTTGCTGAAAGAGTTAATCCTAACCAACCCCATCCCAAATCCCATCCCCAAACATTCATGTAATTTTCCTTGGATAGTTTCAAATACCATACCCAGCTTATCACATTCTCTTCTCCATTTTTTTTTTTGAAATATCCACAATACAAGACAGGAACTCTTGCAGCCAAGTTACATTTTATTAATAAACAAAAATATATGAAATGATGAAATAATATATATTTGTTGGTGGGTATTTTAATAAAAGTTAATACATACTCAATAGGTACTGTGCCAGGTACCCTTGTAAATTGAGGGGAAACTAAGGGAAAAGGCAATTAAGGACCTTGCCCATGATCCACAGCTGCTAGGGGGGAGAACTGAGATTCAAACTGAGGTGGTCTGGCTGCTCATATTGCCAAGGATGAAAGTGTCAAGGCCTACGTCCTTTGTGAGCTCATTTTCTGGTTTAAGAATATTCACAGGAAGGGTTGCTGTGGTAGAGACTCTCCTTTGTCCTTGAAAATTCTCCTCTTTCTAAGGGTACTTCTGAAATTTCTTCCCCATTCCTCAGGTACCTGATGTTGGAGATCAATACAGCCCAAATTCATAAGGCTGTTTTGTTGAAAGTAAGAGAAACTCATCTGCTTTTGCTGGCACTCATGGTCTTTTGTGTTTGCTCTGCATCAGAGACCTTATTTATCTGTCCTATCTCTCCTCTTGAAAGTCACTTTCAGTCTCCCCAGGAGTCCTTTTCTCTGCAGACAATTAGCAGTCTCTTTTCCCTGTGACACTGCACACAACATATGGCGTTGGGTTTGGGGTTGTTGATTAATCATTAAACTTTACTGTAATGTTACGTGTGAATGGAGTCTGATCCCGAGTGAGAAGAGAACAGGTTGTGATTCTCCTTGGATCTCATCTTCCCTATTTCATTCACTGCTCTTCTCTTAGGCTGTCTGTACACAAACTGAGGCATTGCCTTTTAACATTGCTCCCCAATGTGCAAAGCTCCTTGCTGCCTCGCATTTACAGGCATTTTTCAATCCCAACTGCAGGGACTGCAGCACATTCAGAGCAAAGCAAAGGCCAACACTGGCTCCAGTCAATTCCCAGGGATGGAGGCTTTGACACAGAAACTGACTTATTGCTTGTGATTTTGCTCAAGTGCTTACATTAGGCAGGGACACTTCTTTAGGCTAGAAATATTTTCCAGTCTTCTAGGTAGACTTAGATCCCACTTAAAAGAAAGAGCATAGTTGTCAAGAGTCGGGAACAGAAAAGGGAGTTTAATACTCCTCAGGCTGATGAATGAGGGGACTGTTGGAAAATGAGGCCATATTTCAGGCAGGTGTTTGATCTCTCGTTAGAAAGGCTACCGAATAGGGAATAAAAAACACTAATTACCAGGGTTACATTAATATTTCAAGTTGATACGCTCGTGCTGAACATTTGGTACACCAAATCTACACAGAGTTTAGGGTTATTTTTTTAAGATAATATGTCTGGATTTGACTCTTAAGAATTAAAGCTATAAAATTGATCACGCCGATTTCGTGTTAAAGAGAAGATGGCTTCTATTAGGTGGTTAAAACATTTCTTTTTCTTTTTCTTCTTCTAAGCTTATTTTGTACAATTTTTCCTGAGGACCCAAGGAGCATACTCCAAAGTTACAATCAAGCAATAATACTCGCCTGTGGACCCTGTCTCTCCATCATTCCCATCCCTCATCTCTTCTTTCAGATCTTAATGAATTAATGTATTAATGGAGGAAAGGAAAAAGAAATGAGGGGGCACAGAAAGCCTCCTTCACTACATAAATTCTTATTTTTAGGATTTAAAAATTAGGGTCCAGTATTATATACGCAAATTTTACCACTGTCACCCAACTTAATGCAAGAAAATTAACATTTTTAAGCCATAAGGGATCGAAATAATGCTCTCTTTCCTTATACATGAGAAGACTGTGACCAGGAAAGTAAGGAAACATGCACAGGACCATATAGTTGGTTAGTGACAGTGTCAGGAAAAGGCTAAAAATCTCTTGATGGGTTTAAGGCTTTCCCTGCAATTCCTATTGATTATTGAATGGAATTCTGGACAACGTTAACATAGAAAGTGGAAATCTGAGGATGTAGAAAGCTTTAGAAAGTCTTAATTATTAATTCTTAATTATGATGTTTTTAGTGCTGAAATGGATGTTAAATTGAAAATATGGAAACTCATGTTTAAGCCTAGCTCATTATTAACTCCTTAAATATAATCAAATCATTAACTGGTCTGGACCTTTTTTCTGAATTGCTATGTGAGCAGGGCTAGAAGAAATGACCATTTAAAGACTTTTTCAGCTGTACCATGATTTTTTTCCACATTCTTTTTTTAAATTAGTATGTAATAAGTTGGTAAGTTTATAATATGCAGAGAGGGAAAGGGGCATCGCAGAAGAAAAGTGAGCAGTGGAATGGTAACCATTATTTATAAAATACATAGGTAACAGTGTGATGATTGAGGGGAATATAGTATATTACTATCAAATGATTTGAATGTTATGATTTTATACTTCCCAACTTCAGAATCTTTTTTGACCTTGAAAAATTCATTAATCAATTCTTCTGAAATTTGAAAATTTGTCACTTGAGCAAAGGTGAATGAATGGATTCTGACGTGGAATAAACAATCAGCCTCTTTCTATACTTCAGAACTTTCAAAGCACAGTTTTTGAAGCCCGAGTAGAATTTGGGCAAACAAAAACCTTTCTAAGCATTGTTCCCAGTGATTGATAGACTCCTTCCTGGTCCACATCTAGTCAGGCTTCTCTGAGCCTTTTCCTCTATTAGGTCTCAGTCTTGCCTACCTTTGCCAAGAATCTCTCTATCCTTGATATCTCCCCTTCGTAGATCTCTCTCTAACCTTGGTATCTTTCCTTTTCCACTGAAAAACCACCTCACTCAGCCCATTGACTCTAAGACCCCACTTGCCCTTGTCTTCAGAATTTTGTTCTACCTCTTTCCCCTATCAAAATAGTTTTGATCATTACTATAACTTGAATAAAATCTTCCTATCATTTAACAAGACATTGATAATCTTTCTAAGACCCAGAAGACTGAAACAAAGTCTCTTCTCCCACTCCATGGTCTGCCTGCTTAACACATAGGTGACTGCCTCCAAGACTATGAAGAATGTTTGTTTGGGGACCCCGAAATTTGTGGTCTACACAAGAAAACTAGTAACTCCTTGATGTCTTTCCAGTAAAATTTACATTTGGCATCTTTTCGTGTACATGTCCAAAGCAGGGGAATTCATGCCAGTGCCTGAAGGAGAATCACTGAGGACATTGCCTGGCGACGGCTATGGAACAGGGAGGGGATTTTAGTTCCATACGCATGTAAACAACTGCCCTTTCTGAGTTGGACTGGATGATACACAAATTTCTCTAGTGAAATTAGATGACCTCTATTATCTGTCTTGCCTCTCCTCTTTTCCAAGATGTATCTGTTCCCCTAATTATCATTGTTATTCATAAGAGGCAAGACAGAATCTAAGAAGGAATACCTAAAGCCTAGTGAGAAAATTCATCATGAGAGCTGAAGGGGTCCTGGTTGGTACATTTGACATAGAAAAGAACAAACAGAGTAGTTTTGGGTCTCTGAGACCCTGGAGGCAAGAGGAGAAAGTCTGGGTATGAGAGCAAATAGAGCTTTTCTTCAAGTTCAGTGATACTGAGAGACAAAGCAGTTCTGGGCTTTTCCAAATGAGCTCAATCATTCTCTCTCTTACTCCCCTAGAATATTTACTGATGCATGAGGAGAATTGGTAATGCTTAACGGGGAGCAAGGGTGGCTGATTATCAGTAACAAGAGATTAGTGATAGACTGAAACATGGACACATGTTCGTAAGTAAAACATTAAGATTTCCCAGAAATTCTTTAAGAATGGGAACTCCAAAGAGGCAGGGCTTTCCACACAGGTTAGTGCAGCACTGGATCTCTCCAAATTTCAGTATTGTCATTACTGATACTAATTAGTTTTCAGAGTTTTGGAGTATTTGACACATTTATATGAAAGGCACTGCTCATACAAGGTACGTAGATTATACAGGTATGGTCTAATAAATTTCTTATTTTCTTTATTCTATTCAATATGATATTTGTGCTTGAATAGATCTTAATACATTCTCTCTCTATATATATAACAAATACACAGGCTTCATCATATGAATCACATATTTTCATAATACACTTCAGCCTTTGACTGCTGAGAAGAAAAATGAGCCATACCTGGAAATCAGAAAGAAGTTCCATTTGTTTCCTGCCTGTATCTGTCTGACTACATCTCATAAGTCACCTAATTTCTCTGGCCTCAAATTCTTATTGGCCTCTTTGAAGGCTTATCATTGTTCTTCATATGTAAGAAGAATTTAAGTGAGTGAATTAAGAGATGTGTGCATAAGAGGTGCATAGATTGCAGGTTTTCAACATGAGTATTAAAGGCAGAATGGCCTTGCTTAAATTTTGATTATTTGTTTCACAGTAAAATTTTGGACAAATTAATATTTTGATTTTATTCTCCATAACGTAGCAATAATAATTTTATTTAACTCATTTGTTTGAGGTAAACATCCGATGAACTAATATATCCTAAGCTCTTATAAACTTCACTTAGCACATATTAATTAAATATGGAACTTGGAAACTTTTATTTTCTCATTGAGACTATTTGATTATTTCCATTTTGAGGTTATGCTTCACAATCTTTTGATACTAAAATGACTCAAGGTAGAATATGTAGAATATAGACATTACATATTTCAAGATGATCTGTGATTGGTAAGAAATAGAAGTAAACATAATTTAGAATCTTACCTGACAGTAAATTAATTGGAAAATTAGAATCTATTTACTTATTTTTTTCCATTTCTATTGTTCATTAAACTGTATATCACATTTTTGTAAATAAAGCTAAGTTCCCTTCAATCCTCATTCCCATACTATGTACCTACAATTCTTTTTATTTTTCCCCCCTCTTTTTGAAACATAAACAGCTCCCAATAAGTTGTAGATAATATCACTGTTAGTAAAGAGGAAAAAAAATATGTGATCAAGATGACCACATAGATATGTAATCTAGACTTTGGAGTAGGAAGAGCATACTCCAGATTGTTTATTAAATGCAAACCATATTCATTTGGAAGGTCCTCCCCTGCCCTCTCCTTTCTTAAAGATTTAGAGGACTTGCAAATGGTTCAACTATAGATTAGTTTTTATGCATGTCTATACCCATTTGTTCCTTCATCCAAAAAAGATTCATGTAGAACCCAAATGCTGGTGACAGTATAATACTTTGGGGTTAAGATAACTACCATGGGCTGGAAATTGGTCATTTCTGTTAAACTTTGTATTATTTTCTACATTTATATGCAGGAAGTAGTTCATTATTATTTTAGCAGTAAATGCAACTATGGTTGTCTACCTTATAAAATCACTTTCTGACAGTGATGTTGGTAACAGGCAACTTATTTATGTATTGACCTTCTGTTGAAATTGTCTTGATTCTTCAATTCATTTTGGTATGCACATTTACATATTATTATAACAACAAACTATAAATGTTTTTATTTTAAAAAACCCCTAAATTTTAGTTATTCATTAAATATCAATATTGTGATTTGTGTTTTCCAATGAGCATCTAGGGAAATTTAAAAATTCATTCTACAATGATTCTAAGAAGCATGCATTTTGCTTACTGATGAATATTCAAATGGTTCCAAAGAATCATTCATAGATTTATGTGCTTATGTTCTCATAACTAAATATTTTATAACATATATTCAGAAAATTTGTAAAAGTCTATATTTTTGTGAAGAATTTACCAGCAAGTCTTAAGAATATGAGGCAACTATTTTTTTCCTAACGAATTATTTGGCAAAATTAAAATAATTGGAAATTTGTTTGAAGAAGGAACCAGTATAAGGTGATCATATGATATGCTTTGAAATTCTTTTAAACTGTGCATTGTTAAACAAGTTTTCTAAATCACAAAATTATTGTCATTTTTTGCCTTTACATTTGAAAACAATATTCACTTGCACACACATGTACACTTACACAAATATTTAAATTATGTGGGGAAAACTTTTAAATGATACTTCTTTATTTATATGCTCCATTTGCTACCATTACTGAATTTTAAGTAATTCCATATGTCTGCATATTTAAATTATCACTAATGTGTTACTAAATTCTTCACTGATATAAATAAATAAATAATTCACATATATACATGTGTGTTTAACACATACGTTTATGAAGGTATGTATGCACATATATACACACATATATAACTTTTATGCACAAAATTGTGAGGTTTCCAAACATGATCAGTTTTACCAATTATTATTATTATTATTATTATTATTAATTTCCATCTTAGTTTTATTGAGATCAAAAGAGGTAAATTATAGACTGATCCTTCTTGCTAGGGTGTAGCATGATGTCAATTTTCATGAATGTTCCATTTGCTTTGAAAAGAAGTGTATTCCAGTATTGATAGGCATATGGTTTTATATAGGTCCATTGGGCTTATATTGTTAATTGGGATTTTGAAATCTTCTATAATCTTATCTGAAAGAATTCAAGACCAGCCGAGACAACATTATGAGACCAGTCTCAAAAAATCTATTTGAATTAATTTTGAATATTTATTCTATTAACTCTTGTCTCAACTCCTTCCCAGTCTCATTTCTTTATTTTCTGTTTTGTGAATTCTGGCAGTGAGGTGTTCATTTTCCTTTGAGAAATGAATTGAAGTGGAATGCCTGCAGAGATTTCATTTGATTCTGCCAGTTGCCTGGTACCACTTTGAATTACATTCTCTCTCTCAGGAGTTTCTGAATCATCCAGGTAGTATGAATTCAGATTTCAACTGTGTTGCAAGGGCTGGTCTAGGATTATGAAGATTCAAAGAAGGATTTTTTTCCCTCCACTTGGTTGTGGGAAAGGAAAAGTTTCTTAGTATCTCCTTTGCATGGTATGTCTTATTTCTAATTCTTCTTTTACTGTGAGTGCAAGCCCTATGGGTCATCTCTGATTAAATTCCCTACCCTGAGAGCCTTCTGAGCACTATCTCCTCTCTCCCACTCCTGATACCACTGTAGAAGCTCAAGATAACTAATCTTGGTAGTCATCTTCCAGACACAAACTGTGTTTGGGGCTTGCACACCTGCTAAGTTTTTCTGGTTTCATTTACTTGGGGTATTTAAAGATTTATGGATATCTTGAAAGTTCAGGAATGCATTTAGAAGTGAATGCAGTTTATATACATTTAAACATTTTTTTCAGCAGTCTGGGTTATTCTGCCACTTCCTGCACTTCAATGGATTATTGTGTGATTAATTTGCTATATTACTGGAGACAGGAGTCCTTGAACGTATTTTTAAAAAGGAAGTGACATGACGGATTTTGAAATATTTTCATAGAAGACAAATTTGACTTAATAGTCTGGGCATATCATTAGATACTCATGGAAACTCTCAATGTAACAAAAGTATCAAGAACAAATGGGAGTTGTCATTCTCTTCTACATAGAAAAAATAAGACAAAATATTCAAGAGATGTGCTCATGTTTTGTTTTTCTTTATGTTAACTACAGAGAGCATCAGAAACTAAAAATGAGAATAAATTTGCAGAAGAAGACACTACCATAAAATGATTTGAACACAATATTTTAGAGTCAGGAAACATGATTGCTCAAGGAAGTAGTTCTGAGAGCTTTTTACTAAAGAGAACTTGAGTGGCAGCAACACCATAATGAGCTCAGTATATCAGTGTTTTGAGCTGAACCAGGAGCCCAGTGCCAAGTGGAAAGTCCTTGTGTGCTCAGTACTTTTTGATCTGCATGTTGAGATCAGCAGACTCAAATGAGGAGGGAAACAGCGACGAAGGTACAAGGGGAGACTCTCTTCAGAAAATCCTACTCTTAAAATCATCCCTGTTATAGTACATCATTATGGAACTTCAGAGGCAAGGGCAGCAAGGGTGTGTTTCTAACCTCATAAGAATGTCTATTAGGGGGGAAAAAAGCAGGCAATTAGTTTCTCAAAACTCAGTTTTTTTTATTATTTCACAATAGGGAGAGGGATATTATCTGGATGGAAAACTCTCCCTTTCCATCTCTCCTCACTTGACCAACCCCAAGAACTAGTTTGATGTTATGATTTTGTAAAATGATCTGAAGGAAAACAACCTCATAGAAATAAGAAATATAATAATGTAGATGACATTCTGGTAATAAATTTTGTGAGTCTTGGAATAAATTATAGGAAGAGCCTGGTGAACAAGAAAATTGCATGGGAACTTTTAGAAAAAGCATTTCAAAAATATTGAAATTTGGAAAATAATCTGAATGGTGAATATAGGATCATGATATTCCATTATAATATATAAAATGCTTGAGAGTCCTGAGCACCCACTTGAAGACAAAATTTCAATGAAAGCTTGCATTTGAGTGGGCAAGATTATAATTTCACATATGCAGGGCAGACTGCTGTTTTATTTTCAAAGCACAGGGAAATTTCCCATATTCTAAAACAGCTTTCTATCCCCAATATGCAAACATCCAATCCTATTGGGAGACATGTTTTGCCCCTATAGATATCCACTAAAAATATAAAACGCTTCTCCAGAAATACTCTTAAATTCAAACACTCCTTGAAAGTATATAATTATTTTTATTTGTCATAATCTGGATTTAATGTCAATTGGTAAAGTAATAAGCAACATTTGAAGTTGAGATAGAAGCAGACATGTTAGCAGCACAGAAGTGAAAAGGCCCTTGGAGATGCTCAGGTTAATACAGGTCACACAGCAAGCAAGGAAAAGGATCCCCTGTTGTAGCACTGAAGTTTAGTTTTTATGGACAAGGACAGAAGACTAGGTAGGACCACAACTGAATGAAGGTCTGGGATTGATGGTTGATACATGGATTTGGGGAAAAGGTACAGAACTAGATACCTAACCCTGTAGGGGAATCTCACAGGGTTCTCTTTCTCTCTCTTTTTTATTTATATATGATAGCACAATGCATTACAATTCTTACTACATATATACAGCACAATTTTCCATATCTCTGGTTGTACACATAGTATATTCACACCAATTCGTGTCTTCATACCTGTACTTTGGAGAGTAATGATCATCACATTCCACCATCATTAATAACCCCATGCCCACTCTTTCCCCTCCAATACCTCTGCCCTATCTAGAGTTCATCTATTCCTTTCATGCTCCCATTCCCTATCCCACTGTGAATCAGCCTCCTTATATCAAAGAAAACATTCAGCATTTGTTTTTTTGGGAATGGCTGACTTCACTTAGCATCATCTTCTCTAACTCTATCCATTTACTTGCAAATGCCATGATTTTATTCTCTTTTATTGCTGAGTAATAGTCCATTGTGCATATATACCACATTTTTTAATCCATTCATGTTTTGAAGGGCATCTAGGTTGGTTCCACAGATTAGCTATTGTGAATTGTGCTGCTATAAACGTTGATGTGGCTGTGTCCCTGTAATGTGCTGCTTTTAAGCCCTTTGGCTATAGACTGAGGAGAGGGATAGCTGGGTCAAATGGTGGTTCCATTCCCAGTTTTCTAAGAAATCTCCATACTGCTTTCCATATTGGCTGCACCAATCTGCAGTCCCACCAGCAGTGTATGAGTTTACTTTTTCCCCCACATCCTTGCCAACACTTATTGTTGTTTGTCTTCATAACAGCTGCCATTCTGACTGGAGATGAAATCTTAGAGTGGTTTTGATTTGCAGTTCTCTAATTCTCAGGGCTCTCTTAACAGAGCCAGGGTGTGAATGAGAGGGAGACCAGAGAGGAACAAAGGGCTGAATTAACACGGAAAGCAGATTAGGATGAAAATTTCAAATGAGGAAAAAAAAAGATAAAGGACTGGGAAAGAAATTGGTTTTCTATAGCTGAGGAATCTAACACAGAACTCTTGGTATTAAGAAGACTCCTTCTATACTATTTAAAATTATTAAAGATCTTGACAATTTTTCATTATGTAGTGATCTTTACAATTTACAATACTAGAAATCAAGAAAAATTTTTAGAATTTTTAATTTATTAAAAATCAACCTAATACAAGTTTATATAAATATTTCTAAATAAATTGTCATGCGGGGCACAGTGGCACATGCCTGTAATCCCAGGAACTTGGGAGGCTGAGGTAAGAGAATTGCAAATTTGAGGCTGGCCTCAGCAATTAAGTGAAGCCCTAAGCAACTTAGCAAGACCTTGTCTTAAAAAATAAAATTGGTGGAGGATGTGACTCAGTAGTAAGTAACCTCTGGGTTCAATCCTCAGCACCCCTCCCCCCAAAAGAAAGGAAAAAAATCAAATCAGTTTTCATATTTCTAAAAAGTATGTGGTAAGCCAACTGACATTGATTTTCAATTCAAATATCTATTTACTATATGGCTTAGTAGAATATATCTGGATTTACACATCTGTTCCTTAATTCAGTCTGTCAAAGCATAATGTTTTTGTTGAAGGATATGAAGAAAATCTAACCATAAGATATTTATGTATATATATATATTTGGAAGAAGGACTAATATTTTAATAACATTTTCAAATACCAATTTATGCTCTATTTTTACACTTGATCTTAGTTAGCCAAAAGGCCGAGAAGCGATTATGCTCTATTTTTGAGACTAAAAGAAAAAAAGCAGTTGCTTCTTGTAACTTAATTGCAGAATAATATCTGAAACACTGATAGTTACATTTAAATCTATTGATCTATCTTGTATTTTCATCTTTGTCTGATTTTGTAACATCACTCATTTTTTTTTGAAAAGTAATATAGTAGGTAATAACAACCCTATGTTGACATATTTCACTGCACAATCCTCAAAAATCATGTGGTCAAATTACCATTGATTTTATTAGATAAATATGTATACATGTATGTATCAGGAAACTGTCAAGCTAATTTGTGACAGATACACATTTTCTAAAGTTCTAAATTTTGCTTGAAAGCGTAAGTTTTTATCATTGACAGTAAATACTATCAGTTTTTTTTTTTAAACGAGAGTCTCACTTTCATAATTTCAAAGAAAATACCTGCCAAATACTGAATCTAAAAAAACATAGACTGGCCCTCAGTTGTTCTTTCAAGAAAAAATGGTGTTCCTAGAGATTTTAGTTTCTGGATGAGACAGAGTAACAGGAACTATATTAATCTAACATCCTGTAGGAAACAAAGGAACAAATTACTCTGAAAGAACAGTTTTCAAGCTGTTGAAGAATAATCCTTGGAAGATGGAAAAACCCATGTTGTGCATCTGTAAGTACGCTAGCTTACTACCTCAGAGAACTTCAAGTCATGGTGAAGAAATGAGAAACCAAGGAGGAATCTGTCAGATCAGCCAAGTTGAGGAGACTGTAGGCAGAACAAAATAGCTAGAATTACTAGGGCAGAGTACAAGAAAGAAGAGAACTATGCAAACAAAGCTGGAAATCTGGAGAATTCCCCTCCAAGGATATTCAACTGTGAATGATCAGCAAATGCATCTAAGAAAAGTACTCAAGTCGGAGTACTCATCTCAAAAGGATGAGAGGTAAGAGTGCCATGCTCATTCCTGCATGTGCTTTATGGTGAGTATACATGTACATTTCTGCTGAGTAAATGCCGAGGAGTGAGACGGTGGATTAATAAATTATGTGTATTTCCCTGTAGTGGTTGCACCAATTTATGCTCCCATCAGTGGTTCCAGGTTTTTTATATACTTTTTAATATCTGTATTGTCTATTACTTTTATTTCAGTCATTCTAGTGGATGCATAATATTATCTCATTTGGTTTAATTTGCATTTTCCTTATTAGTATGGAATTAAGTTCCTTTTTATGTGTTCATTGATTTTGTTTATATAACTGTCATGATGTAACTAATCTTAAAATTACCATGTAATGGGACCGGAGATATAGCTTAGTTGACAGAGTGCTTGCCTAGCATGCACAAGGCCCTGGGTTCAATTCCTAGCACCAAAAACCAAACACAAAACAAAATCTTGTAATAATAGCTAATTTCGTGTTATATTGAAGTAAAAGGGCTTTCCCTCCACTTAGGATATATTCCAACATCCAAACTTGGGGGGAAATTCTTTGCCAGAGTGTTTTTTTTTTTTTGACTATTTTGGGAACAGTTAGCTGAAAATCTGAAATTTAAGAAAGGCACTAGTAAGTAGCTATGGAAAATCTTATTTGATTGCACTAGCTGGAAATACTTTACCAAAAGGAGTAAACCCCCTCAAGTGTTAATTAACCAGTGGGTGACAAGATATCAAAAGAAGCTGAGCAGCAAAGCTTGCCTGCCCCCCCCTTCCCCCCACCACCAAAGGCTTTGCTGGGTGCTCTTTCCAACTTTTATGTGCCATTAACTCACCTCAAGAAGTGAGAAACTTGGATAAATAGGGTAGAAAATGCCATCACATGATTCTGTTAAATTTTTCTCTCAACAAAATTAGAACAAATTGACACTTTCTGTCAACTTTATAAATAACACTTCTATGTAAATAAAAATAAGACTACACTGAAGGGGGCATGTGGTTGTGCAAAAATAGAGAGCACATGGCCCAGTGAAATTAACTCTCATGAAAGGGTTGTCTAATTATTTCTTCTCTGGGCCGTCATTCCTGAAATACCTCCACCACCTGAGGCCTTGTGCTTGGCTTTTCTCAAAGCACTTGATTTAAGTGTTTAAAAAAATTGTAGTGGGTGTCTAAATATGTCAGCAGCATAATCCCAAAGAACAGGAATAGTCTGAAAGTCACAGTAGTCCTGACAAAAGTGCTAATGGGTGTGATGAGATATTCTGGCTCACCCCTTAGGTGATACACAAAACCAGGGAAGTCTCCCACTTAAAACAAAATATCACAACAAAAACAAATATGAAACAACCCCCTGTCCTTCAAACTTCTACTACTTACATTTCCACTATTCCTTTTTTTATGCTAATCTTTTTTTTAAAAAAAATTTATTTGTTTTAATTAGTTACACATGACAGTACAATGACCTTGACATATCATACATTTGAATCAGACGGCTGTGGGTATATAAGTGACTGCATGACCAATGTGATTCTGCAACCTGTACACTCAAAAAAATGAAAAATTATATCCCATCCACTATTCCTTTTGATGAGACCATTAGCTTTTAGTTGCGATTCTTATACTACTCATTTATAGAAAATTTCATAATAGGGCTGGGGCTGGGGCTCACTGGCAGAGCATTTGCTTAGCATGTGTGAGGCACTGGGCTGGAGCCTTAGCACCACATTAAAAACTAGATAAAATAAAGGCATGCTGTATATCTACAACTATAACAAAATTTGAAAAAAGAAAATATCATAATAACTTATGAGTTAAGCTCAGGCAATTCTCTGAAAAAGAGGGAGAGACCCTTTGCCTGGATTATGTCTCTCTATAAAAATGTAATGAAACAAATTATTGATTGAATTTCAAACTTTTAGTTTGGGTATCGTCACTATGTTTCCATTTTTCTATTTCAATAAGGTGAGCAATGATTACAGGGACAGGAATCCCAGGGTGGGCAAGGGAGGGGAGGAGGTGAAAGTTGGCTGTGGTCTACCTACGCATCTCGCTGATGGAGAGCCAAGTTATTGTTGTTTTATGTCAAAGAAAAGGCAGAAATATGTGACTGTTTACTAAAATTCAGGCATCATACTTCAGGTACTGTTTTCAGAACTCTGTTCCTCACAATAAATACATAAGTTAAATTTGAGTATTTCTATTTTGCAGGTAAGAAAACTCAGGTTTAAAATGTTGACACCCCTTTTCGTTTTCTTCTTCAATGCTCCAACTGTTGCTATCAGCTGGTCCCTTCTGCCTAGTTCCTCAAAGTAGTTGTTTCCCATATTTTCTTAACTTTTACCCTCTAGAGTCTCCATAGAAAACTTCACTTTACACGGTGGTTTTCTGTAAGTCTGCTGATGAGATAAAAAGTGCTAAATGGCAAATGAGGGAACACTTCAATAGGGAAATTTAAACATTTTTCTCTTATCCTCAATAAAAAAACATAAATTTTAAAAAAGGAATAGAAAACAATTACAATGTATTTACTTCAATTAATCAATGATATGGAATCAGCATTCTCTGTACTCTTTTAGTAAATAACAACGATAACAACAACAAACATCTATATCCTGTCTATCTTATATGATCTCCTAAGGAATTAGACAGTGAGACAGTGATTAACACAGAGAAGGCATTCAGAAAATATTCAAGAAATAAACTAATAATAACAAGATTTTGTCTGTTTTATTACAATATTTCAACAACAAAAAGGAGTCTACTCAACAACTCAAGATAACTAATAACCAGATATACAAATGGGCAAAGAACCTAGACAGGCATTTCTCATTCTTAAGGGAAATCTGAAAATGTCCAACAAGTTTATGAAAAGATGTTTAACATCATGAGTCATTAGGGAAATGCAAATCAAAATCACCATGAGATATCAACTCAATATATTCTTTTCATAAAGGAATGGTTTTTGTAAAAAAAAAAATGGAAAGTAACTTACGTTGCTGTGTATGCAGAGAAAAGGAAACTCTTATGCCCTGTGGGTAGGGATATAAATTAATATAGTAATTAAGGATAATGATATGAAAGTTCCTTGGAACCTTAAAATAGAATTAACAGATGATCCTGTAGTCATACTTCTGGATATGTATCCAAAGGAACGCAATAGATGTGTCAAAAGGATTTAGGTATTCACCTGTTTGTTGCAGCATTACCCACAATACGACATTATGGAATGAACCTGAGTGTACATCAGTGAATGAGTGGAAAATAATATGTGCTAAATACACAATGGAATATTGTTTGGCCTTAGAAAGGTAGGGAGGAGGAGATCCTGTTATTTGCAATAACATTAATGAATCTGTAGAGGATTCTGCTAAGCAAAATAAACCAGTCACAGAAAGACAAATGCTGAGAGATCTCACTTACACGTGGATTCTAAAAAAGTTGAACTCACAGAAGCATAAAGTAGAATAATGGTTACTAGAAGCCATGGGTAGGAAAGGAGGGAATGAGGAATGGCTAAAAAGAAGTGCAAAGTTTCAGATAGACACAGGAATAGGTTAGAGGTCTATTGTGCAACAGGGTGACTATAGTTTACAATAATATATTATATATACTTCAAAATAACAATAAATTTCAAATATATCACAAATAATAAATGATAGGTAAGGACAGAAAAATGCATTAATTAGTTTCCTTTAATTATTCCACATTGTATACAGATATCAAAATATCACACAATATCCCAAACATGTATATTGTTGATTTATTAATCAAAATATTAATTTAAAATAAAATGCACCATTAGTTTAATATGTCTTTTAAGAATTTTTGAAAAGTACTATGAGTTCAAAGTTTGCTTGCTAACCATCAAAAGCATATATTTATAGCAACTATTATTTATTCCACTTTCTTACTCAGTCTAATTCTTTATTATATTTAGTTTAATAATTGTTTTTCTGAATCATTTTTTTGTCCATCAGGAGTTACACATAAAACCACAGTGCCATGCTTTAGTGGAGGGGTTTTAGATATTTAGAATCAATATTATGATCATCTTGAAATTTATGAGAGAATTCTTATTTGTCATGGTAAAATGGATGAAACTTCTTGCATTCTATGCAAATAAAATTCAGTATTTATTCTTGTTCAGTATTTATCTTTGTAGATAGTGTTGGGGCTTTGACATTTAAAAACATTTGTAAACCCCTGAAACATAATGAAATCTGTGTTTGAGAAAAACACTGAAAACAGGATGTAAGGGGAAAACCAGACACAGGGCATCAATTAGCAGAGGTCTTCAGCAACCAGTAAGAGATAGTGAGACACCAACAAGGAGACCGAGGAAGATTGGGGGAAGCCATTGGAGAGAGATTAAGGATCTAGAATCAATAGAAGATAATGTCTAATTAGATGTGCAGAGCGGGGGAGGAGGATAAACTTAAAATATATGGATCAAAGAAAATAAATGGAAGTCCTTGAACCAACTTTTCCAGATATGTACTAGAGTGAAAGAACAAATAGGAAAGAAACAGCCTATTGGTTTCCTTATTAGCTTCTTTCTCTCCTTTAAAATATTTGTTTGTTTGTTGACTGATATATGTAGTGCTGGGGATATAACCTGGGGTCTTAAGCATACTAGGCATACACTCTGTGATATTGAGTACATCCCCATCCTCCAAATATTTGTTGAATGCTTTCTTTAGCTTGCCAATTTTTTAGTCTTTGGAATGAAAGAGTGAGCAAAACTAAGTTTCAGATCCCAAAGCGCTATATCTCTGTTGGGGAAACTTATGAATCGTAAAGAGAAAATATAGACTGTGTAAGAACTCCCTGGAAAACTTCACTGGGATAATCTTGTTCTACGTGTTGTGATGGAACAATTTGCATCAAACCAGATCTTCCATGAGAACAGCTGTAAAAACTGGATTGAACAAAACAAAATGTAAAAGGACACTGTTTGAAGGCATCAGAGATATCCAATGTAACCTAGACTTCAGGACAAAGATTCTAGATGAAAAGGATAATGCACAGATGTGAACCTGGCACACTGCAACTCCAAAGTTGTGCAGGTGTGCGATAATTTCCCAAGAAACCAATCAGAAGCAATGGCAGACTAAAAAAACTACAAGAAGTTTTTGGTAAATCAAGGTCCAGAGGACAGGGAAAAAATGTGATCATGCCAAAGAGGTGACATCCCAGTCTGATAATCCAGACTGGGTCTATTGATAAGGGCTAATAAGAAATAGATGCCTATTGACTGACTCAAGAAGATTCATGGCCATTAAATGTCCCTTTGAAGAAGATAGCACTGTATCTTTTCATATATGATGTCTGACCTAAAAAAAAAAAAAAGAATACAGAGAAGCATGCTGCAAGCATGACCAAATTGGAAATCAAGAGCAACAACAGAAAATATTAACATCAGTTTCCCAGTTACTTTTGCTGCATATTATACTAGATCTTGGTAGTAAAGATATATTTGTGATTTTGAAGGTTGAGAACTTGGGAAGTGGTTAGGTTTGTAATTTTCTCTTATGGCATTACATACAATTGCAGTTAGATGCTGTCTGGGATGTGGGCATCTATAAGAATTACTGGGATGTATGTCCAAGGGGGCTCATTCATATGTCTGGCAGTTGGTGTTGACTGAGCTGGGAGGTCAGGCTGGACTGCTAAGTACAGATGTTGAACATGACCTCTACAGCATCATGTTCTCAGTGTAGCTGACTTCTCATATGGCGCCAGTTTCCTACAGTACAAGCATCCACAAAGATTTAGGCAGAAGCTATAAGGCCTTTAATAACAGTTGTGGCAATCACATACCATAATTTACCTGTACTTTTTGGTTAACAAATAAGTGCAGATAACAGGATAGTGGACATAGATCCAGCCTCTCAATGAGAGGAATGCCAAAGAATGAACAGCCATTTTTATTACTATATGGAGAAATCAAATATGGTCCTTAAGTATCTATAATTAGAATGATATTAGGGAAAGTGGTGGAGAAAGGAATTCTGAAAGTTCACAACTTTGTAAAAGGAAAGAAAAAAATCAGTCAACTCTGTGAGACCTTCCTTTTCAGAGCTCTGGAAATTAACTTAAGGCTTGCAGGTATGGTAAGCGCTTATTAGTGCTTATTATTCAAGAAAAACAGTTGAATCTTGGTAAGAATTTTAACTTACTCCAATCCTACACCACCACCATCCTCCCAGCTCAGTAGTTACCCAGCTGGAAGTAACAACCTGGATTTTCTAAACCAGAGAGAGCAGAACAAACCTATTCCAAAGAATTCTGATTATTTGTTTTGACCTGTCAGGTGGCTCCCTGAAAGACTGGCTCAAACGTCTTTATTTCACCTGGATAGAACTGGGATCATTCTCCAAAAACATTTACAGGCAAATGTTTTGTGGCTGCTGCCAGAGGCCATAGATATTAGGTGGGACCAAGGATAGACTAAACAAAAGCTTGGAAAGGGAAGCTAGTCAGATGCCAATAAGATTTTGAAACTGTGACATATTCCTGAGAATATAGAAGGCCACACACACATGATTAGGTCTGTGCACATACTCAGGGAAACCCCAAGGCAGCCTGAGCTCTCATAGCTGGGATATTATAGCAGCAAGAAGTGAAGACTAAGGCAGAGTTATAAACTACCTGACTGAATGTTGAAGCTGCCCCCAAGAGCATTCATATCCTGTAGGATGGCTACAGTGGAAAAGAGAGTCAATGACAAGCATTGGTGGGCTGGGATTGTGGCTCACTAGCATGAGTGAGGCACTGGGTTTGATTCTCAGCACCTCATATAAATAAACAAAATGAAGTCCATTGACAATTAAAAATATATTTAAAAAAATAACAAGTATTGGTGAGGATGTGGGGAATCTGTTATTCTAATACATTCTTGGTGAGAGTGAAAAATAGCAGAGCTATTATTGAAAACAACTTGGCCATTCCTAAAAAATTCCACTTCTAGGTATTTCCCCAAAGAAATGAATAAACATGTTCATACAAAAAGTCATTCGTGAATGTTCAGAGCAACATTAATCATAATAGTGATGAGGTGCTAATAACTCAAGTACCCATTACTTAATGAATGACAGATAAAACAAAATCCAGTTGGTCTATACAAGGCAATAGTATTTGCCCTTGAAAAATGAAGTTCTGATATTTGCTACAATATGGATGACATTGAAAACACCATGTCGAGTGAAAGAAGCTAGACACAATAAGACAAATACTGTATGACTCACTTACACAAAATATTTAGGATCAGCAAATCCATAGACACAGAAAGTGGTCGCTAAGTGTTAGGAAAAGGGAGACTTGGTACTAACTTCTATTAGATATGGGATTTCTTTGGGATGACAGAAATGTTTTGCCACTAGGTATTGGCGATGTTTGCTCAAAACAGCATGCTAATAATCACTGAACTCTACACTTTAAAGTTGTGAGATTTATATTATTTAATTATATCTTAATTTAAAAAATAACTTAATAATTTTAATATGAGTATTTCCAAACCAACAGGTACAAAGATGGAGATCAGACTAGAGAACTGGATTCTGGTTTTAAAAATCAAATGAAATTCCAAAATTAAAAATGATTACTTACATTAAGAATTGCATATAGTTGTTTATCAACAGTGTTGAAGAAGAGATTACTAATGTTTGTTTTAAAGAAAATTCTTCTGTTTCCTAATTAGTGCATTAGAATTTTACATTGTAGTGGTATTCATTGTTATATATTTGTAAATGCACACAATGTCAGAACATAATTTGGTCCATCTCATTCCCCAGTAATTTCTCAAGATTCCTAAAGTTTAAAATAAATAGATTGTTAAAAAAATTAAGAATAAATGGAAGATACAGAAAAGAGGCTCATGGTAACTGCTGAAAAAGTCTAACTTGCATGTATTTTTATTTTATCTCAGAGGAGAAGAGAGGGAATGGAAGAATAAAAACATTTGAAGGGATGTTGGTGGAGAATTAAATAAAATAGCTAAAGACATTAAGCATCAGATTAAAGAATTTCTAGAAATCCCAAATAGTATTAATCTAAGGAAAAGCACATCTATCTACATAGTGAAATTGTTGAAAATTAACTAAAATAAAAAATTGAAAATCATCTGGCAGGGGGACCATTAGGTCAAAAGATTAACTGTAATAAAAGTAGCCAAGTTTGAACAAAAAATGATGGTGGTCAAAAGCCAATTAGATGACATTTTTGAAGTATCAAAGGAAAAGAACTGTCTATATAGAATTCAATGCTTGATGAAAGTACATTTCATAAGTGAGGGTGTAAAAATGTTTTCAGGTAAAAAGCAAAAATGATATTTTAGAAGAGAAGATTAATAAAAGAAATGCTAAGGGATATTTTCAGATAAATGATCCCAGTTGAAGCCATATACGTATGGACAAAACAAAGAGCACCAAACATGGTTATTTGGTCAAATATACATTAATGTCCACTGTTTAAAACAACAAAAATGATGCATTGTTGGGTTGAAAACATATAAAGAATTAGATATGTGTAAAAATGTTGAGGCCCTGGATAATCATTAAAAAGAATAAACTTGTATAGTTAACAAGCACATTTCAAGGCTGAAGAAAGGTGGATTGATTAAAAAACTGATTCATCCAAAAGAAGATAAGAAATCGTAATATGAAAAAAGAAAAAGTAGGTTAAGGAAAGAAAAGATGACACAATTTAAAACAAATTAACATAGGTTTAAAAAAATACACCAAATTACCTACTCAGGAAAACCAGAAAGCCTTAGCTCTCATCTCTGGGCTATTAGCTCTCATCTCTGGGCTATTAGCTCTCATCTCTGGGCTATTAGAGCAGCAAGTAGTGAGGACTAAGGCAGAGCTATAAGCTACCTTAATGACTGTTGAAGCTGTTCCCCAAGAGCATTCATACTCTGAAGGGACGGTGGGTTCCAGCACTGGGTGCATCCACAGGACAATAGTGTATATATATATATATATATATATATATATATATATATATATATATATATAAAAGTAACTGTAAATGGATTCAAGAGAGATTGGTGGAGTGGAAGGAGGGGAACCAGGCTGGAGGGAGGAGCAGGTTGAGTTCCACACCTTTGTGATAGTGTCAGGATATGTTCCAGTGTTGTGCATAACTAAAAATAAGATGTGAAAGGGAGCATATTTGGGGGACATTAGGTGACCACTTTAACCCATGGGGATTCTGAAGCACTATTTCTTTTTAAGACTCTGATATTTGAAGAAGATTCTAAACATATCTGGAAAGCCTTTGATTCTATAATCATTAGTTCCACGTTCATGTCTGCATAATGATTTTACATTTGGTTAACAAGTTCTGTGCAAAGCAGAAACTATGAACATTTCCCAGCATTCTTCTCTACTTAGATTTAGTTCTTCAGCATCAGTTAATTTGAAACTAATTATGGTAATTCATTTTTCATACTCATCTTTAATTGAAGAGGAGCAAATTCACTGCCTTTTTTTAAAAAATCTAATCTCAGACACCAGACAGACGGAGTTAAGGAAACAAGAAATTTTATTCCACTCATTTTCTGTTGTATTCTATTGTGCGTTTTGCCTTGTATGATGATAATGATTTATTTTGAAATCCTAGTTTCCCCTCATGTAAAATGTTGGTGCAAGTGCTCACCTTTCAGAGGTTTTTCACTTCTTTTGTTTCCTCTCAAATATATTTAAAACATTTTTAAAAAGTTTGTTCTAATCAGATATACATGACAGTAGAATGCATTTTGACACAACATACATAAATGGAGTTTAACTTCTCATTCTTCTAGTTGTACATGATGTAGAGTTACATAGGTGGTGTATCATATATGCACATAGGTTAATAATGTCCAATTCATTCTACTATTATTCTTACCCCCATATCCCATTCCCTCCCTCCCCTCCTATCTCTCTAATCCAAAGTACCTATAATCTTCCTCCAACTTATTTGAATTAGCATCCACATATCAGAGAAAACATTCAGGCTTTGGTTATTTGGGACTGGGTTATTTTGCTTAGTATAATATTCTCCAGATCTATCCATTTACCCGCAAATGCCATAATTCATTCTTCTTTAAGGCTGAATAATATTTTATTGTGTATATATACCACAATTTCTTCATCCATGAATCTGTTGACGACATCTAGGTTGGTTTCATAGTTTAGCTATCATGAATTGGGCTGCTATAAACATTGATGTGGCTGTGTTAGTGAGTATGCTGATTTAAAGTCCTTTGGGTATAAACTGCGGAGTGGGATAACAGGGTCAAATGGTGGTTCCATTGCAAGTTTTTTGAGGAATCGCCATACTGCTTTCCAGATTGGCTGCACCAATTTGCAGTCCCACCAGCAGTGTATGAGTGTGCCTCCCCGCCCCCAACATCCTTGCCAACATTTATTGTTGCTTGTATTCTTGATGATTGCCATTCTCACTGAAGTGAGATGGAATTTCAGTGTAGTTTTGATTTGTATTTCTCTAATTGCCAGAGATGTTGAACATTTTTCTTCAAATATTTTTTTGATCAATTGTTTTTCTCCTGTGAAATGTTAAATTAACTTTAGTCAGAGTTTTCCAGTTAGGCTTCCTTAACAAGTCTCCTAAAGCACAGGATGTAAAATCAAGAATCAATAAATGGGGTTGTTTCAAACTAAAAAGCTTTTTCGCAGCAAAGAAAAAAAAATCAATAACATGAAGAGAGAGGCTACAAAATGGGAGAAAATCTTTACCACATGCACCTCAGAGCACTAATCTCCAGGATATATAAATAACTCAAAAAACTTAATAGCAAAACCCCAAATAACCCGATAAATAAATGGGCTAAGGAACTGAACAGATACTTTAAATACCTTTTAACCTGTGTACAAGAATTCTACCAACGCTCTGAGAAATTTTTACCGACATTTGACTTTCATCCAAGCCAGGAGAATATCACAACCCTTTAAGCTTTTTACTTAAAAAGCAGTATACTGATAAAAGAAAGGTTCAGAGCATTCTCCTATTTCACAAAAAAATCACCAATAATTCTTGAAGTACTCTTTTTGTCACAATAATGAGTATAATTCTCCCCTTATTATCTATTAAAATTTTGCCTTACAGATGCAAATAGGAGCCCTTCAAACAATTTTGTATAACTTCATTGGACACACCATTTTTTTGGAGATGTACTATTTTTGGCCATCTTAAAGATAATTAAGAAACATGAACAATTCTAAGTTCTGAAAGTTTTTATTAAAATGTTATAGAATCTAAGATATTTTATCTGATTTTAGGGTTTATAATGACATAATTCAAGTTCACTCATTATTTTAAAATATTGTAATACTCCAATAATCTTTGGAGAAATTATACATACCAAACATTACTCAAGATGAAGGTATATGTTGAAGCACAAAAGAGATTAGATAGGCAAACAAATGGATTCATGGGTAAACTGAACTATAACAGACTGTGCTTTAGAACTAAAACAAGGTATGGTGTGATAACTAATGGTATATATTTAGACTGAGTAGTTAAGGTGAAGAACAATTTAGGGTGTGGAAACAATAGAAACAGAAAGACGGACACTGTTGCCAGGAAAAACTGGGAATCAAGATAGTCTATTATTGTTTATAAATGTGACCATTAAGTTACGGTAAACTGGTGTTTGTGTAAGTAATATATGTGCATAATTTCTGAATCTAGAGATGACCTAAAATATCTCACCAATTGAATCATTCCTCAATGGAAAATTCAGCTGATTCTTTTTGTTAAGAGCTTTGTTGTACTAAATAGAAATTAGGAATGTGGTCCCAAGGAAGCCCACTCTCTCTGAACGAAATACTTCTCTAAGGGTGACTTTTCAATACTGGCAGCTGTGTCACTCGTGACTTTAGTGATGGAAAGTGCTGAAGCAATGAAGCTTCTGCAGTCTTCCAAATGGTCCTTGAAGCTGTTACTGTGCACTGAAGAGGATGAGGTGCCGGTGCTGACTTCGAATATGAAGGTCCTTTCAAGAACTTTGTCTTCCTCACCACATTTACAAAACACTTGTAAAAGTATCTACCACAGCAAAGACAGAAATCCCAGATCCACCTAAGAAGATATATATTATAAACTTCATTTTTAGATTAAGGAATATCATTCAATGTGACTTGGATAATTGAATCAATTTCTGATAATTATTATGATGAGTCTCCCACCAGGAAGAATAGCTAATTTCAGAGAGGAGAATGAGAGCACTCCATCTGGATGCTCAATACTATTCAAAACAACAGATTAATCAGCCAATGGGAAGGAAGGGCTTTGCTACTTGAAGAAGAAGGTATGTATGGATAAAAAAAAATCATTCAGAATAATTTCAAAATTATTATGGAACTATTTATTAGCACAGGGAACCTGAGAGAGACACATAAAAGGTAGCTGTGCATGGAAGGAAGAGGAGACAGATTCAGAATATCAAGGAAACATCTGGAAAAACTGAAAGAATGATGATATAGAAGGCAAGGGAGGAAGACAGATAATGGTTAATTTAAATGCTGGTTGGTTTTCGATATTGAAGAAAATACAAGTTTAAACATGTGTATTATAATTTTGAGGGTCTCCCACTAGAACATTAGGATTAGGATGCATAAAGTTTGAACCATTTAAGGAAATAGAATGAACTCAGCAACAATAGAAAAAAAATCAGAAAAGCAGGAGAAAACAAAAGATACAAGAAGACAAAACAATTAAAAAATATAAAATAAAATGGCAAAAATTGTTTTGTATCCACAGTAAAATAAATGCTAATTCCCCTGTTAGTAAGGACTGTTAGATTGGTCAAACCAAATATTGATCGACTTCCTGAATGAAGAAGACATACTTAAAGCAAAATGCCATTTGAAGTTGAGAATAAAGTGTCGGAGAAAGAAAATCCATGAAAGTATTGACAATAAGAAATTAGATGTGGATCTTTAAGAATCAGAATTAAAATCAAAGGCTTTGAATTAAGAACAAAATGAGGGCTATTTTATATTGAGAATGTATAGGCTGCTGAGAAAACATAAGTAGCAGAGACATTCTTTCTTACCTGTGTTACCATATCCCCCTGGTCTCTCTTCTGTCCTCTTGCTCTTGAATATCCTTTTATGAATAGAAAAGTCAGACTTTAAAACATCCCTTCTTTATTCAGCTTTCCCATTGGATCTTAAACTCATTCAGAGCAAAAGTCACCTCCTAACTAGTTCTTTCAAGTCTCTAAGGGATCTGCCCCAGGTCCTCCATCCCCATTACCTCTCCATGAGCATGATCATCTCTTACCACCCTGATGGTTCACTGGGCTCTCCCCTTAGGTTGATTACCTTGCTCTTCCTCAGACATAGTCCTCGTATGTCCTTTGTAGCACTTCTTCCCTCTGCCTATTACAACTTGTCCCCAGAAAGCCACATGATTAACTCCTTTACCTTCTTTAAGACTCACTACCCTGTTTAAAATTGCTATCCATCCTCCTCACTTAAACAGCACATGTTTCTGTTTCCATTGAAATTATCTTGTATTTATTGGTTTTGTGAAAACAATATTGTAGTTAAGAACAGGAGAACAAGCAAGGGGCATGAACTTAATATTGGCCATCTAAGATTGTCAAAATCAGCACAGGATGAAATTTGTTGAACAACGATGCTATGTCAGGAATACTTCTGTGCTCTGACCAAGAAAACTTCTTTGAACTCCATAATGATTATACAAAGTCAAAATTGCCACCATGTATAAAGAAGAAAGTTGCTTCTCTTTTGAAAGTGTGATGTTATTCTGCATGAAATATATACTGATGCATTTAAATTGGAGAAGAGGAGGAAGAATTCTTTTGATCAGTAAGGTCATCGTTTGAGTTGCATCTTGAAGATTATTCAGGAATTTTTGGAAGATGTAAACATATATTGAATAAAGTACAGTCTCTTTGAAGTCAATTAAGAATGTGGATGAAAGCAAGGAAATACAAGTGTGAATTAAAAATTGAAATATCACATGTAAAATATTTAGTGGGTTTTTTAAAAAAATCAAATTCTATTTCAATTCTTTGCCTCTGAATTTTTGCAATTTGATGCTTAAGAAATTCCAGAGTACAAGAAGTTGATGTTCAAACTTTTACATAGTATACTTGCCAAATGTGAGAAAAATCTATGTGTAGGTATATGTAAATGTCTCAGGAATTCATAGTTGTATTTGTTTTGACATTATTTTTCTTCTATATGTTCAACCCTTCATTCCAGTGTCCCATCTCTGGCAACAAAATTAACACATTCAGATGATTAGAATAGCATGTACTACAATATTAGTTGTGGGAGTTGTTACAATGTGAATATGGTTTTGAGATCCACTGTCAAAGAAGAAAGCTGTATATAAACCTACTGGAATAAATAAATTCAAGACCTGACTCAGTACAGGAAGTCTATGCAAAGGGAAGAGTGAGAATACTGCTGTGGTTCTAATGGCTCAGAATTGTCCCTATCTTGGCCTACGGTGAACTTCAGCCAATAGTGAAATGATTCTTTCCTGAAAGGGTAGGGATTGCAGAATCACATTGATTGTGGAAGGGGTAAGTCATCTTTCTGGGACAACTTTTATAACAATGCTAATCTCATTCATGAGGACTCTTCCTTCTGGCCTAATTACTTCCCACACGTCTTACCTCTTAATACCATTGCCTTGGGGATTAGATTTCCACAGGTGAGTTTTGGGGGGAACACAGAGATTCAGACCATAACCAAGGAAATCTATATCTGTATACATCTATATTGATATCTGTGTCTACATGTACACTTTTATACATATCCATACCTGTATATAGTAGAAAGACTATATAATTATTATTTATGCTTCTGTATGTTTATTTTTTAAAATTGTTTTACAAACCAATTATTCATATTTCTCTAAAATTCTTTACTTATTGCTCTATAAGTTAATCTTTCAAATGGACCACAGACTACTTGGCATTAGGGCAAAAATAATTTACATTTAAAATTCTCCAATTAATGACCTTACATTCTCTCCCAGTTTAAATAATTTCCTTCAGTTTGAAAGTAGCTTTCTCAAATACTTAGTCAATTCAAACTTATATTCACCACCTAGTGGTTGATACTTTGATGCTTTCCCCTCTTTCCTGAGATGGCATTTATAATTAAGGAAAAGCTGGTTGTTCTGCAGGATTGGGAAATAGCTCTACCAAAATCAGATTGGTCTTTGTTGCAGAGTTGTTGGTGGCTGATTGCCCTCAGTGAGGTGTGTTTAGGCTGTCCCTGTTTATGGGTGTCTTGCTGGAGTTCTACTGTGTAGGCTGTGACTGTGCTGTGTTCCCTCAGCTGTGCTCTGAGGAACACAGCTATGTCACCATGCTGGTTGGCCCCAGTGCTTCCCACTAGTATTGGAGACGCTGTCATTGCTGACAAGATGGAGATTCCCATTTAGTGTCTAGCTCAATAACTTAGATGTTCAATGATTTCTTCATGAAATAATGAATGACTCATGATTCTTCCAAGAAATTTCCCCAGCCATTAGTTCAGTTTCATTCTGTTTTGGTTTGGATATGGAATGTCTCCTGAAGGCTCAAGGGTTGAAGGCGTGGTCCTATCTGCAGCAATGTTCAGAGGTGAGGCTTTTGTGGAGCCATAGGTCAGAACGGCTCTGACCATTGAAAGCTGAATGAACTGCTGGGAGGTGGTGGAAACTGTGTGTGGTGGGTATAGGTCATTTGGGCTGCCCTGAAGGGAATTTCCTGTCCTCAGCCCCTTTCCCTCTTCTCTCTCTGCTTCCCAGCTGCCATAAACTGAGCAGTTTTTCTCTGCCACACTCTTGGTCCATGATGTTCTGCCTCACTGCAGTCCCAAAGCAGTAGCCCTTGAATCATAGACTGAATCCTTAGAAACCATGAGCCAAAATAAACATTCCCTCATTTAAGTTGTTTATGTGGGGTATTTTGGTTGCAGCATTGGAAAGCTAACGCGTCCCCCAAATCTCCACTTGGGAAGTGAGGTAACACGTAGGAGCTGAGCTCTTCTTCGCTAAGCAGTAGATGGAAAGTGCCGTGGGATTTTCCCCAGTTGCAATTAACCTGATGACGTTCTCCTGCAGCTGCTGAACCATCTATTGCTATTCCCACATCAGAAGGGTCCCCAGGAGTGGCCATCTCCACCCAAGTTCTAATTAGGAAGAGGGTAGAAACACTTAGCTTTTCCTTCTTTCCTGGCTGGAGCTTTTGTTAATACAGAAAAGTCTTTACTTAAATATTTCAATCATTCTACCTCTGCTTCTGGCTCTCTGTTCCTTTCCACAATTATACCATGGCCAGAAAGAATAGGCTTCCAGTAATATCCTATTGGTTTCCCCACCCGGATTTCAGTAAACTCGATGATCAAGACCAAGAAATCTCGGTAGAAAACTCATTTCTGTATTGTCAAAATCTGTAAAAACAATTATTGTCATGTTGGGGAAAACAAAACAAAACAAAACCACTAGAACATCAAATTTTATAATTGAGGCTGAGAAAATTCTTTCTCTTCTATCGAGATGGATTTTGCTTTCTTCCAGAGCAAAGAAAACAATACTAGTTTTGAGGAGATTAAGGGAGACTTAAATCAAATGATTGAAAACACAATACTCTGTTAGAGATCATTGAGGGACACAGAAGAGGAGATTTTAAAGACATACATGAAATGATAAAAATAAAAGGTATCGAAGGTCTGAAGGCAGAGAGTATCGCTAGAGAACACACATTTTCCATAGAGGTTACTCTTCTAAAGCTCCCTTTAAGCTTAGTAATTAGTAATTGGGTTCTAGTTAATATGTGACAATAACTTGCTTAGGTGAAAATATTTTGTAAATATTTGTGCTTGTATAATTTGACCAGGGATAAACATTTTAGAGTAAAATTGAGCTGGTCATAGAGTCAAATGCTTAGAGAAAAACTTCAGTAATTTTGTATTAAAAACTACAACATTCTTGTTGGTACTATCCTTTTGAAGAGTTGTGGGTCCATAATTTCAATTTAAGAAGGGGTCGAGGAAGACATTTATTTGAAAAATGTAAGGGGATAGCAGCAGAAAAACACAAAATTTTGTATTGCACTGCATATAAAATGGAGCAAAAAAAATCAATAGCACATATCAAAGAGTCAAGACGGCAACCAAAGCCATTCTGAATGCTGTCTGGCTGCCATCCATTCCTGATGGCCAGTGAGGTTGCTTTCTTGAGGTAGGTGATCTGACTTGAGTTTAATTTAACTGGATTAGATTGCAGTTTAAATAGCATTTTTGGTTTCCAGTGACATAAAGATAAATGGTTTCTCAGATATTTTCACAAAAGATGACAGAATTCTAAGACATATGTGTAAGGAAAAATCCTTTGAATTATAAAGAAGAGAATTATAAAGTAAAAAAAAGTATCCCCAAAATGAAAAATTCTGAACTGGTCCTTTCATGTCTTCTAAACTACTACTAATATATATAATACATTCATATATATAACTTTGTATGTATTATAAAATCATACAAAATCATAGTGTATAATAACTATATATTTTATTAAACTTAGTGTTTTTTTTATTGGATGTTCACAACTTTACAAAGCTCATGACAAATCATATTTCATAAATTAGAATCAGTTGGGTTATGAACTCCCATTTTTTCCCAAATACAGATTGCAGAATCACATCGGTTACACATCACATTTTTACATACTGCCATAATAGTGACTGTTGTATTCTGCTACTTTTCCTATCCTCTACTATCCCCCCTCCCTTCCCCTCCCATCTTCTCTCTCTACCCCATCTACTGTAATTCATTTCCCTCCATGTTTGTTATCCCATTCCCCTCGTAAACTCTTAAATGTAATTTTGTATAACAATGAGGGTCTCCCTCCATTTCCATGTGATTTCCCTTTTTTTTCTCCCTTTCCCTCCCGCCTCATGTCTCTGTTTAATGCTAATCTTTTCTTCCTGCTCATCCTCCCTGTTCTGTTCTTAGTTGCTCTCATTATATCAAGGATGACATTTGGTATTTTTTTTTTTAGTGATTGGCTAGCTTCACTAAGAATAATCTGCTCTAGTGCCATCCATTTCCCTGCAAATTCCGTGATTTTGTCATTTTTTAGTGCTGCGTAATACTCCATGGTGTATAAATGCCACATTTTTTTTTATCCATTCTTCTATTGAAGGGCATCTGGGTTGATTCCACAGTCTAGCAATTGTGTATTGTGCTGCTATGAACATCGATGTGGCAGTATCCCTGTAGTGTGCTCTTTTAAGGTCTTCAGGAAATAGTCCGAGTAGGGCAATAGCTGGGTCAAATGGTGGTTCCATTCCCAGCTTTCCCAGGAATCTCCATACTGCTTTCCAAATTGGCCGCACCCGTTTGCAGTCCCACCAGCAGTGTACAAGAGTACCCTTTTCCCCACATCCTCGCCAACACTTGTTGTTGTTTGACTTCATCATGGCTGCCAATCTTACTGGGGTGAGGTGGTATCTTAGGGTGGTTTTGATTTGCATTTCCTTGACTGCTAGAGATGGTGAGCATTTTTTCATGTACTTGTTGATTGATTGTATGTCTTCCTCTGAGAAGTGTCTGTTCAGGTCCTTGGCCCATTTGTTAATTGGTAAACTTAGTGTTTTTAACAGATGAAATAAAATCTAAACTGTAAATATTGTGAATCAGAAATTCTATCAGTTTTCTCATTATATATTTTGAATATATAGTTGAATGACTCTAAAAATCATAATTTAGCATCTACATTTTTCTCCTTTTTATACTATTTTTCTTAAGTTCACTTTTGTCTAATAATGATGTTAGTTTTTCTCACTAAACTATAGGCTTTATTCAAAGTTCACAAACTTTACCATTAATGTGAAGAAAAACATTAAAATGTTATTTTGTTTAGTATTTATCTTTTGTGTTTCTCCAGTTATTTTAAATGTAGGTCTATCTTTTGCTTTAGGTATATCTCTTATGAATAGCATAAAACTCTTTATTTTTGATCAAAATCTGATATTATTTTAAAGTTACATCCATAACTTAGAAATCTGATCTGTTCATACTTATTATTATTGTTGGTGCATTTGAATTTAGTCACATTATCTTCTTTTACTTTTTCATTTATTCTTTTCTTTTACCCACCATTTTTTCCTTTACTTCTTACTGAAATGTGAATTTGTTTTCTTTTTACAAATTCCCTTTAATGGTTAACCTTGAAATTTTTATAAACTGTGTAATCTTTCTGTATAGCCCACTACCACCACAGAAATTTGTCATGCAGTGTTTTTTTCCTCTCAGATTCCTTTGCAAAGACACACAAATGCAAGAACACAATGGTTAAAAATTTCCTTCCTCACTCCCACATCCTCTACAACAGCATGGAAACATCAGGAAGGATGTCTGTTATCTAATGGGCAAGCGAAAAGCAAGATCCCAAATCAGAGTACCCATGGATCAAGCTATGTAATGTAATGTTCTTACCAAGTGCCATTCTACTAGTTTACTCCTGCCCTGTCCACTTATGGCACATTAGACACTGCATTTTATCACCTCTTCAAGTAGTGAGCGCAACTTGCAAAATGAGTGATACCACTATTAAGTCAGCCAGTGTTTCCAAAGCATCAGTTCTCTAAGAATTTGCTTAGGTAAGATACAGACACTTACGTGGTCTAATCATTATCATAAATTCTATACTCCCTTGCCCTCCTGCCAATGTAATTATTGTTGAAATCATTAGAAGTTTCCTAAGCAGATGTTCACTGCCTGGGTAAGGAACTAGTAAGATTCATGATTAGCTTTAAAATTTTAATTACCTCACTTCTTTGAACAAATGTTTCTTACCTGTTATATAATAAAAACTTATAAAAGGTATAGTAAAAGCAATGAGGAGAATGAAGTTACACTCATAATTATATGCCTGTATAAACTGCTGAAACTATTGATGCAGCCAGGCTAAGACATAATTTTAAATGTTCTAGTAGTGCCAGATGGTGAACAATTTGCAGAAATTGCAGAACATCATAAGCATATGGATTTATCCCATATGATCTGAGCAATTTTAGGGGCAAAGCACATTATAGCAAAGATATGCTCTTTTAAGTGTCAAAATAGAGCAATATTAAATATTGTTGGCTGAGTTCTGTGATGTTATTGTGGCATATGTGTGTTTGAATATGTAAAATAGAAAGAGAACATAAAAATAGATGATTTAATTAAAAGAAAGCATATTCATTATAAATATTTAATATGACTTTTAGGAGATGATCAAGTCAAAGATGACTAGCAATTTGAAACCATGTTTCTATGGTTTTGACTTCAGTGTTCTTAACATTTCCCCTTATGAAAGAAGCCAGTAGCAGAAAACGGAAATGATGCTTCTTATTCAAATATATTTTAAATTTTGATTTGTTTGTTTAGCATTATAAATAGTCAATGTTTAATTCATGTTTTGTTTTAACTCACTAGTATATATTGGATTTATTGAACTGTTTTTCTTTTTGGTATTGTTCACATTTGTAATAGAGTTAATTAATGTAGAATAAATTATTTGGAAAGGCTTGATACTAAGTTCTTTTAGATTACCAGTTTTTTTTTTTTTGTGAAACCCTTCAAACATCTTTTCTATTAGGTACTTTCTATCAGTTACTTTCTATCAGGTATTTAATGATAGTTATTATATGACCATGTTAATAATCTTAATACTTAGTGCAATGAAAAATTTCTAAACACAAAATGTGCTAAAGATCCCTCAAGTTGTAGTTGTCTTCTTCTTCTTCCTCTCCTTCTTTTTCTTCTTCTCCTTTTCCTCCTCTTCCTTCTCCTCCACCTCCCACTTCAAATTTCAAATTGCAATCCCTGTGCTGGAAAAATCAAAATATAAAGAATCTCATGGTTCCTAACCAACAAGTTTGCCTCAAATTTTATCATTACATTTTAAAACCACTCACATCAAAATCTTTTGCAAACCATTCCTCCAATTTTTGTGATTTGATTCCTGTTTCTATTCCTGGGTTTCCATCTGCCTGCATGCACTTAATTTTTTTTTCATAACCTGTCTCAAACAGTTGTATTTTTGAAAAAGCATCTCACCCACTCCAAGGATAAAAGACCTAAAAGACCCTTTGAGAATATTCTAGTCCCCTTTGTATATTTTTCCACCCAATACATCTGAGGGATATAACACATGTCTGTCAGTAGCAATGGTTCACACTACTGTAATTTTCAAAGGCAAGATCACACATAGGTAGGCAAGGGGCAGGGAGAAGTGTTTATCAGAATTTGCATGGGGAATGAGTATATATGTTGTTTAGAAGCCACTTAAGAGATTTGAATATGGCCTCTCAGTTGAAAGCCCTTATTCTATAGATAACAATTTGGGAACAAAAATATTGTAGCTGTCTGTGGCATAACCAAGGCCTCCTGACTCCTCCTCGGGTGCCCTTTCTTAAATATTACATTATCTTCACATAGTCATGTCCTGTAACATTTAAATGCCTTAATTTGCAAGCAATATAAACTAACTTTGAGTAATTTAATTCAAAAAGACATTTTTAAATTACATAGTATTTTTAATTCATGAAGTTGAAGGAATGTTGGAAGAACCAGTCTTCTGAGCATTTCTGGTCCTCCTCCCCAGGAATGAAGAGGCAGCCTTTCATTCTTGGCATGAATCAGAGTAGCAGTTCCAACGTCACTGTGCTCAAGGAGCCAATTCTAAACAGCTAGAGTCATGGGCTCACACTCCGGCCAGAGTTTGATGAGAAATCCTACCAGACACCTTTCCGCCAGGAAGCATTGGCTTCCCAAAGAGTAATCAGGGTACTGCTACTACAGGAAGAACTGGAAATGGGCATCTAGAACAATACCCACCTCCAACCTCCCTTCCTGAGGAAGTCTCATTCTGCTAGAATCTTCACAGCCTGCTTCTGGTGATGTCAACCCTGCATGATTTCCTGATGCAGCTGCAGGGCTCACAACAGATCCTCTTCCCGCCACCCTCCACTCACATCATCTTTCCCCTTCACTTCCACCCAGCATGTAGGGTAGAGCTCACCGGTGGAGGAGGCATCCCTAGAGAGAAACTGTGCAAAACAGGTAAAAATAGTCAGAAATCAGAACATGGCCTTGCAGGGGAGGACTTTGTGGGAATTAATGCTAGGTCTTTGTTTATTCAGGGCATTTACTGAGGAGACCCTACATGAAGGTAGGTAGGTGCCTGAGTAGCAAGTCACACATGAATGAGAACCAAAAATGGGCAATGGCCAGGCCAGGTGACAATTTTCTAGCTGTTTTTCTTCACATGAGACTGAATGAAGAGACTAGAAAATGGAATTGAGGGTCAGAGGACCAAGTGGGAATCCTGAACCATCAGGGGAGGGGGATGGGCAACTGTGGCAAGAATGTTATTTGCATTTTGATTATGAGGTTCAGGAGGAAGGTAGCACCTGAAGGAGCTGAAGGGGCCGAGGGATGAGTGGTCCAGGGACTGGAAGCTGTCATGTCAGACAGCCCCTGTCCTGATGTGTGGGGAGGTAGCCATGGATGGCCATAGGAGGCTGTGACCACAGGAAGACAACATAGAATCTGGATGCAGCTGATGTGCTTGTGTGACTGAGGTGATGTGGACGTAAAGTTGGTAGAACTGGGGCAATGTCTACATTGCAAGAAAAAGTCACCCTCCTCAGTTTAAGAAAATATTTGAAAAATAGTATTATGAAATTGATTGATGAGAATTTATGTGTTATTTCCTTGAGTGGCACTTATAAAATCAAAGCCTCAGCTAGAAAAATCTACCTCAGAGTACTTTTCTGGAAGAATTGTATTTTACCTACGTATATTAATAGACTATGGAAAACCATATTTACTGAAGAGAATTTAAGCCTCCGAGCTGGACAAACTCAGTACTCCATGTTAAAAAATGAAATAAAAGTGACAGACCAACTGCTTAGAATGCTGAAGGGTCAAGGCATTTGCAACACTGTTGATCTTTAGAGCTATATTCCACAGCATGAGATGCAAAAAAAGAAAAGTTTTGTTTCTTTTGTTTTCTATGTGAAGTTAAGTGGTAGGGTTTTTATAGACTTCTTTAGGATTTGGTACTATTGAAAACCAGAATAGTAACACAAGCTTGAAAAGCTAAGTGGGAGCCAACAAAGGAGGAAGCCCAATCGGAATAAGCAAGGGGCAACTGAAACCTCTGGGAAATCTTACCTAAACTAGAAGCTGCTCAGCTGTTGGATAGGCTGAACTGCCTTCTGGGAAGCACCCACATGGTCTCAGTCATTGCAGGGCCAGCCTAACTCTGAGAGTGATTTCAGCCATTATGGGATGAGATCTAGTTCCTCAATTGACTGGATTTTTCTCTTTTCCAAACATCCTCTATGAATTCTTTTTATAGATTTTTAAAAATTGTTTTACCTTTCTTTTCACAAGATGCACTTATTCTGGGAATAGAGTGGCAATAAAAAAATGAAAAAATCAATTTATATTTCCAACAAACCCATAATATAAATCACATTCAAAATGTTGCTGATTTGCTTATCTTGTAACAGATCACCTCCATGGTAATAACATAAGAATAAAAGTATATTTTATAATGCTCCAAACTTATAAGTAAAAGCATTCAGAGGAGTTTTTATTCTCAGGAAATATGGAACAACTTATTTGGAATATAAATAACTCTGTCTAGGCTAAAAGCATGTCTTGTGAGAATTATTCCTATTAAGGTAACCCTCAGTGATTCCAATCTCCTCAAATTATTCTTTCTTTAGGTTTTCTGCCATCCTTGTATTTACCTGCTTGGTTTTAATTCCTGCGCATCATTGGTACTTTTGTTGCTCAATATGTTTTAATTCTGAGTAAAGGAAATAATTCATGAAAACTGGAAATATATATAATCCTATATAAGGCAAAAGCTGTAATAGCACTGGTCAAATATTCATAAGTAAGAGCACTGAAGAAACTTCAAGCTGTGAGATTGGACATTGCTGAGCATAGTTCCATGTTGAATATCATAATGTTAGAGATTTTACTTCATTTTGTGCTGACACCAAATGTACATTTAAAAAAAATCTGCCTGCTTTTGGAATAATGTGCAGACTTCACCAAGGCCATTGAATCCTGAGGTCCTGCTTCCACGTGGAAGAAAGTAGCAACTCATTTAGCACATCTAAAATGAGGGGTTTAGACCCTCCTTTTGCTGACTATTGCATTGATAGCCACCCTTCCTAAGTGAGGAGGGTCCAGACTGTGGTTTTACCATCTGCACCAGGGAATGAACTGTGTTAATGTTCAGCTTCAGACCACAAGGAAAAGTAGATCCAAAGTCAGGCCTTGCTCTGGAGTAAGGAAGCCTCCAGAAGAAGCTGTCTTGTCAGATCTGAGGAGAGGGTGGAAAGAAGAGTGAGAACCAGAGCCTCACCTTTGCAACTGGGTTCCAAGAAGCAGGAGCCTAGGGGCTTGGAGACCCGGAGAGTTCTCTGGCAACAGAACTCAAGGGGAGGTAGCTCTTTATATAGAGTGTCTGAGGCAAAGCTGGTGGGAGCCAGAAGAGCTCATGTGGGCTCCAAGCAGTGCAGTTGGGAATGAAGCGATCATGAGCATTACATGTATTTTTAGAATCAAATAAGATAATGTGCATGACATTAAGTATAACATAATGGGAGACGTCACTGTTGTCATTAACATCAGTATCATCTCCACAAAGCCCTGGATATCTAATAAATCTACCTGCCAGAAGAGAATAAAAATAAATAAAAAATTTTTGAATTTTTACAGAGTAATTTTGAAGCTAAATACCAGGTACAGATATAACTAGAAGTAAAACTATTTGAGTGCCAATGTGCAACATCATTAAAAATGTGTCCCTAGTACATGTTTAGGGAAATTTTATGGTAATAGTAGCTTAAACAGGTATATCTGTGGACCTACTCAAAACTGTCATAGTAAAACTGGTGCTCTTTATTTGAACAATGTGGGAAGACTTTATAGATTGAAAGATTTCTGAATCCCCCCTGCCCCTAATTTTATAAAAGCCAACTTTATGATTTAGGTAAAAACCAGCACATTGTCAGGCCACATAGTTTAATAAACTGAGTGGTTTTTTTTTCTCTCTCTCTTTTTAAAAAAAAATGTGTTCTGTCTTGACCAATAAAAGTAAAACTCCATGGCAGCAGAGATCTTCATGCTGCCCAGAAAAGTGACGAACACCTTGTAAGCATTCAGTGAATACTTGGTGATTGTTAAGTGACTGTGTGGTCAGACTAGGGCTCAATGTTAGCAGAGGAGACAGCCTAGGTGGAGTGAATGGACAAGTGAATAGGAAACAGAAGACGAAGCAGGGTACCTGGTGGTTGGTGGTGGCAGGAGTGAATCATTTTTGCGAAAATGGTTGTAAAACATAAACTTTTTAAAACTGTGGAAAACTATCAAAGAAATTTCTAGAATGAGACACTAAAGAAACAACCATAGGCTGGGAAGAACTGTGGAAGTAACAGTTACATAGACATAAGGAAGGGTACTTTCAAAAGGAGGAGGTCCTGCAAGGAGAAATTACAAGGTGGAGGGGGGGGGCAATGAGGAATGTGCTGTCCAGAAGAATTTTGGCATCCAAATTGGACATATGGATCAAAGGATAGAGAGGAGTAAGAGAGCAAAAGGTGATATTTGTGTGATAGGATATTAAAATAGGATTCTCTTACTTGAGTTTTGGTGGAAGCCTCTGAAAAGATGGAAAACCAGTGGTTCTAAACACCCCCCTTAATATTTTGAAGTATGACCCTCCTTGCAAGAATCAGAGGAAATATAAAGGTATGCAAGAGAAAAAACAACATACAAGATACCTCTGGATATTTAGAAAATTGAGCTTACAAAGAGCCCAGCTTTGTTTTGGGGATAGTTTCTTAAGAAGTTCACGAGTGCTATGAAATCTTTGCCACCTCAATCCTACCACAAGGGGAGGAAGGTGCCTGTGCTTATTCTACACACAAGACCCACAGGTGTCAAGGAAGCTGCTTGGGAGCTTAACTTCAAAATCAGCATTTATGAGGATCAAACCCTGTGCCTCATGCATGCTAGGCGAGCATTCTACCACTGAGATACAATTGGAGCCCAGAAGACAGTGTTTTAGTGAGTTTTTTTTTTTTTTTTTTTTTTTTTTTTTTGCTGTTGTGACTAAAGGATCTGACCAGAACAATTGTAGAGGAGGAAGAGTTTATTTGGGGGCTCATGGTTTTAGAGATCTTGGTCCCTAGAGAGCCAGCTCCATTCTTTGAGGCTCAAGGTGAGGCAGAACATCATGGTAGAAAAATATGGCAGAGGGAAGCAGCTCACATGACAGTCAGTAAGCAAAAAAAGGGAGAGAGATTCCACTCAACAGATACAAACTATATACCCCAAAGGCAAGCTCCCAAAGACACACTTCCTCCAGCCATACCCTACCCACCTAAGCTTACCACCGAGTTAATCCAATCAGAGGATTAATTCACTGATTGGGTTAAGGTTCTCATAACCCAATAGTTTCTCTTCTAAACTTTGCATGAGCTTTTGGGGGACACCTCATATTCAAACCATAACAGACGGTTCCTGGCCTGCTCTCCAGGACACATGGTATAAAGGACTGCTGGTGGAACATAATATGAGAAGTTGGCCTAGAGCTGTTTTGATCTTGCCCAAGGGATCACCTGGAGGGGTAAGAGCACTCCAAGAATGCCTCCTTTGGGGCACTCACACTGCGTCTTGGCTGTACCACTCAAGGAAGCCTTTCCTCTCTGCAAAGTCCTCTCTCCACCCTAACCACATCTAGATGGAATGGAAAGGCAATGGAGAGCAGGAGAGCAGGGAGGAGGACAGGTAGGAGGAGGGCAAGAGCAAAGAGACTACCTTCCCAGGCCTCCGCCTTTCTCCACCACAGACTTCTAAGCTCAGGAGGAAAAAACAGTGTAAATCATTCAGTCCAGGGGCAAGGAGATTTTCATTTGAAAATAAACATGTTTTTGTGGCCACAAGACCATATAACTATGGGTAATGAATATAAATCACAAGTAATATTGTTTTCTCATTACAAGAAAGGGCATTCTTTAAGAAGTATTGAATTATACATCAGAATTCGCTGACTTTCATCTCAAGTAGAGTTCCTTAGCAGCCTGGTGAGTATATACCATTCCAGAATGTTCCTGTGGTCACTCTGAGCACTGGAGAGGCTCTTGTTGGAGATACCGCAGAGAGAATTCAAGCATGGGCAGGAAGATGGATCATATATCTTTGAATTCCCTCTAATTCACCAACTAAGATTCTGTGAGCACAGTTCAGACAACATTGTCCATGTTTACCTCAAGTGCTGGGTCTCACTTGGGTATGGAGAAAATTTCAAACTGCATCATAAAACTGTTAAGTCTTCATTACATAAAGTTGTCATAAACTCATAATGGTCCCCACAAATTATTTTGAAAATAATTTGGCTTGTTCTTTGTTCTTAATTAGGAATCACGCTCTGAAATACAGCCAGGCAGCTAAGTTCTTACAAAGTTTCCTCCTTGACTCAGGAGATCTCCCTCAAGACATTCTCTGTATTAAACGGAATCATTTTATTCCAGCAGGTCAAAGTAGTGACCTTCACAATAAGAGTTGTTTTTCCCCATGCCCTGCATTATGCTTACGCTATTCCTTCTGCACAGTCACTATTGATTTCTCCAACATTAGTAAAATAGAAAATTGGTAACACATAAAAAAGCAAACCTTGGCATTTGCTGACATATCTAAATTACCATAGAATCCTTTATGTCTTCCAAGGTGGAAGCAACTGGTGTGGTCTGAAGGTAGGGCTCCAAGACACCACACCAGCAGAGCCAGCCAGCAGAGGGTCCCAGCTGCCTTCTCCTCGTTCTGTTGCCTTAGCAACAGTCACAGGCAAAGCCCGCCATCTCGGGGCTTATTGTGAAAACACATTTCCCTGCACCCTATAAGTATGACAAGCACAACAGGCTGCTCGTTTATTTAGGATGACAATTCTGACAGAAGTTATACGTCTCTCCTTATTTGAAAGAGGCAATGGAATGGCTGAAGAATGGAAGCAATTCAAGCCTCAATCAATTTGTTGCATCTCTCAGCAAATGCATTCTGAGTTCTGACTATGTCCTGAGCACAGTTCTAGGCCCTGTGAGGAAGGCAAAGCAGAAATCAGACAAAATTCTCACACTGTAAAAGGTTACAACCTAATAGATAAATCCCAATAAAAATCAGTGTTCAAGAACAATGCTACAGTTATTAGGAATTCAGTAAAAGGGAACAATTCATTTCATTTTTATTTACAGAATCTGGCCATATACAGGACTAACCTATTCTTTCTTGTTCTTTTCCCCATGGATATACCTGTGTTTGATTTGACAAACTTCCATAAGATGCTGTTTTAGTCAGTTTTTTTCATAATTGTGACCAAAATAACCGACAAGAACAATGTAGAAGAGAAAAATTTATTGTGGCTCACAGTTTCAGAGGTCTCAGTCCATAGAGAGCCAACACCATAGCTCTGGGCCTAGGATGAGGTAGAACATCATGGTGTGTGCAGGAAGACAGAAGCTTAGGACACGACAGCTTCACTCACTAAGGACAAAATATAACCCCCCCAAACATGCTCCCAGTGATCTATCTCCTCCAGTCACATTCTGCCTGCCTATAGTTTTCACTGGGTTAAGCCCTATCGAGGGATTAATGCACTGATTAGGTTAAGGCTCTCATAATGCAATTATTTCACCTCAAAATTTTCTTATATTGTCTTGCACATAAGTTTTTTGGGAACACCTCATATCTACACTATAACAGATGCCTATGACATCGCAGATCCATAGATCTATGTACTAAAGGTATTTGTTAGAAATGCCTACATGTTATATATACTTTGATCTTTAACTATGTATTAATTTTTAAAATTTTTTTATTAGTTATAGAGGGACCTTTACTTATTTATTTGCTTATATATGGTGCTGAGAATCAAATCCAGTGCCTCATGCATACTAGGCAAGCATTCTACCACTGAGCCACAACCCCAACCCAACTATGTATTAATTTAAAATTCCTTTTTAGTATGTATAGTCTAAATGATATGTGCATATCAACACAGCTAAGGTGAGGATTAGATCCTATACTAGATCAACACTGTACCTAAGAAGGTGTTTTCAGAGGTCACCACCCCTCCTTGCTCCATTTCTCTATTTTGAAAAGAATCAGGAGGTTGAAGTCACAGAGACATAAGTTTAAACACCAGCATTACTATTTACCATTTGTGTCTTCTTGGGCAGAGTTTGTACACTGTTTGAGACTAGGATGAAGTAGTATATGTAAGATGCTTGTCACGTATAGGTTCAATAATTTTTGTAGCTGGTTGATAGTACAAGGGGCTTCATTGTACCATTGTTTATATTTGAAAATTTTAAAATTAAATGACATAAAAATTCCTGGCAAGTACAGTGTGATATGCTTTGAGTGCCTTTGTCCCCCATCTCTTCTCTTTTCTAAACTTGATTTCTTTTGATGATCTCCACTACCTTTGCCACCTGTACCACTACTATAAATTTGGCCCTGTTATACCTATAAGTGCATTTGAACTGTTTCAAGTAATTATGGCTCAGATTTTTGTATAATTAGATATTTAGCAAATATGTCTTGATGATGATGATTTCCATCTTTAAACCAATCAAGTCATTATGCCAGGAGTGATACCAAGGAAACCTTGTCATATTTACATTTTTCATGAATCAGTTTAAAAGTGAACTGATTAAGAAATGCATATTATCATCATGGGAAGAGCTGGAGTCTTTTCTTCTCAAGAAACTTGAGATCACTAGCTAATAAGTGACACTGTCAAGTCAGAGCGGCCCTTTTGGCCTCAGTTTTAAAACTGATGATGGCTATTTTCCTTTTTTTTTTTATTATCCTAACATACACATTCTTAAGCAGGAAATGGAAATAACCATCAAATTCTCATTCGTTCATATGATAGATGCAATATTCTATAATTTTCTACTTTATTAGCTTCCCTTACCACACGTTACTTGTAGGTTTGTCCATTGGGTTTAAATTGTTACATCATTAGAGAGAATTGATCAGACTGTCTGCAGAGACTGTGAGAAAATACTCAGTTCACAGTAAGAGTTATATTCAATGAGTCTTTCCAGAAAATTAGGGGAATGACTGAAGACACAGATAAAGGCAGGTCCCGGAAACAAAAATAGTTTCAATAAATCTTTTTGTATCTATTTGGCTGTCCTACCTCACACTCAATGGTCTAATCACAATTTATTTTCTCACCACCCCTTTGCAACTGGTCTTCTTACCTGTTCTGGGCCCCCAAATCCAGCTTGTCACCCTTAGTACTCTCATTCTCTAGGTTATTTCCATTTGAAGACTCAAAGTCTATGTTGGTTCTACTCGGGCATTGTCCACAAATAACTTTCTCAATTTTTCTTCAGAAATGTCCTTGATCCCCATACCTTCCTTTCTATCACCTACGATTGCCAACCATAACTTAATTTAGGTCTTTGTCTCTTCAAATTTTAATAGTTCCATTGGCTTCCTTCCATTCTACTTAAATAAGCCCTTTCTTACCAGCTTTGACTTTCCATAATATTAACTTCATTCTGTCTAATGTATGTTTGTTGCCTCAAAAGGTTTGATTTCCTGTTTACTCCCAAACCTGCCACTACTCATGTTCAGGAACATTTTCCTCACCAATCCTTAGACACACTATGCTGGGCCATCTTTGCTTTGTTCGACTTTCCAGGAAAGCGCTTGTTCTCCGTTGTCCTCTCCCATCTCCACATTTACAAATTTTAGATTCTTTGACTTCAAAGTTTAGTACTCCTTCATGCTCTAGGCCTTCTTTAGAATTCCAAGTCTTCATTGATTTCTCTTCTGTTAGGGCTGGTAACATCACCACTCAGTAACCCTCATCTGGATCCTTGACCATATTGTTGTTTTATTTCCTAGGTGATAGGGTGACCAACATGCAAGATGGACCTGTCTACTATACCCTTCTGAAGTGAGCTTACATATTGAATTATGGCTGGACTTTGTGGCCAATAGAGTGTCAGAAATGATGGTGTGTGTGACTCCCCATGTTAGATCATTCACAGAATACATCGCAATTTCAATCTTGTCTTCTTGGATCACTTATTTGTGAGACATCAAAAAAACATTCTAGCAACCATGGAGAGAGGCCAAAGGATAGAAACCCATTTTCTAGAATCAATTTGTCAGCTATGTGAGTGAGCCTCCTCAGAAGTGAATCCACCAGCCCTACTCAAGCCACGATGGACAAACACCCTAAACATGTGTGTTGGACCTTGGACCTGAGCCAGAACTGTCCAGCCAAGTCATTTCCAAGCTCCCACAGAGGTAGGGAAAGAAAGTAAGTAATCATTGTTTTTAAGCCACACATGTTTAGGGTGATTCTTTAGATGATCAATAGGAAAAATAATAATTTGCCTCCCCAAGTACAATACAAAGTCCTTGAGCACAGAACGTTTGTTGAAATTTTTAAATCTAGGCAATAGCTTGGGTATCATTCAACATCATAGCATAATTAGATACTGCATTTGGAGTTTAAAAAGGAACAAAACACTGGATTCTTGCTCAAGTGTTTTACATATATATGAGCCTTATATAAATCCAGATGGCTACATATGTAGATAGCAGGATATTTTCTGAAGTCATAAAACATTATACTCAAGTAAAGAAGTTTTAATTTTTTTTTCTTTTTAATTGTTTCCTAGACTTGGCTACTTATGTGAGATAATGTGTGTGAAAGGACTTACTAAATTATAGAGTGCTCTGTAGACATATGGCACTGTGGCTTGCATCAAATTATTTTTAACTAAATGTTTAAAATGAAAATTAATACCTCTACTATAGAACTTTGTTTGCTTTGCTAAAAGTAGAATTAGACAAGTCACTGTGATATAAACAAGGATTTTCTGAAAATTAAGTAAAAGGAAAAAAAATTTTTTGTGGTGTTGATACTTGCTGTAGTCTGAATGTTGTGTCTTTCAAAATTCCTATATTGAAATATAACCCCCAAGTTGAAGGTATTAAGAGGTGGGAATTTGAGGCTATTGGGTAATCAAGGCACCACTCTCACAAATGGGATTAGTGATCTTATAAAAAACTACCTAAAGCACTTTTTAACTCCCCCACCCCCAGTTTTTTGCTCTTCTGTCCTAGAGGGCACAGCAAGAAGGCACCGTCTATAAAGCAGAGCGTTCTTAACAGACGCCGAATCTGCTGGTTCTGATCTTGGATTTCTCAGACTCCAGAACTATGAAAAGTAAATTTTTGAGGTTTACAAATTACCCAGGTTGAGACATTTGTTATAGCACCCTAAACTGTCCCTGTGGCTGTCATGTGCCCGGCGGCAGATGTCTGCTTAAAATAATATTAATCAAAGTCTCTGGATATTGGAAGCAACAGCTCATTCTAATGGATGATTGGGAAGAATTTAAAAGGGTGAAAGGAAGTAAATGAAGACAGAAGTGAAAAGAGTTAATGAAGTCCAGAGAGAGTAACACACCTACAGGGAAAGGTGTGTTACAAAAAAAATTATGTGAGACCCAGGAAGGAAGGCAGCAAGCTGGTCTCCACCCAGCAGAGAGGGACTGGAGGGAAGCAGTTCTTGGACTTCACCCTCCTTGTATATTTTCTTTTGCTCATGCCCCCCTCACCAGCTCCATGAAAATCAAAATCATAGAGAAAGAAAGCCAGGGTGACACAGTTACACTGGCCCGCTTCCTTAGGCACAGATAGGATGATGAAGAGTACAGAATTAATTGAGGGTGGACAACTGAAAAACCCTAACTCAAAATATAGCGTTATTTACACAATAGCCAAATAACCATAATGGCATACAGTAGGTATAAAATTTGGAGATACAGTGGAAAAGACAGCAAGATACTAGGGCTCATGAGGCATAATCTCAGACTCAAGACAAAAAGGAGAAATAAGAGATGGTGACTCAAATGTATGAGGATGAAGAAGGAAGTTTCATTTATATTTAATCATGAATAAGTTTCAAAGTAGTTATTAAATACATAACTGTCTTATGTCATTGCCATTTAAACTGGTTAGATAGAAATTCCTAGCTACTGAGCTCTATAAATGTGACCTTACCTAAGAAATATGAAAAAAATCATTCCAGAAACAAGCCTCAATCAAGCTGACAACATTCTTTCTGCATCCATTTATAACTTTATGACTTGATGACAGTATTTTAAAAAATGATTTTAGTAGCCTCAGTCCATATTTGATATGAATATAGGCTCATAATTTAATATCCAGCATAACTCTAAAAATCTTTCCTATTTGAACCATAAAATTTATCTAAGCATATAAAGGAAAATGATTTTTAGACTCAAAAATTGTTAAAAAAGCTGATAAATGGCCCCTTTTAGTTTGGTTTGTGTGATACTCCTTTATAAGTTTAAATTGTGATTAGCCTCCAAAATTATAAGAAACTTAGTAATTTTTCTCATAGTTATGCAGAACTTACAGTAAATATGCATTTATGCTGTAGTCTTTTTTTTTTTAAACTTGCTCTCATTATGTCAACTTGACGTGATAACCCTATAAAATATTCCTAAATTGTATGGCTGACTTTGGAGAGTCTTCTAGGATTCTACAGGCTCCGACAACAGTGTCTTAGTCACAGGACCAGAGATCATATTTTTTTCTATGACATATACTTTGCCTAATTTAGTGTGAATGCCTAAGGTTGCCCAAATTAAAGCAAATGTTTAAAATATTTTAGAGTGTATCAATGATCTCAATGTACCATGGACAGATATATGAATATAGTTTCATCAGAAACAAATCACAAATGTTCCTTATCATTTGTAGCTGTTAGAATAGTTTTTCTTTTTCACATTTGGAGATCTTTACTGCCAAGAACAGGGGCTTGTGAAATAGACTCCTGAGTTCAGCCACATTTCACATTGCTCTTCCCAGCACTGACTTCTTCCCATTGAGCTGATGATCAGATTTCCAGGCTTTCCCTTTGGCAAATGATTACTTCTTTTAGACCAGTGGTTCTCAAAGTTGAGCATGTAGCAGAATCACCTGAGGGTCTTGTTAAAACACTAGGCTGGAGATCAGTAGTAGAGCAGTTGTTTAGCATTGCGAGGGATCCTCCTGGGTTTAATTCCTAGCATGGGCGCGCGCGCGCACACACACACACACACACACACACACACACACTTACCTCTAGAGTTTCTGACTCAGTATGTCTGGAATGCAGCCCAAGGCTTTGCATTTCTGATAACTTCCAAAATGATGTTGTTGGTCTGGTTCATGTCTACACTTTGAAAAACACTGCTCTCTCTACTCCTGGGAAGTTTTCTAGCCCCCAAACCAATACTAATCTAAGAAAATTGTCTGACTTATATTTCTGCAACATTCTATTTCCCTATAAAATGTACTGCCTCTGACCAAGTGTCTTTATTTCCATGATAGTTACATCATTTGACTGCTATTACATCATCTGACAATTTGGTACCTATCAGTCAGAGGCAGAAATTCTGATCAGATAAAAAGCAATACTTGGGACTGGGGTTGTGGTAGAACACTCGCCTAGCACGAGCGAGGCCCTGGGTTCGATCCTCAACACCACAAAAAATAAATAAATAAATAAATAAATAAATAAATAAATAAATAAATGGTATTGTGTCCAACTACAATTGAAAAATAAAAATATTTTTAAAAAGCAATTCTTATGTACATATAGGTGTTTGCTGGAACATTTTATCAGATATCATTCTTACTACCAATTTCACATGTAATGGTTGACTCCTTAAGAGTGACAATGGATAATACCATTTCAGTAGGCACATTCTTACTTTGAAACATTGCGATCAAATCCATAGATCTACTATTACATTAATTTTTTGTGTGTGTGAAAAGAAAAATGTTATTTGAGGCTTCTTATATATGCTAGAAAGTTTAACAACTCATATGTTTTCTTTGCCAAGGTTACCTGTCTATTGAGGAAGAGGATGAAAATTAGTGACTTTATTTGATTTAAAAAGTAATCAAATTAATTTTTTTTTGATTTTTCAAAAGGCAGCAGCTTTTGGTGGAAACAGCCTTTAGTTATTGACTAGTAATGTCATTTTAAAGAGTCCCTGCATTAAAAACATGGAAAAATTATTTGTAATTTGCATGGTGTTATAAAGATACATACAGAACTTATACAAAGTGGTTATGTATGTGTCTATATCTGCATTATTAAATATTTTCCCTTTAGAGTTTGTAATAAGCAGTTAATGTTCACAAGCTGTCAATTCTCATGATATTGAAGGAGTAGACTGAGGAATGTCATAAAGGTGTCTCGATTTGCACAGCTTACAAGAGAATAAAGACACATGATGCTGATGTCCTGGAAAGGAGCTTTTCAATAGTTTCCAGCATGACTTCTTCTGACTTGGAGACTCTGTAATCCAGTGGTTCCCTCATTTGATTATAGCCTCAAGTTTATAAGTTGACATTATAATGAACAACTTCTTTTGAAAGCAATCTAAAAATATACTTTGGATAATTGCTCTTTAGAATTAAAGAATGGATGTTTGCATAGTCTGGTGCTTTGATTTTTAGGATTCAGAAAAGGAGAGTTCAAAACTCTCCTTTTGAAAGAATGGCCTATATACTATAGTCTTTTATCAGGGGAACATTACCACAGTCATTTCTGCTTCTGGCATGAACTTCATCCTTTTTCAATTTTATATTCAACTCCAGGGTCTCATTCACATACTCAGAGTCCCCAATAGAAAGCCTGGCCTCAGGACGAAAGCACTGAGTGGTAATTATGCTACGTAACTAGAAGCTACAGCAGATGAGCATGCAGTTGACATGCAGTTCAGTTTGGGAGAGAGAGACTAGTTGTCACCAGATAATGGGCCACAGAATTGACAATGAGCCACTGTGTGTTTGTCTAGTCGCTGAATCACAGTGCACTTATGAAAGAGGGATATGATGAGCTAACTTGACTGATTCCATGCAAATTCAAATCCAGCATCTTCTTAGATGGTGCTGTAGTGAAAGCCTAGTTTTTCTAACATTGTCAGTAGCTTTTCTATTCACAGCAGCAGCAATCCAATTAAAATGGCCATCAGGGCAGAGCTGAATGGCATTAAATGATTCCCATTAACGTCACATTTAATTTAGAAGTACAGTGTTGAAGAAGTTCATCACTGCCCTCTGCAAATCTTCACTCAGCCTGTGGACACCAAGTTTTATAAATGATATTTACGTCTTTTAGGAAAGAGTAAGATTAATCTGCTTATATTTCAAGAAAACTCTACCAGCTTCTTTATAACTCTTTAAATCTGAAATATTCTTGTCAACACCTTTAAACCTGTTTCTGCAGTAATATTTCATGATGGTGTGAGGAGGAGGGACCTACATTGTAAAAAAAAAATCCCAAAGCAAATCACAAACTGCTTGAAATAGTTTTTAAACATGTCTTCCAGGAGGCAAAGGATAGAATTAGACCTCAATTACAGTGTAGTTGAGGGTATTTTACCACACAACATGGAATCAGAATATAAATATATATATATATATATATATATATATATATATATTTATATCACTAGATCTTCATGTATATATATACATATATATAAACAGTGATATATATAACAGCAATTATATATACACATATACATATATATATGTGTGTGTGTATATATATATCTTAGATACTATTTAAATGAACTGCAAATATTTCATGTTTCCTTCAAGCATCAATTCAGCATATAGCTGAAGGAATGGTGAGCTTACTTTAACTGATTTATTCAGGCTATTATTCTTACCTCCAAAAGAGAAAAAAAATTAGATTGACAAGTACACAATGTTTAAGAAACATGTTGCAAAAAATAAAGATGAGTATATAAAAACCCATATATTAATCATAAAATGAAAAAAGCAAAAATATTTAAAATGGGCAAAAGATATAAATAGACAATTCATGGAAAAAAAACTTGTTTAAAAATATAACATAAGAGTTATCACAGAAGTACAAATTAAAATAACAAAACAGGAATTTATTGTTATCAGTTAACTATCAAAGTTGCAAATGATTTAGTGCAATACTATCAGGTTTGGGGAAATTAGAGAAGTTTGAGAACTAGCTACACTGCTGGAAATGCAAACTGATGGACACTGGAGAGTAATTTGTTTTTAGAATCGCAAATGCACAAAGCCTTTGATTAGAATCTCACTTCCAGGCTTATAACTTGCAAAATAACTCAGACACCTATGTGGTGTTAAGTTGATTTAACTCTATAAAATGTGCTTTTTAAATTTCAACTCTATATTTTGACCTAAGATCAGTCTTACAGTGGAGTTTTAAGATGATAGTCTGAATGTTAATCCATATGCTCACTCTCATGTTCTTTGTCTATAATTCTGAAGCATTTGAGAATAAGCAGCAAACATGATGTCCCTTGACCCTTTAGATAAATCAGTGTGTACTTCCTGAAAACAAGCAAGCAATACTAATTGAAGAAGTGCTTGGGAGGCAGTAAAGTTTTTTAATGAAGACTTGGTTCATGAAATCAAGAGACTTGGATTTAATTTTGTCTTGATCTTCACTTAATGTATAATTTCAATCCCATTATTAAGCCTCTGTAAGCCTCTTATTAGCTCATGGATTTGGTCCCCCTCCCCACCTCCACCAGGGGAAGAGACTTTAGTGAGATCATGCACATAAATGCCTTAAACTTGTGCCTAACACATGGTTGACCCAAAGGTTAAATATATTCTGAGTATCAACAGGAAGCATAACTATAAAATAGAAATTATTATTCCTCCTTAAAAAGATGCATTCATTTGTAGGTGATACTCTTTGCCATTCTTGTCACCAGACCTTAAAAAAGAAATCATAGATCTTGATAATGTTAGAACAAGTGCAACTGAAATGATCAAGAAAATAATGTACTATGTGTATAGTACATTAAGAGATGGGTACCACTATGCACATGACAAATGCCCATTATGATAGATGTTTTAATTTTCTACTTAATTGATTACCATAATATTTTTGTCATGTGGGATCTTAGGTGTTTATTTTTTCCTACCCACGTAGTAGAGTTGACTGCAATCCAGAAGATAAATGAGACAATAATAACAGAGATGTCTTTGTTCTGTTAACTCTGTGGTATATTATTACAATGTTATACTAAGAACTGTGTGTTAAGTTATTGAAACTTTTAGTAAAGTCAAAAGTAATTTATTAAACACCTTTTAATATAACATTGTTTTTTCCTTTAGTTTCTTCTTTTTCTGGAGGAAAAAGAAGCTGCCCTATTTCTATTAAAGCTGTCCCTAAAGCCATGCCAAGGAGATGGTAAGCCACGTATCATTGTCCTCTTGCCAAGGACTTACAATGTGACTTAGTACAGTTGGACAAGTTGTCCAAGCTGAACCAGTCTGACTGTTTCCAAGAAAGCATACATAGTGAGAGAAGAAACAGGAAAAGGTAACAGTGTTGGACTAGTTTGGACATTGCAGTTTGAGGCTGGTTGGTCATAAGATACCTTGTATATTGAGAAACGTGTAGAGAAATCTGACCTTGGGGAATGGAATCATCATGTTCAAATGCAGCAAATGTAAGCAAGCCCAACAGAGCAACAGTAAGAGTTCAAACCAAAGGATAAGAGAACAAAAAGTAGAGATCACATAAGAGCAAAGGTGAGAACCAGAAACAGTAGGGATTCATGAAGATGGGGAGAGAATCAATCTCTTTGCTCATCTAAGAAAAAGAAATGGTCTTGCAGAACTATCACTGGACAAGTTTGGCAATAGAATGTCAACCTAAAACAGCAACTGAGACAATGATTCTCTAGCAAAATAAGTTTATATCAGAATATGTCAAGGGATTGCAATCAGAGACACACATGCTCTGATGCATCCTGGGCACATGTTGGGAGGCTGAGTCAAGGCTTTTAAAGGCAAAAAGAAGTCTTTGTGAGTTACTTTGAAATAAACTCCATTAGTTGCAGAAGCCTCCTTCAAAACTGCTATTTGCTAATTGGAAGTACAGGCTGTTACTAGGGAGATGTTGTCATAGAAATGACTCTGGCCTCAAAGTTGTGGTTTACCAAGGCTACTTGCAACATAGGCAGGACTATCAGGAAAGCTGAGATTTGAAAAGCCCTTAGGAAAAATTCACTTTACAGACATATGTGGAGAACATGTAGGATGTGTAGGATGTGCAGGAATTTCTTGTGGGCAGGCCCTGTGATAGTTCTCTCAGAAATAGGAGCATGAGCTCCCCTCCCTCATGCCCCCTCACTACTTCCAACTCCACTTCATTTGGAACTGATATGAGTGACTCTGGCTTGGTATCAGCAATTTTCACAAGAGCAGCAGGCTGACATTTGGAAAGTTTATGCCACAAAGCGTACTTTACATAATTTGTAACAATGTGTGATGGTTAATTTTATGTGTCAACTTGGCAGGGCCAGGTGGCCAGATATTTGGTCAAACATTATTCTAGATATTTCTGTGAAGGTTTCTTGGATGAGACTAACATTTAAATAGATGGATTCTGAGTAAGACAGTTGACCATCCACAAGGTGGGTGGGATCTGTCAATCATTTGAAGTCCTTAATAGAGCACAGGCTGACCTTCCCAAGCAAGTGGGAATTTTGCCAGAAGACTGCCTATGAATGTGAACTGTAGCCTTTCCCTGGGTGTCCAGTCTGCTGTCCCACCCTGCAGGCTGTGGGCTTACCCAGGTGTGGGGGCCACTCTGAATGACCCACACCTTCCATCCTGAAGCGAGAGGCTCTGAGGGATCACTACATTTTATAGTGACTTGGGCATTGTCCTGGTTCAGGAAGTTGAGGGCGTGTCTTCAGGTGTAGGCATGTCACCCATGGGGTTGAGCTATACTCACCTATTCTGTTGTAATCCTACCCCTTTCCCCTGTTTGGGATAGAATGTTCCAGGAACCGCCCTTTGTGTATCCCCGTCTCTTACTCTGCCTTTGGGCGTGGCCTTTCTAGATGTCAGTCAACCTGCTGACAGCAGACATCATGAGGCTAGACTCAACCTCCTGAAACTTGACCCCTTGCCTCATTTGAATGGATTCTCCTCAATAAAAGGGGTCAGCACGTGTGCATGCTCTCTCTCCCTTTCTGCAGACCTCTAAGGTCAGAGGAGCTGTCACAGGACCCAAAGAAAAAGGTATCTCTGTCTCTTGTGTGGTTATTTCGTGCAACCCAGTTCACCTGGAGTGTCCCTGAGTGTTTTAGTCGTGAGAAACACGACACCCAGGCTCCAAGATAGCATGAGCCAATTCCTTAAAATCCCATCTGCCTGTCTATCTGTCTTTCTCCTGCTGTTTCAGCTTCTCAGGAGAGCTCTAATATGCAAGGTGAGAAAACAAAAGGATTAACCACATTTAATTATTTATATTTTGTTCTCCCTAAGACTGTTTTCATGCTTGATATCTTTCATATTTCTATAAATTCTCTCAATACCCAACTGACAAAGAAAATCGTCAAGCGAAGGTCATTGGAGTGATGCAGTAGGAGGCTTTCATGGATGGGATGTCCACATTGTGAATGCAAACCCTGGGGAAGAAGAAATCACTCTCCAAAAATGGAGGAGGGGGTCTTTGCTTATGAAGCCAGGGAACTTCCCAGAATAAGTTTGGAAAATCATTTGTTTATTTTGTCAACAAATATTCATGGAACGCTTATCATGTGTCAGGCATTGTTGCAGGCTCTCTGAATAGGAAAATCAGCAAAATAGACACAGGATTTTACTCCATTCCTCTTCTAGAACTTACATTTGAAAGAAGGCCAAGAAAGAGCAAAGATAATAAATAGTTAAAGCATGTGCATGTTAAAAGGTAATAAATACTTTGAAACAAATCAAAGGGAGAAAAAGGAGTTGGACCTAAAATATCCAACATCTCTAGCAATTAGAGAAATGAAAATGAAAACAACTCTAAGGTTTCATCTCACTCCAGTCAGAATGGCAGCTATTAAGAATACAAACAACAGTAAGTGTTGGCAAGGATGTGGGGGGAAAGGCACACTCATACATTGCTGGTGGGACTGCAAATTGGTGCAGCCAATATGGAAAGCAGTATGGAGAATCCTTGGAAAACTGGGAAGGGAACCACCATTTGACCCAGTTATCCCATTCCTTGATCTATACCCAAAGGACTTAAAAACAGCATACTACAGGGACACAGTCACATCAATGTTTATAGCAGCACAATTCACAATAGCTACACTGTGGAACCAACCTAGATGCCCTTCAGTAGATGAATGGATAAAGAAAATGTGGTATAGATACACAATGGAGCATTAAAAGAGAATAAAATCATGGCATTCGCAGGTAAATGGATGGAGCTAGAGAATATAATGCTAAGTGAAATTAGTCAATCCCAAAAAAACAAATGCCGAATGATTCATAATATGCTGCAGAGTTGGGGGATGGGAGGATTAAATGAACTCTAGATAGGGCAAAGGGGAAAAAGGGAGGGAGGGTAATGGAAGGGGAATATGGGTAGGAAAGACAGTGCAATGCGATGGTCATCATTACCTTAAGTACATGCATGAAGACAAGAAGGATGTGACTCTACTTTGTGTACAACCAGAAATATGAAAAATTGTGCTCTATATGTATAAAATGAATTGTAATGCATTCTGTTGTCATATATAACAAATTAATATTTAAAAAAAATTTTAAAGTAGTGTTTTTTCAAGGAATTAAAAGAGATAAAAGAATTGGTCAGGGTTGTATCTGGGGAGAGCACAATAGGAAAATTGTACAACTAATAAAAAGACACAACTATGTGCACATGCCCGGCATCTTCAGAGAAGCCAGTACAGGTTATAGTTTATGACTAGAGTGCAGTGAGGCAGAGAGAGATTAATGAGGGTGAGGTCAAGAAAGGCAATGGGGGTTGCTTCTTATGAGTTTTATGGTACTTCAAAAGCCATAGTAGGGACTCTACTTATTTATTTATTTTAATTAGGTATATGTGACAGCAGAATGCATTTTGATTCACTGAACACAATTGCAGCACAATTTTACATTTTTGTTGGTTGTGCATAATATAGTGTCTCACCATATATGTAGTCATACATGTACCTAGGGTAATGATGTCCATCTCATTCTACCATTTTTCTTACCCCCACACCTTCTCCCCACTCCACCCTCCCCTTTGCCCAATCAAATTCCTCTGTTTTTCCCATGTTCTGTCCCCCCACCCCCATTTTGGATCAGCATCCACTTATCAGAAAGAACATTTAGCCTTTGTTTTTTTGGAATTGGATTAGTTCACTTAGCATGATATTCTCCAACTACATCTATTTATCTGCAAATTACATAATTTTATTCTCTTTTAATGCTAATATTCCATTGTGCATATATACCACAGTTTCTTTATCCATTCATCTATTGAAGGGCATCTAGGTTGCTTCCACAGTTTAATTATTGTGAATTGTGTTGCTACAATATTGATATGGCTGCATTACTACAGTACGTTTATTTTAAGTCCTTTGGGTATAGACTGAGGAGTGGGATAGCTGGGTCAAATGGTGATTTCATTCCAAGTTTTCTAAGAAATCTCCATATACCTTTCCAGATTGGTTGCACCAATTTTCAGTCCCACCAGCAATGAATGAATAGAACTCTACTTTTACTCATAGTGAAATAGGGAATCTTTGGAGATTTAAACAAAGAAGAAAACTAAAGAAAACAATATATAAAGTACTTAGTCACCCACCACCAAGCTTTAACAACCACTAACTTTTCTGCCATCTTTGTTTCAGGTATATTCTTTATTTTTATTTACTTATTTGTTTACTTAACTCTAAAATTCACATATCTTAAAATATAGATAAGATAGACAAATATTCATCTAGCACTGAAAATCAAGACCTAGAACATCCTTTTTCTCTTGAAAATTCCCTCATGTCCATTTCCACTCAAATCCCTTCAACCTGGGAGAAAATCACTGTCCAACTGTCTCTTATAATAGTCTCTCCTGTTCTTCCCTCTGCTTATACCCAGACTTGGTTGTTTCCAGGAACAAAACTTTTGTGACTCTTAGCTCACCTAAGACATACAAACCACAAAGTACTCTCTTAATGGTGTCTGACAAAATTTGCCCAATCAAATTACTCTGTTTTACCCATGTTCTGCCCCTACCTCGCCCCCATTATGGATCAGCTTATGAGATTGTCTTGGAAGATTGACACAAAGAGAATACCAGGAGATTAAGAGAGGCAGTATCTGGAACATCATGGTGATCTTTATTGATGAAGGCAGGCAGTCTGGAGTACTTTTATCCTTGTTTGGGGCTATCCCCTTGTTCCTTGATGAATGGGTCTGGGGAATTCTGATGCTCTTCCTCTTGTGCAGAACTTTCTTATCACCAATGACTGAGATGTAGAAGGTGTTGGGAGGAAAGATCTTTGTCCGACTATATGGGTGTTTTCTTAAGAATACTATTTATTATGTAATATTATATAGGTATGATAATAGAGTGATCTCTATTGGAAACTTCTAGAATAATTGTCTATTTCTTTCAGTTATAAATCATGAACTCTCTACTTTGTCAAAGAAAAAAAAGTGTCCTAATTTGAGGTCTAACTCAAAAAGGAATATCTCTGCTGGATTTTGGTTTAGCCTTCCTCCAAACAAGTAGGTAGCTAATGGAATTTCTATTTCTGCTTTTAGTACTCTGTAAATCTCAATGACACTATGTGTTCCTGGATCCTCTGAAGTATTTCAATAGTATAAAAAATATACTATTATTTGGGGGGGGGGTTGTTTGTTTGTTTTTGAACATGGTATACTTAAACTAGGCTACTCTTACTGGCATCTGAAAGCTCCTAGCTAATAAAATAGGAAAAAAAATAACTGATTATTAGAGATGACAAAATTTGGCTTAAGATTTCCTGTAACATGTGTAGCTCGTACCTCTGGATTCTAATTTTCATCTTTCCAACTGTCTGTAGACATAACTATTAAAGTGGCTCTACCCTACAGGAACTAATGTCATATTTCTGGCATTTTGATTTCCTACTTGCTAAAGGCAAATATTTAGCTAAAGCAAGTGTCCTAAACCCAGCTATTAGGTATGGTGAACTTTTTAAAAAAACATCCAATATTTTGATTTACTCCTTATATAAAGTTGCTTTTAATAGGACCAATGTCACAGTGGAAAAGATAGTAAGGTCTCCACTATATGATCGAAACTCTCAATTTCAAAAGTTTTAGTACCAGTTAAACTGATGCTTTAATTTCCTACATGTAGGAAAATTTTGATAATTCAGGGGACATAAGCATTTTTACTGTTATACAGAAAACTTTTTTTCTCATAAATATAGTTTTTGTTACAAAATAGATTACACATTGGTTTCAAACATAGACTAAAAAATCAATGATGCTCAAAATGGAAATAGTATTTCGGAATTGCTTTAATGAACTCATTTATTTGTTCAAGACAGCCTTGGAGTAGCCACTATATGTTAAATGCTGAAGTAAGGACTATGACTATGTTAAGATTAAAGCTTATCATTACAATTATAATTACCTTGCATCTTTTTTTTTTTACTATTTTGTAACTGAATATAGTTTTCTATAGATTACATTTGTCCTAAAACCTTGTTTTTTTATTTTTAAGAATATGCTATTAAATGCAGTAATAAATGTACAACTCTGAGTCCATTTTATTCACTAATTTAGTAATCAATAAAATAGTATCAGCTGGAAAGAATTAGAGATTTGAATGAAGTTCCTCTGAATTGTAGTTCTTTTTATGTGAGTCTAGGTTGCATACTGAAATTTGAATTCTTGATTTCAAGCTAATGGGAGACAGAGGAAAATAAGAAAAAGTACTGAGAGTAAACAAAACTGATGGATAAGAAACACTGTATAGCATGACATAATAAAAAGCAAAAAAAATAAGGATGCTGACTCATAGATTGCAAGCACTGAATTGTTAAATAAATAATAGTTTTTAAAGCATATTAAATGGGAAAACTCAAACCATTCACTATCCAAAACATTATGATAGTTTATAACTCTGGTAGATCTAAGTACAAAAATTATGTCACTTTGATATTTCTTATTTTTGCATGAAAGACACTTAAAATATGGAAACACTGCATCCAGTGACAGAGAATTAAAGTGTACTTCTCTGTGAGTTTGGCAGCATTTGCAATGTAACATAAAAACAAAATCAATCAAATTCAGACTTGGTAACATTTCTTTGGGTATTTCTCTAAATCAAAAACTCAATAAAAAAACTCCAGTTTAATTTGTGATCCACAAAATTATCTTAAGATTATCTCATTAACAAAGTGGATTTATTTTTAAGTTAGGACACAATTACCAGATTCCCAACCAAAAATATGGTTTTAGTTTATTCAGTCAAAAAACGGGTCATCTTCTTAGATAGGAAGCAATCTGAAGGCAAGATTCTCTCCATACTTTGTAACCACCTAAAGAAAAATGGGCATCATACATTCTGGAAGACATAGGCTAGTTCCTAGTAATATCCTTGTTATTCTCTAAATGGGTACAAGTGCTTTTTAATCCATTCTGAAATGAAGAGAAAAACTCTCAACCATTTTTTTAAAATTCTAAATATATTTTAATTTTATTTTAGAAGTTTGAAAACCATTCATTTATCTGGTGCCATTTATATTTCCATTAATATTTAAAAGATATTTAAAAGACTGTTGACAGTGACTAAGCACTCTTGTCAACGTACTTTCAAATCCTCTAGGTAGCATTTGTGTTCCTCAGGTATCTAATTATTCCCTTAAATCTTGACTTATTTCATCAAAAAGTTTAAACTTTCCAATGTGAATCTTTTTCTTCTACAAAATATAAGAGAAAGAAAGTGGCACTTAGAACTGCCTTTCTGGCCTGTGCTATAGCAGGTTCTGCCCAGCACTACCCTCTCTTCCTCCTTAGGCACTGAAGGCCTTATTCCAAAGCCACTGAGAGTGCTGTCAGTTCAGAACACTCCCAGGAACACTCTTCCCTGAGAAAAGCCCTTTCTCCCACATGCCCGGCTCCCCTAAGGCAGCCTGTTGCCAATGCCAGCCAAGATGGTTTGAAGCCCAGTCCCCGTGTCTCAGCTGATAACAACTCTGAAGGGTGACCTGATTTCAGAACTGCCTGTAAAACTAGCTTACACCTTAATTGACAGCTAAATCCTAGACCAAACTTCCTCTGCCCAATTTTGCTTCCTTCCATTCCCTACAGGTCTTCCCCCTTCCCCACCCACCCCTATGCTTGTTTTGCTGTGGCACCTCACACTGCAAAAGCCACATGTACAGTGCATTGCAAATTCTTAATTAAGATGGATAAGCCATTAAATTTTTTTAAAGATTTATTTATTTTAGAGAGTGAGAGAGGAGAGAGAGAATTTTTAATATTTATTTTTTAGTTCTCGGCGGACACAACATCTTTGTTGGTATGTGGTGCTGAGGATCGAACCCGGGCCGCACGCATGCCAGGCGAGCGCGCTACCGCTTGAGCCACATCCCCAGCCCAAGCCATTAAATTTTAAGGTCTGGTACTAGCTGTAGATTCAGGAATCCATTAATTATATTGGAAGGTATCTCATAAAAAAAGGAGGGACTACCATATATGCAAGTATGTATATAAATGCAAATGTGTGTGTGTGTGTGTGTGTGTGTGTGTGTGTGTGTGTGTATGTATGTATTGAGGAAGGTGTGGAAGAATACATCCTAGAGGCAGCTGTCAATACAAGTTCCCTACTTAGTTGCTCTGGATCTTTCTGCAGCTCACATGACTCCTCTCACCTTCAGTAAGGTTTATTGCTGAGATTCACCTGTGACATTGAGAAGATTGCTTTGGAAACTAGAGATAACTTCTTCTTAAGAAAGTTGGAAATACAATATCTGGGAATTTTATGTCTCCCCTGTGCTTTGATACTGGACAAAGACAAAGGCTGTGTTTCCCAACAGACACAATTCCAAGGATAACTTACACTCTAGAGCTTTTTAAAAGATTACCCCCAAATTACCTTCTTGCTGACTCCTTCCTTATTTCTATGCTGGTTTCCCCACCCACTGGTTTCTCCAGACAGCAAATCTTTAATAAATCATTTCTAGTTAAAACAGCATCTCAGGGCTTGCTTTTGGGAGAATTCCACCTTAGACACCAGGCTAATGTTGATTATCTTCCTGAGAACTAGGAATATATCAATGATAACTTTTATTACAGTTTTGCATTTTTTGCATTGATTACAATAAGTATCTTACTTTTCATCCAAAAAAACAATGAAAAATATTTTAAGTAAAAACAAACTGTTTTTGGTAGCATTTATTTTGCCTACCTTATCTGGCATAGCCGAAGGAGAATTTCTCAGTTGTACTTCTTCATTCATCATACACTGAGGAAAAATGCCTATAACTTCATTTCTGTAGTAGCAACTGATGTTATAGTGCTGTGTTTTTGCTCATGATTTTGTACCAGAGTCTATCAGAATCAAGCAAGATATTCTGTACCTCGCTTCATTTGTTCTTGCTTTTAACCACACAGAAGAATCAGAAATGAAGGTCCAAAGTTCACTTCACTTCAACTTCCTTTATCATTTTCAAGACAACAATTCAAAAAAACACTTGCATTTTATCATCTTACCCTCAATTTAATTTTCCCCTGTTATTATCAACAAATGGATTATAGAAATATATTGCAGGTGGATTGTCTAGAGACAGCTTTGTTTTAAACTATAATTGTAGAATTTCGAGATACACTTTTGTTTTCCAATGGTTTTTCTCTGAAAGTGTTCTAAAATAGTCTCCTTTCCAAGGAAAACTAGTCATTTTGGCAGGCGGCCTCTAAGTTCCAGCTTTAGACAAATTTTTAAACTTAAAACACTGTAGCCTTTTAGGTGAATTACTGTCTAGAAAAATGAATGTCTTCCTAAATTGGATCAAAGAAAACCTCATAAGAAAATCGCATTTCTTGGAATTTCCATCCTTTCTTAGGTTCAAACTTGGACAACTTTTATTCTAAAATATGGAATCACTGAAGCAGGCACAAAGCAAGGTAAATCATTGATTTCCTTTGCTAACTATCTTTTGTAATGTATAACTCCTATTAAGTCTAATATCATCACATTATATTTTATGTATTATAGAACAATTATATGAAAAGCACTACTTCCATGAACTCCTTTACAGGAATCAGAGTCCCTTCCAAGCAAATATCTGTGAGGTAGTTTTACCCATTTCAGAAAAGTATACTTGTCCAGGAGAAAATACTTTGTAACTAAAGGAAACAAACAGTTATGAGTACATCTCCCTAGGTGAGATGAAAACCAATATGGAGAGCAATTTCCAGCATATATGTTAGGAAAAACTGCCTTTGGTTCCTAATTATCTGAGAGTTTTAAATGTGAAATGGGTATTGAAATGAATATTTGTTTTGTTCAAAGCATATATATATATATATATATATATATATATATATATATATGTTATTTACCAAATGAATTAAAATGTCTTTTAATATTTCTTGGCTTCCAAATGATGTACTTGTTATTGCCACCTATTCTATCATGATGCAGTCTGCTAAACTGATGGGGCTTTTTCTTTGGGCACAATTCCAACAAACATGATATAGTGGAACATAAACTACTGAGGAAAGTCTAATAAATGTCAATACTTGTAGATGGATTCAGTGTGGACAACAGAATTTTCCTTTGGCTAATGACTTTAATATGTCCTCATTTTGTATTAGCATGTAATTTATTTATAGTAGAATACATAAATCTTAACTCTCTGGTTCACTGAGTTTGGGTAATCTTATGTACCTGTGTAACCAACAATTCAAAATGAAATACATTAAAATTACTCCAAGAATTTATTTCATTCCACATTCCAAGCAATTCTACCTCAACAGACTAACCACTTTATGGCTTTCCCTCCAAGGATAAGTCCTGCCTCTTCTTAGACATTATATAAATGGAGCAGTGCAGTATGTATTCTCTGGTGTCTGCCCTTCTTGTTCAAGATGTTGTGAAAATCATTCACGTTGCTATGTGTGTCAGTGGTTCATTCCTCTTTAGGTTCTGGTAGTATTGTGTTTCACTTTGTAAATGCACTATGATTTGCTCCTCCTGTTTTCTTGATGTACATTGAGACTGTTTTAGCTTTTGTGACTGAATCTTCTGTGAACATTCAAGTGAAAATCTGTATGTGGACACACATGTTTTGTTTTGTTTTGCATTTAATTTTGGGTAAATACCTGGGCTTGAAATTATGGATCATGGGATAGAATGAATGTTTGAATTTTAAGAAATCTAACACTTCTCCACACAGTTTGTACTGTTTTCCATTACTACCAGTAATGTGTGAGTCTCAGTTGTTCTCTGTCCTTGCTAACACTTGGTGGTGTCAATCATCTTGCTTTAGTTCATGCCAAGGATTATTTTGGAATAGTTTTATGCCGTACAATCATTGGATCTCCAGTAAATGTGGACAGGTCCACTTTGTTTCTAATCTTGGTAGAAAAGATTTAATGCTTCACCAGGTGACTATGATGTTAGCCTAGATTTTTTCATAGATGCCCTTTATCAGAATCTGCCTTTGGTTCCTAATTATCTGAGAGTTTTAAATGTGAAATGGGTATTGAAATGAATATTTGTTTTGTTCAAAGCATACTTTTTGCATCTATGCCTATGTACATTTTTCTCCTTTATTGTAAAAATCAAAACAAATAAAAAAAACATTGATTGCTCTTCAAATTAAAATGATCCCTGCATTTCTGGCATAAAAAGGAGTGGGGTGATATGGTTCCCACTTGGTCATGTTGCCCCATACTGCCTAAATATCACAATATTTCACTAAATAGTTTATGTTTTTCAGTCCATATTTATGAAGGAATTTCCTTTTTTGTTGTCTCTTAAACTTTGCTAACAAGTCTTGGTATACTGGCCTCATAAATTAAGTTGGGGAATATTTTTTACTGATTTTTATAAGAGTTTATGCAGCACTGATATTATTTTCCTTTAAGGTTTAATAGACTTTAAAACATTCTGAATCTGTTTCAACTTTCTTATTGTATTTGTGTTGTGAATTTGTGTTTTTTGTGGAATTTGTCTACCTTAACATTGAATTTATTATTATAAAGTTTACAATAGCCTCTTGCTATCCTTTTAATCATATAGTATCTATAATTATAAGCCCTTTCTTGGTGAATCTTGTCTTTTCTCTTTTTTATATATTTTTTAAAATTTATATATGACAACAGAATGCATTACAATTCTTATTATACATACAGAGCACAATTTTTCATATCTCTGGTTGTATACACAGTATATTCTTACCAATTTGTGTCTTTATACCTGTACTTTGGATAGTTATGATCATCACATTCCACCATCATAATTACCCCATGCCCCCTCCCTTCCCCTCCAACCTTTCTGCCCTATCTAGAGTTCATCTATTCCTTCCATGTTCCCGCTCCCTATCCCACTCTGCCCTATCTAGAGTTCATCTATTCCTTCCATGTTCCTGCTCCCTATCCCACTATGAATCATAGGTGTTTATCTATTCCACTAGTTGTTTCAAAGAACCGACTTCTTTTTAATTTTGTGTTTGTTACCTTGTTTCTAATTTAATGATTAATATTCTTGTTTATTTCTAGCCATTTTCCTATTTTTAATGTTATGGTAAGAGAACATACTTTGTATGATTTCAGTCTTTTGACCTTGGTAAGATGTGCATGTGATCCAGCACATGTCTGCTTTGATGAATGGTTCATATGCTCTTGAAAAGAACATGCTGTAGTTGTTGGATATAGTGTTCTGTTAATGCAAATTAGGTCATGTTGGTTGATTGCACTGTTCAAATCTTCTAATTCACCCAATTCCTTTTGTTTTATCAATTAATTACTGAACCAAGAACTTCAAAGAAATCTTCAACAACAGATAAGAACCTTAGTGTACTACAAATATGCAAAGTCACGTACAGACTATGAAGGTCAAAAATGAATGAAAATATGGAAAACTTTAACAAAGAATTGGAACCTATTAAAAAGAATTAAATATATATTCTAGAATGGGAAAAAAACTAAAGTCTTAGGCAAGATCATTGGGTGATTTTAAGAGAAAACTGATTATGGTAGAAGCCACTTTTAGTGAACTCAAAGTTCTAACAATAAGAAAAGCCCAAGCTGAACGTTCCTTTAAAAAGTTAAAAATTTTAATTTATTGATTGATTTGCTGTTAAAGCACATCCTTAATACATCTGGAACCTCCCCACAGCCAGGTGCTAATTTAATGTGATATCACACACTGGGTTTCAGGAGAGAATGAGGTTCTAAAAGGTGCCCATAGCAATCTATCAGGGTTGAAGGCACAGTGGGGTCCACAGAAGACACTGAAAGTGGCACAGGCAACAGTGCTGGGGAGTACAGGAGGGACAGGAAGCTAGCCCTCAGGATTATGGAATTAACAGACAAACCAGAAAAGTAGGAATTAAAAAATAAAACAGTCTTTTGGACTGTGAAATTAAGAACACAACAGGAGATAGGAAGTTGAGAAATCAGTTCACACTTTGAGACTGTATGGTCAACACAAATGCCAGGAAGCCAGAACCAGACAACACAAGGTCACTCAAATCAAGCCCACTAAGATAGGGCAATAGCCTGCCCTGTTCTGACAATATTAGGGACTATGCTGTATGGTAAGGAGTAACTCCAGGTAATTAGAGGCAAATGCATGTGCAGAACAGTCACTAAAGTTACCTGCAGTTCTCCTTATTTTATTAATATTGCAAAAGACACACCCTAAGGTATAGTCTCAAGACAGTAGGGGGACCTGCATCACATGAAGAGACAGGATGAAGAAGACTGCAGGCTCAACAAAAGACCCACGTCTACATGTAATGACATCAATGGACATCAATAGGTATAGGAAATGCAATTTTTGCTTAAAGACATTTTCAACTTGGGTTTATTAAAATGTAACCCCACAGTAAGTGAATGAGTTTCTCGGTGTGTTTGTGTGTGCATATCAATGTATATAAAATGTAATATACATATCTAAAAATATGGATCAATACTTGAAATTACAAGTTTATCTATTTAAATAAACATCTTTCAGGCTAAGACAGCTCAATTTGAAGATTTTGATAAATATTATTAATTTTTAAAATTATTTTTCTGCCTACCCTATAGATGCCCCCCCCCAAAAAAAAGTGTTCCTTTGAGCTGGCCTGACACTCTATGTCAGGGCTGCGTCTCCCTCAGTGCTTGAGCAGAAGACCTTCCAAAGCTGTTGCCTGGGTTTTCAGAAGTGGTACCAACAAATGTGACCTGTGAGGGCTTAGGTGCTGCCATCTTCCCTCTGGGTAGATGGAAGTCATAGACTGAGTGCAATTTTGGTTAAAAACAATCCACAGTCTAGATATATAGGTTTGCCACAATTATGACACCTGGTTATTATTATTCAGATATCAGGCATTCACACAAAAACTAAAAGAAAAATACTATAATCTTGGTGACCACTGTTAATGGGCAAAGGAAATATGTGATCCATATAAGATTAAATATGAATGGCTTAAGAGTATATGACAATTTCACGAGTAATCAAAGAGCTGGAATTTAAAAACATTTATTTCATTTTTAATAAAATTTCCATAATTTTATGAAGAAATAATATTTTATATTGTCCAGGTAAAGAATGAAATAATCAATCTCATCTATTTGTGAAATCTTTGTTAGAAAAAATTTTTAAAATAAGCATTAGGAGCCTCAAAAATATGTGTATTCTTTGTTTCACCCATTTAGGACTATTTTACCAAGATACAACTGGAAAGATGTTCTATTTTTAAAAATGTAATATGATTTAAATCTAAAATATTCTAAATGCATTAGAGACTCATTTGGCATTGTCATGCAATGAAATATTATACCATATTTAAAATAATAATTATAAAAATGTATACAATATGAGAAAATTTCTATAAGTTAAAAAGAAAACAAATGAACGATTTAGCATTTTAATTGGTTTTGTGATCTCAACTATATTAAAAATTTCTTTAAGTACTGGGAGATATGTACAAAATGTTTATTGCATTTTTCCTGCATTAGGATGATGAATGATATTTTTTGTGACTCCCAAACATTTAGAATGCTAAAAAAGAAATTATGTATTTGTACAATATGTTTTGTGAATTTATTTTATATATATATGCATATATATATATATATATATAAAACATCTAAATAATGAGGAAGATCTCATTTTGAATGTAGCTGTATTAATTTTGCTTTAGTAAAACTATTCAACACTGAGATAAAGAGGCAATAAAATAAAACAAGTTATGAATAAAAAGCCTGAAATTCCACATGGGAAATTTGAAAACAAGAAAGTGAAAAATAAAAAAGTGAAAACATTTCATTAAACAAGAAAACATGTCAATTTAGGAGAGAATAATTAAATCTTCAACCCAATAAGCAGAAGGCAGCTCTTGTAGAAAGCTCAGGATATATACAGATGGTCCTCTGTTTACAATGAGTTGATTTAGGATTTTTCAACTTGATGATTGTGGGAAGGTTTACCCATATAACCATTCTGTTTTCCATTTCAGCACAGAATTCAATAAGTTACATAAGAAAGTAAACAACTTCTTATAAACTAAGCTTTGCGTTAGCTATTCTGCCCAACTGCAGGCTAATGCAAGTATTTTGAACATACTTAATGAAGGTAGGCTAGAGTAAATTATGTTTGGTAGGTTAAGTGTATGAAATGCAATTTTTGCTTAAAGATATTTTAAACTTACAATGGGTTTATTAAAATATAACCCCATGGTAAGTGAATGAGTTTCTCTGTTTGTGTGTGCATATGAATATATACAAAATGTAATATACATATATAAAATATGGATCAATAACTAAAATTACATGTTTATCTATTTAAATAGACATCTTTCAGGCTAAGACAGCTCAATTTGAGGATTTTAATAAATATTATTAATTTTTTGTTATTTTTCTTGTGAAAATAGAATTTTTCAGGAGAAAGGAAAATGTGCTAAATTTAACACCCTAAAGGAAGAGTATTTTATTGCTGTAATTAAGTGTAATCAAAAAGTTGGAAATTATGCACCCAGAGGTTGAAGGCTGATTTAATGCTCATGAAACAAAGCTCAGGCTATGATTTATGAATTAAGTAATTTTTTATGGTGATAATGTTTCTAGAAAAATTGGAGCAATGAGAAAATTTAAGTGTGTGGGGAAAATAATTTAAAAGGAAACATAGATAGGGCCTGATCTAGTTTTCCTTCCCCAGCCTGTGCTGCGAGTGAAGCTACTTCTCAGCCCCTGTCACATTACATATGTGAATTTTAACACAGCCCTTCAGTCACTAATTGTCCTTGGACCAGACTCAGAGCACTTTCGAACTTGAGTTTTCCTTTAAAATACATCTGTCATAAGTGGTTCAACTCTTATTCATGTTTCTTATTCATTTTTAACTTATTTTTTAACAATTTCATCTCAGTTTTGAATACATGGTAGAATTGTACTTCTTTGCCTTCTAGTTTAGGTTCCATGGTAACATTGTCTAAGGGGCTGTGAGAAGCAGAATACAGGTTACCTGTGTAATAAAATATTTGTCCTCTCATGGCAAGCAGAAAACATGTTGAGGTTGCTATGTTAGCAAATGTCCCAGAGTGCTGTCAATGTGGAGCACCATACATAAAAAGCATACATTGCATGACAAGAAACAAACTTCATTGTTTAAAGCTACTAAAATTCAGTACTTATTTGTTATTACAACATAACCCAGCCTATATCAACTAATATCTAGCTAAAATATTAAGCAATAGGGAATTGGTTGAATTATTTATAATGTAACATTACTTGGAATATTTTATGATCATTCATTAAAATTTTTAATGTCATATTACATTTTAATGCAAAAAGATGGTTACAATATATTACTGAAAAACGTTTACATTTTTATAGATATAAACATAAACATATTTAAAAATATTTAAGTATAAATATAGATATTTACATAGATATAATTATAGACAAATAGATAAAATGGATGTTAGTCACTTTTTTTTTTCACTGTGACAAAATACCTGAGAGAATTAGCTTAAAAGGAACAAAGAACTGTTTTGGTTTATTGATGTAAGACCCATGAGGCCAGACACCCAAGGAATTAGCAGGTTTATTATCTACAGTGGTCCAGAGAGCTATTGCCTAAAATTCTCTGGACCATGAATCTGGAAATTCTTTTAGATTTATTCTCAGTGCAGTGGCTATATGACAGTGGGTGGAGTCATAACAGTTACATCTTGTTCCATATTTTTAGGCTAGGCAGAGGATTAACAAGTTTGTTTTTCTGCAAACCTGGAATTTACCAAACAGAGGAAGCTACCAACCACAATGACCTCTGTAGAAGTCTTTGCTGATATCCTGTTGATTCCCTTAGTAAAAATCTTTCTGGGGTCTTTGGTGTGTATGTGTGTGGGTAACCTGGTCTGCTTCATTATGGTTCCAGTGGCTTCAGTCCATGGTCATTTCATTCCCTTGCTTTGGGTCTGTGACACAAAGTTTGTTATAATGAGAGCACATGATAGAATAGGGCTCTTCACCTCATGGTGGCTAGCAGCAAAAAGAATGAAAAGAGGAGGCTAGGGTCTGAACATCTCTTTCAAAATTGTACCCCAAATGACCCATTTCCTTGCATTCGGCTCTACCTGCTAAAGATTCTACCACCTCCTGATCAAATGCCAGGGACTGGGGACGAAGCCTTCCACACATATGCCTTTGGGGTACATTCAAAACTCGAACTATAACAATCTGCTCCTGGCTTCTAAAAGCTCATGTCCCTCTCATATTGCAGAATCCTTCCCCAAGATTTACTCCAATCTCAAATATTCTTCATTTCACAAAAGTCCAAGTCCAAAGGGACCTCTAGGACTCAAGGCAAACTCTTAACTGTAAACAAATTAACACAGTTCTAACATACAATAGCAGAGGGGAAATGTTTCCATATAAAAGGGAGGAAAAGGAAAATAGTCCAGAGGAATCAGATCCATGCAAGATAAAAATGAAACTGTGGAGACATTAAATCCTACAACTCATGGACAATATCTGAGGTACACATTATGATGTGAACTTTAAAGACCTTTGTCAGCCTCATCCCTATGACTTGGTTGGCCTTGCTTTTGGGCTGCTTGCTTCCTGCAGCTCTCTTTACCAGGTGTTCTGTATTCCTGGCATCTCTATCTTTCTGGGGTCTTCATTACAGCTTCTGCTTCACTCTCATGGTTCTATGCATCACCCTTTCAGGGTCTACTTGCAGGGAACCTGACCCCACAACATGTGGCTGGCCTCCCAGGCTTTCCTTTGAAATCTTGATAGACATCTCCATGACACCACTAAATCATTCTTCATACCTGCAAAACTGGCATCGTGTGGATGATGCCAAGCTCTGCTTTTGACACAAGCTATACCAGGAATCACTTGAACCATGGCTTCAATGTCTTCTGAGTGCCTTGACAGCTGAACACATGAAACTAATCTCAAGAAACAATTCTTTAGGCTGTCCTGTGAGAATAGGGTGCCCCAAGGCTCCCTTCCAAAAAGATAAATTCTTGAAATAAGTTTACACTTTTATACTCTTCAGCCTCATGGGTAGGATCTTTCAGATTCTTGAGATCACTTCAAGGGATATTTTTTTATGGTTCAGTACAAAGTCAGAGAAAAAACTGAGTCTTGAAAGAGAAAACACCCATGAAACTTTAGAATACATGAAATTCCCATCAACCATTGGGTAAATAACTCATCAGCAACCCTGCCCTTCTCCTGGCCCCTGTGCCCTTGACTGCAGCTTGACAGTGGGATGAAAAAGCAATGAAACTGGAATATAAGCATAAGGTCTCTGAAGGCATCACTCCTTAGTGAGAATACACATCAAAGGCTTTGGTAATCAAGACATTGTAATAGTAAGACACTCATCCCCAGGTAGAGACTGAAGATACTAATGAGAGATGCAACATAGGAAGCAGCATTATTAGAAAGGGCAATGTCCAAGCAAACTGTCACAAATTGCATAATCCTGTCCTGACTCCACTTCTAGTCCAGCCCCTTATCTATTCTATACATATTAAACTCCAAACTAAGATGGAGCTATTCACTCTCTCTGTGATTGCCTGCACTCTCATACTTGAAAGTGTACTGTCCCTTTACAATAAATCTCTTGCCATACTACATGTTGACAGGCCCTTAAATTCTTTTCTGCAATGTATCAAGAGCCTGGGAGGCCTGATTAGAGGTCTGATCTGCCTCTGGGGAATCCTCCTTGGACACACTTATGGTAACAAATAAAATCTTTGTTTCCATCTAAGATCTCATAAACTCAGCCTCTACCTACTGCTTGCTGCTCAACCAAAGTTCAGGAGACAGAAGTTGTTGATGGAAAACAGGTTTATTCAAAGCTAGCCATCCCCGAGGAAGATTGAGGAGAGCATTTTTTTTTCTCAAGTCTATATTTTGGGGGCTGTGGAGTTCCGAGACATGAACAGCTTTTATGAGAGAAAAAAAGGTAATAGAGTGGGACAAAAGGCACGAAATCAATGGGGGGGGGGGTCATCTTTCAAGAGCACAACAGCCTCTGTCTGCAACTGCCTGCCACCTCTTCATTACACCAAAGGGAAGTTCAACCTCCTGGGGCCAATATTCGCATTTTATTTTCCAATAGAAGTGTTATCTTTGACTTCAGGAAAAGAGAGCATTATAGAGGGCTATCTTTAGAATTTAGAATATGCAAGAGGTAGACAAAAATGGTGGAGTGGGGGGTGATTAGGGAAAAGGTTCGGACAGGATAAAGTTGGAAATACCTTTTAAAAAAATCTTCCCAAGGGAATCAAAGAAAATAATTTTATTTATTTATTTGTTGAAAATAATTTTTATTAAAAAAATAAAAACTGAATTGCTCTCTAACATTTTCACAAACAAATTACACATGCTTCTCAGCCATGCTATCAGGCATAATAACAAAACTGGCTCCATTTGTTGATACCCATTTAATTTTCTATGTTAGCTTCTGTCACTGTGACAAAATATCTGAGAAAAATCAACTTGAAAAGGAAATCAAATTTAATATTTATATTGGTTTATAGTTTCAAAGTTTTCAGTCTATTTCACATTAGTCCACTGTTTAGGCCTGTGGTGCCCAAGAACATCATGGCAGGAGTATGCGGTGAAGGAGGCCTATTTCCTTCACAGCAGTCAAGAAGCAAAGAGAAAGAAGTGAAAGGGCAGGATCCCAATATCCCCTTCAATGGCATGTCCCCAGTGACCTAATTTCCTTCCACAAAATCCTGCATCCTAAAGATTTTTGTGTGCAGAGGTTTCTCTTCTTGTTGAGTGTGAAGTCAATGAGCATGACTGAAACCTAGAAGAATAGAGAAAAGTTATTACCTGCAGCAAGCAAGGAGAGCACTGGAGTTATAAAGCAAGGATCTTGAGAAATGGAAGCATGGGGATTTTATCAGGGAAGCTTATATATACTCATATAATAATAAACTCAGGAACAGCCACTGAGCATGCTCAGTTTAAGATCATAGTTCAAGAAGGAAAGATGACAGACACATTTCTGGGTATGCTTAGCTCAAGGTCATAGGGCAAATGTCCAAAAGATTAAGATATCAGAGACGAATGCTTTGGGGGCATGCTCAGTTCAGGGCATTGCTCATAGTGCAATGAGCAAAGTTTACCCTAGGGGCCTAAAAGAGTTAGAGAGGCTTAGGGATCTGGCTAGTTCTTCATAATTTTATTCAGAAAGTTTAAGGAGAAACCAAAAGGAAGGAACACTATGAAGTTGCATTAATGTAGGAATTTACCTGTAAAGGTGCCTGCTTTGTTCCACTTGGTAATAATTCTGCCACCTCCCGATAGTGCCATAGGCTGGTGATGAACAAATGGGTCTTTGGGTGCACTTAAGTCTCAAACTATAAAATAGTGTTATTTTAAAATATTTAATGCAAATTAGCATGCTTTTATTTGTATAAACAAGGATTAAAAGGTTTTATACTAAATATTATATTGCAAAATATATGCCAAAAATATTAGCTAAGATGACAGGTTAATACTTCCATAAGTGATATTTTTCCTTATGGCTCAGTTTTATACTCTATTATTTTCTACAATGACTATATAAAACACAAATGAAATAAAAAATTTTAGGAAGAGAAAAAAATGTTGGGAGTGGACTATAGTATGGCAAATGCTTTCTACATAGCTATATTAAAATTTACCAGGTCCTAATATTGAATAAATGTCAATAAATGTAAAAAAAAAAACAGTTTCCCAGTTCCCAGTACCCAAATCAAAATGTGCAATAGATGTACTTGATAAAAATTGGAAGATATTATTCAGAGGTAAAAGGGCTGTTCCACTGACAGTTATAATTGTCATAACTTGAAATTTCTTGTCTTCAGTTGAAAGACAAGGGTTTCAATTATAGAGGAAAAAAAAATCTAAAAATGTGACTTCTTCCTACCGTGACAATAAGAATTGACAAGAAGTAGTTGCCCTTAGGCATTTCCTGATCTTGTTATTTTTCTCTTTAGAAATGGCTTAAACAGCCTGCTCTACTGAACAACCCCTACAGGAGACATCTGACCTCATCTGTTTGCACTAAGTCTCCATTAAAATAAAAGCTTCTGGGACTTAAAAAAAAAAATCTGCCTCAGGATGTCCATGTTGGTCACATTTTAGAGCAGCTTTCATTAAGTAAGGTTTAAAACCCTCTAGAAACTCTAGCAGCTAGCAACTCTGGGAGAGATTAGTTAATTTCCTGTGTTGTCCCAATGCTTAAACACTCTTGAGTCATTCTGATACCCCTGTAAACTGGAGTCAAGGGCCACAGAGAGAATATCCACAGAGCTGGATTTTTGGGTGCTTCTCTTAGGCTCAAGGGCACAAGATTAATGAAGTGTAATGTAGCCCATTACTCTGTTAGAGTCAGTTGAGGAGAATTGCTTAGAGGTTTTCCTTTGACAGAATGTTATTCAGCTGATGTGATAATGATGTCAATGCACTTTCTCCCGCTTTGAAAATGTCTGAAGTTGTTTCAGTCGTGCTAAAAATCAAAATCTGAAAAATCCCAACTCCTATTTTTCTAAGGGTTAACATAGCACTCTGTCCTTTAGAAGATTGTTCTGTAAAGGGTTAGATAGGACACTCATTTTTATACCTAAGTAAATCAGAATTATATGGCTTTACCTAGTATTCACAACATTTGTGAGTTTTTTTCCCCCAACCAGTTAATAGTGTTGTCTAATTGTTTATCAAACTGTGGGATAGACCTTGGCATTGTGTTGTGGTAGTCAGAAAGCTAGATGCTACTGTATTTTCACAGTTCAGCTGTGCCTGGGGGACCAGAAAGCAGCTTGGTGCTGTTCCCAGTGCCCAGTAGGTGAAAGACTCTGCTTCCATTCTCTGACCTCTCATGTAAGCCTCACCAAAGTCACTGCCTTATCTCACCTGTACAGTCAGGAGTGACAGAAAGGCCTGGGCCTCCTCACAGGGATGAAGCAGAATGGAAAAGAGTGGTGTCTATTTCCAGGGGCAGTCATTGCTAAGGCCAGCTGCATCCAGCAGGGCAATAGTCTCGCCAGGATCATCAACTGTGGCGCTAATGAAGTGATGATAAGCATTTTAAAGTAAACTAAATTTGGCCTGAGGATGCCCCTACTTTGAGTCCCTATGTAACAAACTGCAGACTAATTTAGTATGTGAAAGTAACCCAACACTTACTTTAGGAATATAACAAATAGCTGGGTCTCAGCCAATCCTAGCAGCCAAGCTTCAGTCAATTACAGGGTACACCAACTGACAGCCCATGTTCAGACAAGGCAAATGCAGAGATGTAGCCAATGAAGCTGTCTCTGTACCTCACTCCAGCTTTCCCATCCATAAATGCAGCCTGCCCTCGTGTGGAGCAGAGCTCTGAACCTCTTCTGGTTCTGAGACCTGCCCTATTTGCAAATCATTCTTTGCTCAATTAAACTCTGCTAAATTTAATTTGTCTAAGGGTTTTCTTTTAACAAGTTTGAAGTGGGAATGGAAAAGAAATAAAAAATATGAGCTATGTTTCAGATCTATAATCAGCTGGTACCTGATCAGGTAAAGGAAAAGTCAAGTCTGATTCATAAGGTTTTTTTTAAATCATATATGATTATATCAAAACTATAAACTGAAATAAAACTCTAAAGGTTTCAATTTGAGAGGAAGATATATTCACTTTGAGAAACTTCAATTTGAGGTGCCTCTAGGATTTCCAAGCTGTGAATGGAAAGAGGTAATTTCTATTCCCTCAGAGCCCTTACCTTATCCTTATCAAGATAATCTACCTTTGCTCCAACCTGTTTCTAAGGTAACCTGGCCAGGAATTGTCCCTCCCTAGAGGGAGTTATAAAGTTGTTAATTAATATGTCCTGGGCTGTTCCATGGGCCCTTCCCTGTCCATCTGCTGCTCATCTTTTGGCCACCCCACTAGTCATGTATGCAGGAAGGAGAGAGATAAGGGGAAGAGAGCAAGAGAACAAAGGAAGCCAAAGACATATAAAAAATGCAGAACACCTCACTTCTAGGGGTACCAGGATACCAGCAATGGCCCCCCTCTCCTTCCCAGGAGAAGTCTGTTACTGCTTTTTAAATAAACCCTGCTTTATATGCTTGCCTCCATGTGCTTCTCTAGTGTTATACTTCAACAAGTTGAGGACACAGAACTCATGGCCAGTAACCAGCGGTATCGATGTTATGGTTTAGATATTAGAAGTACTCCAAAAGCTCATGTGTGAGACAATGCAAGGAGGTTTAGAGATGAAATGATTGGGCGATAAGGGATTTAATCTATCGGTGCATTAAGCTCCTGATAGGGGACTAACTTGGTGGGTGATAACTATAAGCAGGTAGGGTGTTCCTGGAGGAGGTAGGTTTATGGGGTCATGTCTTTGGGGTTTGTATTTTGTGTGAGCTGAACTTAGACTATATCTCTGCTTCCTGGTGTGATGTTCCTAGTCATTTTCCTCCACCATACACTTCTGCCATGATTTTCTGCCTCATCTCAGGCCCCCACGAACTGAGTTGGTCATCTAGGAACAGAGACCCCTGAAACTATTAATACCAAAATAAATGCTTCCTCCTCTAATAGTTCTTGTCAGGTTTTTTGGTCACAGCAACAAAAAAGCTGAGTAAAACAGAATTGGTACCAAGAACTGGGGAGAAACTAAGTGTGAGTGGTATTATGGCTCAGTAAGTATTGGAAAAGAAGTTGAGTTATAAGAATTTGTTATATCAGAATATTTTTATTGATTCTGTGTGTGTGTGTGTGTGTGTGTGTGTGTGTGTGTGTGTGTGTAAAATTCACTCACCCAATGGGAGTATATATCAAATTCCCCAAACAAGTAAATAGAGGTTCTTACCTTTTGATTCCAGGAGGTGCTACAGAGAATGAATGACATGGACCAAGTTTTTAATTAGTAGGAAAGAACAGAAAGAAGATGCAGTACATTGTTCAGAAAAAAGCAGGGGTGAAAAATAAAGGAAGTGTATGGTTAGTTTTAAGAAAATGTCCATCTGAATATGTAGCTGAATTTTCAAGACATGGCAATGTGTTTATTTTTTAGTTAAATGAAAAATGACAATTAAGTTCCATTTATTTGTCTTTTTGTTTACTATAAGCATACACCACAAATGCAGACTAGTTCCACAATTCCTTTAAAGTTATTTTCCAAGTCCAAAGCTTAACTTTAAAAAGCAGTTCACCCTGTGTTTCATTGAGTTACAGAACCTTGCTTAAATCCTCAAATCAAAATTTACTTTCTACCAGCTGAGGTTTGATTTTTATGGGTTTGATTAACAAATAGCAGAAGTAAAAAATGCCACTTATTTAGAAGTGTGAAACTGATTTAAGAGACCAAACAGTGCTTATTCATTGCATATCCTAAAAAGTAATTGATCTTTTGGTGAAAGAGTTGATGGACTGTCATTAGTAAGACAGTCTCAGGAGGGCTGATTTAACATTATCAAACCACAGAGTTTCCAGCATTCTTTTCATGTAAGACATTTTTTTTTTTTTGAGAGTAAGAAGGTCTGGCAAATATAAAATTCTCTCTTTTTATATCTTTCCAAATTACCTCCCTATCATATTAAAGTATATTAACTTCATATATATTATTAATATTATTAATCACAATTTGTATATTTGACTGAGCCTTTTTTTCATACAGTGCCGTTCCACAAGCATATTTTGTAGGTATCAAAATACTTGCTGTTTTAAAAGTGTCAAAACTAGAGTTTTGCTTTCTGTTTTTATTTTGTTCTGTTTCTAGTCATTCCCTTACTGTTCATTTTCTGGACTGTTGTCAATTTCATGCCTAAGGAAATGGCACCTACAAGGTGCAAGTCTTGGCCTGAACCATTGCAGGGGTTGGTCAGAGGGTCCTGGGGATCTCAGCTGCCCAGGCTAGGGCAGACAACATGCTGAAATGCAGGACTGAGCTCTGCCTCAGTGGCTTCAGAACCCTCCCTCAAAAAAAAAAAAAAAAGAAGGAAAGAAAAGAAAATGAATACACGAGGTCTGAAGAATATAAAAGAGGAAGAATAGAATCTAACCTCGGATCCCGTGTATGGAAGAGGCACGTCCTTTAACAGGAGTGGTGTCTGGGTGAAGAGCTGAGATGAAGTGTATTACCTGCCTCTCTGTGCACTGCCCAAGGCATGATGTGTTCTTCCACAGAGAGGAAAATTTAGTTCTGAACTCTTAGGAGAAAAAGCATACAGGGTCATCAGACAACCTTGACAGCAGCTTTTCACAAAATGCACAGGTCTTACACACATAACCATTTTTAAGATCAGTACTTTTTGAAAATGGAGGGCACAATGTCAATTGTTCTTCATGTAGTCATTTCATTTATTAGTTCTTAATAAAATGAAGACCAATATTAAATCAAATTTATGTGAGGGCTTCCTACCAGACAATAAAGTTACATAGTCCAAGCCTGTAGATTTTTGGAGCTCTAAATGAATATAGAACTAGAGCTGCAAATAAATTCTGAATTTCTTCCCTACCATTGTATTTATACCACTTTCACTGAGATTACTGTGACTTTCAAATTGCTATTTTCTTTAGAAAACTTCAGGCCTAATCTTATATAAATTTGTGGCAACACTTAATACCTCCTCTTGCTTAAAACGTTTTCTTAATATTGATAGCTTGCATTTAACATGCATAAAGCTAAGAATTTTATCTGTATTCTAACACCCCAGCCATTACCAACCTTATTTATAGATGAGGAAACTGAGGCTTGGGAAGGCTAAGCAAATTGATAAGTGGATTATTAGCAGAGTTCAAACCCTATGGATATGACTCCATAGCTGGAATTCTAAACCAGCATACAATCCTGCTTACTATCTGTCAGATTCTTATGTACCCTTTTATCCTCCTCTTTCTTTTCCCATTAAGTTCTTTCTTTTCCAATGGACTCTTATCTTCCATTCTCTCTTATTTGTTACAACAAAGTATAGACTTAGAAGTAGTCATGTACTACAACAAAAACAAAAATGTCAGAGGCAAGCTACTTTATACAGACAAGAGGTTTATTTAGCTCAGAATTCTGGAGGCTGAAAGTCCAAACAGCATTCTGCAGGCTCTGGTGAGTGTTTATCCTGTCTGCTTGACCTTATGGCAAATGGCAGTGATGGGAATGAATGGGAAAGAAAGGATTCCATCACCAAAACAGGAAGTCAGAGGGTGATTCAGGTCCAGCTCACTTTTATAAAAATTTTCTCTGGCAAGAACTCAATCCAGGAGACCAGCATTTCCTTCCAAGGGCATTTCCCTGTATGACCTAAGGACCTCCCTCTCAGCCCATTACCTCTCACACAGTCACACTGGGGACTAAGCCTCCAATACACGAATCTTTAAAGGGGCAAATATGAACCATATTCACGTCCTTAGTCATGATTGAATATGAATGTCACTTATACCTATCTCAGATCAATGAACTGGACCCTTGTTAATGGAATCTGCTTGGACATCTATGGTTCAAGAAGTTTGCAGACACATTTTTATGAAGAAAATGGTTGAGAAAAACAGAATACCTAAAATAATAGTTTCCAAACAGAACTTACTAGACTTACCTGAGAGGCAATTACGCTGTTTCCTTCACCAGGAATTCGTACCCCTTTACTTCAAGGACTGTGATGGAGTTCAGGACGTACTTCCCCAATATATTTTAAGCTGAAAGATTTTGAAAAAATGCAAAAGCATGAGATCTCTCTGACCTTCTTCCTGAAGCAGATCATAAAACTCATGAGAGAGTTTCCCTTTCTAATCCCACAAGAAAGAAGCATCATTACTCTCTGAAGATGAGGAAACCCAGAGAAGAATCTGCACAAGTAGTCCTTGCAAAATTTACCCATTTGCTGCCGTTAGCTCATACTCCTTCACCCTATCATGTGTCTCCATCATTGTCCACTCTACATCAAGTCTAGCATAAAAACATTCAGGATTATGAAGCCCATTACTTTGGGCTTTCATCTCCTTGTAAAAGTTCCTGTGTCATGAAAAACATCTATTAAATCATTTTCTGTGCATTTCTCTTGTTAATCTGTCTTTTGTTGTTGGATACCTCAGCCATGAACCTTGGATGGGTAGAGAAAAATATTTTCCCCCCTTATAGCCAATGAACCTCTGTTTGCCCTTCCTATTCCTGAGCTCCTTCTGCATTAGGGAAGCCCCCACCGTTGGGACAGGGTTGGGTGGCATGGCCAGGTGCTCCCTATTACCCAGTGCATTTTTCTGTCACTGTATTTATCACATGTCACTGAACTGCTCTGCTCAGGTGTCTGTTCCCACCAGCCTGTTGATTCTATGAGAATAGGGACCACAAGTTTCCCACCTTGGTGTTCTCAGGTCTTCCAAAGATCCTGCCAGCTAAAATTACCAGTAAACGTTTGCTGATTGAACATTAATATGAACTGACATGTGCTGACACAAGTCTTTCTTTTTAATGAAAACAGTAACTTTGTGGTAAAACTGAACTATGTCCAATGATTAATTTTAAAAAACCCTCATTTTATATGATTTAAAAAATAAAATGTCATCCATTAATGGAAACTTTGTATGTGGTGTGTGTGTGTGTGTGTGTGTGTGTTGTGTTTGTGTGTGTGTGATAGCTAAAAAATAAATAAAAGCAGCCATAGTTCCAGAGATAACCACTGTTGAGATTTGGTCCATTTCTTCCTTTTTATGTAGACTTCTTACATAATGTTATTTTCTCTTCCATTTTAATCCTGTATATATTTCCTGGTTTCCTAGAAGAACAATCTGAACTTTTGAGAGAAATCCTAGCCCTGCCAATTCTTTGCCTTCTTTCACCACTGAGAGTCTGACACCCCTGGTACCATTTTCCTGCCCACCAGTGCCTCCCTGTCACATTCTTCCAGACCCAGACTTGTTCCATTTTTGTAATAATTTGAATTCCAAAGATATTTATTGATGCTTTACCTCAAAGAAGATGCTATGAAGAATATAAAAAAAGGAGAAAACACAGACTGTCTCCTTAGGTATTTATTAGCAGAGAGAACACAAAAGACATGAAATAGAAGACAAAAAACTCTAACTATGGGGGTCTTGTGTTAGAGGAGCTTACTAAGAAGGAAGGACAGTGAGCACTTGAGGGAAGAAGTGAATCGGAGCCCAGCCTGATGGGCTGCCATAGTCTGATGGGTGGGCAGGACACCTCATGGGAGGAGACAGAAAGATCAATAGAAGTGTTAGGAGTATGGAAATATCTTATTCAGACTCATCTAAATTGTTGATTAAAAAGGCAGATTTCTCTACTGAGTTAAGAAGGGTAGTGGTGGCAGGAATCTGTCATTTAAAAACCTCCCAGGTGATGCTATGCAGCAGATCCACAGGCAGGCATTCGGGTGGAATACAGCATGTTCAGTTGGTGGCCTTGGACTTATATCCCAAGACCTTAAGTGGGTTATGGGTTAGGGAAACAGAATTTTAGAGGCTATTGTAGAAGGCAAATGACAAGGTAAGTAGTTAGTACCTAATTCCAGGGTCAGTAGGGAGCCATTGAACGTTTTTTTGAGCAGGAAAATGACATCATCAGAGCTGTGGTTTAGAAAGAAGAAAACCTGGGGCTTTGCTTTTAATCTTTGGTACCTACTTAGGTCTGAATTGAGCTTTTAAAATATGGAGGGTCTGCATCTTCCACCTGGTATATGGGGTCAGTTGTTCAGGATAGACCCAAGGCCTCTGCATTTTTTTTTTTTTTAAGAAAACGCATGGGCAATCTGCATGCAGATGCAAGGTCTGGAGGTAGCACATTAGGTGCAGAGACATTTTCATGAAATGGACCTAAGAATTGTGTGAGCTCTTGCCTGCCAATCTGGGGTTTTATTTCTCAGAATAAGACAGAAGTTGTCCTCCAGTTGCAACCCTGAGGGAGCCTACAAGGCTGGCTGTTCTTTGGAAGAGTTCTCCTAAATAAATCCCTTGGGTTTGGGAAACAAATTGGGAAACTAGGCTGCTGGCCAAGTTGGACCTTCTTAAAAACACTGCCTGTCACCTAGGCCCAGTGCTCTCAGGTGACTTCTACATAATGGTGTTGATGCAAGTGAACTTTTGGGAATAGAGACCATTGGGAGAAAAGAAGCTCTTAATATTGAGGGATGATCAGAGATACTCCTGTCAAGTACTCTATAAATCACTGTCCCATAATATTTGTTTAGTGCTTTCTTCTCACCTCCCAAAAGAAACTGTGCATTTGCTAGCATATCCGAAATTCTAGATAGGGAAGAGGGTGCGAGGGAAAGGGAGGGGGCAGGGGATTAGCAAGGATGGTGGAATGTGATAGACATCATTATCCAAAGTATATGTATGAAGATACGAATTGGGTGTCAATATACTTTATATACAGAGATATGAAAAATTGTGGTATATATGTGTAATAAGAATTGTAATTCATTCAGCTGTCATTTCTTTCTTTCTTTTTTCCTTATTTAAAAATCAATTTAAAAAGCATTTATAAAATTATAACTAATGCATAAATTCCTTTTAAAAACATAGATGAGCACAACATTGCTTTAAGTTTAAATTATGAAAGCAGGTTTCTCAGAGACTGTGATGTTTCATGGATAGATTATTATCTTGTAAAAAATGAGCATTCTTTACTCACATGTAATACTTTATGTAATGTTACAAATTGTGTAACCTGTGAGACAAGTATGATTGGCCTCCCCCCACCTTTTTTTTTTTTTTGATATGAACCAAGGCCCTGCTATGCTAGATGAGTTACAGGGACAGGACCTGAGCCTGTGTCGATCTGCCTCAGTTTATGGCATGCAGTTATCAGGAGATCTTGGTCATCATTCTAGCCCTGACATCAAATTGCTGTGGAAGATTGGATAAGACACCTCCTTTCAGTTTTAATTTTCCTTATCTGTAAAATAGAGTTAAATTTGATCTCTAGAATCTCCATGCAGTACTAAGATTCTATGAACTTGACTTTAAGTACTTGGCTACTTTCTAAAATAAATTTAACTATTACTAAAACCAACTTATTTAGATGTTCTTGATTTCCTAAGCTGCATGGATCATTGTTCAATAATGTCTGTTAGAATATTTAAGATTTTGGGGGAAAATGCTAGGAGTGATATTGGCCAAATTATATTGTTAACTTGTATAGATGCATGAATACATGCAACAACAAATCCCATCATTATATACAATTATAATACACCAACAAAAATGTGGAAAAAAGAAGATTTAAGATTATAATGAAGTGTATTTTTCATATATGTTAAGAAGAAATTCTGGTGTTCTTATTTACTTAAAAAAATTTGTCATTGCATTAGAAATTAAATGACAAGGCTGGGGGAGGAGGGGTTCTATCTCAGTAGTAGATCACTTGTCTAGCATGTGAGAGGCACTGGGTTCAATCCCCAGCAATGCAACAAAGCAAACAAACAAAAAATGATGACATGATTTGGAAAAAAAAATTGACAAGACCAATCAATCCTAAGAATTTTCCATCTTAAGTTTATATGTCCTTTAGTATTTAAAAATGTTTTAAAAATGTTTTAAATTTGCATACGTGTAGAAATTTTATTTCTGTTTGTTTTAATTTCTAATTTAATTGAATCATACAGTAAATGTATTCTATAAGAAATCTCTTTAAAATTGCTGAAACTGTATAGTGGAATAATAGATCTTTCAGTCATTAATTTTAAGAATTTTCCATGAATTGGGAATGGTGGTACACAACTGTAATCCCACCCTGGAGACTGAGACAGGAGGATGGCAAGTTCCAGTCCAGCCTCAGCAACTGAGCAAGATCTTCTCTGAAAACAAAAAAAAAAAAAAAAAAAAAAAGGGCTGGGGATATAGCTCAGCTTGAGTTCATTTGCCAATACTGAAAAAGAAAAAAAGAAGAAAGAAGGAAACAGTATTTTATTTTTTATTAGGAAGACAGCAGAATATTCTCAATTAGGTGCTGAACAAGTCAAGCTTGTTAATGATATCCTCTAAACCAGATTTTTAAAATAATTTTATCTATGAATAACTGAGGGATTATGTTGAAATATCTCATTATGTTGGTGACTTTCTTGAAATCTTTCATTACATATTTTAAAGATAACTCACTGTATATAAGTTTAGACTATTTATATTATTCTCATGAGTTGAATCTTTTTCATTGATGAAGTGATTCTCTCCATCCTAATGATATTTTTCTGTCTTACTTTGTTTGCTCTCCAAGCTCTCTTTGGTTTTGGTTAGTAATTGCCTTATGTGAGCAAACACACACACATGCCTATACATATATCCAAACATATTCTTATTTGTACATATATAAATATGTATAAATATAAACACAAAGAAATCATTGATACATATGTATATGTTTCATTTCTTTGTAGGTCCTGGCTTTTCTTGTTCTTAATTCTTAGGTATGTTTCTTATAAAATGAATGCACCAATAATTGCATAACTGTTATTATTTTTCATATATTCTAAAAGAACTATTTTAGGCAAAACTTTTACAAACATAGATTCTTAAATTTCTTTTTCTCTTTTTTTTTACACAATAGCCTTGAAACCATTCATAAAGTTCTTATCTTGTGAAAGATTTCCAGAAGTGCAATTTCTGGCTCAAATTGTTCATGTATTTGTAATTTTAAAACATATTACCAAAATGCCCTCTCAAAGATAGGACCTACTGAAACTAAAGCAATGTTTGAAAAGGCTTACATAGACTTGAAATGAAAAAGCATTATCAAACTTTTAGAGATTTACCAATATGATAGGTAAAACTTTAGTTTGAAATCTCATTTCTCTTATTATTATGTTAGGAATACTTTAATACATTTTACTATCATCTATTGTTCCTTTTCTATTAATTATTCTTTTTTGTATTTACAATTCTTATTACACATATAGAGCGCAATTTTTTATATCTCTGGTTGTATACACAGTATATTCACACCAATTTATGTCTTCATAAATGTACTTTGGATAATAATAATCATCACATTCCACCATCATTAATAACCCCATCCCCCCTCCCTTACCCTCCAACCCCTTTTCCCTATCTAGAGTTCATCTATTACTACCATACTCCCGCTCCCTATCCCACTATGAATCAGCCTCCTTATATCAAAGAAAACATTTGGTGTTTGTTTCTTTGGGATTGGCTAACTTCACTTAGCATTACCTTCTCTAACTCCATCCATTTACCTGCAAATGCCATGATTTTATTCTCTTTTATTGTTGGTAATATTCCATTGTGTATATATGTCACATTGTTTTATCCATTCATCTATTAAAGGGCATCTAGGTTGGTTCCACAGTTTAGCTATTGTGAATTGTGCTGCTATAAACATTGATGTGCCTGTGTCCCCGTAGTATGCTGTTTTTAAGTCCTTTGGGTATAGACCGAGGAGAGGGACAGCTGGACAAATGGTGGTTCTATTCCCAATTTTTCAAGAAATCTCCATACTGCTTTCCATATTGGCTGCACCAATTTGCAGTCCCAACAGCAATATATGAGTGTATCTTTTTCCCCCACATCCTCGCCAACACTTATTATTGTTTGTATGCATAACAGCTGCCATTCTGACTAGAGTGAGATGAAAGCTTAAAGTGGTTTTAATTTGTATTTCTCTAATTGCTAGTGACCATGAACATTTTTTCATGTATTGTTGATTGATTGTACATCATCTTTTGAGAAGTGTCTCTTCAGGTCCTTGGCCCATTTATAGATTGAGTTATTTGTTTTTCTTGGTGTTTAGTTTTTTGAGTTCTTTATATACCCTAGAGATTAGTGCTCTATCTGATGTGTGAGGGGTAAAGATTTGCTCCCAAGATGTAGGCTCCCTATTAAGAAGTTAGGGCCTATTCCCACATGATGGCGATTAGGGCCTACTTTTTCTTCTATTAGATGCAGGGTCTCTGGTTGTCAATTGTCCTTGACCAATTTTGAGTTGAGTTTTGTGCATGGTGAGAAGTAGGGGTTTAATCTCATTTTGTTGTATATGGATTTCCAGTTTTCCCAGCACCATTTGTTGAAGAGGCTATCTTTTCTCCAATGCATATTCTTGGCACGTTTGTCTTTAATTTCTTTCATCTGTCTAATTGCTCTGGCCAGTTTCAAGAACTATGTTGCATAGAAGTGGTGAAAGAGGGCGTGCTGTCTTCTTCCAGTTTTTAGAGGGAAAGCCTTCAATTTTTCTCCATTTAGAATGATGTTGGCTTGGGGCTTAGCATAAATAGCCTTTATGATGTTGAGATATGTTCCTGGTATCCCAAGTTTTTCTAATGTTTTGAACATAAAGGGATGCTGTATTTTGTCAAATGCTTTTTCTGCATCTATTGAGATGATCATATGATTCTGATCTTTAAGTCTATTGATGAGATGAATTACATTTATTGATTTCCTTATGTTGAACCAACCTTGCATCCGTGGGATGAATCCCACTTGATCATGGTGCATGATCTTTTTGATGTGTTTTTGTATTAAATTTGCCAGAATTTTGAGAATTTTTGCATCTATGTTCATTAGAGATATTGGTCTGAAGGTTTTTGTTGTTGTTGTTGTTTGTTTGTTTGTTTTGATGTGTCTTTGCCTGGTTTTGGAATCAGAGTGATATTGGCCTCATAGAATGAGTTTGGAAGTACTGCCTCTTTTTCTATTTCCTGAAATAGATTGGAGAGTATTGTTATTAATTCTTCTTTCAAGGTTTTGTAGAACTCTGCTCTGTGTCCATCCGGTCCTGGGCATCTCTTGGTTGGTAGGCTTTCAATGGTGTCTGCTATTTTGTCACTTGAAATTGATCTGTTTAAATTGTGTATATCATCCTGATTCAGTTTGGGCAAATTATATGACTCTAGAAATTTGTCGATGCCTTCCATATTTTTTATTTTATTGGAGTACAGGTTTTAAACATAATTTATAATTATCTTCTATATTTCTGTAGTTTCTGTTGTGGTATTTCCTTTTTCATAATGTATGCTAGTGATTTAAGTTTTCTCTCTACTTCTCTTTGTTAGCAAGGCTAAGGGTCTGTCAATTTTATTTATTTTTTCAAAGAACCAACTTTTTGTTCTGTCAATTTTTTTCAATTGTTTCTTTTGTTTCAATTTCATTTCTGATTTTAATTATTTCCTATCTTCTGTTGCTTTTGGTGTTGATTTGTTCTTCTTTTTCTAGGGCTTTCAGATGTAGCATTAAGTCATTTATTTGTTGACTTTTTCTTCTTTTAAGGAATGAACTCCATACAATGAACTTTCCTCTTAGAAATGCTTTCATAGTGTCCCAGAGATTTCAATATGTTGTATCTGTGTTCTCATTCACCTCTAATAACTTTTTATTCTCCTCCTTGATGTCTTCTGTAATCCATTGTTCATTCAGTAGCATATTATTTAGTCTCCAGGTGTTGGAGTGGATTTTATTTCTTATTTTATCATTGATTTTTTATTTCATCCCATTATGATCTGAGAGAATGCAGGGAAGTATCTCTACTTTTTTATATTTGCTAAGTGTTGCTTCGTGGCATAGTGTATGGTCTATTTTAGAGAAGGATCCATGTGCTGCTGAGAAAAAAGTCTTTTCTCTCATTGACAATTGGAATATTCTATATATGTCACTTAAGTCTAAATTATTGATTGTGTTATTGGGTTCTATAGTTTCTTTGTTCAGCTTTTGTTTGGAAGATCTATCTAGTGATGAAAGAGGTGTGTTAAAGTCACCAAAATTATTGTGTTGTGGTCTATTTGACTCTTGAACTTGAGACGAGTTTGTTTGATGAATATAGCTGCTCCGTTGTTTGAGGCATATATATTTATAATTGTTAAGTCTTGTTGTGTATGGTTCCGTTGAGCAGTATTTAGTGTCCTTATTTATCCTCTTGGATTGACTTTAATTTGAAGTCTACTTTATTTGATATGATGATGGAAAAACCCTTGCTTGCTCCTGCAGTCGATGTGAGTGGTATGATTTTACCCACCCTTCACCTTCAGTCTGTGGATGTCATTTTCTATAATATGTGTCTTTTGGAGGCAGCATACTGTTGGGTCTTTTTTTTTTTTTTTTTTTTTTTGATCCAATCTACTAGTGTATGTCTTTTGATTGATGAGTTTAGGCAATTAACATTCAGGGTTATTATTGAGACATGATTTGTATTCCCAGCCATTTTTGTTTATTTTTGGTATTTAATGTGACTTGGTTTCTCCTCTGATTAGATTTTCCTTTAGTGTAATACCGCCCTCTGCTGATTTTCATCATTTTTTTTCATTTTTTCTTCTTGGAATATTCTGCTGAATCCTTAAATAAAAAGAATTTACAACTAGAAAGCCTGCACTACACTAGTTGTAAATTCTTTTAATCTTTGTTTATCATGGAAGGTTTTTATTTCATCATCAATCTAAAGCTTAATTTTGCTGGATATAAGATTCTTGGTTGGCATTCATTTTCTTTCAGAGCTTGGTATATGTTGTTCCACAATTTCCTGGCTTTGAGGGTCTGGGTTGAAAAATCTGGGATATGAATTGGTCTCTCCCTATATGTGATCTGATTCCTCTCTCTTGCAGCTTTTAAGATTCTATCCTTATTCTGTATGCTGGGCATTTTCATTATAATGCGCCTTGGTGTAGATCTGTTGTAATTTTGTACATTTGGTGTCATGTAAGCCTCTTATATTTGGTTTTCCAATTCATTCTTCATGCTTGGGAAATTTTCTGATATTATTGAAGAGACTGTGCATTCCTTTGGTTTGAAACTCTGTGCCTTCCTCTATCCCAATAACTCTTAGATTTGTTCTTTTGATGTTGTCCCATAATTCTTGAATCTTCTGTTCATGGTTTCTAACTTTCTTCACTGTGTGATCAACTTTATTTTCCAGATTGTATACTTTGTCTTCATTATCTAATGTTCTTTCTTCCAAATGATCTAGTCTGCTGGTCATGCTTTCTATTGAGTTTTTTGTTTGATTTATTGTATCCTTCATTTCAAGGATTTCTGACTGTTTTTTTTTTTTTTTTTTTCAGGGAATCCATCTCTCTCTTGAAGTAATCTTTTGCTGTGTTTTCTCTCTTATCTCATTGTTGGAGTGTTAAATTTTTGCTTGTACTTGTCCATTTAGGTCATTCTTTCACAGATCATTTTAATTAGGAATCTTCTGAACTCCTTCTCTGACATTTCATCAACTTCGCTGTCTATGGGTTTTGTTATTATAGTGTCCTGGTTTGTTTGGGGCACTTTCCTCCCTTGTTTTTTCATCTTGTCTATGTGTCTTCCTTTCTTGCACCATGGATCTGAGATATTACAGTTTCTACCCTAAATTCTTTTTTAATTATTATTAGTTGTTCAAAACATTACATAGCCCTTGACATATCATATTTCATACATTTGATTCAAGTGGGTTATGAACTCCCATTTTTTCCCCATATACAGATTGCAGAATCACATCAGTTACACATCCACGTTTTTACATACTGCCATACTAGTGTCTGTTGTATTCTGCTGCCTTTCCTACCCTATATTCTTGTAGTCCCATGCAGATTGTCTATAACTCACCTTGATGTTGGTCTTCCAGACCCTGCTGGTGTCCCTCCATGGATGCAACTGCATCCTGGACCTGAGTAAGTTGGAGTAGGTGGATCTGGGCTGCTGGGTTTGACCTCCTGTGGTAGTCTGCTGGTAGGAAGGGGCGGTCTTGTGCCAATGGCTAGGCTGTGGCAGTGTTTGCCCAGCCGGGGGAGGGGTGAACTGGGCCTACTGAGATCCTGGATCCCCTCCCCCCTCCCTGTCTGTTGTGAGCCCTCAGGTCTGGATCTCAGCTTTCGTGGTAGTGCACTGGTCAGAAGGGGGTGGTCCTGCACCAGAGCCTAGGCTCTGGTGAGTAATTTTTCTTATATTTGCCTATTTTTCTATTGCAATATGGGTCTTTATATTGTCCATTTCAAGGAGCTTATGTGTTAGAGGAGTCCTTTGTCTCTGAGTTGTAAAAATTTTTTCACCTGGTCATTTATTTTTACTTTGCATATGTGTTCTCTTTTTTGCCACATAGATATTTTTATCATCTTTATAATTTTTGAAAAATAAATCACTTTTATAATTTATAGATTTTCATCATAACCCATTTAAATTTATAAAGGAATTCTGTTTTCCCCAGTACCTTGTGATTTCAATTTTCTTTTTATACATAAATTGTTGGTGTATTTGAATTTTTTTCTGGTGGACAGTATGAGTTGTGGGTCCAAATTCATTATCTAAATTTAGGTGGCCATAAAGTTATTTCAACTTCATTTTTTCAGACATCCGTAATCTGCACACTATTTTGAAATCAGTTTTAAGTAGAAAGAAATAAACTAAGGGTAATAAGGAGGGGAGGGAAAAGGGAAATACTAGGGAATGATATTGATCAATCTAGATTTTTATATTTTGTACATGTATAAATATGTAATGATAAACTCCCCAATTATGTACAATAAAATGCTCCAATAAAAATGGGAAAAAATCTGTTTTGTCACATACTTAATTCCCATATTTTTAGGTTTATTTCTGGTTTTTATATTCTATACCATTTGTCTGTTTCTTGAAGAAAACCACACTGTTTAATTTTTGAAGCACTATTATATATTTTAGCATAAAGTAGTTCTATTTTCCTTTCAATAATTAGTTTAGAGTTCAATAATTTCTCTGTTACATGTATAAACTATTTTTCCATATAAAAGTTAGATTTAGCTTATGTGTTCCTGCAACAAACACCCTATCATCCATTTGCATATGTTAAGATTTATTACATCCATGATCTTGGGAGAAAAAACATAATTATGGTGCTAAGTTTTGCTAGATAGCACAACGGTTTTTCCTTTTGTTGAAGACATCGATGGTGTCTCTCAGGAGTGTGGGTGAGTTTGACTCACAGGAGGAATTGCATATTTCTTGTGAAGTTTATTTCTGGGAATTTATCTTTTTCATTGCTACTCTAAATGGAATATTTTTCCCACAGTGTTTTTCAAATAGTTTTGCTTGTTATATGAAAATTATTGATTTTATTCATATTATTCTGTACCAGGCTTTTTCACTGAAATTTTCTTACTATTTGCAGGAATTTTCCTAGGGGATTTTCTTGTGATTTTGGACTAAAGTGATATCATCCACACATGATAAAATGTTGTTTATCTCCCCCCCTCCAGTATCTGTACTTATAATTTTTTTTGGTTTGATTGCATTGGCCAATAGCATCCATAGAATACTAAATAATAGTGGTTAAAGTAAGCATACTTATTTTTTCTGACTCACGTGGGTCTTATGTTTCCAAATTTAGCATTATGATAGCTTGGTGAGGGAGAAAGATATTTTATTACGTAAAGAAAATTGTTCATCTATTCTTTAATTGCCTTTCTTCCTCAAGAATTGAAGAAATTTTTCAAACTACATCTCAGTGTCTAGAGAAGTAATTACAAGATTTTTTCCTGAGATCCATTGATATGGTAAATACATAGTAATAGACTATTAATGTTGGCTTATCCTTGCCTTACTAAAATCAACCCAAGGTGTATATTCTCTTCATTTCTTGCTAGATGTTTGCTAATATTTTTTTAGAATTTTTCTATCATACACTTTTTTAAAAATTATAAACATTTCAGGTTTTGAATTCAATATTGTAATTGCATTGTCAAAAGCATTTAGAAGTTTTCTCCTCTGTTATGTGTTTAAAACGAATAAAAACACGGTAAACTGGAGATATAATTTTGCTGGAGGCCCTTGGTTCAATATCTTCAAAACCAAAAAAAAAAAAAAAAAAAAGAAAGAATAAAAGAAAGAAAGAAAAGAAAGACTCTATACATTTATTAAAGTTTTTCTGTAAAATCATTTGTGCTAGGTTCTTGTTCTGTCAAGTAATTTTAATTTTACTAGTTTCCTATTGATTCTCTGGAAATTAGTTTCTACCTCGTCCAGCATTAGTAAAGTATATTTACAAAAATCATCTCTGCATTCTGGTTTTCAAAAAGATTTACATAAAATTGTGCAAAGACTTCTTTATTAGTTTCAATATCCTCCTTTTCTATGCTTCTTCTTTTCCTGTACTTTCCTATTTTGTTTGTGTTTTCTCCGTCTCTCCTCCTTTATTAAGTAGATTAATTTGAAGATTATCATTTTTTTTCAAAGATTTGATTTTTAATTTATTTATTATTTTTTTATTTTCCATTTAGTTTCTGCTTTTGTTATTATTTTCCTTTTTTAACATTTTACATATACTTTTTATTTAAATGCTTGTTTTATTTTATTCTCTTTTTATTTTTTATTCAGGCAAGTATTTAAAACTATTAGTTTTCCTCTGAGTATTTCCATAACTGTTAACATAGGGTACAAAATTCCTTACTTTTGATTAGTGCTTCCTTTCTGATGCAAAGTTTGCTTAAAAGTTTTTTGTTGTTGTTATTGTTGTTTGTTTTGTTTTGTTGTCCCCTCTCACTTTCAAATGGATAGTATTTTCATTTCTTTGTTTTGTTATTAAATGTTAATTTTACATCATGGTATTAGTCCATAAAGTCCATGCCTGGAAAAACTGTATTTGTTAAAATAATAGAACAGTGTATCACGGTTTAAAAATATCAAAACACTTGTTATTTTAAAAATAAGAGCTATGTAACTACATTAACAATAAATTCAGAATTTATAGATATTAAAAGTATATTCTTCCTTTGATCCTTATCTAGATCAAATAAATTAAAAACCAAACCTTTGAAAAAAAATAATAGTCCACAAATTAATCTATTGAATAAAGGAGGAGGGATGGAGAAAGCAGATTCTGATTCTTCCTGCTTTGCCCCTCAAGCCTAGAAACAGTGTGAAAGTTTTACTCTGTTTAAGATTTTTATAGTCTAGATTTCATGCTCTTTTCCTGTGTGTGTGTGTGTGTGTGTGTGTGTGTGTGTAGTGAATTATTAATATTATTCATGAGTAACCTTGATGCTGTTTCTTTTAATCTTTTGGACCAAGAAATACTGTTACCATAGGGATGCAATGAAACATGGTTTTGAGAGGTTTAAAAAAAATGAACAGTCTATTAATAGCTCTTGAAAATCTAAGTGAAATGGTTCATTTCCCACCATTAACATTAATGTAATGAGATCTTTGTTTCTGAACTGTCCAATATCCACAGGAATAAGGAGTTTTAGAAAAAGATTCACTCTAATTCTCTTTTCCAATTTTCTCAAACATTATCAAAATGACAGCAAGTTATTGTTTTCTTTTTCAGAGCAATGTAGACAACAATCTTTTAGGGGGGAAAAAGCTTATTCTTTCATCCTCTGTAAAATCAATCATGCACTATTAATACATGCGACTTAGAATTTCTACTGCACATTTTATTCCAGGTGCTAAATTCTTCGTGTGTCACCTTAACCTTTGCATAATTTTCATGGAGGAGGCACAAAATTAATTCCCACTTCCCACATAACAAACATGAAGCAATGAGTGATCATTTGTCATATGCAAAGGAATTAGTTGTCAAGTCAGGCTAAGAAACTAAGACTCTCTTTAATTCTATCCAGGAGTTGGCTTTCTGAAGCCATTGAGACTATAACAACCCTGGGAAGCCTAAATAGAAAAGGCTATTCTTATCTAACCTGCAGGAGCCATCATTCCACCAGAATCTGCTGCCTGCTCTACTCCTAGATCCTCTTCTGGGCTGGGCCCTCTCCTCCTGCTTCTCCATCAGGTGCCACAGTGGACACTGGACTTCAACTTCCTCTCCATCTTCTTCCCACCCCTCTTCTCCAGACTGTGGCCTGCCTCATGGCACTCCACATTCTGCCCACCACATTCCTTGTGGACCTTGGATCCTATGCCACGAGTTTTAGTCATATCTGTACCCATACAGAATTTCATGTGGCATGTATGATTATTATTACTTCCATTTTAAGGACACTGAAATTTAGGGAGGTGAAGCCACTTGACCAGAGCCACTCAACTTAGAGCAAAAGAGCCAGACTCCAAACCAGATTTGTTTAATTTCAAAGGTTCATTTCTTGAACACTAGACTACACAGAGATGTGGTGAGGATCTTCGCCTGAGCTCAGTGGTGGAGCTGGAAAGCTATTCCAGGAAACAGCATGAAGTGTCCCACCTGTAGTCTGCAGTGAACTCCTGTAACCCTAACGCAGAGCAAGCTTTCCTCTAAAGTTGGTTTCCTATAACTTCTGGGGAATCTTTCCCTATAGTGCCAGGGTTTTCTGTTCCTGGGGATATTTGATCCTGATGCCCATGCATTATGGAGGGTGTCCTTGTGCAAGTACCTGCCTGACTACAGTCTACCTATTCTGTGTGGGATGAAACTAGGTCATAAAACTTTCTTGGAAAGACTTGGAAAGTCTTAAGTAGGGTGTGTCTCTAGAAAAAGCACATACATGACTCATGTCTTCAAAAACCTCAATACTGAAACTCAAATATATGTTGGCTTTTTTTTTTTTTTTAATGATTCATTGCTCATAGACGGAAAGATTCTTGAGGGCAGGATCTGGGTCTGATCGTTGAATGTTCTGCATATATCCTGTGCATCATAAAATGTTTTTCAATAAATTCACATGCATTGGAGACGTATCATCCTCTTTTCTAATATACCCAGTTCCAACTTTAACTTCTATCGGGTACCTTGTTTTTTTCTGTGTTGCAGATAGTTTCAGAGGTTGAAAACCAAGGACCCAGGGATAGGACTTGTCTGAGGCCTGTACAACATATTTGATTTTTCAAATTCGATGTAAATTAATTTTCAAATTTGATTTAAATTAATGCTCAACACATGTAAAGTAGGAGTTTCCACATGGAAATCCAGATTTTAAATACTCTTTGTAGTGTCAGGAGATTCAGAAGCATTGGGTTCACCTGTCAGCCTTACAGCTACAGTGAGAAGCATCTGTGCCTTGCAGAGGGTAGAGCTTCCTGCAGCCCCCACCTCTCCATGTGAAATCCCAAACAAGAGTTGCCAAGAGTCTTTACTGGCAACTGTCACACACGGTTGTTTTTCTTACAGTCGAGTTAAAAGGCAAGTAAAGCAATTCATATAGTTACTTCTCTGTGAGAAGTGGGAAAATAAAAGACTGTGTTTCAAGACAAATTAGTGTGAACATATTTTGTTGTGAAGATAAAGACTATTCCCATGAGTTTTATGTGAAAAAGGTGACAAAAGAGACACCCTGGAAAATTTTCTGGTAAAAATATAAAAACATATAGAAAAGAGGCTTGATTAAAATGATGAATAAAAGTACCCAATATTTAAAATATTTTGTTTTGCAAATTGGTGTTGCTGTGAAATGCAATTGTGATTTAAGGAGCTTATTTTACTTTATTTCAGTTTAAGATTCCTGGTCGAGAGAATGGGACTTTGTTAGCCTGCTAGGGAAATATTTTACCAATTACTTAATTTTATGATGACATATTTTAGTCAGTTTTTCAACACTGTGTCTCAAATATCTGAAAGAACAACCCAGCAGGGGAAAGGTTATTTTGGCTGGCCTTTTCAGAGATTTAGTTCATGGTTGATTGACTTCATATCTCTGAACCCAAGGTGAGACAGAATATCATAGCAGAAGGATATGACAGAGCAGCTCAGGACATAGCAACCAGGAAGCAGAGAAAGAGCTCCTCTCACCAGAGACAAAATATAAACCCCACATCACATCCCCAGTCACCTGCTTTCTGCAGCCACACCCTATCTGCCCAGTTAATTCAATAGATTAATTCACCGAACAGGTTACAAATCTCTTAATCTAATCATTTCACCTCTGAAAATCTTTGCATTGTCTCACGAATGAGGTTTTGGGAGACACCTCATGTCTAAAACATAACTTGATAATAAGGTGTTTTATGAAACTCTTTTGAGAGGTACAGTTTGTGATAAAAAGATATATGGGGGCTACAGCTGTGGCTCAATGGTACAGCACTTGCCTAGCATGTGTGAGGCACTTGTTGCGATCCTCAGCACCACATAAAAATAAATAAATAAATAAAATAAAGGTTCATTGACAACTTACAAAAAGATATATGGGATACAATTGTGCCTTCAAGGAACTATCTAGATGTTGACTCATTCATTATTTCAACAAACATTTATTGAGCTCCCCTGAGGGTCAAGAATATTGCTGAACTAGTGATGCTAAAATGAATAATAGAATCTCATAGAAGATGATAATTAATTTCACCCTGTTAGGAGCCTATAGGCAAATTGGACAAGCACATAGGTAAGTAATCAGGTATGGTGCAAGGTGATCAAGCCTGGGCTTGGGATGCAGTGGGAGCAAACTGTGGAAAAAGTGATGGGGCAGGGGCATGATGAAGGTAGTGAGAAGTACAGCCAGGTGATCCTTTGAGAGATAATTCTCCATGGGTTCTTCTGTGTTTCTGCATATCTTGCAGGTAGAGACATGGAGCATCTTTTAGTCTGAATTTTCTTTTTAAGGATGTCTATATAGTGCATAGAGTTGAAAGACAGAGATGTCTCCTGGAGTGAGGGGCTGGTGTGTTCACTGCTCAGTATAATAAAGATGATGTCTTTCTCTGGAGACTGCCATTATAAAAGATTTGAGTTTCCTAAGCTCAGGATGTTTTCCCAGTAAGTCAGCCCTCTGAGTAGGCAGGTGTCATCTGAGCCATCCAAATTGCATCCATAGGACTCAAGGGCAAGGAGAACTGCACATGGACTTATCCTCTTGCTGCTTGCTGTGTGATGAGTGAAGAAGTCCTTTGTCTCTGACCCAGGAATTTCATGTTCCTGCCAGCATTGTGAAACTGTAGTAGACTGATTTGTTTGTTAGCCTGTGATTACAGATGAATCTCTGATTCTTCAAGGTTCTTTGTATCAACTGCTGGCAGCAAAGAATAGAATGAAGAAAGATTCTTTGAGAATATAGAATTAAAGATCTTGTTTATCACTGCTCACATTTCTATGCATATGAAATGCTGATAAAGTAGACATCAAGGACAATCTAGATGGAAACAGAAGGGGAGGATTTCACAAAACAGCAGCATGTGGCCTAAAATTGTTGCAGCATATTGGAGACATGATTATTGATGCCCAACTTCTAGGTCACAGATCATTAAATACAAACTTTAAGCCTTCGTTAGTTTTAATTTCTTTTATTTTATCAACTAATGGAGGTGCCTTAGTCACCCAGGTTCCACATTTGTATCTTGTTCCCTCCAAAAGTGCATCTCTTTTTCAGCCTGATTGAGCACTAGCTTCTGATCATTTGTACCCTCTGAATAGTGCAGTACAAGGTTGTTTGCCTGTTCTTCCCATTATGTGGCCATGCCTGAGGGTTTCCCTATGTATTGTCTCTTTATGGCAAGACTCGTCAGCATCCTTCAAAATGATAAACCACCACACCTCAACCACAGATAGCCACACATCCAGAAAAGTTGCATTCTGAAGCTGGATTAAGTTTTATGTAACTCTGTTCTTTCCTCCTTGTAGCCTAACTCCTTGAATGTATCCATTTCTGTCTCATTGCCTTATTGTAAAAACACATGGATCTTTTGATTGGACTTGTATTAGGTCTTTTTGTCACACAGAAGCACATCCATGTCTCTGATGAGTGATACTGGATTCACAGCCAGATGAGCACATTCTTCTCCTGCTTACTCCCATTTCACCTCTGTAAGGAAGGAGACGACCAGCCACTAGGATGTTGGCATAGTTAGAAGAGCCATGCACATCACAGAAACTATTTTATAATTAAAGTGAGTCAGGAGAAGGCTGACCATAAAATTAATTAGGAAGAGATAACTTACAGCTGAGCCAGGGGGGATGTGGAACTATCACTGCAAGGCTGAGCACGGACATTAACCATGAGACACAGGTGAGGATTGTGCGACCCTTTGTGTGCTCTCCACAACATTGTGGAAATCCCAGATGTGCATTGCTCAGTCTACGGTCCATAAAACAGGTTTTGTTTTTTTTTGTTTGTTTGTTTCTCTCTCTGTGGGTGTGGTGGTGGAGGAAAATTGATGGGTTGAGAGGTCAGAGGTTGAAACTTACTGGAAATGGCATAAGCAAAGTCCAAAGTGAAGAGTACTGTGTGTGACTGAAATGAACAGAGAAAGAAGTGGGGGTACACAATGAGATACAATGCTGAGTCTGGAAGCCCCACCTGGCCAGGGTGATGTTGGATTGTCTGTCCTTCTGAAGGAGTTCTTTTAAAAACCTTCTCTGTTTCTGCAGGTCTGAGCATTGTTCTATTCTGGCAAGCCTTTAAAAGTCTACTCAGTACAGATACTTTTTTATTTTCCCTCTCTCTGGTTGCTGAATTAACACCAAGCTCACAGGCACAGATTTTCTTTGCCTAAAGGAAGGCAGCACTTGTGTGCTCTGTGAGATGACAACTTATCAGCCCAGTTGAAGCCCCATCTTTCAGGATTTGTGCTCTTTCTCTCAAGCTCTGTGCTAATCCTCCTGTTATCATCTCTGTCAGATTTGTTGACTACAATCAGCTTGCCACCCAAGGTAGCATATTTGAACACATGAAGCTAAACCTACATCTCACAATGAGTTATTTTATTTCTTGCAAAGAACTAAACCCAATAAAAATTTAAACTGTGAGCCACCTTTAATTAAATAAATAAAAAGACCATCTGCTACCTTCCAACTATGTAGTTGCCAAGTTGGACCCATGAGCAGTTGATACACTTCATTAGTTTCATAAACAAGAAAGTGCAAGTCAAGGATTCCTGGACATTTGTTTGCTGGTTAGTAATGCAGCCAGCATGACTCAAGTCCTGAGTGCAAGGTCTACATGGGGATGGCTAAGCAATGAGAAATATTTTCCCTAAAAAGAAAGAAAGAACGAAAGAAAGAGAGAAAGAAAGAAAATACCTTTCCTCCAAGCTCACCCACAAGCATGTGCGCGTGCATGCACGCATGCACACATGGACTCCACTAATTTTCAATTTGTGAAAAAATCAAACTTTAGGTGATAATGTATTAAACTAGGTAAAATTATATCCAATTCCTACTGGGAAGAGCAATTTGAAAAGAACACATTGAAAGGTAAATGAAAATAAAGAATGGGATCCTGAAGCTACTCAACTTTCAAACAATGATTTCTTAATGTTGGGCACTAGAGAGAGGACTTTGTTGTGTTCCTTTGAATGGGAAAGGAGAAGGAAAGGGAGAGGCTTTAATCCAGTAATGTGGATGATGGTTGTGCTTTGAAAAAGTGACCATTTCCTATGAATGACTCTCACTGGTCATTTTAGTCACACTAAAAATGGGTAGGATTTTATTGAAATGATTAAGTATTTTTGTGTAGGCTGATATAGAGAGAAGATTGCTGCTCTCATTGAACTTACATTAAAATGGGGATAGAGAAACAGATTAACATATCTATAAACAATTCGATCTACTATAGTGATAAGTGACTGAGATTGGACAGGCTGTAGATGTGAAGTGGCATTTATGCTAATACTGCAAAAGCAAGAAGATGGCCCTCTTGCTTCTGAAATAATGCATATTGAAATGTTTTGTTAGTTGATTGTAGGGAAGATAAGAGAAAAAGGATGATTTTGATCTGCAAGGAACTTAAGATTTAAGAAGGGAAACAGGATGCAATAAACAGAATGCATTTAATAAAAGTCTATATTCATTCAGAAGTATCTCTTTTAAGATATGTATATGTATATGCATGTGTATATCTATCCATCCAACCATTGGAATTAAGCTCTGGGAACTGAGAGAATAACTGGCCAGCTCCATGCTAAAATCATCTGGACCAGTGAACTTCAGAGTCAGATTTAGGTTAGCTTGGTCAAAAGAGGGGATTACTGAGTGAGTGTTGAGGTGCTAGCAGAAGTACTTAAAAAAAAGGAAGAAAGTCTTAGAAAACAAGTAGGGAACAAGATGGTACTTATGACTATGCAGAAGCAAATGTCTGGCAGAGTTCCACCATGTCCCCACTTCTCTAAGCTCCCTCTGCTGCTGGGCACTCTGCCCTCCTGCCTGAACCTAAGCCTGACAGAACCACTCACACCTCAACTACTTCACATCAAAGAATCAATCATTCTTAGGTTCAAAGTTCCAGGTAGGTGAATCCCAAGGGCTGAGCGAAGAGACCACTCCCTTGTCAGGTCTCAGAGGCCAGAAAGAGAACAGATCTGACCATTTAGTTTCCTTAGTGAGAGATGAAGCTTCTGTTCTACTAAGATCCTCACCAAGGGAGTTCCTGACACAGGACAGAGGATTGGAGTCTGAGCAAGAAATATGATAAACATTCAGTACACATCACCTCTTTTTCTTCCACACCTGAACTTACACTTTTTTCTGATAATATTATTTAGAAATAAAAAGCTCTTTTTAGTTATATACAATACCAGGATATACTCTGACTTTATCACAAAAGCATGGAACGTGACCCACTCAAATTCAGTCCCCAGCACTTTCCCTGCCTCCTACTCCTCACTTCTCCACTCCACTCCATAGACCCCTCTTCGATCCATTCACAGTTTGCTTTTTTTTTTTTTTTAATTAGTGTCCTGTAAAAACACCGAATGCTGGGATCCCTTGTGCCACCTCCATGCACACACATATGAAAATTAGATTCATTCTATTGTTCTTTTCCTGTCTTTTCTTCCTGGTGTTGTATAACTAAAAAGAATAAATTAAAAAATAAACAAATAAATAAAATCTCTTGCCTAATGAAACTGTTGTTTTTGTTGTAAAAACTTGCATTTGCCTAATTCCAATATCAGAATCACTCCCATCTCTTATATTCGTCACAATTCCAATTAATAGTTTTAGTGTAATATTTCCCACCAGTTTCGCATATATGAATTTTATACACTCACTTATATGAACATGAATACTTATAAGAATAAGACCAGGTAAATTTCCCCAGAATCTGTAATTCTTCATCTTTGTTATAAAGGTAAGATTTCTTCTCACAGAGAATACTGTATTAATCAATGGAGAAATGGTTCATACAAAGGTTGAAAGGTGACTGAGAAATGGTATGTAGATGAGAATGGCAAGGGGTTAGAAATGAGCAATAATTATGTCATTACGGGCATTTTATATCTTGCCAACTAGTGTAGATTGTGTTCTGCGCTGAGCACCATAACCTCACAAGATATTGTCTAACAGGTGGCACCATAATTAAAGCTTTTAATCAGCATTTTTCTCATTCCACTAAGGCAAGCTGCTCCTGGATACAGGAAACCCATCTTTGAATCCCTAAATCCAGCTAAAATGAGGTGTTTCAAGTGTTCAATTAATAAGGACTAATTTTTATGTCAATTTTGTCTGGAAGTTTAACATGCACACAGAAAAGCAAATAATTCATGAAGCATACATTTGCAGATTGCTGAAGTATCACAAGTGACACACAGCCATATAAACATCTCCAGACCATAAAATAGAACAAGAGAATTTAACCAGCATCTCTGAACTCCTCCTCATAGCTCTCCCAAGATAACAAACCACCCCATGGTTTCTGAAAGCATAACTAGTTTTGTTTATTTTTGAACTTTTTAAAATGGATTATGCCAATTATATTCTTATGGGTCTGCCTTCCTTTAATCAAAAATGTGTATATGTGCGTGTGCGCACTCGTGCGAGTGCATGTGAGATCCACCCATTGTTGTGTATAGCAGGATTTTGCCATTCTAATTACTGAATAGTATACATGTTTTGAGTACAAACCCAATTTATTCATTTTACTGTTGATGGAAATGTGGATACATCTCATTTTGCAGCTATAATGATTCATGCTATTATCAACATTTTCGTATGTGAATTTTGTTGCATATATGAACAGGTGTCTGCTGCATGCCTAAGAGTAGACTTACTGGCTCATCATACAGCTTTAGTAAATTCTGCCATTTTTCCATATCATATCACCTTATACTTCCACCATCAGTGTATATAAGTTCCAGTTGCACCACATTCTTGTCAACACTGAACTATCAGATTTTTTGAAAATTTAGCCATACTCATGGTATGAATATAGAAAAATCTAAATATTCTCTTTAATTCTACATTGTAAATCTGCTAGGTGCCAGAATCAGGCTAATCTATTCTAACTTTTAAAAATGAGTAGTACATAATCCACAGAATTTCAAGAGTTTATTCCCATTTATATGAAATAATTCCATTATTTACTTACCATTTTTTTCTCAAGGTCATTTATGCTTATACAAGAGATTTTCTATGCTGAGAGATAAATACTACTTAGGGTTCTTCAAGTTCACAGAAAGTTACAATAGAATACTAGATCCACCAATAGGTAAGAATTTGTTCTAAAATTTTGGTATAATTAACTTAATTACCCTGAGGAAAAGCATAGAAGCCTCTCACATGCTAACAAGGCTTTAATTAGCAATATGCCTGTAAATTGTTGCAATGATAATAAGACATTAAAAATGTTCATTTATATTAATTAGTAAGGGGTTTCACCTTAAATGGAAGTAAATACTAAAAAAAAAATTGAGATAGATTGCTGCTTGAGTTGCTTCAGTGAGTAGCTTAGGATGGATGCTTTATGAAGTTTATATTGGTGTGTAATTATAAAGTAACTATAATAGAATATTTTTTAAAGAAAAAAAATAGTTGTCTGAACAATGATCTACTTCAAATCAAAATGAATAACTTACTCAATGAAAAATGGAAGAAAATTAATATTTTGTGAAGTGAAATTTTTTCCTCAACTTAGAACAGCAGGTATGTATTCTTTATTCTTAGAACTTAGCAAACGTTATTAGAAACTGAGAGAGAGAGAGAGAGAGAGAGAGAGAGAGAGAGAGAGAGAGAGAGAGGAAGAGAAGAGGAGAGGAAGAAAGAGAGAGAGAGAGAGAGACAGAGAGACAGAGAGACAGAGAGACAGAGAAAGCAGGCAGGCCTATTTCTGGGAACAGGACCAAAAGGGAGATGAGAAAGAACAAGCAAAGATGCTCTTCAGGTAGCCAAAGAGTTATTGCAGGGATTCCCATGGACCACTGATGGCTCAGAAATCACGAGTGGAAACAAACCCTAACTCTCCATCATTTCTCTTGCCCTGGGTCATTCACTGCTTCTCCTTTGTAAAATGCGTGAATGTCTGCTTCATGAAGAATACCCCTGCATCCACAACTGAAGACAGCAGAGGGAGGAATTCCTCAAAGTCAGGTTCCCACATGGCTGTAGGTGCCTTATTATTTCCCTTTCTACCACAAGCTTCGATTGAGTATGCCGTGGTGTGATGGGTGCGTCATGATGAGAAGACAGACACAGCCTGGTGCCCAGCGCGTCATCATGATCCCTGGCTGCTGCCTTTTACACAGTGTCCTAAATGAGTTCCTGGGAGGCCATTATTCCTCAGAAAGCTAATTTTCCTCTTATGCATGAGGCTGCTTATCTACATTCATTAATGCTTTTCTTTAAAGATTTCCTGTCCATGGTCCTTTCAGAGGCTGAAAATATGTCTTGAAGATGAACTTTTTTATCCTGTAGCAAATGGGATTGGTACAGCACATGTGTGCTCAAGGGGAAGAGGAACCAAGAAAGACAGGTTCTTATGGGAATGAACCATGGCAAGGAAACCTGTGGCCATGTCTAAGAAAAGGTTGCTTTACCTCATGATATTTATTATTACTGACATCCTGTAATTATCTCATACATATAAATCACATGCTGATGAAAAAATAAAAAGAGAAAACCAGGAAAAGACAAAGTACATTAAATCTATGTGAGGCACATGGATTCTCAATGGGCATTTAAATGATTTCCTTAGGACCTGGGACTCATGGGTCATTGGTTATTTGTCTACCACCATAGACATAGAGTTATTTGTACTACTGTATTTCAACAATGACATTCTTCCTCCTGGGTTTTGCCTTTGTCTTCAAATATTACTCTCATGAATCAGAAATATCTACTAAAACATAGAAGAGTAACAAGATTGTTACATTGGTTGCCATTGATTTGACTGTTCTTTTTCTTCTCACAGAGAAAATATTCTTAACAATCAAAATAGTAGAGGAAAATAGTAAGAAATCATTATTTCCAAACATAGTTTGTTCCAAAAGAATGTGTCTCAAGTAGGTGTGAATATATAGCTCCTCACCTGCCCAGATTGCCCATAACATGTGTTGTATAGTGGAATTTTTAAAGAAAATGGCATCTTTAAGAGGATGGATTCTTGTGAAAATGTTCCTTGACCTTAGTATTTTCATTGGGAATTTTTTGCTATTAAAATTTTTATTGATGGAGCTTATATGACTTAACCGGGCCAAATTTTATGATATTCACATTCTTAAAAGTTTAGAGTGATTGCTCTGTCATTGGGCTTAGAGTTATTATTAGGCAATGATAGAAAATGCAGAGAAGAACACCTGGTAGACTTGATATAATCATAAATTTTCAATATCCCTCTCCTCTCTATTGGGGTATAGAATTGAAAACCATTTTCCTTGCATAATTTAATTAACCTGTCACTTTATTTTGGAGACTTGCTAATTCATGATCCAAAAGGACTGATTTATGGAGCACCATGAGAACAAAAGCTAGATGCCGAATAGAATTAAGCAGCCTAAGCATAATGTGAAAGTAGAATTATTCCCAAATTAACACCAATTATGAAATGAGTTTAAAATATTATTTACTGCATAAGCTGGAAAGTCTGTGGTTTATCGATCTTAATTTTCTATGTGACTAGAACTCCATATTATTTCTTACTGAAAAGTAAAAAAATAATATTGAAAAAATAGTGTTTGTAGTCCTTCAACAGTGCAAATTATTTGATAGGTACTGTGCTTCCACTTTTGTATACTATTTAATATTCTATCAAAAAGTCTTGAAGTAAAAATTGTGGTTAGATTATCCAATAACCCAAGGAATGTTATTATGCCAACTTAATTTACGTACGTTATGGTATCAAAGGAAAATTTAAAAAAAAAACAGAGAGGAGTGGGGAAACAGGCACGTTTGGCTTTGGGAGATAAGCATTGATTAAAAAGGGGCTCTTAAGCTTCTGTTTACTCGACAATATCTAAGAGATATTTTCTTATAAAATATTAAATGTTATGTTGGTAAACATGAAAACACAAGTTCTTTAGTATGGGGAATATTTATGTAAATTAATACTGGGAGCACTTATAAACAAAAGAAGGAGACTAACTGTTACACAGGGAAGACACATTAGTTCTGAGGGAATGGAAACTGTAACTCTCTTGGCTTTTGAAAGGCAGCTCTGTCCTTGTTAGGGAATTGGTGCTGGGTTGAGAGGCGTGGAAGCCCAGCATTTGCACAGGAGTTGAGAGAGGATCTGAGAAGTAGGTGATGGGACAAGGTCTTTTGTATGTTCCAGAAAGTTTCAGTTGTTATTCTATCTTCTTGCAGAAGGTCATTGTGGAGATAGCTATGGATGGAGCTATAGGTAGGTAGCCCACATGGTATGTGAAGAGGATTGTGGGGATGAGTAGCCTCTATTCATAGACAGCAGTCACCACCTTAGATCTAGGAGTGGGGTGCTCTGACTCTCACCTCCACCTTACCCACATGTTTAAAGGGTCACTATCGCCTTCTCTGGTTCTCTTTTGATTATGCCTCACCCCTAGAGTAAAACTAACAAGACATGGCCGCCTGGAGCCTAAGCTTACTTCCTTCTGGATCATGTTGGTTACCTGGGATTCCAGAATATCCTGCTCAGTGGTCTTGAGACTGTTTCTAGAGCTCTGTGAGCCTCTTCCACCATTTATTCCTCTAAATGGAACCACCAAAGATCATCACCTTTATGCCTATGAACTAAACACAGGAAGGCTGTGTGCAGGCACATGCACAGAGTCGGGCATGCATGTGAGGCACCTGTTGACATGGATGAAGGCTGGGAAGAGAAGAGACCTCCAACCAGGGGCTGAGCACTAGGGTGTTACTTTTCCTTACCTCCATGTTCCAGTACAGGATTCCAAGAATTCTACAATTATGTTATCCTTCCAGGGTGTTATAAAAGTATGTTTGTTAAGCTAGGAGAATAGACCTATTTTACTTAACAGATTGTGAGCTTGACTTAAAACATTTAAATATTCAGACAACAGCACATGGATTTCCATTTGTCCTTCTGCCCCGGACCCTGCTCATGTTGGGTGTGCTGAATATTTTGCATAAAGTTGTTTAAATTTACATTCCCTGAGAACAGAGACTCTTTCATCTTTAGCACCTACCATAATGGCTGACATATAATGAGTACTCAGTAAATATTTTGGAAACAAAGGACTAAATTTGACCATCCTTATAAGCAGGATGGTGAAAACTCACATTTCTGTATCACAAGCTCCTGCGATGGGAGGCTGGAAGCTATGTTTTCCTTAACAACTGAGAAGAGATTATCTGTGTCCATCACTGGGCAATGTTTCTGTCATCTAGGGTACCCACAGTAAATACAACATCCCATTATTAATTCTAAGGTCTCATGGATTATGAATTCTAAGGATTTCATCAGCCAAGACCTTAAAGTGTAGTCTGTATAGTTGCTTGATCAATTTTTAACATAATAAAAGTTCCCAGTGAAAAGACTTTTGCCACTTAAACAATTTAGCATTTATCTTAATTGGTGAGTTTTAGCACTTGTCAAATTATTTACTTGATTGGCTCTGTAGCAATGACATCCTTAGAGCAGGCATAAATTTTATTTGAGACTATCTTTTTTAAATGGTAAAGTTTTATTGCCTTCAAATTCTAAACTGCCTGTTAATTTATTTATATATATATATATATATATATATTTGATTTTTTTGCAGCTTTCATGAATCCATACTTAGCTTATGATTTCAAAAATACCCATTTAGGTTCTTAAACCTAATGCATGCTGGGACAAGCCAAGGGTTTTATGACACTAAAAGAGGAAATTAGATATTTGACAAATGAATCTGATTTCTTAAGAGAATCTGTCCAAAGGATATAGCATTTATCCACGAATTTGTCAAGTTTGTCTATGTATGTAAGAAAATGACCTAAGAAGTAGCTGAGCCATAATTATTTGAAGCATTTACAAACAAACAAACAAAAACACCTTGACTAGATTAGATTTATACAAATACTGTGTGTGTGTGTGTGTGTGTGTATGTGTGTGTATGCACATATGTGTATGTGTTACTGGGGATTGAATCCAGGGGCACTTTACCACTGAGTTATATCCCTAGCCCTTTTTATGTTTTATTTTGAGACAGGTCCTCACTAAGTTGCTGAGGTTGGCCTCAACTTTGTGATTATTCTGCCTCAGGCCTTGGAGGTGCTGGGATTATGAACATGGCCACTGCTCCTGGATACACTTGACATTTTTTAAAACTCTGAAACCCCATTTGCAAATCTGGACAATGTTTCAGTAAGAAAACAGAGATTATAATGGTCTACCTAAGTTTAACTTCATAGAAACTGTGCCAAAAAAAAAAAAAAAATCTCCATGTGACTGGTCGGGGAGAGCTCATAGAACTATTTGACTAATTTACATAAATTATCTCTTTTTTTGTTTGTTAGCTGAAATAATCAAGCTAACTCAGTTTTCCAAGGAATAGTTTTGATTAGCTCATTGTAGAAGGCAGGTAAAATCTACTTATGTGTTTTTCTTTTAGGATCTCTCATTTTTATTTTAAATTCTCTTTCTTTCTCTCTTTCCTTTCTTCCTTCCTTCATCTCCTCTGACCTCTTTTTCTTTAGCTTTAATTATATGTACTACTCAAAACCCTTTGGGGAATAAGCAGAATATTAATTGCATAGCCCCCATGGTGTAAATTCACATGAGCAGGGGTGCTATGTATTTTTGGTAACTGTTTCTGCCTATACCAGGTATGCTTGCAATACATATGTAGTCATTGAATGAATGAAGGTGAATAGGACACTTGAATATTTAAGAGGGATACAAAATTCTAATAACAGTTTGCAAAATTCATGAAAAGCTATAATTGACAGGGAGAAATTATATCCTGGGCAAGAGAATCAGATTTCAGTCTCCTAAGCCCATGGCATCCACCAGCTATATTGATTGAATCAACTTAGTTTACTTTGCTGGCAGATCCTGCTGCCTGGGCACAGGCACAGAGGACAGGAATAAGAAGGCCAATTTTCTGAAAAATAATTTGTTCTGTGCACTCTCTCTCTTACCCTTTCACCATAAAGGTATTTAAATATTTAGAATAATTCAGCTTGGGTTTATCACAATAAAATTTAAGCCAAGTGAGGAAAGCACATTTGTATATCTTTGCAGATGCTGTCTCTTGAATTCCTAGAAAAACACCATTTTTCTCCATACGTGCTTTTCTGTTGTTTACGCCTGGGAGCTGCAGTCTTGCTACTCTGTTGTGCCTTGTTTCCTATCCAAATGTCAGTTTGGCACCAGTGGACCGGAAGAGCTGTTTCACAGGCAACTGTACCACTATCGACAAGGGCAATAAGCAATCTGCTATCCATTTATCATTATAGACTCATGAGACTATACTGATAAACCCATTGACCTCCCAGAATTATAAAATTAGGGGAGATAGAAAGAAGGAAATTGTAATATTATATATAAAATGCATATTACATAATATATGTAGTATAATCCTTTACTTAAAGATTCCACATTATCTCATGTGATCTTCAGAATATCTTGTGAGCTACAGAAAATAATTTTTAGTATACTCATTTCAGAGCTGAGAAAACTGATACTCAGAAAGATTGAGGAGCTGGTTTAAACTCTCATTTCTCACACTGTCATCAAGGCATAAAGGTGGCTCTGGGCCATGCTATCTCTCTGGCCCTATCCTATAGGACACAATTAAAATGAAAATTAGCTATAGGAGGAAGGAGAGAGCAGTGCATAGATTGCCACAAGGAGATGTTTTTTTCTGAAGGTTCTGCAGGGATTAAAAAAAAAAAAGAACAGACAATTCAAATAAAGTCCTTAAGAAAATACTAAAAATAACATTGATCTCTTGTTTTTGAATTGCATAATATTGGAATTTGAAAGCTTACTTTAAAATGAATGCATTCCATGTGCCATGCTGACCCAGCACAACTGTAGACTGGATGAATACTTTCTTCTTCAAAAAGTGACTCCATTTCAACTTAAACTGGGTTCAAAAGTAAAATGAATTTGTTCTTTACTCTAAAACCAGCATCTCATTTCAGCAATGAATAATTGAGTGAGGCATATTTACTACCTGTTCAGGACTCATCCAAGCAACTTTATAAATTTCAACTCACTGAATCTTCACAGTAGTTTTTGGAATTTACACCATTAATTAGTCCATTTTAGAGATGAAGAAATTGAAGAAGCACCATTGAGGTACAAATTGGTCGATAAGCTTGGGGTCACATGGCCAGTAATTAGCAGAGGTAGGACCTGAACCCACTCCTCAGCCTTTATTTTCACCATGATGCTCCAACATCTCTGAAATAAACAGCAGACCCACACTACTCTGATAGAAACTTTGTACATGATAGTATTTCTTAGTGAAGAGCTTCCTCTTGCAAAAGTCACTGCCAAATATAAAAGACAACATTTTTGGATGCTTCTCAATCAAGCATCAATAAATACCATCATGCGGTCATTGTAACTTCAGGATCAAAAGAAACAGAGCAGCAGCACAGGGTCTATTTTCACTTGAACTCATGGATGCCCTGATGCTGATGCCTAGAGTCCTCTCATATATTTTTTGATGAGAATCTTTAGGAGGAGATAAAGCAATGATGATTCTGTGGCAAGTGCCTGTGGATCAGGTGAAGTTGGCTGTGGTTTGCTGAACCTCCTGAAAATAGAGATTAAATTCTTATACAAGAAATTACCACTTTCATCCAGAGAATGCCCTCAAAATGGTTGCACAGAAATAGAAACACACACACATACACACACACACACATACAGAGAATGATCTTCAATGCAAAATAAAAGAGTCTAAAGGGAACTACACCAGCCTGAAATAGTAGTTACCTCTGCATGGAATAATGGATTTAAAAATAGATATATTCCTTAGAAACCCTGTAAGTCAAGCATGTGTTGCATGTACCTGTTTTGTCAAGTCCTAAAGATTCCCATCAAAAACTATATGAGTGGGAGTTCTCATATATGTTGCTTTGTAGATTATTTGAGAATAATATGTTGTTTTAAATATTATAAAATATACATAGGAAAAATAATTGTAAGAAAATTAATCAATATACTGAATCTTGTTCTAAAGTGAATGATCTTAGACTATGTTTTACTTAAATTTCAATATTATGATTTGGTCTGATTACTTACCAAAAACTTATACATAGAGAATCAAATATCATAAACTTTTGTAACAGTGGTTACAAACTTTTGCTGTAAAGGGCCAGATAGCAATGATTTCTGGCTGTCTGATCCAGAAGCTGTTTATCACAACTGCTCAATTTAGCTACTGCAGGGATATAAAAGCAGCCATACACAACATGGAAACAGGTGAACCTACCTATGTCCAAATAAAACTGTATTTACACAAATAAGAAACATAAGGGACTTTGCTTGTAGATTGTAATTTGTTGAACCTGTATAAAATACTATGTTCAAAGTTAAGGAGTTAACAGTATATTAACACTGCAGGAAAGAAAAAAAAATCCTATAAGCCTAATTCCCTGAATTTCAAGATTTTCCCTGGAGAGAAAGAAGCAATATTGCAGACTGATAAGTAAGAACTTAAGTTTTAAATAGACTTTGTTCGAGTTCCAAATTAGTGAACATCTCTAAGCTTTAATTTCCTCTTCTATAAGTGGAGATAATATAACTCTTCATAGGTTATAGTATAGATAGGTAACAATTTAAGCTGTTTCTTATCTCAAAAATCTGCCAGAAAGGAAGTGATTATTAAAGTGCTACTTAAATTTAAAATGATTAAAACTAAATCTGTAAAGTTCAACTTATCAGTCATATTACATATTTTAAGTGTGATAGCTGCAGATTAGGGCAAGATCACTTCTATTATCAAGAAAAGTTTTATGGAACAGCAGGCTCCAGATACTGATATGATATGACAGATAGATAGATAAATAGAAAGATAAAAGAGCTAAAGGCAGAAATAGATATATAGACATAAATAGATACAGAGTTATAGCTTTTCTGAAAAGCTGATATTGATCTGAATAATAAGATGCTAACATGATAAATATTGGGGCAGAGTATTCAGAGGAGGGAGAAGGACAAGTGCAAAGGTAGACACTAGAAAAGCTTATTGGAGAGGAAGAACAGACCATAGTGAAGGGAGGGGAAGCACTGATAGGGAGTAGGTCATATGAGTTCTTATAAGGACTCAGTCTTAAGCTACTGGCAAAGGAAGTCATTGGGGCGTTCAAGTAAGGGAGGCATTAATTCAATTTTTGAGAGATCACTCTGGTACCTACATGGAGAGTGGACTATTGGTGGCAAGTATGGGAGTCTGAAAGTCTTAAGGACACTACTGTAGTAGTTGAGATGAGAGATAATGGCTTAGGAGTAGGAAGACTTATGAGGAAGTATTTAGATGATGTTTTGGAGATAACATCAACTGAAGGTTTATTGACTTGGATAAATAGAGGGAGGAAAACAGAAATATTAAGAATGGCTTGCAGTTTATAAAAGTAGAAATGGCAATTTAGAAGTTAAAACAAGTTTAAAGAAGTAAATCAAAAGTTCTGCTTTGTAGCATTAAGATGTCTATTAGACATCTGCATTTGCTTACTGTAGTTGCAGTAACAAATTATAATAAGATCGGTAGTTCAAAATTACGGAAATTTATTCTTTCATCGTCGTAGAGGCCAGAAAACCAAAATAAGTATCACTGGGCTGAATTCCAGCTGTCAACAGAATCTTTTAAGCTTAGAGTGTAACACAATTCTTAAAAGTTCCAGCTGCTAGGGGCTGCTGGCATCATGGGGCTCCATAGTCACATTATTGTCCTCGTCTTATGTCTTCTCTTCTTATCCATGTCTAATTTTTCTAACTTTCTCTTATAAGGAAATATATGATTGTACTTGTGGTCCACTTGGAGAATCCAGGTCAATCTACCCATCTCAAAATAGTTAATTTAGTCATATTTGCAAAAACTCTTTTTTCTAAATAAGGTGGCATGCACAAGTTTCAAGGATTTGGTCCTGGATCTTTTTTCAAAGAGGGCACATTTGAGAAGGTGACGTATCATGCTCTAAGTGACCCCACCCAAAACTGCTGAGAAGAGAAACTGAGAATCTTTGAATTTCAACAGAAAGAATTCTTTAACTTTTCATCAAGTTCTTTTTAAAAAACTCTTTTCTCTGTTTAATTGTGACCTTAATGGTACATGGACATTTATACATATTCATATTGTTTATTCTCATTTCTAGCATTTTTGAAGCCAGTTATTTTTCATGGTTTAGTTTTTTGTGAACTGAGACGTTTGATTAATAATTTTTGTTTAGTTTTGTATTCTTTTATTTTCATTTTAATTTTTTTAAATTTTAACTTTATATATATATATATATATATATATATATATATATATATATATATATGCTTTTCTCCTACCTATTTCCCTTGATTCTTTCTTTTCTTCTGATAACAGCCAATCTCTGTCTTTCTCTATTTTTTTACTTCTTCTTCTCCCCTCCTCCCTCATAATCATCATACCCTATGCCACTTCTCTTCTCTCCCTGTCCACCATTTGAAAGTATAAACCCTTCCGCAAACTTGCTATTTTTATTGTAGGCAACAACTAGTCATATCATTTCTGTTTACTGTGGTAATTTATATTGTAGATGTCATAGTAGGAACTATTTGGTTTAATGCTGTATATTGTTTGCATTGGTTGTGGTTATTATTTATTTTCCCCCTAAACAGTAAGGTACTGGAAACCTTCAGGGACACTATTAAAAGTCCACATGGTAAAACTCTACTGCCTCAGATCCATACTACTGAATGCGTAGATAAACAAACAACATGAAAAAGCATGGGAACAAATCTCCCCAAACAACCAAGATACTCCAATAGCAGAATACATAGACACCACAGTGGAAGAAATATCACAGAAGGAGTTTAGAATGTACCTAGTTAAACTGATCTGCAAAGTAAAGGATGGTATAGGAAATTAAACCAGAGAGAAAATACAGGAAGTGAAAGATCACTTCAATAAAGAGGCAGAGGTTCTAAAAAATACCAAGCAGAAGTCCTTAAAATGAAGGAAACAATAAATCAAATTAAAAATTCAATAGAAAGCATCACCAACAGATCAGACCACTTAGAAGACAAAACCTCAGGCAACAAAGACAAAATCTATAATCTTTTTTCGGGGGGAGAGGGGAACCAGGGATTGAACTCAGGGGCACTTGACCACTGAGCCGTATCCCCAACCCTATTTTATTTAGAGACAGAGTCTCACTGAGTTGCTTAGTGCCTTGCTGTTTCTGAGGCTGGCTTTGAATACATGAATCTTCCTGTCTCAGCCTCCCGAGCCACTGGGATTACAGGCATGCACTAACATGCCTAGCGAAAATATATATTCTTGAAAATAGGGTTGACCATGGAGAAAAGATGTTAAGAAACCATGAACAGATCTTCCAAGAACTATAGGATAACATAAAATGACCAAACTTAAGATTTATCTGGATAGATGAAGGTTTAGCAATTCAAACTAAATGAATGCAAAATATTTTCAATAAAATAATATCAGAAAAATTCCCAAACCTAAAGAATGAAATGGAAAATCAAATACAAGAGGCTTACAGGACCTCAAATGTAAAAAATTACAACAGACCCTCACCAACGTACATTATTATGAAAATGTCAAGCATACAGAATAAGCATAGAATTTTAAAGTCTGTAAGCAAAAAATATCAGATTATGTATGGAGGAAACCAGTTTGGATCTTAGCTGATTACTCCACTGAGACCCTTAAAGCTAGGAGGTCCTGGAATAATAAATACCAAGCTCTGAAAAGAAATGGATGCCAACAAATAATTCTATACTTATAAGGCAAAATTAAGCTTCAGGTTTGAAGATGAAATAAAAACCTTCCATGATAAACAAAAGTTAAAAGAATTTGCAACTAGAAAGCCTGTACTACAAAACATTTTCAACAAAATATTCCATAAAGATGAAATGGGGAAAAAAAGTGAAAACAACCAAAGAAAAGAACTACACAAAAGGAATAGTCAATCAAAGGGGAAACAAATTAAAATTAAAAACTTGAAATAAACCCAAATGACTGGTAATACAAATCGTATCTCAATAATAGCCTTGAACATTAATGGTCTAAACTTATCAATCAAAAAGATATATAGACTACCAGATTGGATTAAAAACAATAGCCAACAATATGCTTGTCCCTAAGAGACTCATCTCATAGGCAAAAACATCCACAGACTGAAGGTGGAAGGATCATAAAAAACATATCACTCACATGGACCTTGTAAACAAGCAGGGATTTCTATAGTCATATCAAATAAAGTGAACTTCAAGCCAAAGGTAATCATAAAGGACAAAGAAGGCCATTTCATACTACTTAAGGGAAATATACATCAAAAAGACATAATAATTGTAAGTATGTATTCCCCAAATAATGGAGCATCTACATATATCAAATAAATCCTTCTTAATTTCAAGAGTCAAATAGGCCACAACACAATAATACTGGGTAACTTTAACATGCCTCTATCACCACTGGATAGATCCTCCAAACAAAAACTAAATAAAGAAGGTATAGAAGTAAAAAATACAATTGATAATTTAGACTTAATAGACATATAGAGAATATTTCATCCATCAATGACTGAATACACTTTCTTCTCAGCAGCACACAGATCCTTCTCTAATATAGACCATGTTATGTAAGCTATCACATATGTTCACATATAATTGCAGTATTGCCTTAATATATATTTTAGCATCTGTAAGGTTATTTTAATAGCTCTATTTCCATTGATATTAATTTTCATGTTCTTGTTATTTCTTGATTAGACTTTTTTATTTTTATCAAGTGTTACCTGTATTATTTCATCTGTTTCATATATTTCTGTTCCTTATTTTTCCTTCCTACTTCATAATTTGAAAATATTTTGATTGTTATTCTAGCTTTTTTCTGAAACAAGTACTTTAATTTGTATATGTTCATTTGAGTACTGTTTAATCCCAAATATCCTTATATTTTAAGCTTTTATTATCACTTAGTTCAAAGCACTTTTCATTTACTTTTCTTGAGCTTTCTTTATTGACCTTTGAGATATTTATAAGTGTGCCATTTTACTTCAAAATAGTTGACATGTGGGGGGTGAGGTTCTATATACCTTAAGGTGATTGGTTTCTAATGTAATAAATCATGCAGGAAACATAGTGCACATGATTTCAAATTTTAAAAAAAGCAATGGAAACCTTCCTATATTGATTGTATTGGTTACATACATGACAAAACTGATCAAACTGCATACTTCAAATATGTATATTTTACTGTAATTTTGCCTCAATAAAGCTATGGAAAAATCAATTGGAGGATAGTTATAAAAAAAGAGGGTGGATTTTTCAGCCTACTACAACATCCATGAGGATGTAATAAGCTGAATACATCATCTGAACCTAAAGAAAGTGGACAGGGACTACATGTATGAATTCAGGAGAAGTCAATGTAGATATAACATGTAAACTAATGGCACAAGTGTGATAGGTGAGGCTAGGGAGGAAGGAGGCTGAGAACTGGTCCTTGGTGATAGTTTGACAGGAGAAGTTCTTGCAAGAAAAGACAGACATGGGACATCCAATAGGAGAAGGAGAAAGACAGAATTGTGTATCATCTCCAAATCCAAAGTAGAAAAATATTCTAATAGGTATAAATGCATCAAATGCAGATGAGAGTTCCATTAAGACAAGATTTAGTGTGGGACATAGAATCCTGAGCAAAATCAGTAGAGGCAAGGGTAATTCTGGCAGAAGATAATCTCAATAATCTAAAGACTTCTCTCTTTTAAAAAAAATTTTAATAAAAAATCTTGGAATGCTTGATAAAACATAGCAAAATCCTTTCCTCTAAACGGTAGAGCTCTCTCATCTCTCTCTCTCTCTCTCTCTCTCTCTCTCTCTCTCTCTCTCTCTCACACACACACACACACACACACACACACACACACACAATCCTGAGAACTCCAAAACAGAGGAAACAGAAAATAGGGGAAAATGCTGCAGCAAACAGTGCTTCTCTAATGTGGAAGCATGTGTTCAACTGAGATGCATTTTTAAAGCCACACAATCTTGATATTGACACACCTAAACCCGCCTTGAAGTCACATTTGCTTATATATATTCTTTGCTTTCTAGGATAAAAGAAGACAATACCATATGTCAATCTTGACCAGAGTTTGGGGAGGGGAGAGCGGGGGAGAATCTCCCAGCAGAATTTAAACACAATCCTGCTCATGAGAGTTGGGGTTTAAATTACTCTTACTTGCCAAAGGCAGTTAATGGATTCAAGAAATAATAAAAGTAGTCCTTGCTCACAGCAACCAGGGGTGCTTGCATGGGCCGGAGAAAGTCTCATCTGGACAATACAGATGTGCCCTCAGCTCAGAAAGCTGAGAATTTCCAATCAAGCACGACCACTATACACAAGATTCAAACAAGAGGAAGCAAGCCATCACGGCTGAGCTGCAGAAAGGAAGCTCATAAAATAAGATGGGTTCCTCAGACTTTTAGATAATGACAAATGATTTCACATTTTATTTTCTTTGGTGTTGTAATTTTAGTTAAACAAATAACATTTAAAGGTTTGAAGCCTTTAAGGTTGAAGGTAAAAAATTAATAAATATGTTACAAGGAAACTCACTGAGAACCATAAAACCACACAGGTTGTAGAAAAGCACCAAATAGGATATAGAAATTAAATATATAATAATGAAATTTAAAACTCTGTGGTTGAGTTAAAGAGCATATTAAATACAGCAGAAGAAAAAAACTTAAGTGAAAAAAATCACCTTTAAAACAACAAGGAAACAGTGCAATCGACCCTATGAAAGAGAGGCTAGGAGACAGAAGTTTGAATGATATGTTGGCTATATATTGCTACATAACAAAATACCTCCTATATAGCTTAGGGCAACCAAGGTTTATCACTTTTATTCTGCTTTGCAGATCTTCAGACTTGGAATAGTCAACTAATCTAAAATGGACTCCATCTTCACCCACCTATAAAATGTCAGAGAACAAAGTGTATATCTCAAAAGCAACCAGAAAAAGAGACAGATTAACCAAAGGAATAACTGTTAGGCTAACAGCTGACTTTGCACCTCTAATGACAAGTCAAAAAAGAAAACAACATTTTCAAAATCTTAGTGAAAATAACTGCCAGTGTAGAATTCTATTGATCCCATGAACCAGTTTCCAAGAATAAAGCTAAAATAGAGATATTTTGAGAAAATTGAAAACTGAGGTTTGCAAACAAATAACTATGACTGAAAGAAAATTTTAAGAATGTATTTGGTAAAAAGAAAATAAACCCAGAAAAAAAAATCTAAGGTGCAGAAATCAATGCCAAGGAAAGAAATTGAGAAACACAGGTGAGTCTGAACTAACATTTGATTTACAAAGATATTAATAGTTTTTAATTTGAGGAGTACAAAAAATAAACTTTAAAATGCTAGGAAACATAATACCAACTTGAGGCATGGGATATTAAAGAACATGCATGCTTTTTTGTTGATCAGAAGTAGAGCAAAAATTATTGATATACTTTAGTATTTGTAAGGTATGAGTCCATGTATGTTGACTATAATACATTTTAGAGTTTACTAATGAAGTAGAAATACAATATAAATAAGCATAGGAAATTTTTCAATTTAAAAATAAAAGATTAATTCAAAAGAAAGTTGAAGAAAGACATAAGAGGAAACAATTATAAATAAATACACATATATCAATAATTTAAGGAAATGTCTATGTATTAAACTCCCATTGATAGAGGGAAAAGAGGAAAGATGAGAAAGATTGGAGAGAAGAAAAAAAGGAACAAAGTTCTACCTATACATTATTTAGCATGGGCACTCCTAAAATATAACAATGCAGAAAGATTAAAAATAAAACTGTGAAAAAGCATAACTAAAAAATATTCACAAAATGATGATCTAGTGATATTAATATCTAACCGAACAGGGTTTTCATTAAAAGCTTTTATTCTTAGAAGGACCAGCTTCATAATGCTGATTGACACAATTCACAAAGATATTTCTGATTTAAAATGCATTACCACATTTTAACACAACTCAAAATAAGATGTATTAAACTTATGAATTACTAGAAGATATTAAAAGATACACTGGAATTCAGGAAATTTTCACACTCTTCTGCTTAATAGATCAAGCAGATAAAAACTCAATAATGCTTCCATAAGCTTACCCTATAAGTGAATAGAGAGCACTTCACTCCCCAAATTAGAGAATAAACATTCTTTTCTGACATGTGAAAATTGGAGGGGAAAAGTGACTATGAAAAATACAATAAAATAAGTTTCAACAAAATTTTAGAATTAATATAGAGTCCATGTGTGCTGACTATAATACAACTAAGATAGATGTCTGCTACAAAATTACTATAACAATAAATAGATATGAAAATTAAAAACACACTCCTACTTCATTCATGGGTCAAAAAAACCCACAAGGGAAATATAAAAATACTTAAAAGCCTTCAGTAAAAAACAAAAAATATAATCTAGGGGCTGAGGTTGTGGCTCAGCGGTAGAGTGCTCACCTAGCACTTACTTATGACGTGCTGGGTTTGATCCTCAGAACCACATAAAAATAAAAACAAATAAAAATAAAGGTATATAAGAAAACTAAAAATACTGTAATAACATGATCACTTTAAAAAATATAATCTAGGAAAACTTTAACAATAGCTGTAGCAATCTTGGGAGAATATTTGAAAACTGACATGATATTACAGGAAGGAAAAACAGATCACCAAGAAAGAAGGATGTAAGTAGCAATAAACTGGAAATAAATAAATTTTAACACATACATACACAGAATGGATCAACAAACCCCAAAAGCGTGCTCTTTAAAAAGGTTAGAAAGTACTAAAGCTGAGACATACTTAAAAAAAAGACACAAATCTGGGATAAACAGGTGTATAACTTTGAAAAAGAGAGATTGAAAAAGTAATGCAGAATACTGAAACAAATTTAGAACAATAATTTTGAAAACTAAGGAAAGGCAAGCTTTTTTTTTTTTTTTTTTGGAAAACAGAACTTATACAGGCCATCTCCAAATAAAAACTAAAAATCCTAAAAGATCTACAACCATTAAAGGTTTTTAATAAGCAATTCAAAATCCACTCTTAAGCACCATCCATGTAGAGATTTGTTTTATTCATAATATCTATCAAAAATTCAATGTGTAGATAATATCAGTCAATACTGTATGGTTTAGATGTAGTATCCCCCAAAAGCTCACGTGTGAGACAATGCAAGAAGTTTTGGAGGAGAAGTGATTGGGTTATAGCCTTAAACTAATCAGTAAATTAATCCCTGCTGGAATTAGCTGAGGGGTAACTGAAGGCAGGTGGGTGTGGCTGGAGGAAGTGGTTCATTGGTGGTGTGGCTATGGGTATATATTTTGTATTTGGAGAGCGGAGTCTCTCTCTCTGTTTCCTGGTCACCACCATGTGAGCTGCTTCCCTCTGCCACACTCTTCTACCATGGTGTTAAGCCTTGTCTTGAGCCTGGAGGAATGGAGCGAACTGTCTATGGACTGAGACCTCTGAAACTGTGAGCCCCCTAATAAACTTTTTCTCCTCTGTGATTTTTCTGGTCAGATCTTTTAGTCGTAGCAGTGCAAAAGCTGATTAAAACAAATATGAACTCTTCCAGGGAATAGGGAATAGGAAAAGAAACAACACCCTATCTCATTCCTTAAGAATTGTTCATTTGATTTTCTAATTTAACTAGGAGGAAAGGGCCTAAATACAGGAGAAAAAAATTACATGTCATCTCACTAATGCAAATAGATAAAACAGTTTATCAAATGAAATGCATGATGTTTTTAAAAATAAGTCAATAGAGCAAAGCTGACTTTATCTGAGAGTTCCAGAGTAGTTAATCTAGTTTAACTAGTATGTCACAATAACAAATTAGAGAACCTATGTGATCAGCACTGTTTGTTATAGGGGGAAAAAAACTCTTTACAATAACGCCAAATAACCTAATGTCTGTTAATATAAGAACAGATTAATGGATTGTGGCATATTTATTATATGGGATAATATATATTACAAAAATGGCAGAACTGGAGTCTGTATATCAACACAAGTCAATTTCATAAACATAATTTAGAGTAATGAAGGCAATTTGTAGACTAGGAACAGTATAACACAATTCTTATAAAATCCAAAAGCATGCTAAACAAGTCCACATATTTTTAGGGATGCATATGTATAAATTAAAAGTATAAATATATGCAGGAAAAATATTCTAAAAAGACAATTTAAACATGAAAATCATTTAGAGCCCAAGTATGGTAGTGCATGCCTATAATCCCTGCCCCTCAGGAGGCTGAGACAGGAGGATCACAAATTCAAGGTCAGCCTGAGTAGCCTAGAGAGACCCTGTCTCAAAATAAAATAAATTAAAATAAAATAAAAGGGGCTGTGGATGTAGCCCAGTGGCAAAATATCCCTGGTTTCAATCTCTAGTACCACAAGCAAACAAAATCCCATGCAGTGTTGTGTTTATCTCAGAAGGAATGTAGGTAGAAATGAGATCATGGAGGAATCCCTTTTTTTTAGCCAGATTTTCTATACATTAATTTTTACTCATCTCATAAAAATACTGTTTTTGTAGAATTTTTATGAGCAAGGAGAGTTAAGGAGGGTTTAAAGGTGAGTGCATTTGACAGACTGTCAGTATGTTTGTAAATTTGTTGGAGCAGTAATATTAGAAAAAGGAAGGATAAGAGATGGAGGGATAGAACTTAATGCCTGACACAGTTTCAGAAATGTAAAATTGAGAATGGTAACGAAATCTATGTTAGATACTTGTGTGGAGTGCATGGCCATGGCATGAAGAAAAAAATTCATTGCTGTTGAAAAATTCACAAAACAACTTGGTTTGCGTATTAGGAAAATTCTCTACCTGGAATTTGAATTGCCCAGAATAAGAGCTGAAACAGCAATGGAGAAGCACACAATGGTCCAGTTTCAATGTATTCACGAGCATAGTTCTACAGATAGCAACAAAGAGAAGCCATGTGTGCCAGTCTGGTTTTCAAAAGCCCTGTGTTTTGATCTAAACTTGTTTATTTTTTTTAATAAACAAGATAAATGGTTTTAAAAAGCAAGGAAAGAGGTAGATGGTCATAAATTCCACTTGCTGATTCTAGGGGTGAAGAAGGATGGGGGAAACCTTTACTTGACAGCACTTTAAGGGAAGCAATATCCTTAGGGGTCAGCTAAGTTCTGTTGTAGCTGGATGATGAAGGTCATGTCCAGAAATGAGACAGGTTTAGAGAGGCGGCTGCCTTTAACCTACTGTTCTCTGCAGAGAGCACAGGCAAGCATGGGAAGGTTGGGAAAGATGGGCTGAGAGAGATTGTTCAGGCTAAGGTAAACTACTCACAGTAGATATATTGGGATGAGGGAGAATAATCTGGGAAACTTGAGGCTCTAACTTACACATGAGGCTTGACAGGAATAGCCCTGGCTGTGCCTTATGAAATGGAGGTGATTGGGTCAGGTCAAACCTGGTGTACCTGGGTGCAGAAGTGAAACTCTGTCAGCTTACAATTCTAATTTTTCTACCTTACCTTACCTTAGCTAAGGTCACCTGCCATCATTCCTCAACACACACCTCCACTCAGATCAATCCACTCTTCCTTTGCACTCTGACTTGGCTATTTCTTCGGTATTTCCTATATTTCCCCTTGAAATTGTGAGGGTCTTTCACAGCTTGGTTTTTCTTTTGTATCTCTGACAGCACCTGGCAAAGTGTTGGATGAACTGGGGATGTTCAATAAATATTTGATTGATGGAGCTGTACATTTCATTTGTCTAGGTTATAAACCAGTACTCAGACACTCTGGAAATGGCTATAAATTGGAAAGAAAAGGATCTGTGCTTTTATTAGAAACTTCTTCATGTTTAAAAGAAAATTCTTGGCTAGTAAAGATTTTGTCTTTACTCTGGCTTTCTCCCCACCTCATTGCAAACTGAGATTTATAAAAATGTAAGTAGTTGCTGTGGAGACAATTGCTGGACACTGGAGAACCATTTGAAAATAGCAGCAAGAATGGCTATAATAGTCAATGGTATTTTTTTTACATCAATATTTTTTCTTTCAATAATAAGAAAGAAAAATAAAATACTGAAAAAAATATTGGACCATGTTAACTTATCCTCTCCCTACTGTATGTTAAGATATTGAAATAATTACATACTGTTAGAAAATACTAAATTCTCCCAGGACTGTCTTGATTATGTCCATGGCCCCAGCTACCCAACCCTTGTCTCAGAACATTCTAGAACTTGTCAAGTAAAGGTTAATACCTTCCTGGTCAAGAATAGTCCAGCTCTATGGCCATGGTTTGCATGGTGCCTACCCCATCAAGTGACTATCCTTTCTTACTATATTCCTCGGAGGTCACAGGCTAGTATCCTTCAGATATCATTTGTGAGGTTCTCCCAGGATTTTATAGTCTTCTATGATTATCAGGTAGCATTTAATATTTGATGATTTCTTGAAATAATCTACAGTTTTTAGCATCCCTTGAAAAATTGGAGGTCCTATGTTTCCTTTGGACACACTGCATCTTCTGTCTGTCCACCAGTTTCCACCACTTCTCTTGTTCACTCTTAACATTGCTAGTTTTACTTCTGTGAATGTTAATATTTTGGTGTCCTGTACTAAATAACCCAAATGGCATTGCTAGGAGCTGTGTTCATTTCTAGTCTGAGGGGTCATGTGCCCTGACCCAAGCTCTTTCTTTCTTTGCCTCCTGATGGTTGCATATGCTTCTCCTTCAAGCAGTTTTTTTTTAAAGAGAGAGTGAGAGAGGAGAGAGAGAGAGAGAGAGAGAGAGAGAGAATTTTTTTTTAATATTTATTTTTTAGTTCTCGGCGGACACAACATCTTTGTTGGTATGTGGTGCTGAGGATCGAACCCAGGCCGCACGCATGCCAGGCGAGCGCGTCCTTCAAGCAGTTTTAACAGATCAGCTCCCTCACTTCTAATTCGAGATAGCACATGCAGACTTTGCAGCAAAGAAAAACCTGTCAATGTGCCTACACTGCTGAATTTTCATAGGAAAGGACCTAGAATCAAGGAGCAGCATAGTCACCTTGATATTAACTACCAATTCAAGATAAGAATGACAATATGACCTTTGCTAGATATATTTTCCACTTAAGTGAAAAAAATCACATCATCTACCAGAAAACTTCAGTTGCCAATTATGCTGCTATTTCTGGAAAGGAAGTGCTCCAGGAGAGGGAGGCCCGGGGTCCTGCCATTCAGCTGCTATTTCCTCCCTTAACCATGACTGCCACCTGCCCATTGATGAATTCATAGCTATACCCAATGACAAACAAATGGGACTGTTCTAACGCCACATTACTTATTTATTTGTTTGTTTATATATTTATTGTTTGTTTGTATGTGACAGTGAAATGCATTACAATTCTTATTACACATATAGAGCACAATTTTTCATATCTCTGGTTGTATACAAAGTATATTCACACCAATTTGTGTCTTCATACACATATTTTGTATGATGATGTCCATCACATTCCACCATCATTTCTGCACCCATGTACCCTCCCATCCCCACCAACCAACCCCTCTGCTCTTTCTAGAGTTCTTCTAGTTCTCCCATGCTTCCTCTCCCTATCCCACTATGAATCAGCCTCCTTGTAACCATAATCTTTGGTTCAACTTTCTATTCCTGAATAACACACCACCCAAATCTTAGTTGCTTAAAATAACTGCTGTTGACTTGCTCAATGTTTCTGTGATTCATCAACTTGCCAAGGTCATTTATGCCATAGTGGTTACCTGGCAGCTTGATGGCCCTTCTTATGTCTCTGCAAGTGGTGTAGAAAGCAGGCAGTACAGCAGAGTTCTCCTCCATGTGGTTGATCTGGGCTTCTTGGCATGGTGCACTTAGAGGAGCATTTGAAGAGAGTGAGAGAGGTTTCAGAATTCCTATGATTGTCACTTCTGCCGTATTTTATTGGCCAAAGAAAATCACAAGGACAGTCCAGACTCAAGGGAGGGGGTAAGAGAATCCAATACTTGATGAAAATATCCACCAGTTCAGGGGTATGCATGCAGGAAAGAGAGATGTCACCAGCCTGCTTTCTATCACATTTCTAGTAGAAACAACAGAAGTATGGGCTTCACTCTAAAGGAAGACAGGGATTATGGCAGAAAAGACTTTAAAATGCACCAGAAATCAAATCCACACGTTATAAAGTCTGTAGGGAGGAGAATGTAAACTTAAGGAAGACTGGGGAGAAACTCTCATTTGAAATTCACTAGGAAGGTATGAATATGAAAAGGGAGAAAAATGGGGAAATAAGGGGGGAGAGGGATAGTGAGAGCCAAAGAGGGAAGGAGAAAACCCAATGGGAGACGGGCTTTCTGAAAGAGTGGTCAGCCAGCTGCCCAGCATGGCCAGACTGTCTCCTGCCCTCATTCAGTCCTCAGAGCCTGGGCTGCATCTCCAGAGCCATCCTCTCTGCTTTCACTCCCAAGTGCAGGTCATCTTAGACCCAGTTACCATGATCTCATCCAGACACCTCCTCCAGGCTTCCTATTCTGGTACATTCCATATACCTGCTTGTTTTATGTGCTTTTAAAAATGTTTTATGAATAATAAAATAGGTTATATTACAAAATTCAGAAAAGTACAAAAGATCCATCCACAGAGAGGAAACCGTCTTAAAAACTTTAGAAACCTAAGAGGTGGTGCACTTGAATGCAAGCTGACATTCTTGACCATGATACTGATAGTCTCCAGAATCCAGGCTCTTCATCTGCCCAGTGAAAGGGGAGAGAAAAGTTACCTCCCAACTATCCAAACTAGCATATCAACTTAGAGTAAAGTTATGGTTTGGATGTGAGGTGTCTCCCCAAAGCTCATGTTTGAGACAATGCAAGAAGGCTTAGAGGTGAGATGATTGGCTTATGAAAGCCTTAACACAATCAGGGCATTGATCCACTGATAGGGATTAACTGAGTGGTAACTGAAGGCCTGGTAGGGTGTGGCTGAAAGAGGTGGGTCACTGGGGGTGTACCTTTGGGGTCTATATTTTATATCAAGTGAATGGAGCCTCTGGCTGCTTTCTGATCATCATGTGAGTCACATGATACCCCAAGAATGGAACCGGCTATTATAGACTGAAACCTCTGAAACCATAAGCCCCCAAATAAACTTTATCTCCTCTAATTGTTTTTGTCAGGTCTTTTTGTCACTGCAAAAAAGTTGACTAAAACAAATAGCCAGTCAGTACAGACCTGCTTCCTTCTTAATTAAAATAATAAAGAACCAGGACAGCCTTACAAGCAGAATAGCACAGAAATAAGGAGTTATACAAAGCATACACCAAACACTACTTGTTCTAAGACACTGAATTATGATGTATTAATTTTGGCAACACTTACACACCTTGTCACAAAAATAAAGCACTGAAATTGAAGGCAGAAATTGAAAATTGGATGTGACCTGCATCTATCAGTGATTCAGGAGTCAGGATAGAAGCTGGAGGAGGAGAGGAGTCTTCAGGGGTGAGAGACTGGCCCCAGGAAGGAAGAAAATCTCTCTGGCTTCTTCCCCAGCTTCGTCTCCTTAAACATTGCTTAAAAAGAGAGATCTTTTTCATATGTGCTTCATTTCTCAGTTGAGGAAAGGAATGTAATAAGAAGAATGATTGTTTAGTTTCTAAAACTCAGATCCACAGATTTTGGGTGATATATGTCACATATGCTATAGAGGCTGAGTCTATGTTTGTATATGACCATGCAGTACTAGCAGGACTGGGCACATTGGCCAAAAAACTTTCACCAATGGCACCTTCCATGCTTTATGTGGGCAAAAACTTATTGGGTTCTGAACATTGAACATCTGGCCATTCTGATATGTCCTGAAGTAAGAGATTTTTTACTTTACTCATTCCTTGGAAAAAATCATTTGGGGCAATTTCTGATGCTGATTTTGAATCTACTACCTGAGCCACACAGACTGGTGGAAGGCTGATGGACATTCCTGCTCACTCCTGACAGTAATTTTCTTCTAGCTACTGCACTTGTGTTATGGCTTGGATGTGAGCTGTCCCCAAAAAGCTCATGTGTGAGACAGTGCAAGAAAGTTCAGAAAATAAATGATTGGGTTGTGAGAGCCTTAAACTAATCAGTGAATTAGCCCCCTGATGGGATTAACTGAGTGGGAACTGGAGGCAGGTGGGGTGTGGCTGGGGGAGGAGGGGTGTTGGGAGTGTGGTTTTGGAGTGTATATTTGTACCTGGCAAGTGAAGTCTCTCTCTCTGTTCCTGATCATCATGTGAGCTGCTTCCCTCTGCCACATTCTTGCACCATGTTGTTCTGCCTCCCCTGGAGACCAGAGGAATAAAGCCAACTGTCTGGATTGAGACCTCTGAAACTGAGAGCCCTCAAATAAACTTTTCCTCTATAGTTGCTCTAGTTGTGTTCTTTTAGTCACAGCTGTGAAAAAGGTGACTAAAACAACTCATCATAGCCTAGACTTTATGAAAATATTGTCACCCATATAACATTATTTCTCAAAGATGAATGTTTGAGTCCTCTTTGTGTGCTCAGAAGAAAATCTTTTACTTCCCATTCCCTCTGGGAAAAGTAAACAACCCAGGGGCACTTAGATGAAGTAAATGTGTCAGAAGACAAAAAATGGGAACTTTTTTTCCTATAGATTATACAAAATGATTATATTCAATCACGTCCGAACCCCTTGAGTTCCTCCCCATTAGGGTGGGTGAAGCACAGGACACAGAGAACAATGAGATTGTCTCTTACAGGTCTCTCAAAACTGACTGGATTCTCAAAAATGCTGACTTGGATATCTCACAAATCCTAAACCAAGTGTTTTTTATAAATCATCCTTCCATTTCCTATGATCAAGTTTTCTAGAAATAATGTATGTGTGATGTATGTAAAAATATAATGTTATAGTTAAGAATACAAATTAACTGTATTAAAACAAGAAAAAATATTGTTTTATATATTATGCCCAAACAGTAAAATTTTACACCTCTGCTCATGTGCCTGTGTGCCTGTGTGTGTGAAGCACAAGGGAAACAAGAATAGGATGAAGGGTTAAGTTTCCTGTCTCACACTGGAGACAGAAACATGCCTATGCATGCAGAGTCCCTTCTAGGAGTCATGGTGGCAACTCAGTTTTCCAGGCAAAGCCGCCAGGACCTAGAGCCAGGTATAATGTGACTGTGACTCAAATCAAATCTCTGTGAAGGAATATAAATTATACCTTTCCTTATGCCGTGCTGTTTCAGTGGTCTCACGTTAGGGAATACTTTCAGTTCACAGTTATTCAAGAGGAAGTAACTTTCTCCAGCAAAATATCATTTCAGTGAGAACAGGAATGAGAAAGCCAGCGGCTCCTGACACTGACACTCCTCATTCATACAGGTGAAGGAGGGATGGAGATGCACACTCTCCCCACAAGTCCCTCCCAGTTAGGAGCCCCATAGGGAGCAGACCTATCTGTAACCAAATTGTTGAACACTGGGGATTGGTTACCATCCTTGTCGATGGGAGAGGCAGTAATGCCAGACTACAATAATAAGCTTTTCTGGTTCATTTCTTCTACTTAGAATCCTGAGATCCCTTTAAGAAAAACCAGAGTGTCTGTCAGGGAAGAAACAGGACATACAAGAGAACTGCTCTGAACAGGTCATTAATCAGTATCAATCAATACCTGCCACTCAATCTGCCACATGATTCTTACCCTATTTACCAAAAATATATATATGATTTTCTCCGACATTTTCAATGCATGTTTCAGGCCTGCAAAGACTGAAGTCTTCAGACAAGCAGAAAAATAAAGCTCTGCTGAAACCCAGGAAGAGCATCGACTGTGTTTGTCTCTATTACTTCAGTCTGTTAAGTTGCTCCCTATCTATTGTCTGTGCACTACTCTTGACGAAAGAGGCTTCTCTTTGGAAAAAAAAAATAGCCTGGAATCAGTGTCAAAAGTTAATTCCCACTTGACAAGAGTGATGTAAAGATTTGTTCTGGGAATCAAGATCCCAAGCACACTTTTAGAACAAGGCTTATATTTACAGAGCATATGTTCTAAACAGGGCTTCTGGTTTTTTTATAGGAATGCCAAACTCAACATGTCTGGGTCACTTCCCTGTTTGGTTTATTATGGGAAAATTGGGTTGCTTTTGCCAGTCAGCATGCTATGACATCAGTCAAGAGAAATGCATGGATTATCGACTATGCTAAGGTAATGAAAAGGCTGAATTTGTATCCACGTTCATTTAGACCCTGAGTAGAGCACAGGATTTGAAAATAAAAATATGTAGGTTTTATGATTTTTGCATATCTATGCTGTATGCCAGAAAGTGCTATCAAAACCTGTTGTATAATTGCTAGAAATGTTGAACATTTTTTCATATGTTTGTTGATTGATTGTGTATCATCTTCTGAGGTTGTCTGTATGGTTTCTTGGCCCATTTATTGATTGGGTTTTTTGTTGTTTTGGTGTTAAGATTTTTGAGTTCTTTATATATCCTAGAGATTAGTGCTGTATCTAATATGTGTGTAGTAAAAATTTGTTTCTATTCTGTAGACTTTCTATTCACCTCACTGATTATTTCTTTGACTGATAAGAAGCTTTTTATTTTGAATTCATCCCATTTATTGATTCATGATGTTATTTCTTGCACTATAGGAGTCTTATTAAGGAAGTCAGTCAGAATGGCAGCTATTAAGAATACAAACAACAGTATGTGTTGGTGAGGATGTGAGGAAAAAGGCACAGTCATACATTGCTGGTGGGACTACAAATTGGTGCAGCCAATATGGAAAGCAGTATGGAGATTCCTTGGAAAACTTGGAATGGAACTACCATTTGATCCAGCTATCCCACTCCTCAATTTATACCCAAAGGACTTAAAAACAGCATACTTCAGGGACACAGCTGCATCAATGTTTATAGCAGTACACTCACAATAGCTAAATTGTGGAACCAACCTAGGTGCCCTTCAGTAGATGAATGGATGAAAAAATGTAGTATATATATACAATGGAATACTACTCAGCATTAAAAGAGAATAAAATCATGGTATTTGCAGGTAAATGGATGGAGTTGAAGAATATCATGCTAACTGAAGTAAGCCAATCCCCAAAAACCAAATGCAGATGTTTTCTCCAATATGTGGATACTGATCCATAATGGGGATTAGGGGGAGCATGGGAGGAATGGAGGAACTTTAGAGAGGGCAAAGGGGAGAAAGAGGAAAGGGAGGGTTCAGGGGTAGAAAAGATGGTGGAATGATATGAACATCATTATCCTAAGTATACATATGAATACACGAATAGTATGACTCTACTTTGTGTATATCCAGAGACATGAAAAATTGTGCTCTATATGTGTACTATGAATTGAAATGCATTCTGTTGGCAATCAAAATCCCAACGGCATTTCTTGTAGAAATAGACAAAGCAATCATGAAATTCATATGGAAAAACAAAAGACCCAAAATAGCAAAAGCAATTCTAAGCAGGAAGTGTGAATCTGGAGGTATAGCGATACCAGAGGTCAAACTGTACTACAAAGCAATAGCAACAAAAACAGCATGGTACCGGTACCAAAACAGGCAGGTGGACCAATGGTACAGAATAGAGGACACAGAGACTAATCCACAAAGTTACAACTATCTTATATTTTATAAAGGGGCTAAAAGCATGCAATGGAGGAAGGATAGCATCTTCAACAAATGGTGCTGGGAAAATTGGAAATCCATATGCAACAAAATGAAATTGAATCCCTTTCTCTTGCCATCCACAAAAATTAACTCAAAATGGATCAGGGAGCTAGATATCAAATCAGAGACACTGCGTCTGATAGAAGAAAAAGTTGGCTACGGTCTACATATTGTGGGGTCGGGCTCCAAATTCCTTAATAGGACACCCATAGCCCAAGAGTTAATAACAAGAATAAACAAATGGGACTTACTTAAACTAAAAAGTTTTTTCTCAGCAAGAGAAACAATAAAAGAGGTAAATAGAGAGCCTACATCCTGGGAACAAATTTTTACACCCCACACCTCAGATAGAGCCCTAATATCCAGAATGTACAAAGAACTCAAAAAATTAAACAATAAGATAACAAATAACCCAATCAACAAATGGGCCAAGGACCTGAACAGACACCTCTCAGAGGAGGACATACAATCAATCAACAAGTACATGAAAAAATGCTCACCATCTCTAGCAATCAGAGAAATGCAAATCAAAACCACCCTAAGATACCATCTCACTCCAGTAAGATTGGCAGCCATTATGAAGTCAAACAACAATAAGTGTTGGCGGGGATGTGGGGAAAAGGGTACACTTGTACACTGCTGGTGGGGCTGCAAAATGGTGAGGCCAATTTGGAAAGCAGTATGGAGATTCCTGGGAAAGCTGGGAATGGATCCACCATTTGACCCAGCTATCACACTTCTTGGAGTATTCCCTGAGGACCTTAAAAGAGCGCACTATAGGGATACGGCTGCATCAATGATTATAGCGGCACAATTCACAATAGCTAGACTGTGGAACCAACCTAGAAGCCCTTCAATAGATGAATGGATAAAAAAATGTGGCATCTATACACAATGGAGTATTATGCAGCACTAAGAAATGACAAAATGATAGAATTTGCAGGGAAATGGATGGCATTAGAGCAGATTATGCTAAGCGAAGCTAGCCAAGCCCTAAAAAACAAATGCCAAATGTCTGCTTTGATATAAAAAGAGCAACTAAGAACAGAACAGGAAGGAAGAGCATGAGGAAAAGACTACAGTAAATAAAGACGAATGGGGGGAGAGAAACGGAGAGAGAAGGGAAAGCATACGGAAATGGTAGGAGACCTTCAATGATACATAAAATTATAAGAGGTCATGAGGGGCAAGGGGGAGGGAAAAAAAGGGAGAGAATTGAACAACAGCAGGGGAGGTAGAGAGGGAAGATGGGAGGGGAGGGGAGGGGAGGGGAGGGGAGGGGAGGGGGGATAGTAGGGGATAGGAAAGGTAGCAGAATACAACAGTCACTAATATGGCATTATGTAAAAATGTGAATATGTAAAAAATGTGATTCTGCAATCTGTATTTGGGGTGAAAATGGGAGTTCAAAACACAATTTGAGTCAAATGTATGAAAGATGATATATCATGAGCTATGTAATGCTTTAAATAATAAAAAAAAAATAAAAACAAAAAAAGGATAAATAAATACATTTAAATACCAACAATAAAAACAAAATATATTGTATAAGTAAAAGTAAGTAAAAGTATTAAAAGAGTAAAGACAAAAAATTACTATAACATATATTTAACACCACTGTCACCCAAACATGTTTGCTTTAAAGTGTCTAATATGAAATAAGTGCTAGGCTCAGAGTCAGAGCTGGGTGCTGTCCTAGTAGTCCCTCGGATGAAGGACCTGGGCAAATTCCTCTGTGACTCTGAGCTTTTTTTTTCCTCATGTACAAAGGCAAGAATTTGGAGCAGGTTGATCTACAAAGTTTATTCCCATATTGAAATTCCACAATTTTGTGATTCTACTTGAGTTACTTTTTCATTAACACTGAATTTTTTTCCCAATAGAAAATAGTTATTAAGCATCAAAATAAAAAATACAAATTTTGCCTTTCATCATTAGTACACATCCCCAAACTGTAAAAATTCTACACCAAATTATATCACATAATTACCATGTAACATCTACTGGTATTATCTACAAGTGCTTATGTCTTATCAAGAGTCAGTGTCTAAGAGTAATTAAACATTCTGAATAGTTAACTCTCTACCAAGTGCACTCATCAATCACTGATGCTTATTCATTTTTGTTTTGCTGTGATTAACTCACTCACATCTTATTATAATAATTGGTTCTAATCCCCTCATTCTTCTCTGAATGAATAATCTTAAACATTTGAGGGAAACACTAAAGAAACTGGTATTGTTATAATGTAAGAAAAGGCTAAGTAAAATACAGTTAATAATTACTCTCTATAATATGAATCAATAGATTGTGATCAGTAATTTTTCATTTCCACAAAGGAGAGTGAAAAGCAGGATAAAAGATTGTAATTACCAAAAGAAGAAATTCTGATCATTGTTGCTCTCTAGAATTTGATACTAAGAAAATTGGCAAACCTTTTATTTTGGATGCATTTGAGATAATGGGAAACGTACTTGAGGTGGTTAAGTTGAAGGGCTACTTGAAAATGAAATAGAAAATTAAGTTTCCTTCTAGTTCTATTCAAAAAATAGAATATTTCACCAGTTTTTCTGTTTCCTTTTGATTGATTGTGTGTGTGTGTATGAGTGCATGTGTGCGTGTGTTACTGGAAATTGAACCCAGGGACATTCTTTCTACCACTGAGCTACAACCTCAGCCCTATTCTACTTTATTTTGAGACAGGCTTTTGCTAAATTGTGCAGGCTGGCCTTGAACTTGAGATCCTCCTGCCTCAGCTTCTCAAGTGACTGAGATTAGGGGTGTGCACCACTGCACCCAGCTTATCAGTTCAAACTCTGTACTTTCAAATGAGATGGTCTTGGGATAATAAATAGGCAACCAAGAACACCTTTCTATTTACTTCTATAGAGTTGGGACTCTATTCCTGAGTTTGTGTCTTAAATAAGAGTGTTAAACATAGCTTCTACTAAGCTATATCTAAACTCAGCCATGTGAATCGTGTAAATATGCCCCAAGGAAATCTGGAGCAAAGCTATTTCTGCTTCAACATTTCCATGGAAAAAGTTCTAAAACATGTTGGTCCCTTCTTTGGGGTTTCATAAGCATAATAGGAATGGGAACACATATATTCATGATCAGATAATGAGCTCAAGTAGGACTTTATAAGACATAAGCAATAAATTAATAATAATTACTAGATTTAACCAAACTTTACATATTCTCTTATATAATTCTCAAAACAAACCCAAAGCTATATTCAGAAAAGTTGACTGGCCAAGGGTTGTGCAACTCACAAATGGAAACATAAGAATTTGAATCCAGATAAATTTTTTACGTGTAAAAGTATTAAGGAAAGAAACATTGTGGACAGCATTTTCAGATAGATGGTGCCTAGATTGAAGGTCTTCACCTGAAAGTTTTGACCATATTTGTCTGACCTTGTTAATCTGGAATCAATAACTTAAAATTTCAAAGTAGTAAAAAAATATGGATTATTAATAAATGATACTGGGTAAATACATGCTAAGGAAAATAGATTGGGGTTGGGGATATAACTCAATGGTAGCACACATGCTTATCATGTATGATATCCTGGGTTCAAGCCCCAGCACCCAAAATAAAACAAAATAGAAAAAAAATCAGCTGGATCCTTACCTATTGAAAAACCATTGTTCTAAGATTGTAATAGAGACAACAACAAAACAACAGCAAAAAAGAAACACATAAAAGTGCTTAAATAAATTTGTGAAAATATTTAACAATCTTAGAGCACAGGCAGCCTTTATAAGGATGACAAAAAATGTCAGAAGACATAATGATACATTAGACTATTGTAAAATTAATTCAACATGACAAAACCACCCCAAGCAATGTGAAAAGAACACACCAACCTGGAGAAAGTATTTGCATCCTATCATAATCAAACTTTTTTCTAAAAAATAAAAATGTTCAATCCAACAGAGAAATGGGCAGTGACTATGAAGAGGCAGTTCACATTAAAAAGGAGGAGGAGGAGGAGGAGGAGGAGGAGGAGGAGGAGGAGGAGGAGGAGGAGGAGGAGGAGGAGCTCTTAAATACAAATAAGGTATTTAACCTTGCTTAGAATGAGAGAAAACAAATTACAACATTATCATGATACCAAATTTTGTATATTAGATTGGCAAAGAGTAAAAGATCTTATTAAAAGCTTAATACATCCTTCTGAAAGGGCGTGGAAAAATAAGCCCTTTCATAAATTTATCAGAGGATTGATACAATTTCTATATAGAACAAGTTGGCAACATCTAGCCAAATTTTAAATGTACATGCTCTTTCACCCAGCAATATCACACAGGATCCCATCATTCTGATATAATCCCCATATGTGTGAAATATTCATATGTATAATATTATTCATTTTTGAATATTCATATTTTTTACATTTTTGCATTAGAAAAAGATTGGAAGCAATTTAAGTGTTTATTAATGCAGGACTAGTTAACTAAATCACGGTTCATTCATAATGTAGTGTTCACTTTTTTGTATCGTTTTGGTTTTGAATCCATGAGGATGTATGAGCATATGAGTTCATTACTTCTGCAGTACATGTTTCTAAAATTACTTCTTCTTCCCTTTTCTTTCTTGTTCCCCAACAAACTCTATTGCATTAACACTGCTGTTTATAGAATAACATAATTGCATAAGATGTTGAGGGATGAGGGATAATATATAATTACATTGGGCTTTCTTCTTGCCAGCTGACTCTCCTGGGCCCGCCTGCTCCATGAAACGTTTTTCTGTAGGGTTGGTTTGTGTACGTGACTACTTGCCTTCAGTTTACCTCAGAAGTGTTTAGTTTAGCTATTTATATAATTTATATTTTTATTTATAAGATAAGCTTATCCTCTACAGTCATGCATTCCCTAACAATAGGGATATGTTTGAGGATTGTGCTATCAGGCCGTCTTGATTTGTGCAAACATCACAGACTGCACTTAAGAAAAACAAGATGGCTATGCTGCAGGAGGAGATGTACTCTTATGAGACCACTGCTGCATATGTAATCTCTTGTTAACCAAATAGCATCACATAGCATATAACTGTATATGTAAGATATGATTGATACAACCCAATTCTTATGTAGGCTATTAAAGTGTCAGATTTTCTTTGTTACAATTTTTTTTCATCTCAATACAAACTCTTGTTCAGATATTTTTATTTGTCACAGTTATAGTGTAACTCATAATTTACACACACACACACACACACACACACAACCTTGGGCTCAAGTAAGATTTAATACATTGTCCCTTTCTGCTGAGATCCATTGGGGAGTTTGTTGTTGTCCTTGGATCCTTGGCATTATCATTTGTCCCTGCAGTGGTGATAGGGATGGGAAACGAGCACTAACAAGGACTCTGATTCCCTAGACAGAGAGACGTGGGACACGAGAAGAAAGCATCTTAGAAATTGAATTTAAAACTCTAGAATTTTTTTTTGCAAAAAATAAATGTCTGTCATACAGATACCTAAGCAGAATTCCCTAGAGAATAGAGACTGCTCTCTGAAGTATACAATAAATAAGAAATTATTTCTTAGACTTTTTTATTATTATATATGGTAGAAGGCAGAACAAAGGCAGTTTAAAAAAATGGTATGTTCTGTATGTCTTTCAATGCTATTTTATTTTTCAGCTGTATTCCCCCACTCACAGAAGTAAAATCATTTCAGAGAAACACTATTTTCTTTTGTGAATGCTGCTTATAATAGGATGGTAACAACAAATTTATCTTATATATGTACTTTCAAGAGGTCATGAAAATCTTTCTGTATTTCTAAACCTCTAAATATTTCTTGCTCAATGGAACCATTAATTTATTGAACCTCTTATAAACTAATGAATTTCAGTCTTTCATTCTACTTACCCAGAACTGTGTTCTGTGTAATAAAATATTTTCAGGGAATTCTCCTGTCTTTCATATACTCTGGTGAATCAGGGTGAATGACCAGGCTCATGAATACCTCTTCCCTGTTCCTCATTTCGATCCCCAACACCAGGCTCCACTTCAACACCAGTATCCTGAATGCCAGAGAGAAGAGAAAACATTCACCTGGGTAGAGTCCTGAGCCTGGGAAAGCTCAGACTCGCCACCCCAGAAGAGATTGTGCTTCCTTCCCAGGCCAAACCCAGAGTAAGAGGAAGAACATTCTAGACTTGCGACCAGGAAGGTAATTCTGAAGGAATTCTGCAACTCTGAACTATGGCAGTCAAGTCATTTTTTTTTTTTTACCCAGTTCTGCTTAAATCCTTTATATATATATTTTTTTTAAAAAAAAAATATTTTTTTATTTTTTAGTTCTCGGCGGACACAACATCTTTGTTGGTATGTGGTGCTGAGGATCGAACCTGGGCCGCACGCATGCCAGGTGAGCGCGCTACCGCTTGAGCCACATCCCCAGCCCTCCTTTATATATTTTAGTCTTTATTCCTTGGGTTGATTCCTGTCATCCCCTGAATTTTTAAAGCATTTTAATTCAATAGCATCATTGCAGCCCTCACATCCCAGCTAGTATTCAACTTGAAACCTTGCTAAGCCCAACATGTACAAACAGGTAGCATACGGTTGGCATATAAGTGTGACACAGAAGTGAAGAAGGCATGTGTGCTAATTGTAGATACTGTAAGGACATAACAGTCATAGTCTTCCTTGTTTCTGTTTTCTATTGTGATGAAAGACCATGACTCCTTATCTCAATATATCCATCTCATATTCTCCATCATTGCCAATTTGCTTCCTATTCTGGGATTTGGGCATTACATTGGCTGAAAAGAATAAGGTACCTTCTCATTCAACCATATGATCAGGAGTTTGATAATGCTTAAGCATGCTATTGTTGCTGTAAAATTGCATGCATGAATAATCAGACAAATATGCCGCAAACAACATCTTGGCTGGGAGACTGACTGCAGCTAGTACCAGTCTCTGTTTAATTTGGCTGCAACTGACTAATGATTAGAGCAAGGTTATATACAGCAAGTGTAGGTCACTTCTTAAAGCCATGATCTCTAGTAATAGAAAAGTGCCTTGCCACTATAATTTAAAAAGAACAACTATAGTACTGCTAATTAAGTTAATGGCAGAAATACTCTGGAGTTGACAGCTCAGCTCAAAAGCAAAATGAGCAGTTAAGAGGGAATTGAAATGCCTTCTGCCTCAGCATGAGTTAGCACATCATGGCAGCTGTGAGGTGCCACCTGGGACTGTGGACATTATTTTGCCTCTGATAGGTTGAGAAGTAAAATCCACATATTGTACTGATCAACTGTGGGAGTAAAGGTGAAGATATTGTACATAGGTGACTGTCGCACTTCAATAAATGTGATCTGGTGGTAATATCAGAGGTATTAATTAGATTCTTTCAACATAGCAAGAAGGAAAAACCCACTCAGGTTACCTCCAATAGTGCACAGTTATGGTAAGGAATCTCAGGAAAGTAAGAGACAGGAATAATTCTCAGGAGTTCCATAATCAAGGATTAGAGAGACCCAGGAGGGCTACTGAGAACCAACAGGATCATTAGTCTGAGGTGTGACCCTCCAGAATCTCATGAGAAACAGCCTCCATGGCTCAGTCCTCTGAGCTTTGCTATTGACACACACTGTAATTCTGTTTCCTGCTTCTCCTGCTCCTACAATGACTGGCTCAGCCTTCTCTCCTCTTGACCTTGTGGTGACTTCTTATTTAAGGCTTTGCTCTCCATGACTCCCTGGTCCTCTCGATTCCTTCTACTGCCTTCTTGTGAAATACTTTTTGCTTCTGTTGACCTGACTGCCAAACTCCTCTGTTTGTCTCCTTCAGATGCATCACATGAGAAGCTCTAAGCAGGGTGGCAAAGTCACTGGTACACAGCATCCTCTTGGACAGGAGTCTCAAATCAAGCTGCCTGGCAGGCCTCTGGGCAGAGCAGGAACCTCTGCCTCTGACTTACAAGCCATTCACCCTCGTCCTAATCAGCTGTAGCCACAGTAATAGGACTGTGCAGTATGAAGGCATCCCACTCTGTAAGGGTCATCTTGGAAGGATAGCAGGCCCTACGAGGATATTTGCAGGAATTTCTTCCATGGCTGATCCATTACATTAGAAAATCAGGTCAGAATTGTAACTGAGGAAGTGTAAATGTGGTCAACTGTGTTGTGCAGTGTGAAGAAAGGCATCCTTAGAGGATTAAAAAAAAAAAAGAAAGAAATTTCAAATAGCAATGGTAGTGCATTTACTGCCCAACAGAAGCATACCCAAACAGGCTCAGGGGCCAGTCTAGCTGAAGGAGCATTTACTTCAGAGATGTGCTGGTTTCATAAAACCACATATGAATCCTCCTTGTTCTGAGCCCATGCATGCCAAACAGGCCTACAGGGCTGTGTCAATGTGACTGTGCTGGTCTGCCTGACACCCAGTCAGGGCTGTCATTATACATAAGCATTCTGTTATATATTTGCTAATGTGAATTCACCCCTCAAACAGAACAATGTACAAAAATCAATATTCTAGTCCTGCAAGATGAAGACCAGCCCCTGAAATGTAATAAATGATCCCAAGGTAAATTTCATCTTGTGGGGCTCCAGCTCAGATTCCACAATCCTTCCACATACTCTCTCCTCTGCACCACCATGAATAATGAGCCTTATATTTGAAACCTGAAAACAAAGTACTTTATTTTCAAGGAAATCCCATTAGGATTCACTCCATAATTAATAAGCAGCAGTTCAATTTAGCTAGACAATTATAGCCCATTATATTGCACACTGGGTTCACACTGTGTTTTCCAAACTAAACCATAGAAGATATTCAAAAGGAAGAAAAAAATGTTTCAAATATGTTCTGAGAACAACTTAAACTTGAGGTAAATATACTTATCTACTTAGGATGATAAGTTCTCAATCTTTATTTCTATCCCTTTTGTTCCCCAAAGTAGAAGACTTCCATTACTGACACCCCTCATACGTGTAACTGGTTTTCAAACAGGTGACCTACATGTGGTTGAGAACCATTTTCCCACTCTTTTATCTCAATGAAAGCTTCAGGAGTACTGGCCACATTGTAGTCCATGTGAATGACACCAAAGCTGTCAATATGAATCCTGTATGACCACATCCACTGGTGTACATGTGCATGTGATGACACTAAATCTTTAAATGCATAGGCTTGTCACAGTGAATGGAAAGTGAAGACAAGAGAATGGTGACGATAATTTGAGAAGCAATACCCACTCAATTTTGCTATGTGAAAATACTTTTCTGAAAAGTGGCCATGACCATATAGCTGGTAATTAAGTTATTAAAATCCTTTAATAGTAGACTTAAATTCCCATGTCAAATATTGTTGAGGAAAGAATATTTAATGTTGGGAGCATTAAAGCATTATTGAATACAACAAATTGAGTATTGAATCAGGTGACAGGACATTTTATGCTTTGGGAACTATCTGCAATTAAGTTGTTTGGAAATAAAAGATAAATTTGGAGGTGGGAAGACTACAATGGTATATATATATATCATTCCAATCCGTTTTATATTGTGCATAAATTTCTGGTTCAAAATGAGAAGGAAGGGCTGATATTGATGGATGCAGGCCTCTATGGAATTGGACACTTATGTATTTTAACAGGAAATAAATTACTGAGGCAGCCTGTTCCCTCTTTTTCTTCTTTTACTGACCTCTTAAAGCTGTTATAAGTAACCCAAAGCGTTCTCTCACCTGTGTATGAGAAATTTTCTCATTTATTTTTCTTCCCTTACACTTGATTTATGTACAGTCAAGGTTAAAACTCTTCACTTTGTCTTTTGAGTTCTTAGAAAATGGGAAAGAACTATAATCAAGGATAATTGGGGAACAAAAGGCTCCCACGTCCACATATCCACTAGTCCTGTAGCCAACCATCAAGCAGTGTTTAATGCTCAGGCTTAGTCAAACGCATAGAGCAGAGGGACTTGTTTACATCATTCTTCAAGGTTTTGAAAGAAGGAAACTGCATAAGGAGGAAATATTGCTTTGTGTCTGGGGCCTGGGCTTGAGAAATGAACATTAAATACAAGAAATGGCTTGAGGTGGGTTTCACCACGGTCAATAATTCCAGAAATCACACTATATCTTCACTCTCTGGAAATTGACTCTGTGATATGTGTGTGTGTGTGTGTGTGTGTGTGTGTGTGTGTGTGTGAGAGAGAGAGAGAGAGAGAGAGAGAGAGAGAGAGAGAGAGAGAGAAATGGGGCATCTCAGTTAAATTTGGGTAGAGCTTTTATATGCAAGAATGTCTCATTTCCTTCAATCAAAAAAATCCTTTTGATTGTGGGGGTGGTCATGAAATCCTTTCAGCTAACAGCAGCAATTCTTCACCTCATTAATTCCTGATCAGAATTCTTCATTGTTTAAACGGGGCTGTTTGTCTCCAGCTCAGAGTTGCTGATTTGGAAAGAATCCTGCCACATTCGTAACCACTGAAGCATCCCAGGCTCCTGTTGCATTAACTTATTAAATGAGTGGTTGTTTTTATGATCCATCATAAAACAGCACAAAGTCTACTTCCTGTCATCAAACAACCACACTGATGAAAAAACAAATCCAGGGATATGGACTCCAAATTTGCTTTTGCCAAGTTGGCTGCGTTGAGAAAAAAATTTAAGACTTCTGCAAAAGTCTTCAAGATGCACTACCAATAGCTATTATTACTCAGACCCAAATAACACTACAATAGCTAGTATGATAAAAGGAATTTGGTATGGTGGAATGGTTTGTATCATGTTTTAAAATATGATATGCTTTGATATGCCTTGAGGTACTTAAGGTAGTGTGAATTACAGAACTGAGGAAGCTTATATGAGCCAAATGAACGTGGCTCTGCTTGACTTGACTTGTCCCCCTTCTTCCAATGCCTTCCTGCCAGCACAATTTCTACTGTCATGGAAATATTATTTCTCAGGTTTTATTTAATTTAAACTCCCCATGTTTCCTTCCTGTGTACAGATGAAGCCCAAGCCTTTTAGGCTTCTATGTAGTATCTTCAATATTCTGATTTCTTTCTTTAGATGACAACCCTCCCTGAGTCCTGCATTCACAGAATCCTCTCCCCATCTCTGGGCAGAGAAGCACAGTCTGTCCTTTCTACCTCTTCTGCGCTTCCTTCCCTGGTCCAACACGACTTTCCCTCTTGAAAACTTATTCTTGCATCTAATGTTGTGTGATGGGTGGGTAGATGGCATTTAGGGAGATAATTTGTGCTGGGACACAAACAATGATACACCAAAATAGATTGCTGTGGACTTCAAACTGACAGCACTTGGGAAGAAGCAAGTACAGGAAAGGGTCTTTCTTGAAACTTGCCTATCTACCTAAAGACTTGGTCCCCCAAGGGGGACACATTTGCCTTCTATTTCCTCCCTATAATTTTTATCAACCAAGGAAGATCTAGCCCATTTCACAGGAAAAGAGAATGCAAGTCAAACATCACACTAGAGCCCAGATGAACTTTGCCCCAACCCATTGTCTATTCAACCCATTCATCACCCCTAAAAAAAATTTACTCTTCCTCCAAAATTGCATACATCCCCACTTGCCCTCTTCCCTATGAAGAGAATAGATAAGCTTTTAAATCTCGTTGGGTTACTGGGTCTCCCTCTCTCTTGAGGTTCCCATACATATAATAAGTTTATATACTTTTTCTCCTGTTAACCTGTCTGCTGACATTTTATTTCTCAGATTCAGATATTGAAACTCCAGAGAGAACAGAGAACTTTCTTTGGCCCCTATATTAGCTACAAGTGGGTATTTGGGATGAAGTTAATTGCCTTTAGGTTATAGTTGCTTAGCAAATACAGTGACCTACTTAAATTGGATGCTCATTTGGGTAATTTAGAGATGCTGATGGAAATTTTGCAGCAGGCCTTCCTAAAGCCCTCTAAACTATCTTTGGCCTGCAATAAATTACATGTTTGTTTCCCTCTTCCATTCGTACCTGAATCTCAGCCTTTTTAGGCAGAAACTTTTTCATTTTTATGTCCCCCTGACTAACAGAGTCAAGCATTCTGTGGAGCTCAGGAAATACTGGTTGAATTTTTTTAGTCAATTACAACAAACCTGTTTTGAATATTAAATTTTAATGACATAATCTCCATAAGAAGGTAATCATACTGACTAATAAGTAAACTAATATTTAGGTAGAGGGAACCTGATGCATTAACTTCAATCAATCCTCACATTAAATCCTGAACGCAATCAAGACATTTCGGAAGCCAGTCATCAGGCAAGCCTAGGAGTTCACTGGCTTTTGCCTTACTTTCTTTCTCTGACTCTGGCAGCATGCCTCCATACTGCACTGCCACCAGGCAAATATGGTGTCACGACCAAGATAATCTATGTGGCTGGCAGCCAAGAAATTTCACAAAATAACTTTTTCTGTAGTAAATTTACCAGAGTCAAAATCTGGACCTTAGTCCTAAAGGTTCAGAAACCCAATTACTGGAACTTTATCAGTTTCTTAATATCACCCCTTAAGGAAGCTTTCCTTAAATTAAAAAACATGGATTAGTTACCATTTATAAAGAGTCACACAGGAGTCTGTGCTTACCTCAAGCATTTAATTCTCTCTATTGCCAAGGTTCATGTCTGCCTTCCTTATCAGATTATTACCTCCTGACTCAGGGCTGGTCCTGTCTGTTCATCTACCTCACCCCCCAGGGAAGGGAAATATTGCTTCCCTTTACCTTACTATGTTCTTTGCTGGTCTATCAATTAAATTGATATAAAACAGATTAGCAGGAGGTTGACAATTTTAGTTCCTTCTGTATGAGAGCCCCACAAAAATATGAAATTCCAAGCAGCAGCCAAATGATGAAAGTTTATATACCATCATGGAGTATGAAAAGGTAAAGGGGCTTGAGGTGTTTGGAAGGCAGTGTAGACAAACCGTGGGAGGGTGAAGAGAGCAAATGGAGGGTGAATAAAGGTTGCCTAGCTACTGTATATCAAATCTGTCAGGTGGTACAAGCTGTCTCAGAGTAGCTCTCCTCCTGATACAGATGCCTCTATAATGAAAGCTTGCTTTGTAATTGTCAAGTTCTGACAAAAGGAGAGATTCAGACTCTATTTTAGGAACTTGAGGGGGAGATGAAAAACTTTGTCTTGTTGGCAATTTCTCCATTTCATCTAGTTCAAAGAAATCAACATGCCACGGTGGCATATTTTGAACCTCTTCAATGTCAATATCTGTTTGAGAAAAAAAATGTATGAATGCAAGTAGTTTGGAGATGCTCAATCTTGTCAATGAATGTCACAAGATTCTGTAATCTTGATGCATAGTTTCAATCTAATAGTTTAACATTCAGAAGTATAACTCTCAAGTCACAGCACTTTCACCTCCTTGGTCACGAGGTATGTGGCACCTGCTCTCCCCATGTCCAAGGCAACCCCCTGTCATTGCTTCATGTGGCCCTGTCACTCTCCCATTTTTGCTGTCATAGTTGACAGACTCTTCCCTCTTGAACACATTCTCTTCTAGGTACATGTGAAATTCCAAATTCCTATTGATTCCAATGGCTTTAGACTCATACTACCTCCTCAAGACAGCCTTTGTGCCCCTCACACTGATCCCTTACATGATGACAATAACACACACACATATGTATATTTACAAATGTGTATATAGAGATACATATAGATACAACGTGCAGTAGATGTTACTATTCCCCTATTTTGCAGATAGATAAAACAAGAAAGGCCAAATTAATTGAACAGATGATATACTTCTGTGTGAGTGTGTGTGTGTGTGTGTGTGTGTGTGTGTGTGGTGTTGGAGATTAAACCCAGGGTCTTTTGCATATGAGGTAAGCACTCTACCAACTGAGCTATATCCCCAGCCCCAATGATATACTTTTTAAGTGGCAAAATATGGACTAAATTCAATGTCTTTTTCTTCCAAGACCATGATGCTTCTATCATTTTAAACAAATCATTTTGTTGAAGTAAATATACAAAGATGAAATGGCAAATATTATATTGCATACCTGGCTGAATTTCTACAAACTGAAAAAAAAAACCCATTATCCAAATCAGTGCAAGTATCATCATATTCCTGCACCTAGAAACTGCTCATGCTCCTTCCAGCCCTAGGGTGCCTCTGCCCATGGGCTTCATATTTTCCTGACTACTAAGAGCAGAGACTGGGTTTTCTTAATTTTATACTTTATATTATTGAGATTATTCATCATGTACATTTTGTGCTAGCTTCTTTTACTCTGTATGACATTTGTCCACATAGCTTCATATTGTTGTATTTTGTGTATTCTCTTGACTGTATAGTATTCAATTATATGAAGTTTTTATTCATTAGCTTTTGAGGGCATTTGAGTGATTTCCATTTTGAGTAGGATGAGTGTGAAGGTGGTAGTATATCTTTTGGTGAATATCTGTATATATTTATAGTGTGTAATTGGTAGGTCATAAGGCATATAGATGTTCAATTTGTGTAGATACTGACATATTTTCAAAGTGATTGTGTCTGTATGCATTTCTAAAGTTATGGATAGGAGTTATCCTTTCAGAGTGTGTGTATTTTCAGGTAGATGACATAGATAAATAGAGAGATATATAATAGATAATGTGATTAATGTTGATTGGATAAAACCTATCTTGCTGTTAGTAATGATATCCTGACCACGATCAATCATTAGTCATTCAATAAACAGGTGTTCAAGTACATCATATTCAAAACACTGTGATAGTGATTGGAAATGTAGCGAAAATGGGGCATTAAGGGTCTCTACTCACATGAAGACTGTAGTCTAGTGTAGGTCATAGATGATATATAAATAACTACAAAAGTTTAATTAAAATTATAGTGAGTAAAATAAAGAGTAAATATATGAAGAAGGTAAATAACTAAGGAAAATAAATTCAGGAAAAGAGGTCAAGTTTACAGACTTAGCTAAGAGAAGCACAGGGAAAGGGATAATCCAGTTAGAACATCAGTGCCTATGACATTCTTAACATCAGTCTAGGTTTATTAAGTTTTTATCATTTACAAATATCTTAGGGAATAAAAAGTATCTTTGGGTTTTAGTTCCATTCCCTTCAAATTCCAACCATACACATTTAATAATTTTAGAGATGGAAACAGAATGAATCAAGTCAAATTATGGTCTGAATATTTGTACCCTCCTAAATCCATACTCCAAAATCCTAACCTCCAAAGGGATGATGTTATTAGGAGTGAGGGCTTTGGGAAGTGATTGGATTTGAGGGTGGAGCTCTCACAAATGCAATTTGTACCCTAAAAAAAGAGGACTGGTAGAGACACAAAAACTTAGCAGGCCAAACAAGATCAAAACTTGAAGTTTCAGAATAATATTCCTTGTGTCCATGCTCTTCCTCTGGGCACACTGAGGGGTGTCCAGGCCTTAGGCAATCCCATTTCAACAACTTTTGTAGGCTCAGCCTATGCAGCTTCTCTCGTGGGTTGGAGTCTCATGTCTGTAGCCCTCCTGGGCTGTCATGACATTCTGGTGAACTTCTGGGTTCTTGGAGGTAGCCCTGTTTCCAAATCTTTGCCAGACACAGCAGTAGTTGGGACTCTGTGGTGGTTCTATCACTGCAGCAGATTTTTTCCAGGACCCCCAAGATTTCCCTGTTGTCTTTTCACCTATGTAAAGGTACCCATGGCCCTAAAGCTCAAGCATTCTGCTCCTCTGCAGAGTCACTGCCATTTGGATGCTGCCAAGATGCACAGCTGTCCCTCCCTGAGTGGGGCCTATGCAGCACCTAGGCCTACTTGAGTCATGGTTGGGCTGCTGAGCACTGTGCAGAACTTGGGGAACAGACACTTGAGGTGGCATAGGGCAGCAAGGTCCTATGAGGCTTATGAGGCCTTTCTCTGAGCCTGTGATAGGAGGTGCAGCTTCATGGATCTCTGAAGTGCCATTGGGGTCAATTCTCCCCATGTCTTGATCAATAGCACTGGGCTTTGTTCTATCCAAACTAACCTCATCAAACAGTCTCTTGGCAGTACCATTGGTACTCTCTTCCAGACAAGGTTTTTTTTGTTTTGTTTTGTTTTGTTTTGTTTAGGTTTTTCATGGTCAGACTAAGAATATTCCAAGTTTTTATGTTCTCTTTTCGTTTTAATTATATATTCTGTATTTAAATAATTTCTCTCTTCTTGCACTTTATTATACACAGTTAAAAGAAGCCATGCAGCACTTTGAATGCTTTGCTGCTTCGATATTTCTTCTGCCAAAATCCTAGCTCATCACTCTTAAGTTCTATCTTCCATAAAGTTCCAAGATATGGGCACAATTCAGCCAGGTTTATCACCTTGTAAAAGGATGGCCTTCCCTCCAGTTTTCTAAACTTTGTTCACATTTCCATCTGAAACCTCATCAACTTTTTGATCATGATTATTTAAATGCTAAGAAGTTTTATTCTCCTTATAATTCTGCTCTTCATTTGAGCCTTCACAAGAATCTCCTTAATGATCCATTTATGGAAATCTAGCCTTTTTCTAGTCTGCATTTTCAAATTCTTTTAGCCTCTATTCACAACCCGGTTCCAAAGCCATTTCCAAATTTTCACTTATATTTGTTGCATAATCAGCTGTAGTTCTCAGTACCAATTTTTGGTCTTAGTCTCTTTTGGTTGCTATAACAGAAATGTATTGGCTCATAGTCCTAACAAGTCTTCACAAATTCAACATCAGGGTGTTAGCATCAGGAAAGGACCTTCTTTCTGTATCATCCCATAGCAGAATGAGGTGGAGGAAGACAAAGAACCCATACATAAAAGCCCTTTACTAAAACAATAAATCCATTTGTGGGGATAGAATACTAATGGCCTAATCACCTATAAAAGGGCCCACCTATTAATAATTTTAAATGGAAATTAAATTTCTGCACAATTTTTGGAGGAAACAAAATTTTAAACTATATCAGTTCTTTTGCCCCTTCTACCATGTGAAGACACACAGACTGACATTTTTAAACCAGAAAATGAGTCCTCGTAAGACTGAATCTGTTGGTTCCTTGATCTTGTACTTCACAGCTTCCAGAACTGTAAGAAATAAATTTATTTGTTTATAAGCTACCCTGTTCATGATATTTTGTTTTAGCAGTCAAACTGGAGTAAAACATAACATTGGTACCAGAAGTGGGGTGCTGATGTAAAATATACCTAAAAATGTGAAAGGTCTGGAATTGAGTAGTGAACACAAGCTGAAAACATTTAGAGTCACATGCTAGATAATGCCTAATGCCATAAATAAACTACTGTAGTTTGAATGTGTTTTGTTCTCACCAAAGCTTATGTAAGAATTTTGAAATGTAACAGCATTGAAAGGTGGTGAGGCCTTTAAGAGGTGGGCTATTAGAAAGTGACTTGGTCATGACCACCCTCATGACAGGATTAATGCTGGTCTTGCATATTGGGTTGGGTCTCACAGGAGAGAATTAAGTCCTATGAGAATAGGATATTATAGAAGAGCAAGTCTAGACTCTCCCTACTCTCTTCACCATGTGACCTCTCACTCTTGCACAAACATCTGCAATGTGATGCCATCCATCCCATGAAACTCCCATCAGAGATAAGCAGATGGTAGTGCCATACTCTTAAATCTCCAGAGATGTGAGCTCAATGAAACTTTTATTTATCAGATACCCAGGCTCGGGTATTTTATTATAGCAACACAAAAATGGAGTAGGACTCAGATGGTTAGGGATAATTCTAATGCAGGTTCAAAAGAAATAGTGTTGTAGAGAAAGCCTCAATCTTTTTAGAGAGTGCCTAAGTGGTTGTGAACAGAATATTAGTGAAAATATTAATAACAAAGTCCATTTTGATGAGGTATAAAATGGAAATGAGGAACTTGTTATAGGAAACTGAAGGAAATGTCATCCTAATTATGAAGTGGCAAAGACCTTGACTGAATTAAGTTCATGCCCTAGTGTTTCATGGAAGTCAAAAACTATGAGCACTGAAATTGATATTTGAGGAAATTTCTAAGCAAAAAGCCCTAGGTGGTGCCTGGATTATTTTGAGTGTAATAAAATTTAAGAGAAGAAAAACTACTTAAAGATGGAATTTTTAATCAAACTGGAAGCAGGAATTAAAATTTTGAAAAGTTCTTAGCCAACACTGGGGGATAAAATATGAACACCTGGTAGGGAGAGAAAAAGGGTGTGACCAAAGGACTCTTGGGTAAAATTCTTCTGGAAGAGCCTTCTCAATGCAAGCCAAGTACTATTCTTCAAGAAAATGAGAGTGACACCAAAGGCATTTTGAAGCTCACCAGGGATGTTCCTCCCATCATAGGTCTAGAGACCAAGAACCTAGGGGTATAAGAGTTTCAAGGTTCTTATTCCTGTGTTCTGTCACATGATCATTGCAGTCACAGTTCTGATTCTAAAAGGCCCAGATATGTCCTGAGTCATGGGAACTATCCCTCCAGAGGGGACAGGCGATATTTTGGTCAGCTTTTTCACCATTGTGACCATAAGACCTGACAAGAACAATTTAAGAGGAGGAAAAGTTTATTCTGGGGTTAATCTTTTCAGAGGTCTCAGTCCATAGACACCTGGTTCCATTCCTCAGGGCTCAAGGTGAGGCAGAACATCATGAAGAGTATGGGGAAGAACAGCAGCTCAGGACATAATGATCTGGAAGGAGAGAGGTGGAGGGAGGGAAGGAGAGGGAGAGAGAAGCAGAGAGAGAGAGAGAGAGAGAGAGAGAGAGAGAGAGAGAGAGAGAGACCTCACCACAGACAAAAATATATACCCCAAATGCTCACCCCTAATGACTTAGCTACCCCAGCCACACCCTACCTGCCTACAGTTACCACCCAGTTAAACCTTATCAGGGGATTAATTCACTGATTTGGTTAAGGATTTGATAACCAAATCATTTCACCTCTAAACTTCCTTGCATTGTCTTATACATGAGCTTTTTTTTTAGTGGGGGGGGGGACTCACTTTTTGGGGTGGATTCACATCTAAACCACACAGGTGGTTATCTTTGGCAGCATCCATAAAGTGCCATATCTGCCAGCTCAAGGAGTATATAAACCACAAGGATCATAGATTTAAGGATAGAACCACCTCTGAAACTAATAAAGGCCTGGTACAACTTCAACCCCAGGCATGGAGCAAATATGGAAGCAGAACTGCCCAGAGCCATGAGGGAGGGCCACCGCCTGAGTGTGACCAGAATGCAGGTTCTCCACCCCAGTGTGTCTGAACGCTATGTAGGACCTCTATTTTAGTGGGCCTGGAAGGTCAAACACTGAGCCAAAAATAATGTTATTCTTGAATCTTAAGATTTAATGCTGTTTGCTCTACTAGTTTTAGACTTACTTGGGACCTCTTACCCTTTTCTTCTTTCTTCTTTCTCCCTTTCAGGATAGGAATGCCTATTCTATGCCTATTTCACCATGGGGTTTTGAGAGCACACAATTTGACTTCACAGATTTACAACTGGAGAGCAATTTTCCCCAGGATGAAATGTACTTTGAGTCTCACCCATATTTAATTTAGAAGAAGTGAGACTCTGGACTTAGATTTTAAAGTTGGTACTGAAAGAAATTAAGAATTCCTGAGACTACAAGGATGGAATCCATATAGCTTGCATGCAAAAATGATCCAATTTTTTTTTGTAGGGAGCTGAAGCAGAATGCCATGTATGTATATTTGTGTCCCACCAAACTCTTATGTTGAAATCCTAACCCTCAACGTGCTATATTAGAAGGTAGGGTTCTAAGGAAGTGATTAGGTAAAAAATGGGATAAGTATCCTAATAAAGACACCTCTTTTTCCTCCTTCCATGTGAGAACACAGTATGAACATGAATGAACCATAGTGGAGTTGGGGGGCCCACCATTTACCAAATTTGCTGAATCTGCTGGTTTCCTTGATGTTGGACTTTCAGCCTCAAGAACTATAGATATAGATTTCTATTTATGCTACATTGTTATGGCAGCCTAAATAAACTAAGATAAGCTATTTGTGTTAATCAGCTTTTCATTGCTGTGACAAAGTACCTGAACAAACCAACTTATAAGGATAAAAGATATATTTTGACTCATGGTTTGAGAGGGGTTTCAGTCCATGGTGAATTAACTCTCTTTGGGTCCTATGGTGAGGTGATACATCATAATAGGAATATGTGTTGGAGCAAAGCTGCTCACCTCATGAAGTCCAGGAAGCAAAGATAGAGAGATGAAGGGACCAGGTACAAATATCCCACTGTTATGGTTTGGATCTTAAATATCCCTCAAGGGTCCACATGCTAAAGAATTGGTCACCTGCCTGTGGTGCTATTAGAAGGTGGTAGAGCCTTTATGAGATTGGGGTCTAGTAGAAGTAAGACAAGTCATTGGAGGCATGCCCTTAAAGGGTACACTGGAACCCTGGCCATTTCCCCTCTGTTTCCTCCCTGGCTGCCATGAGGTGAGCAGCTTTTTTTCACTACCTGCTCCCCACCATGATGTTTTGTTTTGCCACAGGTCGAAAGTAAATGGGTCAGGTGACTACAGACTGAAACCATAGCCAAAGTAAGTCTTTTCTCCTGATAAATTAATTATCTCAGGCATTTTGTCACAATGACTGAAAGTTAACTAACACAACCCCAGTGACCAAATTCCCTTCTACTAGTCCCCACCTATTAAAGGTTCCTCCACCTCCCATTAGTGCCACAGGATTGTAACCAAGTCTTTAATTCCTGTGTCTTTGGGGGAAATACTGCAGATCCAAGTTGTAGCACTATTTATCTTTAAGTCATGGGTTTACACCAGAATAAAAATGATGGCATAATATTATAAATTTGATTAATATAATTAATAATGTTCAAAGTATAAAGGAGAAAAAAGCACGATAGTCTAAAAAGATACAGAATTTTATCAACAAAATTCACTGTATGTTCCCAATAACTACTTATCAAACTAAATGAACATTTTAAAAAATGTTTTGAATATGCAGAAGATGTAAAGTTATGCTATCATAAAATTTTTGAAATGTGGAAAAATATTCCTTTATGATCTGGAATAAGACAAAGGTGTTATTCCCCACTACTATGCTTAGGGTCCTAATAAGCACAATAAAATGTGAAAAACCAAAGTTGTAAGGATAATGAGAGAAAAAAGTCTCATTATTCACAAATAACATCATGAGACTATAAAAAAATCAAAACCTGTACACATACTAGAAATAATAAGAATTTGGAAAGTTTGTGAAGGCAAAATAAATTTTTTAAAGATTTATTGCATTTCAACACATGAGCAAAACCAGAAAACACAATTCAATTTAAAAGGTTGAATTTACATAGCATTCCAAAAGTAAAGTATCTAAAAATAAATGTAAGAACTCCTATAAATCAATAAGAAAGAAAATGACATGAAAATATTGACAAAAGACTCAAAGAAGCATTTCATTAAGGAAGTCTCTGTGGTATAGAAATAAACATATGAAAAGATGCTCAATCTCATTAGTAAGCAGTGAAATGCATAAAAACTAACCACAGTCCAATTTTTGCCTACCAGGTTTGCAAAATTCAGGTGTTGACAAGCATCTGGAACTTATACTTTTCTATTAATATACACTCATTTCAGAAAACAATTTAGCATTATCTCGCCAAGATGATATTGTGCTCTGAATGCAGCTCAACCATTCTACTATCCTAGAGACACACTTAGACATTTACAAACATCTATCCACAGCAGAATGAAAAAAATATGCAATAATAATATGGTGAATTAGCATATATCAGGAAAAATGAATGCATTTCAGTTGTCTGTGAAATGCTGAAAACAATAAGAAAATATGAAGATGAAAATATTCAGTATGATTCCATTTATATAGTTTTTAAACTGTAACAACTAAAATACTATATTATTTAAGCACAGACACCTGTCTGGTAAGTCTACAGAATAAAGCAAGGAAATGATAAACACAAAATTCAGAATTGCCAATGAGAAAGGAAAGACTTGGATAAGACTTGAGAAGGGTACCCAGGGAGCTGGAAGGTAACATCAATAGTCATGATTTTCCTAATCTGCATGATGTGCACTCAGATAGTTTGAAGTTTAGCTGGTCCTCAGAGACCTCTGATGGTTCTCCAACGTCTTGGATTACCCCAGCTTTGGGGTATTAACTCATTTACATGTAATTTAATTACTGATATTTTGGGACCATCTATGCTATTTGTTTTCTATTTGTCTCCCTGTTTTATATTCCTCTGTTCCTTTTACATGCTTTCTTTTGGCATATTTTTTTCTATTACTCTATGTTCTTTTTTATCCTTTAGGAATAATTCTTATTTTTTTAATGTGAGTAGTTACTCTAGAGATAAAAATGTTTCCTTAACTCACTATAATTATATTAATATTTTGCCAACTTCAAAAAATATTAATAGTTTTCACAGTTTAACTCCATTTATCCCATTCCCAATTTTGTAATATAGTTGTTGTTTATTTTGTTTCTACAACGTTGTGTTTTAAATAGTATTTTTAAGCAACTCACATTTTAGCACTTCTTCTATTCTTCATTCCTTCTTTAGTTTTGTGTATCCATCTGGGATCCCTTTTCCATCAATCTGAAAAGATTCTGTTAATATTTCTTACAGTGCAGATCTTCTAGTAATAAATTTCTCAACATTTACCTTCATTTTTAAGGGGAGGTTCACCCTGTTATAGAACTTTAGGTTGCAATTTTTTACTTGACTCATAATAATTATATGCATTTAGTACAATCTGATAATTCAGTGCTTGTGTAAAATAGCTAATGAACAGCCCAGGATAATTATTATTTACATATCTTTAAAACATTATTTCTTTGTGTAAGAAAACTTCAAATTCCTAGCTTCTAGTTCATTACAAAAAAATTCTATCAATTACAGTCACCCCACTGTGCTGTAGATCACTGGAACTCATTCCTCCTATCCGCTTGAATTTTGGTAACCGCTGTGGTCAGAAGTTTTTCTCTCAACATTTTGAGATGTTATTCAATTGATGACTGATTTCCATAATATCTGTTCAAAAGTCAGCCTCAAGACTGACTATTGGTCCTTTGAACTTGATATGCCTTTTTATAATCTGTCTAATATTTTATCAGTTACTATATTTTTCTGTATTTTTTATTATTTTATTAGAGACTCCAGGTCTCTAATGAAATAATTTTTCTCTCTCACCTCCAAGTACTTATTACTAATTAACACTCGTACATGTATGATTCTGAGAAACCAGCAATCTTTTACAGAATATGGAGGTAAAATTCCTCATAGTTTCTATACCAATTACTCTAAATCTACTTTTGATATTCTTTCACTAAATATTCTATTCTTTGTTTTTAGTCACTTTGTGGTGGAGGAGTTTCTTCACATAAAGAAAATAAAAGCTATCCCTCAATGAGAACCTGTATCATACACACATGACAGACACAGCCCTCTGTGAGTCTCTTCCTGCCTTTACTCATGAATTCCTAATTCCTTAAATTTCAAGTCATCCTCCTAATTGACTGCCTAGATTGTTACTCAAAGGTAAAATGGGGTATAAAATGCATTAACATCGGATAAAAAGCAGAGCAAATGTAGGCTGATACTCATGCAAGTTGCGCTCCCAGGTAAAAAGTAGAGAGTTGCAGGTCAGCTGTTTCATAGGGGCATGTCTCATTGATCTGACAAGCTGGCAGGTTCCTTAGAGATAAAGCAGGGCTGTAGACTTTCTTCACCTCTCTGTCACCGTCCAGTCATCTTTTAGTATGTATGGTAAGTGTTTACTTGATAATTATTTTAAGTATCCCAAAATATTCAACATGAAGAGAATTTCTATCCCACTTCAGAACATTAATCAATCAATAATTATTTTTTTAATACATGACAACAGTGGAATGCATTACAATCCTTATTACATATATAGAGCACAATTTTTCGTATCTCTGTATATAAAGTATGTTCACGTCAATTTATGCCATTATACATGTACATTTTTTGCATTACAATTCTTAATACACATATATACCACAATTTTTCATATCTCTTTTTGTATATAAGGTATGTTGACACCCAATTCAAATCTTCATACACGTACTTTGTATAATGATGACCATCACATTCCACCATCCTTATAATCCCCTTCTCCCCCCCTTTACCTCCCACCCCTCTTCCCTATCTAGAATTAATCTAATCCTCCCATGCTCTCCCTCCCTACCCCACTATGAGTCACCCCACTTATATCAGAGAAAACATTCGGCATTTGTTTTTTTGGGGATTGGCTGACTTCACTTAGCATTATCTTCTCTAATGCCATCCATCTACCTAATGTAGCATTTATACACAGTGGAATATTACTCAGCATTAAAAAAGAACAAAATCAATCAATAATTCTAATCATCTACTATTTGTACTAGCAATAAAAGTCCATGGATAAGATTATACCATATATTCTGGGAAGGAAGAGCTATTTCCAATTGCATCAGGTAACCTTGCTGAGAATGTGTAATTGGCCTCTTCTCACATGGCACTGATTTCATTGCCCTTCTATAAAAAAAACACCCAGAAAATGTGGTCTAGAAGAACCACTTACTCAATATAATTTTGAAGACAGCAAAAGAGTTTAAATTTTCAGAAAATATTAGAATATTTGAGGGGAGGGAGATGTATAAATAATTAAAAGTAGAAATTATACAAATTCTGAAAATGCAGTCTTCTGAAATTGTATTAGAGAATTAATACAATAAGCGTTTTTTAAAAAATCATCCAAAACCATGAGGTTATGCCATGCAGAATATATGGCTTCCAAGCTCACCAGGGACTGGACAACAGGGTTCAGGAAGTGAACAATGTTTTTAAGGACTGAAATCGCTTTTCTCATTTTGCATTTTTCAGAACCCAGTTGTGAGGCCAAACCAGCCATAAAGGAGACTCATAAAGGTAGAAGGGGAGCTTTGTTGTAAGCTTTTTAAACTTTGTGTTTTCCTGATGCCTCGAGAGCCCCACAAACAGGTTTTGAGTACCTCAGCCTGAAGACCAGATCTACCACTGTGAAAAGGCTGTGAATTTCTACAACATGTACCTCCATAAGACTAAGATTCTAATTAGAATAAGTCATACTGCATGTTTGTATAAATATGTCAAATTATACTCTACTGTCATGTATGACTAAAAGGAACAAATAAAGACAAAGGCTGGTCCCCATCATAAGATTCTTTTCTTGCCCTCTCTGATTGTGACCTAGTGACACAATGAAATCCCTGCACGTATTTTGCACATGGTACTTCAACATGACCCCAGTAAAGACACTGGTTCACAGTTATCTTCTTTCTCAGTTGAGCTTATTCATTTGAGCTTGCTCCTTGGGAACACCTGCTATGTAGCTTCCTGCTTGGCTTGCTTTGCTATTCTCTTGAGGACCCATGACTGTAATGAATACTGTAATTTCAGGACTTCTCTCTGCCCAGTATAATTACCAAGGCCATGTTGGAGTTATCCTAAAAAGAAAAAAAAAAACCAAAGGAGGACTTAGCCCTTAACAAAGGATCACATGGGTGTTGTATAGTCTTTATGGTATCAGAGGAAAAAGTAGAGAATATCTACATGATGTCAAATGTATTATTTGGACTGAATTTGTAACTCAAATTATTGAATGGGAAGAGAAACAGAAAAATCTGACAGTGATGATAACAGGTATGATGGCTGATTTTATGTGTACAGTTTATTAGTTTTCAGGGCACAGGTCAAACTTATTCTAACTGTTTCTGTCTGCGGAAGTGCTTTTGGATCAGTGAATTTTGAGTAAAGTGGCTTAACCTTCAAAATATGGGTGGGATTCATCTAATCAGTTGAAGGGGTGAATAGAAGACGACTTACCTCCATGAGTAAGAAGGAATTCTTCCAGCAGATAGCCTTTGGACTTAAGTTGCAGCTCTTCCTGGGTCTCCAGGCTCTTTAGGTTTCAAATTAACTAAGTCTCCAAAATTGCATAAGTCAGTTCCTTAAAATAAGTCAGTCTCTCTCTCTCTCTCTCTCTCTCTCTCTCTCTCTCTCTCTGTCCAGATATTTATATCTACACATACATCTTGTTCTTTGTTTCTCTGAATAACCCTGACTGGTACAAGAGGTTACTAGTTACTAGTTTATTTAAAGCAATCAGCCTTCCTGTATTTATTTAATAAGCACTTATTACAGAACTGCTATATGCATCCAACACAGCCATATAAAGAAATAGATATACAGAGAAATCAGTCAGAATGCTTCTCATTAAGGAGCATGGTGTCTAAGAGGAAAGAGAAAGATATGTAGGATGTTCACTCGACTGCATTTCTTTTAACTCTCTCCCCAAATTGCTATATTTTTGTTTTGTCTTTTACATTTGTTAGCAAAAGTAACCCAAAACACTTAAACACTGTTTCAAGTTGTTCATTTTCTTTTTTAAATAGGAATTATATTCTCATCTGTATCTGCAGGCTAGATGGACAGCTGTCAAATTAGTTTAAAAACATGAATAGAGAAAGCTGTAATGATTGCATTTTAATGTGCTAGGGAAAGCATTCTGCTACAAATCAAAGTCTCTTGTTCTACTTCTGCAACTGTGACCATAAAACCAATTCAACCCTGAGGCCTTTGATTTCTCCACATTGAATGGAGATGTTTTCTGAGGTCTCTTTCAAGTTTTTATTTTCTTTTCAGATTTTTCCTTCATTGTTTCTCCATTGTTTTCTTCCCCATAATAAAACACTTTACTCTTCCTCTGTGCAGGGACCTCACTCTGAAGCCCCAGGTGAGTCTGAGATTCCCAAACAAAGGCCCCAGCTCTTTCCTGAACCTTCTGTTTTCTCTGCTTTCATGCTATCCCAGTCCATCCTGGCTGCCCTAACAGAATCCCATAGACGGGGGAGTTTAAACAACAGAAACAGCCCTCACCCTCCCGCCGTTCTGGAGGCTAGAAAGTCAGGGTGCCAGCCTGGTGAGGTTCTGATGAGAGGTCTTTTTCTGGTTTGCAGATGGCCTTCTTCTCCCTGTGACCTCATGCAGGCAGAGATCATCAATCTCTGTCTCTTCTTATAAGGGTGCTAATCCCTTCCAGGCAGGTTCCACCCTCATGAACCTATGACCTGCCCAGGCCCAACCTCCTACCACTGTCTTGTTAGGGATTAACCCTTCCTCGTGAATTTGGGGAGGACATAAACGTTCATAGCAAATATATACTTGTTTTGTGGCCTGTTTGGGTCAGCTTTTTCATGACTGTGACCAAAGACCCAACAAGAACAATTAGGGAAGAAAAATCTCACAGTTTCAGATGTCTCAGTCCACAGATGGCTTGACTCCATTTCTCTGGGCCCAAGGGGAGGCAGAACATCATGGTGGAAGGGTGTGGAGGAGAAAGGCAGCTCAGTACATGGCCACCAATAAGCAGAGAGCTCCATTCTTCAGGGACAAAATATAACTGCCAAACACACGCCTGATACCCACCTTCTCAAGCCATGCCCTACCTGCCTGAGGTTGCAGTCGGAGTAATCCATTCATGAGAATCAGTGCACTGATTAGGTTCAGACTCTCAGGAATCCAATGATTTCACCTCCAAACTTTCTTGCATTGTCTCACACATGAGCTTTGGGGGCACAACTCATATGTAAACCACAGCATGGCCCATCCTCTCAGACCTACCTTCTACTTCGGAAGATTTAACTAAGCTGTTCAGATCAACTGGGCTAACTTGTTGCTTCATTCCTGTCTGCAGAAACACAAATGCAGGAGAGTGGTAGTTTTTTGGAGAAAACTTCTTCCCACAGAGAATAGACTGAGAGGGCAAATATCAGACTGCGTATCCAATGAGAGGACAAGAGGAGTGTTGTGTCACTCAACCAATCATTTGTTGCTATGGCAGAGGATAGATATGTTGCAACGCTGTATATTACAGACAATTTCACAAGACAGCACTTCCTGCAACCTCCCCACTTTACAATAGCACCTCTCTAGATATGCAATTTTAATATCCTCCAAACTGAGAATACATTGGTTGTGTAACAATGCATACTGAAAGGGTGTTAAAGTTTTATCAAATACATTTTCACATGCAATGAGCTGATCATATGGTTCCCTCCTTAATTTCATAAGTGTGCTAAATTATGTCAACTTTTTTTTTTAATGTTAAGCCAAACTTGCATTCTGGGAATACACCCAACTTTTATGATATATTATCCTTTTTACATATTCCTGAATTTGATTTGCTAATATTTTGTTTAGGATTTTTGCATTCGCATTCTTTCTTGTGATGTCTTTATAAGTTTTGCTATCAAGTTATGCTATACTCATAAATAGAGTTGAGAAATAGTTCTTTTTTTATTCTCTAGAAAAGTTTATGTATATTTGGTGTTATTTCTCCTGAAAAGTTTATAAAATTCACTGCTAAAGCCATCTGAGAACTTTGCTAAGTCATTTTTAATCACATACTTTTTTATTTGTCTATTAAGGTCTTATGTTGTATTTTCCTCAAGGAATTTTTTCCATTTTGTTTAAATTTTCAAATTTATTAGCAAAACATTTGTTATAGTATATTTTATCATTATTTTAGTATATAAAACATATCTGTAATGTTTCCTTTTTTATCCCTGGTATTTATTATTCACATTTTTTTCTTTCTTTTCTTTTTTATCTTGAACATTTTACCAGAAGTTTTACACTTTCATTAAACATTTTGAAGAGTCAATGCTTGGCTTTGTTAATTTTCTCTATCATAGGGTTTTAAAAATGTATTATTTTGAATTTAGTTTTGTTATTATTTTAATCTATATGGATACTTAGATCTTTGATTTTCAAATTTAAAATTTAATTCAGAGATTAAATTTTCTAAGTATAGATTTAGTGGCTTTATAAGCATTAGCCCATCATATGTTCATTATCTTTTAATTGAATTATTTTCATTGTAATTTTTTCTTTGACCCATGGTGTGCACAGAAGTGGTAAGATATCAAGCCTGACTGCTATCCTTTGAAAACCATGCTTAGGAGGGTGGACCTTCAATGGAATTTGGAAAGGAGGATTTGATGAAGATCCCTTTAATTTCTCAAATCCAAATAAGTGGCTCTCCATGCCTAACCTATACAAAGAATAAGATATATGCTGAATATATTCTTTCTTTCTAGCGTTTGAAATGTGGGGATGTGACAGGCAGAGATGCTCTGCAACTAGCTTCCAATAAAAATCCTGAGCATTGAGTCTTTAATGATTTTCTCCTGTTAACATTTCACATGTGTTGTCACACCTTGTTGAGGTAATTAAGTGCATCCTCTGTGTAATGGTTAATTCCATGGGTCCACTTGACAACCTAAGGGATGTTCAGATAGTGGTTGTTAGAGTTTAAATACTAAGTGGCTCCCAAAAGCTTATGGGTGAGACAATGAAAGACGTGTAGAGGGAAAATGATTGTGTTATGAGAGCCTTTACCTAATCAGTGCGAGAATCTACTTGAATGGATTAACTGGGTCGTAACAGTAGGCAGTTAGGGGGTGATGGAGGAGACAGATTGCCGAGGGTGAGACTTTGGGGTTCATTCTTTATCCCTGAAAATTGGAGCTCTCTGCTTCCTAACTGTCACACTTTGAGCTGCTGTCCCTCCCTTACACCCTTCTTCCCTGATGTTCTGCCTCACTTCAGGCCCAGAGAAACAAAGTCAGCATCTATGAATGGAGACCTCTGGAACTGAGTGTCAAATGAACTTTTCCTATTCTAAAATTGTTCTTGTCCTATCTTTTGTCCACATTGTTGAAAAAGCTGACAAAAACAGTTGTTAAAATATTGGTTTTTGTTGTGTTTCTGAGGGTGTTTCCAGAAGCATTTAGCACCTGAATCAGTGGACTAGAGATCTGATCTCACTGATGTGCGTGAGTGTCATGTAATCTATTGAGGGTCCAAACAGAGCCCCAAGGTGAAAGAAGGAAATGTTCTCTCTTTCTACTGGAACATCCATCTTGTCCTATCCTTGGACATTGAAGTTTTTAGTTTCAAAGACTTTGGACTCTTGGACTTGAGCTAGTGCCTGCTACCCACAGTTTTCAGGCCTTTCTTGAAGTAGAAATTATACGATTGGTAGCTATTCACAGATAGTAGTTATGCCCAGTATTTTTCTGGAATCAATCACCTGTATCTTTGTGTGCTATTTGATTCTTGATTTCTTTGCATAATTTTGCTTTTTGTTCTCTCCATTCAGTCTTTTTTTAAAAAAAAATATTGCCATATTAAAATTATTTATTTGAAAGGTGTAATATAATCCACTTTTTGTCTTGCTAGTTGACTATTTCTGTTTTTCTTTTTTTTTTAATTGGTTGTTCACAACATTACAGAGCTCTTGACATATCATATTTCATACATTAGATTGAAGTGGGTTATGAACTCCCAATTTTTACCCCAAATGCAGATTGCAGAATCATGTCGGTTACACATCCACAATTTTACATAATGCCCTATTAGTAACTGTTGTATTCTGCTACCTTTCCTATCCCCAATGTGGCATTTATACACCATGGAGTATTACGCAGCATTAAAAAATGACAAAATCATGGAATTTGCAGGGAAATGGATGGCACTAGAGCAGATTATGCTTAGTGAAGCTAGCCAATCCCTAAAAAACAAATACCAAATGTCTTCTTTGATATAATGAGAGCAACTAAGAACAGAGCAGGGAGGAAGAGCAGGAAGAAAAGATTAACATTAAACAGAGACATGAGGTGGGAGGGAAAGGGAGAGAAAAGGGAAATTGCATGGAAATGGAAGGAGACCCTCATTGTTATACAAAATTACATATAAGAGGTTGTGAGGGGAATGGGAAAATAAACAAGGAGAGAAATGAATTCCATTCAGTCTTAATGCAATTTATTGATTTGTTTCCTAGTTCATTGATCTTCTCTTCTGTGTTTCTAATCTGTGGTTACACCATCTATTATGCATTAATTTATAATATTTTTTCTTATGCTTTTTTCACTTAATATTTTGCTCAGATCCTTTCTCTGACATACTAATCACAGTTGTATTCAAACCTACTTCTATTAACATCAGTATCTGGGAGTCTGTGGATCTATTTTTATTATCACAAAATGTGGAATCAACTCAGATTGCCCCTTTCATTTTCAGTGATTTCTTTATGCCTCTTATTCTGCATGGAAGGCTAATAATTGTGTATGAAAAGTTGTAGAGATAATTTTTAAGTTCTAGTTAACATTATCTTTTACCAGATATGATTTATTTTTGTTTTCCTTCAGTCATTCAGACTAGGGCATGTCATCTTACTCCATATTGGAATATCCCTAGATTGAAATTAGACTTTTGTGTTTCGTGTACATTAGTTAATTTATGCTTTTGAAAATTTATTTTAATTAATTTTTATTGGAATAAAATATTTGTACATATTTATGGGTATATTATGGTAATTCAATGCATGTATACAATACATAATAATCTTATCATGGTAATGAATATTTTAATCTCTTCAAACATAAATCACTTATGTATTTGGAATTTCATATATTTTTTAGTCATTTTGAAATTTATCATGGGTCATTTTAACAAATAGTCACCCTACTATACTAGAGAAGAATCAGAAGTAATTTCTCCATTCTGTGTTTTGGTACCTTTATTGAATGTCTTTCCATCCTCTCTACCTACTGCTTAGTGACAACTATTCCATTCTGTTCTTCTATAACATTGACTTGCTTTCCATAAGAGAGAGAAAACATATGGCATTTATCTTTTTAGGTGTGATTTATTTCTCTTAACATAATAGCTTCTATTTCCTTCCACGTTGCTGCAAATGACAGGGTTTCATTCTTTTTTATGACTGAATAATAAATATCTCATTGTTTATACATACCACATTTTGTTTATTCATTCATCTACTGAAGGGCATCCAGGTTGATTCCATATTTTAGCCACTGTGAATAGTGAGGTTTAATAAACATGAGAATGCAGATATCCTTTTAGTAGGATATGGGGATGACCTTCCTTAATCCTTGATTAAGGATTATATGGTAGATCTATTTTTAGGTTTTTGAGGAATCTCCAAAATATAGTATATCATAGTTGTACTGATTTACATTCCCACCTGCAATGTATGAGTTCCTCTTTCTCTGAATCCTCACCAGCTTTTGTAATTTTCGACTTTTTGATCATAGCCATTCCAACCCAAGTGAGATGATATCTCATTATTATTATTTTTAATTTTTAAAATTTTTGTTCTTTTTAGTTATACATAACAGTGATTTTGATTAGCATTTCCTTCATGATTAGTCAGAATTAATATTTTTTCAAGTGCTTGTTGGCCACTCTTTTGAATAGTGTCTATTAATTCTTTAGCACATTTTTAATTGGATTAATATCAGCAGTGTCTTTCCGTGCCTCGATAGTGTAGGTTACAACAATTTATGAAGGTAATTGTATGAATTTGTAGTGGATATAGGCTTCCAAATGTCTGTTTTCATGTTCCACAGAGTTGAACCTTAATAACACTGGGATTTGTACCAGCTACTGACAGTCTGAATGGGGCAGGATGTAGAAGAGTATCCTCAGTTTCCTCAGGGCAAGCACAGGTGACACCAAGAGTATATCACCAGTAGCCATGGTGCCCTATGTGGGACTCTGCCACAGACCCTCTGCACCAAAGAAAAAATACATATTGGAGCATTGTTAGCTACTTGTTGTGGAGCTGCAGGAACCAGATGATACCTTCTCCAGCTCCCAAGGAACAAACATAAATGGTACCAGCACTTTTAGCACCAGCAGCTATGGACTTAAGTCTATGGGTTATGAAGGAGAACTTCCCTTGGTTTTCAGGGCATGTGCAGATTAAGTTTGGGGTGTTTCACTGGTATCCATGTTTCTGGAAGTATAGGATATGGGGGTGACCTTCCCTAATCCCTGTAGGTTGAGCATGGATGTTGTCTCGGTTCTTGATACCTCAAATCATGACTATCTAGAGAGTACTTCAGTGTGTTCAAACAGAAGTGTGTGTGTGTGTGTGTGTGTGTGTGTGTGTGTGTGTGTGTGTGTGGAGGTGTTCTGTCCATCTGTCAATTGTTATTTTTGAAAGGGTTAATCTGTAACAAACTATACCACCTAAAACAGACAACATATTCACTTATAAATCTGAAACATTAGATGGTGACCAGTTCAAACAACAATGTTTCATTTCCAATAATTAGAATTCTATCATTTTGTTAGTAAAATCTGAACTTATAAGGGTTATTTTGAAAAGACATCTCATTGTTCCTTCTTACATTGTATTTACAGACATGAAACTCTTAAGTATTTTCCATATGAGGAGCCATTAAGCATTACCTTTACCAGGAGTGTAGGTTTATTTAGCTTAAGTATAAGGATTTACATCAAAATTATATCCTATTAATATATGTCATTCTTAACAGAAATATTTTGTTTAGCAACTATACTGCTTGTTGAATTATACACTGTCCTTAATAAATCTTGCCTTTTTGATTTGTATTAGATCACAAAATTTTAGCTGGAGAAAAAAAAAAAACATGAGGGAAAAATGCCAAAACAGGAAAATCAAAACAGGAAAAAAATGGAATGAAAAACAATTTTATATACAAATGAGTAAATGGATAAAAAACATAAACATATGTGAGTTCTAATTAGATGTTGTTTTCTTTCTATATTGCAAATTTATGATCACTTATTTATGTAGGAAACTGAAAATACTTAATATAAAGCATATTTAAAGAATGCAGAATTAGATTCAAGTAGAAGTTGACTTCGACTCTGCATAAATGCTGCCAAACCTAGAGAGACAGAAGGAGAAAGGCCTGTACACCCAGCCAAGCAACTTGTTCAGAAAAATGTGCTAAAACCTGGTTCATGGCCACTTATTCCTGACCAGTGATGTCTACTTGCAGCTGGTCAGCTCCAAACGAGAGATCAAACTGTGGTGGGGCCAGTGCATCCTGGAACTGGCTTTAAGACATATTCAGATGCAACTGGAATGTTAATGCTGTTGGAAATTAACACTATATTTTCAAATGGATTTTTCAATTTTAGCTTGCTCTCCAAGGGCCAGATTTCCTGAAGTGGCTGCAAGCTTTGTTTGCTTCCATTTGCCTCAGGATACAATAGGACACTCCATCCTGAAGTTGGAAGGATTTCCTCTCTGGCTCCCCACAGACTGACTCTCTTTCTCTTTTTTCCTCCAAGCAAACTGTATACCAGGCTAAAATTTAACAACCAAGATTATTGAGTTTTTTTTTTTTCTGATTCAATCAACATTGTTTTACATAAGAGTCTGTGTGGGAGTGATAGCAGCTGTTGCCCCAACACTTGGGCTCCCCTTCCGTGATGCAGTTCTAGCTGGGAAAGGACTGTCCTAGCCACGATGCCATTTTCCAGCACCGCCACATGCTTCTAAGGGATGTGATAGAACTAGTTCTTGCCAGTGGATTAGAAGCAGAACAGTAAGTGTCACTTCTAACCTGAGGTGGTTAAGAAGTAGGTGGGAATCCTCCATCTTCTCCATTCTTCCATCTGCTGGCCTAATGTTCTTGCCCAGAAAGATATCAGAAGCCACATCTTGAAGATGGCACAATCTTCTTAGTCTGAGTTTCTAAATAAGTTACAAAAAGAAAAAAGGAAAAAAAATGTACTTTCCTCAATATTCAGGGATGCACACACTAGAATTTATAGAGCAGGAAAAAAATGTTATTATGTCCAAATTGATGAGAGGTTTGTTTTAAGGATGTTTGTTTCAATAATGAGAATTACTTAAACCAACAGTGCCTTTGCATGTCATGTACACACACATTCATGCCCACAGAAGCACATGTACATGTACACAGAGAAATGCATGTAGGCAACTTATCTCCAAGGTCTCACAGGCCAGCTGCATCAATTAGGGTTCAATCAGACAAGTAGAACCAGTGGGAAGTACAAGTACACATATACTTAGATGTATGTCTGGAAGCATGTGTATGTGTTCATAAAGGGACTTGTTACAGAGATTTGACCTGACCCAGTCATGCTGATTGGGCATTTTCAGTAAAACTGTTGTCTGTGCATCTGGTGCTAGGGCTTGAAGTCCACAGGGCAGGCTGTCAGGAGGCAAGATGGCTACAGAGTTAGGGACCAGATAGAACGTTACAAGGAAGCTGGAATCCACAAAGACAGACTGGATCTACTATCAGTTCTTGATGCTTTTGAACTTGAAGATAGGATTATGCCTTGGGGGGACTCCCTTTCTGATGGAGCTAAACACAGACACTGGTGAGCCAGATGGAAAAAACTCAAAGAGGATCCAGGCACAGGTGAAGCAGTTACAGTCCTGGCTGCTTCCCCACACGAGGAGGTGAGCCACCAAATAAGTAAATATGTTTGTGAGTTCGCATCTGATAATCTTGCCTCAACATTTAAGCATTAACCAATAACATGACCTCTGCCCTCTAAATCTTATGTAGATATGTCCCTCAAGAATCATCCTAACAGAAAAGTTCAGATAAAAGAAATCTTATAAACGCAGTTCAGCCTACCCAAGTTGACACATTGCAGAGCCACATCAGTTCATTAACCAAAAAAAAAGCCAGTTTATTATAAGATCACTACTCGTTTATTCTACAACTATAAATCGAGTGCCCCTTACCATCCAACATTTGGGAAAGTACTGGAGATAAAAATATGAGCAAGTGTGGTCTCAAACTTTAGGAACTCACCATTTAGTGGAGGAAACAAATCTATAAGCAAAAAATTATAATGCAAGGCATTGCAATGTTATTGCTATCACAGGGCACTGTAGAAACACAGCAGGCAGCAGCACAGAGTAGTGATATCAACAATTACTCTAGATCACCTTGCCTACACCTACACTTTCAAATACCCTGGGAAACAGCATACCAACAACTTCCAATCTGCTTGTAGCTGTCAACAATATGACCTACCATCTAAAGGCATTATGTAGTCCTAACTGAGAAACAGAAACTCCATCATGTCTGCAGAAGCCAGAGTTGAGGCTAAAATCCATCACCAGAAGAAAGCGATGCTCATCTCAAGTTAAACACAGCAGCACGTAAATGGGGCTTGCAAAGAGTGAACAAAGATATGCACACACACTGTAAAATCATTTTCGTATGCTCTTCAGTTCACTAGGACCTTAGTAAATATAGCAAGTATGCAACTGACAAGAAAGGGAAATTATCTTGCCTTTTGATACTGACTAGTAAGATTCGGTTTAGGTGCATCATCAAGGCACGAATCACACACATCATTCTTCTCAAATTGTTCCAGGCATTTTACCAGCATGATTTAATTAGTCAACACACATTAAGAAAATTAAAAGCAAATTAGTATACTCCTCATTTTTCAGATGGGAAAACAGAGGGCAGAGACACCTTTATTCAAGGTCAGGAAGGATTTATGACAAGGAAGGGAACTGAGGCCTCATCTATGACTACTTTTCCAGAGTTTAAATTGTTAATCTTGATCACTTTACAATAACCAAAGAACTGTGTGGATGAGAATATTCATGTCCTACATTAATTTGGTTGCTATGCCCCACCCCAGGTATGATGAGTATGTTTATTCCAATTGGCTTAAACAGTCTGAAATGTTATTTGTCAAGGACTCAGGTAAGAGGGGTGCAAATTTATGGGTCCCAAAATGAATTAAGATTAAAGTGACCCAGGCTGTGGCATCTTAAACCTTCGATTCACTGCAATGTTAGATTTTGACTATGAAACCATAAATAATTTTTTAATCAAAAATACTGAGTGCCAATGGTGAAATTTTATTTCTTTGCTAAGCACTTAACAGTGCACACATGAGCACAGTAGCCGTAATTTAGCATTTAAACTGAGATATTTTGAAAGTGAAAAGGGACCTATTTATTATCATGCCCAGAAAGTAAGAGTAAGAGGAGCCCATGACTGCCTTACACACTAAGACAAACCTAATCAGCCAATATCTCACACATATTTTATAATCACTGCAATATGCACTTTTGTTAACCAGTCTGTGGGAACATTTTCATCTTGGCTAAACCTCTGCATTATTCATTACTACTTCATCGTCGTGTGGTCTCTAGCTCACTGCCCTTCACTCTGGAATTTTAAACTTAAAATAGTATATTAGTTTTCTATAGTGGCTATAGCAAAATAATACAAATTAGATGGTTTGAAGCAACAAAAATTTATTTTCTCACCATTCTGGAAGCTAGATGTCTGAACTTCAGATAGTAGGGCCAGTCTTTCTGAAGATTTTAGGGGAGAATCTGCTCCGTGGCTATCTTTATGTTGTTGCTGGCAATCTTTGGTGATCCTTGACTTACAAAGCACACTCCAAATTCTGCCTCCCTTTTTACATGAAGTTGTCCTTGTGTGACTTGTGTTTCTTTTCATCTTCTGAGGACATCAATCATATTAGAGTAGGCTCCATCCTAATGACCTTATCATAACTTAAATTTATCTCCAAAGACTATTTCTAAATATGATCATAGTCACTGGTAATTGGGATCAGGACTTCAACAACTCCTTTTATGCTATATAATTTAACTCATAGCAGATAGCAATGGAACTGAAGAGCATTTATTTAAAATTGAAAAAAGTAGGTCCCAGACGTTAGAGCAATGCCACTATTGCCTTTTGAGTGTACTTTGCAGTCCTTACTGTGATTGTCACTTCTTGAAAAAACAGAGCTCTGGAGGGACAAGAAACAGGTTACTGTAAGAGGACACCAAAGAACTGCAGAGCATAGAGGACATTATTTCACGAGATTCAAATCTGTCACATAGCTAGTAGTCTTAGGAGTAAAGTAGGCCTTCTTTATAGCACACCATTTTGTGGAAGAATTTCTCCTCCTTGGATCAAGTGTCCATAAATTCAGGTTACAAAATCTTTTCTGTATTTCTTGGTTATTACATGAAAAAAAAGTTTGCACATATGTTTTAAAATAGCTCTTAGAAAGGCTAGGGATCCAATGCTATGGTTGTGAGCTCCAATACTGCAGGATGAACGCACAGCCCCGGCTCTCATCTTCACAGTGCACAGCAGAAAATATTCACTGATGTACTTGATCGATTATTCGTGATATTTCTTCCTAAAAGCAGCACTGCTATTTAGTGCCTATCACATCCTTGCCATATTCCTTGTCCTCAAACACCTGAGAGAAATCATTACCATGTCTTCTTGCAGTATTCTTAGCAGCTCTATGATGTCATTTCATGGGTTACATGGATTACAGTACCCAAAATATGAGACAGAGGAAAATATATGATGTGATATAAAAATCAGAGACAAATTGTTATATAGAAAAGCAAAAGTAAATGAGCGAGAAAATATTCCTGCCTCCAGGCCTTGTGTTTGTGTTTAAAGAGTATTTCACGTTGTATTGTTCAAGCTTATTTCATCAAAATGCACTGGATTTTATTTCCATAATTCATAGAATAATGTATTTCCAGACCAGTTGTTTATTCATGAAGAGTGACATATAGAAACTTTTCTCTCAAATGCCATTATCAAAATACCAGGATATGAGATCATTGGAGATCCATCATACTTTATTGGTAGAAACTGCTGATTCCTGTAAACTCCATGGTATATCACTTTAATTCCATGGTATTTTCAGACCTCATTAGCATGGAATCCTCTTTCTTTCATCTAGAAGTCAGCACTACATTTTGAAAGGATTTGTGCTGCACATGTCTAAAGGATTCATGCCTACAACATTAGTGGTCAACATGTTCTATGAATTGGGAAGCTTACATTTTATTTTGTATTTTTACGTGTCCCTCTGCAGGTATTTAAGAGATGGGCTGAGAATATTTTGAGTTAAGGAATTGGAGCATATTCTAATTATTTTAAGTTTGAATAAGGAAGAGTAAGCAGAATCTGATTAACAATAAAGACAGTGATGGAGGTTCCGATGCTGCTCTGACAGGTAAAGGACAGTAAAACCTTTATGCTAAAATGGAGTGCCTGAAAACTGCAATAGCAGCACTCTTTAAACACTATCAAATGTCACATGTTGTGCTGAACTTATATTATAACCCCTTGAATCCTATATGTCTTGGCATTCGTGCCAAAATTTATATGTTGCATTCATTGCCATTTGGACTCACTTTCCTCTTACAATATTTTTATTTTAACACAGACTGATGTTGAAGGACTGGCTAATTGGTTAAACTGTCTAGTTAATGCATCATTATGATTAGTGGTTTTTCTTGCTGATAATTTATAGCTATATGCTTATTTTCTCCAAAATCTTTATCTCTTAGAAATCCTTATGCCAAATTAGATCTCCTTGGAAGGATTTTTATAGAATACCTGTGTTGTTTATTTGCTGGAACAGCAGTCAATAATGACCTCAGCAACTGTTCAAATAGAATACCTGAAAAATAAGTTCTTTTACATTTTGCTGATTTTCTTTTACACTTTCTTCTGCTCTCTACTGAGGGTTTGGTCCCTTGAGCTATTATTGCATTAAGATCTACTGATAGGGAGGATTCTGCTTTAGGTTTGAAGCCACAGGGTTGGTAAGGTGGTTATCTCTAGGCTGGTGTTTATCCATGCTCTGTAGTTTTGTGGAAGAGATTTCATGTGTGCATGATTCACAATGCTATGATAAATGAGTTCAAGCTTTGCCATCTCTTTCTTTTGGAAAAAGCTCACCAGAAGATAGCTATCCTATAAACTGGTGGCTCAAAAGCAACCAAAGTCCAGTGAATCCTCATTAGTATACCTATTCTGAGTTTAGGGGTTTGCAGGCAATTATAACTTGAAATACTAACCATAAAATGTTATCCCATTTTCTAGATGAACATTCGTCATACCAGGCACTATCCTAAGTATGTTACTTATACTATCACACCTGACCCACATGTTAACTCTTGAGATAGGTATATTAGAGATGCCTCTATATTAGAGATGAAGGTAGCAAAACTAGAATTTGAACCCCAGCAGTTTGACCTTAAAAAACATTATCTCAAAACTATTCTGAATTGGGATAAGATTAATAGGAAGGCAGAGAGGTGAGGAGCAGTGCATAGAGGGGTACTAGTCTGTTCAGTGGCCAGTGCCTTCTGGGGCAGTAACGACTGAAATATTTGGACCATAGGATAGTCCTTGCCACCAGTGCTCATAACTGACACATTTGTTTGCCTCATTTCCCTCTAACAAGTGTCAGTAGTCTTTACCCCACAGTAATTTATGTACTTATCCTGCTTGAACCCACAAGTACACAAAGCAGGAACAGTAACTATGGGTAGGGAAACTGGAGAAAACATATACAAATACAGATTGACAGGAGAGGTGGAAAGTTACATTGATATTGGATCCAACCCAAATTTAGGCTAGAAAATGCTTTATCAGTATAGGAAAGATTTAGATGTTCCTTAGGATAGATCTCTGGGGCTCACAGAAAAGCCCTTCTGCTACCATGTAAGGTGGAGTTACTTGTGATTTAGGTTTCCTTATCACTTGATAGCCATTGGGGACTTAAAATACACCTCATCAATTTTATAGACAGCAAAGCTATCCCACCAGTGCTCAGGACATGTAATTTTGCCCACTCTAGTCACAAGGTTAGCCTTCACAGTGATGTCATCATGGAAAACCAGGATAGCACAGAAAAGACACAGGGGTTGACAAAGATAAAGCCTCATAAAAGAGAAGGAAAAGGAAAAAGACCTAAACCCCATAAGGATCAAAACAGGACATTGCTTTAAGAATATAATGGATTCTTCTCTTGAACACTGGAAGGGAGAAAGAAAAGAGAGAGACTGACAAGTGTAACGTTGGTGCCACTTATTATTATAGGTTTAGTGCACAAGTGGTGACAATAAACATCAAAGCCCCACAGTTAGTAATTGTTGTCCCATTTTCTCGATGAAAAAGAAATTGAGGCATAAAGAAACCATTTTCCTAAAGCCCAAAAGCTACCTTTTCAGTGGCAGGATTCAAACCCAGCTTTTTATTCCTCCAAAACTCGTCCTCTCTTCTAATAACACTACCTTTGAGTAAATGATAAGGACCTGAGTCCATCTTTCAGATAATTGCATCCAGACTTTCTTCAAAGCTGTATTTCCTGCAGGACTAACATGACCTCAGAATGCACTAAGGAGCTCCCAGAAACCAGGGACTGTGGTTCTTGTTAGACTGTCCCAGTCCCATGGTCTCTTGTCCCCCATGCACCAGGCTCCACAAAAGTCCTGTAATGCTACATTTATGATTATCAGGGCTAAAGAGATTCAGAAAACATTTAAACAAACCTGCTGAAAAATCGTTTTGGTTTATCTTTATTTTTTTTTTTTTTTTTAGAAATTAATCCAGTTCCTGCTGGGTTTAAAGCAAAGGATGAAGATAAAACCCACAGCTTCTGAGAAATTAAACATTTATTTGGACTGGGAAAGCCATTTTATGTGAGTCGAGTTTGAGTTTTTTGTTACCCTGGAAAATAAGCTGTGAATCAGTGTTTTAGTTTTTCTTCTAAAATTTCTTTCAGGCTATTAAAATTAGGCTGCTTATAAATTATGAAGTAATAGCCTGAGTGTTTTGCAAAGTGGAGTCCTGGGAGCTCTGTGCAAAAATGCTATTGTTTGCTGACAGTCTGTGTTAGCAGAATCTCTAGGAAAGGCCTCAGCAAAAGATCCTAGGATTAATACACATTTAAAATTATCTCCTTATGATTTTGTTTTCTTCTTTTATTTATTTTTTCTTATTTGTGATAATAGAAACCCAGACTGTAGTCTAGGAACCTGATAACCTCAAATTATGAATATTTTTAGAATTCCTAAATGCCTTATTTGTCTACAATAAGACAAATATCAAATATTTGTTAATGAGGTGATATGGTCTAATCATTTGTGTTTCCCTCAAAATTCACAAATTGAAATTCCTAACTTACCAGTTGATAATAATAGGAGGTTGTAGCTTTGGAAAGTGACTGGGTCATGAGGGTGGAGCCCTTGTGAATGGGATTAGTGCCTTCATAAACAAGGGCCCAGAGGGCTGCCTTGCTCTTCCCATGATGTGAACACACAGCAAGAAGTCACCACCTGTGGGAATCAGCACATGGACATTCAAAAGTCACCAAATCTGTCATGATCTTTAGCATGGATTTTCTGGCTCCCAGAACTGTGAGAAATACATTTCTGTGGTTTATAAGCCACCCATACGTGGCATTTTGTTATAGCAGTCTGAACAGGCTAAGACAATGGAGAATCTTATTCAACACATTATTTCTGAACATAGGCAGAGCAAGGAACAACCACCTTACCAACACTCAGTACACCTTGCACATGAGCACTTTTCTCCTGCAAACCAGACTGCGATGGAAATAACATGGTTGAAACAGAGGGCATCCACATGCTCCTTCAAGAAAGACCTTGTTGCAGAGCACAGGAGGGTCACCCAAAAAAAAAAAAAGGCTGTAGCTGTCAGCTTCTCCAGAGTTGCTTTCCCCAACAGAGTTTTCACACCCAACACCACAAGCATCCCTGGGGCTGCTGTCTCTGGACTGACAAGGTAAGGTTCTAAGGTGCCGCCATTTGCACCCAACACAGAGCAACTTTGACTGAAAATATTCACTCAAAAGCCCAACATGGCTAGCTTCTCATTTAAACTTCTTCCTCATTTCTCATAACTACTGATCACCAATAAATGAATACATTTTATCCAAATTCCATCTCAGAATCTACTATCAACACTGAACAGTTTTCAAGCACTTAGTATGTATCAGATTTATTTGCCCTCTTGTTTCCTTCCACCGATGATCTTACAGATTAGATCTTATTATTACTAAATTCTATAAGTGGACAAAAAAAAAAAAACCTTGAAAAGAACAGATTTAGGATTTGCATTCAGGCTGCTCAACTTCAAAGCCTGCATATTTAACCACTGATTTTATTAGCTCTATTGGAGCCACATTTGGTGTTTGCAGGTAACTCGTTATAGACAATGTAACTAGACAGCTGAGAATATAAAGGAAGGTAATGAGAACAAAAGGCTAAAATTCAAGAAAAACATTAATCTAGGAGGTAAATAAACAAAATAAGCAGAAACTTCAGGATGAAGAAGATGATCTATTGGCTATCTATAGGAGAAGGCAGAAGTACAATGATTTCTGGATTTAAGAACTTGGAGAATAAAGCAATCAGCTCTGAGCAGCTCCAGGGGCTTCTCGAGTGAGGTATTTAACTAAACAGTGACTGGGACCAAAGGAGAACTGAGTTGACCTGTAGGTGAAATAGGATGGAATGAAGAGAACATTGGAGTTATGCTATGCAGGATCAAAAATTGTCTATTTATGTATACTTTGAAAGTCCCAAGATTTCCCCCACACATTTTGGTCATCAGGGGAATGAGTTGACATACTACTGAGAAACAGAAAAAGGACAGCTCAGTTCTTGCCACCAAAATGCTCCAGCAGGGTCCAGTAGGCTCCACAGCCAGCCTAGGGTCCAGGTAATAAGTCCAGAACTCAAGGAAGTGTTAGCCAATAAAAATTGGGTTAATATCTGGAATCAGAAGACACAGATTTGGGGAATAAGACCTGCAAGCAGAAATTTTAAGTAAGAATAGAACTTAAGCCAAACAGCAAACAGCACATAAGATAGTGTTACATCAGAGAATCTAACAGCCGGGCCAGAAACACTGCAACCTACACTGTCCATTAGGCATGGGGAGCTTTTAAATAAAAACGTGGGTGTCTGGGCCTGTCTCCAACGGGTATGGGCCAGAGCATCAGTATTTTTTGAATGACTCTCATGCATAATGAGGGTAATGATCTAATGAGGTAGTGTTACAAAATGTAACTCTAAAACATAATGTTATCACGTGATACAATGCAAGAAAGTCCAGAGGTGAAATGATGAGGTTATGAGAGCCTTAGCCTAATCAGTGCATTAATCCACTTGAAAGGATTCATTGGGCAGTAACTGAAGGCAGGTCGGGTGTGGCTGGAGGAGGGAGGTCACTAGGGGCCTGCCTTTGGGGTATATATTTTGAGAGTGGTGAAAGGAACACTCTGCTTCCTCGTGGCCGTGTCCCAAGCCATTTTCTCTACTGCACTCTTTCTGCCTTGATGTTCTGCCACAGTTTAAGCCCAGAGCAATGGAGCCAGCCATCTGTGGACTGAGATTTCTGAAATTATGAGCTCCAAAATAAACTTTTCCTTCTCCAAAATTTTTCTTGTCAGATCCTTTAGTCACAGCGGTGAAAAGCTGACTAAAATGTATAACCAGATTCATATTGATGCCAAAGGAGCATTGCCAATAGAGGTGAATCCCAAACTATATATAATTCAGGTAAAGTTTCAGCTTTGCTTCAATTCTGAGTCATGCAGGCTGCTTTCCAACACAAAAATAGACGAGTGGGAAATGAACTGTGGCCCCAAGGCAGCTTGGATAGTGCAGCACCACCTGCCCTGAATTATTTTGCCAAGAAGGAAGTAAGTGGCCATCAAGGACAGAGGGCATGCATTTAGCCAGTCCCCCTACAATCACGTACTGTGAAATAATTAACAGTAGACTGACTACGAATCTTTTAATAGAAAATTCAGATAAACATAAGAAAGCAAAATCAATTCAAGATAAGATTATGGCATAAAAATATATAAATAAGTTCCTACATAATAACCAGAGACAATTTGGGGTCTAAACTACTAATTTTTCTCATCCTATTGCTCAGTTATTTCTTAAAATCAATTTTGGTTTTGGCAGCAGAGTTCTTTGATCTCTGGAAAGTTAGGTCCTTTGCCAGCTTTGCTAAAACAAGAAGTAAGAGGAAGTCAGCTGAGGGGACTTTGAGATGGTTTTCCTTTCTAGCTATCTGGGTAGAAGACATTTCCTGATGGAGGGAAAGACTTTTAGCTTGCTATGCCTTCACGCCTTGCAGGCTGTACAACAGAGGTTTTAGACCATAGAATAGACCTCGAGGTCCGTGCTAAACAAGTACAAGGCCAAAGAAAGGCCCTGTTCTCCTTCAAGAAGCCTGAGCCTCTATTCTGTGTCAGCGACTCAGGAAATTCTATTGTACACTAAAATTTGATAACTGACTGGAGCATCCTGTGTCTGAAATGCAGAGACTTTGATGCACAAATGAGTTGTTGAACAAACCCCAGCGGTTGCTTACCTTCAAACATCTTGCTATGGAAAAAGAAAAAGAAAACCCTATTTAAGTTATTGTAAGTAATTGTGGCTAAAAGCATTTTCATTTGATACACAGCCAAAGCAGAAAAGGCATCATAACCAATTACAATATTCTCAATGCCCATAGAATCAAAATGTTCCAGTATTTCAGAAAAAAAATAATCAGTGTTGGCCTGGAGGCCAAAGAAAAATTACTCTCTTAGACTTGTACAAAGGAAATACTGCCTGCTATGGTGAGCAATACCTTCAAAAATATTTTTGGAACAAGAGGTATAAAGAGAGTGTTTCACAAATCTCTCAATAGTATCTCAATCCAAAATACCAAAGCACAGTCCAGTGAAAGTGATGCTGGGAGATAAGAAGTACATTGCAGCCAGGTGTGGTGATGCACACCTATAAATCCAGTGACTTGGGAGGCTGAGGCAGGAGTATCAAAAGTTAGAGGCCATCCTCAGTAATTTAGCAAGGCCCTAAGAAACTTAGTGAATCCTGTCTCAAAATAAAAAATAGAAAGGGCTGGGGATATGGTTCAGTGGTAAAGTACCCAAATAAACAGTATGCTGTTTCAGGGGATCTAACTTAAGCCAAGGATGAAATTGGTAATGAGGTATTGCATAATGGTAATAAGGTATTGCATAAAATGGAATGATAAAAGTTAAGAATTGAATCTAAGTATTGATTAATTTATTAGCATGAGCTTCTCATAATTTTGCTTCACATTCTTTTCCAACTTCTGATACAAACAGGAACTTCAAATTTATTCATACTTAACCCATGTTTCCCAAACAGTGCATAATAGCATTGCCTTCCTTAACTTCATCACTGAAGTATAAATTAATTTCAAACTCAGCTTGTTCCGGTTATATTTTAGTTTTGCTTTGCATCCCAGTTATTTTCTCCAGGCAGCCTTTAAAAAGTGTTTGAAACATTGCTGCCTTTTAAATAAGGGTAGCAGTTTTCTCAGAAGGCCTTGGTCAGTACTGCTCATGGACCGTCATGGAGAGTAGCCAATGGAGACTTGTTGGGCAGTGGAATGCAGGTGCATGTGAGGGAAGGTTGTTTCAATGGTGGCCCAGCAGGACTTACAAGGCTCAGACTTGACCTGGTCATTGGGTTCACTGATTAACAAAACCTTTGTCTTACATAAGAAGCCTCCTCCCCACCCCACCCCCCTGTTTGCTGAGCTTCTGGTCTCGCCATTATCTCCTTCTGAAGGTCACACATTGCACCAAACACATGGTGCATTTCCTTGAGATTCTTTGGATCTGCCACTTTAATTATCCTCCCCTTCACCTCAGATATTTTGTGGATCAATACCCAGAGTTTCCTTTGTTGTACTGTCTCAGAGGAAGAATTACTTTGTCTTTATGTAAAATAATTATTCCACTTGTTATCTTGATGCCTTTCATCCTTAGTCCCCTGGAATTTCACTCCATCAATCATCCCTGTCCCTTCATCCTCAATCCATCACTTTTCTCTGGTTTCTTCCCTTATGGTTACAAACATGTTTATATATATTTCTATCCTAAAACAAATCCCTCCTTTGATCCTGCCTCTGCATTAAACTATTGTCTCATCTCTTCCCTTTAATAGGGAGCTTCTAAAAATAATAGTCTAGGCTCAAAGACTTTGCTCTGTAACAGCCTCCACCAGTTTGTTTTCCAGTCCTTTGAAACTCAAGTCTTCCCTTCACACCCGACTGTATCTTGTTGTTTTAGAATGACTTCAATAAGCTAATTATCCAAGTCAATTGCTTTTTATATTGTTATCTTCCCCTCTGCACCATCTGATATTGCTGATCACTCTCTGCTTTTGAAATGTTCTTCACCCAGGATGTCAATGACAGCTCTCTGCTTTTCTGGTTCAGACTGTGACTTGCACTTTCCCAACTAATTTTAACAGCTTTGCACTCAGAGCAACATTGCTCCCCTTCCTTGTATACACACACACACACACACACACACACACACACACACGTGTGCCAAAGCCTCCCTTTCAAAAATGATACTGGATCTACTCAAGCCCTCAGTTGAAAATGACTGGAACCACCAACTAAGTGGGCTCAGCTAGCAGAACAAAGGGGCACAACATGGAGGTTTATCTCTGCTGGAAATGTAAGCCACCTCAGTGCCACAACTCCATTCCTGGGCCCTTTTCATCTCACTGTGGCAACTAAAATTAAAATTAATTTTAATTTCTGGGCAAATTACTTCAGCATCTATTCACACTGATTTCTCACTCAATTAAGACCAGAATATATCTAACTGCTTGTCATCATGCCCATCCTGATAACTTTGCAAATGCTTCATATCCCAAACGGCCTACCAATCTCACCCACAACACCTGGTATCTGACACAATTGCTTGTTAAGTTGTATAAAAATTGCATATGTATATATAATTTACATATATTAATAACATGCTATATGTAATTTATATATAAAGAAAATGTCATATAGCTTATATATAAATATATATAATTATATGTAAATAATTATATAATAATAATTATATATAAATAATATATATAAATTATATAAAAAACATTTTTTGTACTATAACACACACACATTTTGAGCTTAAATAACTACCTACCACTTTAAAAAAAAATTTTATAGCATATTTGTACAGGAAGGATGTAACTAGTAGTTTGTCAATTTTAAAGTCATGAGGAGGTTTTATCATTGAGCTACATCCAGTGACAAGGGCCTAAGGCATTTTTGGTTTATTCCACTATTTCTCAAATGTATGATTTTCAGAACCCTTACTGCACAATTGTCCATTACTGGTCAAAGTCTGTCTTGTTAATCTTCTTTTTAAAAATATGGCTCCTAGATTGTCAAAATCAATTCAGGGCTGTCACGTAGCTATGTGAGTTTTGTAGACACAGTTAAACCGAATAATCATTCTAAGCGGCCATGTAGCCATTTGCTTTGTTTGGGATTAGTAATCAGAGAGGTGTGGTCCTTCTAATTGTGTGCATGGGAGGAGTGCATATAGGGAGAGCAAGTGCTTGTGTGTGTGTGTGTGTGTGTGTGTGTGTGTGTGTGTGTGTGTGAACGAAAGAGCAAATAAAGGAAGAACAAGGAAAGAATTTACTTCTTATAAGATACGTGTCCCTAAATGCACTCCACCATCACATACAACCTTTGAAAATTGATCTAATTTTCTGTGAAAATAGATTTGGGAGTAGAAATAGGTCTAAAAGAGTAGCTGCCTGGATGCTTTGCTATCATCCAGTGATCTGGCAACAGATGGACAGGCACATAAACACTAATTAAGAAATAAGTGCCAAATTCAAGTCCCAGGATTTATTCATGAGACTATGAAAACTTGAAGACTTATGTGCAGATATGCATATTTATGAAGCTGAAACAATGGTATGTTATAGTTTCTTAACCTACAGGCTTCTTTATTTTATATGTGCATAAAACGATTATCCTTTCAAGAGGCAAAATTTTTGCCTGCACCTGTCTTCTTATATGATGAGTGAAAAACAAAGGCCCTGGTGTCATCTAAACTCATCTGGAGTCATAAATTTTAAAATGAATTCAAGACCTAGTCTGGCTATTGGACATTATTCAGTTGTGTCCTGAGTTTAATAACTTTTTAGAGTTTAATAACTTCTGGTGGTCTGCTAAGTTCCCACTGAAGGAAACCAAAAATGCTATTAGTTGTGTAAAAAAAAATGAGCCCAAGTTTACACAATAAAAATCAGGTCTTTACTCAGTGACTCAGGAGATGAGAAAAAAAGTAAGATCGATTTATTATGCTTACTTACATGTACATTAATTCATTCTAATTTTGAATAATGTGTCAAAATGGGTAATATTGGACTGTGGGTATGGCTCAGTGGTAGTGTGCTTGCCTAGCATACTCGAGGCCCTGGGTTCAATTCAGAGTAGCACACACACCCACAGACACACAGGCACACACACACACAATGTTGAACGTTCAAGAAGGCAATATTTTGAGTTTGTCTCAAACTTCCCATTCCATAATTTTCAAGGAAAATATCTCAAGTGTTCTGAGAATTTTCCCCAATCATCTCAACCCAAAGACCTTAAACTGGAGCAATTATTTGGTAGCATGACTCAGGTTGGGTCATACATTTTTCCTGAGAGGTACTGACAGACTGAGTGAATGATCTCTGCTTTGGCAATTGGGGGACTCAGACTGCCCCTGGATTCTACAATTATGCCATGTAAAATGGGGATACTTTTTGAAAGTTACATTCCATGACATGGACTTGGGACAGCGAGAGGAAAAAAAAGAAGTATATATAATCACTTGGAAAAGCCGAAACAAAAGACATAGACAAAAGCACTATGATTTGAATGTGTCCCCCCAAATCCATCAGGAATCAGTTGGCTTAATCCACAATGTAGCAGTGTTGAAAGGAGGACCATTGAACAGTGATTAGATCATTAGGGCTCTGCCCATATGAATTGATTAATGCTGAAGTGGATTTCTGATTAAAGGGTAAAGCAAGCCCCTTTCTCTCTATGCACGCACATGTCTTCTCTTACCATGTCATGCCTTCGCCATGTTATGACACAGCAACAAGGCCCTCACCAGATGTAGACCCTTGATTTTGAACTTGCCATGGTGCCTCTGGATGTATGAGCCAAAGAAATCTCCGCTACTTAATTTTATACAACACTATTTTCTATAAATAGTGTCATTTAGAACACTGTCATTCCTATAACTAACCGTAGATAAAAATTCAACCTATATCTATTGAGTACTGGCTGTTATGGTTTAGATGTGGTATCCCAAGAAAGCTCACATGTAAGACAATGCAAGAAAGTTTGGAGGAGAAGAAATGCTTGGGTTATAGCCTTAGCCTAATCAGTGAGTTAATCCCTGATGGAATTAACTGAGTGGTAACTGATGTGGTAGGCTGTGACTAGAGGAGATAGGAATTGGGGCATGGTTTGGGGGGATATATTTGTATCCATTGAGTAGAGTCTCTCTCTACCTCTTGATTACTGTAATGTGAGCTGCTTCCCTCTGTCACTCTCCCACCATGATGTTCAGCCTCACCTGGAGCCCCAAGAAAATGGAGCTGGCCTTCTATGGGCATAGACCTCTGAAACCATGAGCCCTCAAATAAACTCTTTGTTTTCTATAACTGTGCTGGTTGGGTCCTTTAGTCACAGCAGCAAAAAAACTGACTACAAACCTGGCCAAGCATTTGTAGGAAAAGGACAATGGAAAGACCTTGGGAATCAGGAGAGTTTAATTGCAAATCCTAACTTGGCCCCTTACTTGCTTGTGCCATGAACAGGTTACAACCTAAAATTGCTTTTCTCATTATTATGACAATACTAAATTCATTCTTTCATTACAGAGGGCTTAGGTCTAGGTCTCAGAAGAGTGTCCTTGTGTTGAGAATATTTGCAATTGCACTGTGCTGGAGCTAGGAATTTTCCAGGTCTCTTATGGACCAGAGGGAAATGCTGGCATAGCATCATCAACGTATTGACAAACATAAGAGGCAAAGAAATAAAAGCAGCCAGAACCTAGAGGTGAGGAAAAGATTCATGGGGCTGAGAAGGAATTCTAAGTATCCACAGAAGGAGAGATGCTTTCACTTGGGTCAATAGACTACAGGATCTGTAGATAATTGAAGAGTCAAAACAAGTGCCCTAGGAGCAGCAGCTATGCCCTGCCCAACACTCTGTTTACAAATAGTTCAAGGCAGACCATTTCCTACACACTTGCTACTTCTTCCTCTGTAACTGCAATGTGAGAAACTGCAGAAGTTGGATGGTAGGCCATGGGATAGAGGCGAGGGACAACTAGAAAAACAGAAAAGTTATCTCAACTGCATTTTCCATTGGAGTCTTCCAGAAAGTCATAGGGAACATGGGAAACTTCAGCTAGAAATAGGGCAATGGATGCACTAGTGAGGCAACAATGGAAGAACCTTCTTCCCTACTCCCAATTTTAATTATACGTTGCATTTTTCTTGTTCATTTGGTGGAATAACTAAGTAATTATTATTTTCCAGGTACTATGTTAAATACTTTACCTATATCATCACATTTTATTTTAATTCTCACAATAAATTTGCAAATTGGGTAAATTTTCATTTCAAGAAAAATGAAACTTGGGGAAGTTCAGACTTTCCCCCTAGTCTTATATGTAGTAAGGGGCAGAGCTGAGATAATAATTGGTTCTGTCTGATGTTCTTTACCACTGTGCTTTTAACCAATACCATGTACTATTCATGCAAAGAAACTATTCTTAATTTATAATTTAGACAAAAACTTTGAGAATAGGATATCTTACAAAACACCACACAAAATAGAACAGATTTGTTAATTTACATCAGTGTGTATGTAGACTCTGAAATGTTTTTAAATTATGGATAAATCCCACAATTTTTTCACATTGGTGGTAATTTGGAGTGAATTTCTTCTATTTTCTTATCTTTACTTCTAATATTTCTACTACATATTGTTTTGTTAAAAGAAAAAAAATGACTTTTTAAATTAATTTAAAAAGTTCTCTTCTTGGTCTTGGTTTATTTCCTTAGGATTAATTAGGTAGCTTCTGTATCCCTAAGCTGTTCTCAATATTTCTATCATGTAAATTGGTAAGTTCTAGCCTCTCAGGCAGTTCAACTCAAGGCTTCTATATTTGTTTGCAATGTTAATAATTCTCACAAGAAATTCGTGGTTAAGAGCAAGTTAGAATCTATTCAGGCAAGGATACTCAATCATTTCAAAGCTTACTATGTACAATACATATATTAATTATGTTATATCAAAATATTACATCAAGAATACAGTGAAACCACATGCTCTATTTATAAATACATTCAGAAAAGGCAAAACCAGAATGGAAAAAAGATGAGTGATTTTGAAGGTCTGGGGTGGGGAGAGAATTTGACCACAAATAAAAGTCAGTGATTTTGCTAGAGAATGAATTTGTTCTATAATGTTGCTATAAAACTGTGTTTATCCAAGCTTCCAGAATTGTCCACTGAAAACCAGCAGATTTTACAGTATGAATATTATATTTTAATTTTAAAATGTGGGAAGGAATACAATGTAAATATCAACATTCTATTGTCAATTTTACTTTTTAACCATATGAGAATTTTTTTCAGTAAAAGAGCTGATTGCTAAAACTTTTTCCTTATCCATACCACTACATTTCACTTTTGTTCTCCTTTTGGTTTTCTGTCTCTTCTGATGATTATACAAACTTCACTTATAGCATTAAAACCAGGCTCATTGGTAAATTTCTATAATAGGTACTTGGGAAGCTGAGGCAGGAAGAGGTCCAATTTGAGGCCAGTCTGAGCAACTTAGTGAGACCTTGTCTCAAAAAATTTTTAAAAGAACTAGGCATGTGGTTAAGTGTTAGAGTGCTCTTCAATTCAATTCCCAGTACTGTCTTTCCACTAAAGAACATTGAGCCATGGGTAAAGAAAGACATTATATACTTATTCATATGCCCTGGATAAAAGATTCATTTATATATAAAATAAATGTTTTTGCAGAGCCTTGCATGTGCTAGGCAAGTGCTGTACCACTGAGCTACATTCCCAGCGCTAATTCAATTATGAGGGAAATATTAAGTGTTCAGTGATGTTATTTTGTTCATTCTGGAAAACCTTTAGAGCTTTGGTCTTCATCTGTGGCTGTGTATTACCCTAGGAGTTTCATAGAAAGGGCTGGATCTGGTTCCCACCTCAAGGGATCCAACATATTGTTGAGGTCTAGACTTGATGCTAGGATTTAAAAATCTTCCCAGATTATTTTAAGATGACCACAGTTGAGAACCACAATCTAAAGTGTATAGAATACACTTTGTTCTGACAGCAACTTTCTCACTTGTACCTATTCTGAAGTATGTAAATGCTTATTTTTAGAAAAAGACTAAGGCTAAGACTATGGAGACAAAGCCATCACACCATGATTTCCTGATCCTGTGGAACTGAGCTGAGACTGTGTTAATGACTCATGATGATAAGACATTTCTTTTCCAAGTGGCATCTGTCTTACACAAAGGTTTCAGAAGCATTTCAATTTGGCAACTTGGTGTTCAGTCAAGTTGACAGCTGTGGGACAGTAGGGGAATTGGACCATCCAGTTTTTCCAGTTGTACTTGGTTGGCAGTTACTCCACCTGAACATAAGTAACATTTTGTTGTGTGGAGATAATTACAAAATCTATCACCGAAGAGAAAACAGAATGGATTCCCAGATGGAGATAAGAATGAAAAGTGAACCGCCAACACAGTTTCAGATTCATGAGATAAGGGGAAAATAAATCTGAACTGATTTCATTTAGCAAAATTTGTGTGATTGTTGATGTCTAGTCCAGAATCACGCCTGGCCATTCCCAATCAAAAAGACACAGATCTTTCAAAGAGGGGGAGTTGAAAAGTATATGTTATATACTTTCAATATTTACTGATTATAGGTTCCTACTATAAAAGGTAAATACTGGGGTGAGCATCAAAAGTCCTATGTAACACTCCCACTACAGCTTTGTGGGTGAATTTTATGATGAATAAATACAGGTCAGGTGATACCCTCCTGCAATCTCATCAACTTGGAATTCCAGCTAAGGCAGTAGGATTGCAAGCTCAAGATCAGCCTGGGCAACTTAAGGAAGGAGACCCTGTCTCAAAAGTCAATAAAAAGCTGGAGATGTAGCTCAGTGGTAGAAAGCTGTGCCTAGCAAGTGTGAGATCCTGGGCTCAATTTTCAGTACCACCAAGAAAGAAAGACAGAGAGAAAGAAAGAAACTACTCTTAGCTTCAGTTTTTACATTGTTTAAATGTCTTTAAATATAGGCTATATCCTATAGTAATCTAACTATTACTATTTAAATGATAGGGTATATGTAAGTGTTACACAATTAAGGCATTATCACCCACATGATAACCTTTGATTTCAGCTACCAGAGAATCTCATAAAGCCTGAGATCTCTCCTATGCTATGATCACTTGAGGTGTCCACAGCTTGTAGCCGACATTCTTGTTATGAGATCCCTCTAGCCTGGACCAGCTGATTCTTACCAGATGAGATTGAAGGAGCCATGCATTCGTGGATCACTATAAAATCAGACTTGTAGATTTGTCTAGGCCCTTGAACCTTAGTTCCCTAAGTTCTGGCCTTTATTTCCCATTCTTGAGTCTCTCTTTTCATACTTTGAACACTAACCCACTTCCTTCCTAGTGTCTACACTATCTTGCTTTTCACTTCTCCTGGATTCTAAAGCTTTGACCTCAAAACCGTGGCCAGGCTGCTTTGAATTCTGCCTGTCTTTTACTGCAGCATCTCAAGCTTCCCAGCTGAGATCTAACTAATTCCTCCTTAATTTAAGAATCAGCTCCTACTGATCAGATTCACATTATTATCCAGCTTTACATTACCACAAGGTAATACCTGAAATAGCTAACTTAGAAAAAGAAAAGTTTTATTTAGCTCACAGTTTTGGGTTTTCAGTCAGAGTCCAAGAACAGGTGATCCTCATTTCTTTGGTCTCTAGTAAGGGTGGTGCAAGGTTACAATCATGGTAGGAGCATATGTGGGAACAAGAGACACATGTTGGCCAGGAGCAGTGAGAAGGAGGATATGAGGGGCGAGGAGAGCTCTGTTAATAACGATCCTCTCACTAGACTCAGAGAGTTGAACAAGGACTACCTCACAGCCCCCATGACCTACAGACTCCCCACTTGGCCCTGTCTCACAACAGCACCACCCTGCAGACCAAGATTTCAACCCTCAGGAGACTTGAACAACATTCAACCCATCACACCTACCAAGACTTTCCACCTCAGCACCGACACCCTAAGAACCAATCCAGCTTACTGATATTTTCTGTGGGCTAAGACCTGTGCTAGGCACTTTGGAAAGAAATACTGTCGTTATATCAGAGGAAGGTAAGACTTGGTGATCCATCTCTGGTATGACAATGACTTGTTGGATGTCTATAACTCAGATGAGTCCATGAGATTTATGATATTTCTAACCCAATCCAGCCCAATGCAAAACACCATTAAATTATGAAACCCAGAATTTAAGTCCCCCTACAAAAGTGAACTCAGTCTTTTTACTAATTGCATGTACTTAGGAAGAATTCAAGAAACCTTTGTGTTATGACTGGAGAATCATCCTAGCTCTCTGGACTTGTACTACTACTGAAGAACAGTCAAAGAAATCTCAAGAATAATCAAATAAATCTCACCTTTAAAAAAGTGACTTTATGGAGAACTTTAAAGGTACTTAAGTATTTTATTTTTGCAAAACATTTTATTTAAGGCCATGATATTTACCTTATCAATGAATTTACCTTGCTCATTTCTGTATTTCTTGGTGCATTCAAAAATTCATTTATTTGGTATATATTTATGGAGTGCCTATAATTTGCCATAAACCATTTGGGGTCTAGATAAGTAACAATGAGGGAAGCAAATGTAATTATAAATCTAGTAGAGAATAGAAATAATGTGTTAGTTTGCTTTCCATGACTGTAACAGGATATCTGAGATCATTGAGTTAAAAAGAGGAAAGGTTTACTTGGCTCCTTATTTCAGAGGTTTCGGTTTATGACCAGTTGGCCTATTATTTTTGGTCATGTAAGAAAGCAGCACATTAAGGCAGGGAGCAAGTAGGAGAGCAAGCTTCTCATGTCACAGAAACCAGAAAGTGGAGTATGCAGGGAAAAGAAGAGCAAAGTCCCAATATTCCCTTCAAGGACATGCCCCCATATGACCAGAAGAGTTCCAACTAGGCCTCATCTTTTATGGTTTCCACCACCCTTCCAATAGTGTCTTGTGCTGTGGACCAAGCTTTTAACACAGGGGCTGTTGACGGACACTTATCCAAACTATGGTGGACAATAAAAAGTAATTTTATATAATTAAGAACAGTTATTTGAAAATTAAAAAGTGCTTTAACAAAAAATAATATGTCAGAAGCATTACTATTTTAGATAGGATTATCAGGGAGGGATCAGATAGTATTTACTATCAGGGAGGGATCACCAAGAGGGAAACATTTAACCTGAGACCAGAAAAATGGGAAAGATTCTTTCATATCATGAAATGTTGGGAGAGAGTGATCTCCACCTAGGAGACTGGCTAATAAAATATTATAGCAGCCAAGAGTCTCAGGAGCAGTCAAGGGGCACTGTGATTAAAGAATAGTGAGTTGCATGAGATGATGCTGAGAGGGTGGAAAGGATCAGGGCAGATGAGTACATATGGGTCATGAGGATTTTTATTTCAAGTATGTTGAGGATCTGTGAATACATTTGTTATGGTTGATTCTGTTTGTAAACTTGACTGGGTCACAAGGTGCCCAGCTATTTTAGAAAACATTATTCTGAGTATCTTTGAATGAGATCAACATGAAATCAGCAGACTCAGTGAAGTAGATTGCTGTCTCCAATGTGGGCGGGCCTCATCCAATCAGTTGAAGCCTTGAATAGAATAAAAGGGCTGACTCTTTCCTAAAGTAAAATGGGATTCTACTTTCCTGTCTGCATTTGAATTGGGACATAGACTTGATCCCTGACTTCAGACTCGAACTGAAACACTAGCTTTTCCTGGGTCCTGATCCTGCAGGACTTCAGACTAGAACTGCACATTTGCCTCTCTGATTCTCAGATCTTCATCTCACATTGAAACTAGAGCATTGGTCCACCTGTCTCCAGCTTTTTGATTCACTTTGATGATCTTGAGACTTGCCAAATTCCAGAGTCCTGAGAGCCAATTCCTAATAACAAATCTCGTGTGTGTGTGTGTGTGTGTGTGTGTGTGAATGTGTGTATCTGTGTGTATGTGAGTGTATGTGTGTGTCTCTTTGATTCTGTTTCCTGGAGAACAATGTCTAAAACAGAACTAAGTACTTGAAGGTTTTTTAAAGCAGAGGATGAATACAATTCCATTTTATTTTAAGAACATCTCTGATTACATTGCGAAGAGTTGTAGACAGAGGGAGGTTGTGGTAAGCATACTACTGTTTTTAATATTCTTTGGACTTTGTGTGAAAGGATAAACAGCCTATGAATTGAAATCAACCTTGGTCTGTGACTTGCCTTGTTGAGTAAGTATGAGCAGAATATCTTCTGCCACATCAGAGTGGAAAAGCAAAACATCATCAAGCAGTTGTGCCTGTATTTTTTCCTTTGTTCTTAAGAGCAATACATCCCAAAGATGACCTACTCTTTCAGCCTAGGTCCTTGAGTAAAGAAACACTGAAATAGAGCCACAGCCCATGTGTAACTTGTACAAATATCACACTCCTATCATCCTAAGTCACTGACATTTAGGGATTGCTTGTTACTACAGCATAAATTGGAGTATGCTGACTGACACAGAGTAGTCAGAAGACCACAGCATTTGTCCAGGTGAGAGAAACTGATTGCTTAAATACTTCCAGTAGTAGTAAAGATAAAGAGGAGTAGAAAGACTTGAGAGAGTTGTATATTGTGATAGTTAATTTTATGACAACTTGGCTAGAATATGGTGCCCAGTTGTTTGAATAGATATTTATCTGGATTTTACTGTGACAATATTTGTAAATGTAATTAACATCAATAACATGTTGGCTTAAATACAGCATGTTACTGTGAATGATGTAGGTGTGCCTCAGACACAGAGAAATACATAAGACTTCCCAGAGAGAAAGGGATTTTGCCTCAAGACTATAATACAAAAATCTTGCCTGGATTTCCAGCCTGCTGATCTACCCTAAGAAATTTGGATTTGACAGCCCCAATAATCATCTGAGTCAATTCTTTAAAATACATCTCTTTCTCTCTTCTTTCATGTATATGGAAAATGAAAAGAGTATCGATATTAGCTGAATAACTCTGGTACAAACATAGATTAGAATGGCCTTGCTGGAGTGTCAGATACGGCAAAGAAAGAGTGGTGGCTATCTCTAAGGTTCCTGTCCTGTGCACCTAGGTACATAACAATGGGTACGTAACAATGAACTATGGTTGCATTGGGTAGAATGGAATTGAATCTGTAAATTCAAGATGAATCTCGAGACACTTGTGTTGGTTAAACTGTTAACCATTGCTTAAGAAAAGTTCTGACAGCCACTAAAACTTCATTGATAAAAATTTAAAAAGGCAACAAAGTATCATTGGTCTTTCTCAGTTCCATGGAAAATAAAAGGTCTATACAGGAATTGTGAGCAGACAGTAAGAAAATCTTGTCAATAAAGCACTCCCTTGAAACCAGATATTGATTTTCCACATTATGATATATATTTAGTAACATATATCAAAAGCCCTTCACCAGCATCCTGGTCACCTAAAAAGGCTGCATTTAAAATTGTGAAGGTAGAAGAAAGCCCCCAAGAAGTTCTGAGTTTCAGAAACCACCTGCAAAACAATTATATCCTTCTCCACTGGTGCCTCTTTCCTTTACACCCCAGCCAAGCAGGCCGGAAAGCCAGGAAGCCAAGGACTGAGAAGATGATTTAGAGCCCTCCGTGGCTATGGGAATAAGGCATTAAGAATTCAACACAGCTCTCTCATGCAGATGAGCCTCACTGAAAACACAAATAGGGTATAAACCTGGAGGTCCCCATGCAACCAGGGTGCACAACACCATAGGTCTGTCATGAGGCTAGACTAGCAGAACAACTGGAAGTCAGACAGAAAATAATGGGTCTCAAGAATTGTACGCTATGCTTTCACCCCTACCTTTGATTCTGCTATTCTGAGATAGAAGGGCCTAGAAGGCCATGTTCATTATCAACTTGATTACCTCATTGTAGCCCAACCATACCGGGCAAAATAATCAACCCAAAATTTGTCTTAAAAGTCACATTTACAGTTATGTGTGGCTTAACAATAGGCCTGCATTGTGAGAAATAGGTGGCTAAGTGATTGCATCATTCTAAAACACATCATGGAGCACACTTACACAAACTTGGAAGGTATAGGTCAGCCACTCTATGTAGCCTCTTGATGCAATCATGTACGAGGCTGCTGCTAACCTGGCAGACTGTTTTACAGTAAACGTTTTTATAAGTAAAAGGACTAAATTCTAAAATAACAATGAAAATTATAGTAAATACATAAACTATTAACATGGTCATTTATTATCATTATAAAGTATTGTGTACTGTACATAATCATATGCACTACACCTTTTTTATGACTGGCAGATTAGTAGGCTTGTTCACATCACCACGCATCACCACAGGTGTGAGTAACATTTGCACCGATTCACAGTGGATACCATGTCCCTACTTGATAGGAATTTTTTAGTTCTGTTATAGTCTTGAGGGACCACTGTGATATATGCAGTTTGCATATACTAATTGTGGTGATGCTGTCTGTGACTGTGTTTATAATTTTAAATAAGTATGATAACAACAACTAGAGCCTCCCTCTTTACTCCAGGTTCTCTTACTAATTTCTTCATTTTGTGTGTGGCTTAAATCTTTTAAAAAGGAAGGTCCCTATAGCATCCACCTGAACTTTTTTTTTTTTTTTTAATCTCAGCTTCAGTTTACATGCTCTTGTTTTGACAGTTCAGCTGCTGCCAGGAGCCTTATCAGTAAGAAAGTAGAAGGATCCCTTTCTTTGATGTGTACTCACTTCTGCCAGCAGAAAAGGTTACTTACAATTATAATGGACAGAAATTTTCATTCTTGAAACTTTTAAAGGAAATTTCCAAGGATCCTCGGAGACTAGATGCAGGTCACATGGCACCTCCTGGATCCCCAGCTTACCTTTTTTTCTTCCCTATCCCAATTTCACATGTAGTTTTTCTCTTTCCACTGAGACCTTCAGAGTTGCTCCTGTAGGGTGGGAGCTCTACAGCGGATCCATCTCAGAATGAAAGAACAGAGCGTGAATAGAACAACAGTGGTGAGGTCAAACCAAAAGGGCACCCCATTTACCTTTTCCTTCCCCACAGTGTCAAGAGTCAATAAACTCCCCATTCCCACCTGTAGCTGAAGATAGAGAGTTCAAGAGGAGAAACGGAGAATCACTAAGAAAGACCACACCCAGGGTTTTCGACTGTTAGGATGCTGCTTTCTTTCCTCTGCTAGATTCAGAGCCTTCTAGCCATGTCTCCCAGATTCCTGGGAGGTTGGATTCCAACAAAGCCCCAGTCAACAGGACATTTTATAAATGCCAGTGATACTTTAAAAAATCCTCATGATTTTTTAATAGACTGAAAAACAAAACTTTTCAAAACTTCAAAATTCTTTTTTTTTTTAAAGAGAGAGTGAGAGAGGAGAGAGAGAGAGAGAGAGAGAGAGAGAGAGAGAGAGAATTTTTTTTTAATATTTATTTTTTAGTTCTCGGCGGACACAACATCTTTGTTGGTATGTGGTCTGAGGATCGAACCCGGGCCGCACGCATGCCAGGCGAGCGCGCTACCGCTTGAGCCACATCCCCAGCCCCTTCAAAATTCTTATCCCAGGGCTTTACTCCTTTCCATCTTCCATACCCTCCAATCCCCAACATTCCACTGAGTTGAAAGCCCCACTCCTCTCAGATACAGAGTCCCTAGTTGCCACCACAGTGGAGAAGCAAGAATGTTCATATGGAGAAGGAGAACTTATTTTTCATTCTTCCATGAAAGGCCCCTCCTTACCCTTACCTCGTTTTACCCCATTGAAGAGAGCCTTATCTTTTTCCTGATGCTTCTCTCACTGAAAAAGTTACATCCTGGGAGAAACCATTTCAGTTTCTCTGACGATCATTACAGGATTGAAGTCCAGCCAAGTCGTTCGGAGTGTGTTCAGTTAATAATGCCTGTCAAGTTACATCCATCCATCTGCACTCCACCTTGGAAAGGTGCTAGCACCTCTTTATCTTGAGTAGGCATGCATTTTGAGAATTAATTTGATCCTGGCAGCTTAGCCATCCTAAACCTAGAAGTTTCAACCCATTTCCTCTATCCTAGAGGAAAAACTGAAATGATATGTAAAATACAATTGTGAACAGGATAAGCCAGGAAAATAAAGAGAATCATTAAGCACTGATTCTTTACCAATTCTGCCATTTACCTTCAAGTATATTATCTCATTAATCTAAAAACTGTGGTGTAAACCAGGTAGTAATATTTCCATTTTTAGAGATGAGTAAACTTAGGCTTACTGGTTAAGTAACTGTCCTGAATTTTCCTCATTGTTATGTAAATTGTGAAGTGTGATTCACAGATGTCCATTATTTCTGAGCAAACACAGTATCTTTCAAAAACAAGATATAGCAAAGGAAGATGGGAATTATATAAAACTAGGGGAAATAAATCGTCATTTTCTTGGCAATACAGGCAAATCTTCTAGTGATTTTATGGGCTCTGTGGCCTGTGCAGATGATGTCCCCAGACAAATTTCTTCCACTTTGCTATATCTTCTTTGACTTAAAATCATTCTGTTAAGGAAACAACACACACACACACACAAAATAGTACACTTTAACAAATTTTTATTTAGGAGCTCCCAGTACTTTTAGGAAGATGGCCTACTTTTCCCCCCAAAGCTATGAACATCTGGAACATTTCAAACTCCTCTATAAAAATTGTGTTCAAGGCCAATTTATCAACCACATAAGGATATGTGCTTCATTGTGAATATTCATATATTTTTCTTATCCTAGCTTCCTTACCTACTTTTCATTGGGTTCTAAATAACTTGATTTATTTCCAAAACTAAAGGATAATGTTTGGATATTGTGGTAGAAATCCAAACTATGTCTATAAGAGTCTAAACAAACTCCAAAGACATTCTAAACAACAACAGAAAAACTGAGATAAGTCTATAACTTCCTAGGAGTTTATTTCAAAGGTGCTAAAACTCCTTTGAATACAAAAGTGAGGGTATCTTTGTTATCCTTTTCATTTCCTAACCAAAAGTATTTCCTCACTATGGTATAAAAAGAAAAAAAAAAATCTATTCTTTCCCAAATTTAGGAGGCAGGACTTAAACCTGTTTCTCAGAGGTACTTGGAACATTGATTTTCCATGTTATGGTGTTTGTCAGTAAGAAAATAATACATGATTAAGGGATGTATAGTCAGGGATCTTGAAAGAAAAGGACAGAACAGTGTGTAATATGTAAAACCCAAGGATTCAGTAGGCAGATGCAGATGAATCCCCACCCACTGAGATCTCATTGCAAACACAGATGAGGGACTAACCAGTTGAGGCAGATGTTGGCAAGGAATAGAAGCTAAAGCTAGAATGTTCAGCCAAGCATCACAGATTTGCAGCCTAAGAAAAAAAGAAAGAGATGATGCTGATAATGGCACATGTGTTAAAAACAATTGAGACTGTTAAAGACAAAACACAGAAGCAAGAGATTGATGGCTCTAAACTAAGACTCACTGGAAACAAAAAAAAAGAAAAGAAAAACAGAGCTTATTGTCTGACAAGAGAACTTTGTGGACACTGACAGACAAACCTAAGCATTTATCTCTTGAGCTGTTAATAAACTGAACACTTAGGAGCTTATGTGCTCAGAGTTACAAAAAGGAGTCTGTACTGGGAGACAGTTCTCAATAGTTGTCTCGTGTTTCTGCTGAAAGTCACTGAGTCTTTTGTTCTGGACTGTCTTTTCAAGGATGTTGATAAAGCAAACAGTTTTGGAAGATAGAGAGGGTGTCTCTTTCTGCAGTGAAGGGCAGATCTTTGCTGCCTTCTGAGGTAATAAAGATAAAGTCTTCTGCAGCAAAGGTGGAGCAAGTTTGCTGACGACTCTTATAAAAAAAATGGGTTTCCTCAGGTCCGGTTCATCGGGATCTCTGTACCAGCCACCTTGGGAACAGGAGACAAAGGGAACCAATGGGAACACAAAGCCTAAAAGGCTTGTTGTGCTGTGGGTAATAAAGTCCTTTGTCTCTGATCCATGAGTTTCATGTCTTCTGTTGGCATCCTCGAACCTGGCAGGCTGCCTTTTTACCTGGCAAGGAGGGTAAAATATCAGACTTTTCCTGGTTCTTGATAATCTGCACCTTCTAAAAAGAGAATCACACAGAGTCTCTTTATAAACTTTCTCAAAGCCACAACTTTTTATCCACTAGGAGACAATGAAAGCAGACAAGTATGTCTATTAAAAAAATAGATACAATCATAAGAAGAAAAAAAATGCTATGAAGTACAAAACCAAAATCATATTTTAAATAACATAAATGAAGATAGACAAGCAGATAAATAGATGACAGGTACAGAAAATCACATTTATATTTGGTGTTTGAGAATTTATAGATATGTGTGGGTATTCATGTGTGTTTATGGATAATGGAATCTGTATCAATATATGTTAAGAACGTATGCATACAGGAATAAAAATCCACTTGTAGTTCAGAATTTGTATTTTAAAATAGTATTCCACTGGTAAGATAGTGAGCTCTCCCCCTCAATGAAATGACTTGGAGACAAAGTAAATTGGTTTTCTCTTTATTTTTCTCTTTGGCTTCTATCTTTGGTGAACCTTCAGGAGAAATGATGCTGTATGAAAATTAGGTCTAAAATTGGCTCATTCATTTCAATTTTATTGCTTGTTCCCTAAAAGAAAAATGGAAGAGCAATAAATGATCTCTCGCCTCAGCATTATCAATTTGTATTCACTGTGCTTTATATCTCCCATTCAGACATGGCTGTGTCCTGACCTTCCTTTTAATTTAGTTCCAATATATTTTTAGCATTTTACCTCATGCCCAGTCTCAGAGACTTCTGGAGCATTTCACAGCTTTCTGTGGTTATATTTCATGAAAATCTCAAACATCGAATTTAGTCTTTACATTCCATACCTAAACATGGAGTTAAGTTTTTGTTTCACGGACTTTGGACTCAGCATGTTTCCCTAGGATTTTCAGAATTTTTTTTAATATCAGCAATAATCTGTACTAGGAAAATAAACTGAGGTGAAATGTAGGTTTTCTCTAATTTCTGCAAGTTACTCTAATATGTGCGCTCATTACCCAGGAGGAGTACTGCATACAGCTAGAGGCTGAGAGGTGAGCTTCTCAATGCACAGACCCCCCCAAACCTCCAAAGACTCCCTTCTGGCTCCCTGGAAACTGATACAAATGCTTCCACTTACTTTGATGTATTTTTCCTATTAACTCTAGGACTAGCATCCAGAAAGAGTACTGGGAACCAGTTTATGCTCAAAGTAGTCAGAGCCCATCAAGAGTAAGGGCCCCACATTCCCCATTTCTTCCTTTTTAATTCTCCATGTTTGAGGAATGACAAACTACTTATAATTGTCATATTACCACTTCTTCCTTGTGATAATATGCCTGAATGATATGACTGTAAGTTCTACATTTTAAAAAGTTTACACTGTTCACAGGCCACATGGATGCATACTCTCATTCTTATCATAATAAGTCTTCCTCAAAAATGATTGTTCTCTTTCACTTTTGACTTCATTAATTTTCATGTAGCTTTGGGTCCAGTTCCATTTTCCAGAAGAATATACTTTTCTGTGAAAGTAATTTTAAAAAAGAAATATTTTTGCTTAATTGACCCTTAAAAATAAAGTTAATGTAAAAATTGCGCATACCAGAAGCTCTGGGGTGCAAGGATTAAGTCACTATTAATGATCTTCACTTTCTCCCAATAGTGCATTTTCCTGTAACTTAGGGTTGACAGTTTGGGAAGCAAAACAAAACCACGGTCTCTTTCAGACTTCATTGCAGACTAGATAAATGTCACCAACATCACATCTTAGACTTTCCAGTTCTTTCTTTTCCGTGTCTGTTTTAACTCTGTGTCCTACTACTTTGGAATTTCTGGTTTTTTCTCTAAATTCTTTGGGGTGCAATTATACTTGAAGTTCCCTGGCTTTTCTAAATTTAAAATCTTCCTTTGACCCAATTGCTAGCTTTGCTTCATTTTGAACTTGTTCTTTGATGACGTGTCCCTGAGGTATGTGCACTTCCAGGAATCTATCGTCATAGTTCTTTGTCCCAGAATGGTTTTAAGCCTTTAAGCCTACAGTAATAGCGTGTTTTTGATTCCTTCTAACTATTCTCCACTGAAGTATTTCCTTTAGTTATTCAACAGAATATCAGGTATCTACTATATGCTGGATAAGTTGTTAGCCACAGGAACAATGAGAGATGGTTCCTCCTTTCTTTGAAATTACAACCACACATAAATATTAGCAGGTGTTTTTTTGGGGGTTGCACATAATTAATTTCTAATACTTAAACTCTGAAATGTCAAATTTATTAATCTATTTGAAGCCCTTCACACTTATCTGTATTTTATCTTTCAAGAATAATTTACATATATAAAATAAACTCTTCAAGGCTAGAACTTAAAAAAAAAGTTTACATACAAAGTACTGTCAGCTATTTTTTAAAAAAAGAATTATCCAGAAGTAGAAATGAAAGAACTCAGAACATTGAGAATGTCTGTCCGTCATCAAAAAAGCAACGCAAAACAGACAAAACCCAGGGACTCAGGAAAACCACTTAGCCTTTCAAATTTCATTGCTTTCATCTGTTAAATAATAGGTTGGAGTAAATGTTCTCTAGCTCCCCATCTAAAATTCAGTGATTCTAAATGTAAATGTCTTTCCGGTGTGAAATATTGTTCTAAACACATTTCTCATGGAAGTTCAATGAAATGTAAACATTCAGCCAGCAGATGCAGATTAACTGGCTGGAGAGGACAGAATTGCACTGAAATTCCCCACCAGGAGCAGTCCAGGAGGATGGTCAGACCTGTCCATGTGTATGGGAAATAATTAGTTTTCATGTACCTCCTCCTCCCTCCACAAGGTCAGGCTCAGTGCCATCAAAAAATTACTGGTCTTTTCTTCTCTATCTGGTGACCAGCTTTCCAAATGTATTAGCAAAATTTAGCTGAAAAATTATTTGTGATTGAATTTACATAAGTGTCACATTTTTTAATCAGATCCAGGCAGAGGAAAAAAATGTATAATATATATAGTATATGTATATATATAGTGCTTGTGTGTGTGTGTGTGTGTGTGTGTGTATTACATCTGATGAAAATAGACCTTTCCTGTACCCTGTAGGGATTACCAATACTATAATGTACAGGCAACCAGAAAATTCAATGTGGATTACCAAATCACAACTTTTGCAGTGTTGACAATTACAGTATTACCTTTTCCAGGGACATCAAAATAGGAATGTTGGGTTGGTGGCAGCAGACATCTTCCTCGTGTAATTTTAAATATACATTCTATACAATTTATTTTTATGCAAAATAGCAGAAGTGAATTTTCACTACTCATTTAATGATAAAATGAAGCACATTTCAGATATTGGTTTTGAGGGAAAAAGTGTAATTTTCCCGCTTTAAACAATCATTTTTGTTTCCAGAAAGGAATTTCATGACAAGTCCCTATTAATTTTTGGTATTGTGTCTATATACCACAAAGCTGGTATTTGGCTTATACCTTACCATATAATAGTTAATGTTATAACCTTGAAATGAATCTTACTCTCTTTTGACTTAAAAGATAGTCATTGACTGAACTCCAGTTTTTCTGTTTCATTGACAATCCAGGTTTTTTTTTGTTGTTGTTGTTATTAAATCAATAAGTTCACTTTTATTAAACCTTGACCAAAGTTGAAATTACACAGCCATGGTCATATAAATGCTACTAGAAAACAATGCCACTGAACATGGATTACACCCATTTTATACATTTCTGATGTTCTATTTTAAAATATACACTATTCATCACAAGAGACACATGATTTAACTCATAGCATTCCAAAATCTGTGTTGTCAGAAGATTTCTAATAGCTTTATTATAAATGTATATATAATTATTACTTGTATTGAATGCATCTTTTATTACACTGTTATTATTTCAGACTTTCAGGGGCAGCCCATAATATTGCAATGGCTAGAGATGCACAGACTCTTTTCATATAGAATAAGCAAGTCTCCTGGATGACATACAAACCAAGTTAAAGAATATATTGTAGCCAGACACAGTGCCTGTAATCCCAGTGCCTCATAAGGCTGAGTCAGGAGGATCCTGAGTACAAAGCCAGCCTCAGTAACTTAGCATGGTACTAAGCAACTCAGCATGATCCTGTGTCTAAATAAAATATTAAAAGGGGTGTGGATCAGTGTTAAGCACCCCTGAATTCAATCCCCGGCACCAAAAAAAAATTGATATATTGTACAGAAATAAATTTATTTTCTTTTTAGAGTCTTAATTTAAAATGTATTATAAAATCATATATATTAGGTATCTTGAAATTTTATGTGCCATTCATTGTAAAGCAATCTAAGAGGGTGATAAATATTTATTAGTATCTAAATTAAATAGATTTGTTTATGTATTTTTAGTTTTCGTTATGAAAAATAACCATCATATAAGAATCACTTAAAGTTATCCTATTTTTTTTCTTTCTGTTCTTTCTCTTTTTTTCTCCATACCATTTTTTGCTATTTCAAATCTCACCCTCTCATAAATGTCCTACTGGAAATTGCTGGGTTGCTCACATAACTCATCTTGTGGATTGAAGCCATACATATTAACAAATTAGCTGCAACAGAATTTGGCACTTAAAAATCGTATCTCTCCTCTACAAAGCTCGCTGAGTCAGAGCCTCTCAAGTGATAAAGGTCAGTACAGGAGATATGAACTAAATTGTAATCTGCTGGTTAAGGGAGAAATGCTTATGAATATACAATGTACACTTGAAACCAGTGGCTTCTGGAACATAAATTTTTCATTCTTACCTATCTCTCCTGTCAAAAATGGCTAGCATGTATCCCTCTCTTATACATCAACTAAAATTGGAAGTCTTTGGGAACTTCTTGATTTATTCAGATAGAAATGGCAGAGTATCAAAGAGAGTGCATCTTGCGGTATCAAGTATGCTAATGAATTATCCTGGAGCCCAGTGGTGAGTGTCTACTTGGAGGAAGAGTATCTTTCTTCATTAGAAAGGAAGGCCAGTAGGGTAATCCATGGTGGGCTTTGTCAAGTATTAGACTGAGTGGTCCTATTTGAAGTCATCCTGCTCCTAATCACTATTCTCCTGTGACCTTAAAAACGCATTGTGCTTTCCTTCCTTGTAGCAAGTTTAGTGAATTTTTAAGACTTTGTTGATTTTATCTCAGGGAGATAGTAGACAGATGAGAGGGAATTTATCATTGGATATTGGCTCATGTGATTGTGGAGACAGAAAAGTCCCATGGATAGCTGTCTAAAGTCACACTAGAATACTGGCAGCATGCCTCAGTCCATGCTCAATAGCTCCAGAGTTGGGGAAATCATGGGCATGACTCTCAGTCTGAGGCACAGGCCTGAGAACAAGAATAGGGGGCTTCTGGTATGAATCCTCAAGTTCAAATCTCAGAGAGCCTGGGATTCTGATGTCCAGGGCAGAAGAAGAGTGTACCCCAGCTCTAAGAGGGAGAGACAAAGTAATCTTCCCTTTGTTTCTGTAGTACCCAGGCCACAGCTGGTTGTATGAGACCTACCCAATATAGGGCTTGTCTTCTCCACCAAGTCCCCTCAGAGTCACATACTAATCTCCTTTGGAAGCATCTTCCAGACACACTCCAGAATAAGTGAACATTAATCTAGAGAACATCTACTTCTCTAGATGTTCCTCAATGTCATTGAGGTGACACCTAAACTCATCACCACACTGACAAGCCAAAACTACAGATTTATTTGGTAATATATAAAAAAATTAACTTATTAAAAGATCAAGAAAAAATATCAAACTAAATTTGTTGAATGCACAAACACACACACACACACACACACACACACACACACACACACATAGAACCAAAATTGAACTTTCCCTTGAAAGTTAATCATAATAATAATTACTGAAGTCCACTGGGGATTTCTGTATATAAACTATATAAAAATGTAAACAATATAAGTCTGAAACTAATGCTGAGATGTTTTAAAACAATTTCATCATTTTTATTCATTATTTTATGTCTTAAACATACGTATTCCATTTATTTTCTTATTTCTCACAAAATTTGCTTGAGATATAACATTTTCCAATAGTAACAATTTTTTATAAAGGTAGCTATATTTAAGTTATTCTCCACTTGAAGTAATGAACAAAGGAAACAGCTAGTCAAGTGAGATGAACTTCTGCTTTACTGTCAAGGGAGATACCTACACAGAAAGATATATAATTTTGCCCTTTGTTGGGGTGAAGCATGATTCAGACTTATCTTTGGAACTAATATTTGTTTCAATTATCAGAATGTGAGTAGTAGAGAATTCTCAGTCCTGGAAAATGTTAAGCTTAATTATTATGTTGATTTATTTTTAAGTAAAACATGAATTTATTGTCACGATATTTATAAAATGACTTTCCTTCCAATTAACTGAAAGACCTCAAATCACACCAACTTGGGTAAGTTGAACTAGGAACCCTGAATTTATATAATCAATATAATAGAATACAATTTTTGAATGAAGCCATGCACTTCAGAGATTTTTAACCCCATTGTTAGGTTATGGCTACAGACATGTCTTTAGATGCTCTTTTTCTAAGCAACATTATGAAAAATAAATATAGAATAAGTGGATTCCAAAGGAGGACAGAAATTTCTGTGACTTAGTGAGATATTCAAGTATCCAGACCCAAGAGAGAGTTGAAAAATACAATAAAGAGGGAACTCCTTAGGTTTTAATCAAGCATTTGATGTGGCTGGTCTGTTGGGGACAAAGACCAGCCATTCTTCCTACAGACTGGTAACATCCTAAGCCCTTACTGGATCAAGTTTTTACTCCACTCTAATGGAGGGTTTTCCCCATATACTCTCACCAATAGGATAAAGAAAAGCAGTGGAAGACAGAGTTTTTCTAAAATCACTTTTTGTGTCTATTTTGCAATTCAAATGATGTGAAAATTAATACCTGTGCCTAGATCTTCATCAGGCTTGGACTAATGTGGGATAGTCTGCCTCCCTACCCCACTGCATCCTTGGAAACAGCGGTGCTAAGATAAATTTGGAATGTTGTATCTGGTCTGCCACATTTATGCTTGATATGTAGAATACACTTGGGCTGTGGAAGCTGAAAGCTGACTCGCCTTGGACTTATGAGAATAGACAGTATAAATGATATGTGGAAAGCTTGGCTCCTGTCCTCTGCAGCTGCATATGCCCTCATGGGGTGGCAGGGGGAAACAAGAACTGCATACCTGAGTCACTGCTGGGACCCTGTGGGATGATGCTGTACCTGTCGGAGCCCTTGCCCTTCTAGAAAGTCAAGGAAATGTAGCAGCAAAGTTGATTTACACATTATGCATCCAAATGCTAATTCAGAGCTTTGACTCTGATGACACTGGTGCAGCACCATATTAGACTTTTCTTCTTATCGTCATCATCTCTTCTTCTTTGTTCCCCCAACCCTGCAGAAGAAGGAATGCCAAGAGCTAGCACAAAATGGAATGCAACACAATGAATATTTATTGAATGCCTGTTATTTGGGAGGAGGAATGGAATTTGCAGCAAAATCTCCCAAGAAAGCTATTTCTCTTCATAACAACAACAACAAAAAAATGCACACACAGCTGTATTCTCACAGACAAACACAGTCTGTGTGCCTTCCCCCTACACTCAGGCACAGTAACATATGGAAGGAAAAGTCATTTATTACTACAGGGTGTGACAATGACTGGGAAAATTTACTACAGAAAATTATCCAACAGTATTTTAGCAGGAGGTCCAGAAATTATCTATCAAAGATTCAGAGGCCTAAGGCAATATTTCACTGCATTTATTCAAATGCTCTGAGCAAATAAAATTATGATAAAGCACCTAGTAACCTCTGTCCTGTGCATTTTGACAAGCTTTCTGCTAATTGATGGTTTAGGTCCAGCTCACATTCAAATAGAAATAGATTGCTATTAGTTTTACTTGACGTTTTATATAAGTGCATATATTTTATTTTTATTTATTTTCATGAAATCAAAATCAGATTCTGTAATACCTCAAGAGCAAATAAAGGCATCATGATTTGGCTCCATCCTGTGGTCTTTAAAAGCAACAAAGTAGCCATCAAATTCATGAAAAAAAAAAAACTGGCTAACCATTTGAAACATAGACATTAATATTACGTTACCAAAGCAAGGCAATCAAACCTGGCTTTGGTGGTGGATGCACAAAAAAAGAACAAAAACAACTCCACAATTCAGGCTCTTCAATCTTCTCTCAGTTAACCCCCTCAGTGGTTGCTCAGGACCTCTTTTGGTCCTTGTGGAACTTAAATACATTTACAGAGATATGACAGCCACATCAAAGAAGGGTTTGTGACGTCTTCTCACTTTTAATCTGCTTCTCATACACTGATAAAGCTGCAGTCTGAACAATATAATAACATCACCTTAATCAACAATCTTTTCTCACCAAATATTTATTCAAGGCTGACTGTCATCCCCTATGCTGGGCTATATGCAAACAACTCTAAGTAAAAACCAATCTCATCGTTAAGAAGTCCAAGTCAGCTAGAGGAGGATTACTGACTAAAGCGTTCCCATCAATAAAATGTGGCGACTGAGGGATGCATAGGCCATGTGTGAGCTCTGAGGAGATACCCAAAGCCTGCCTGTCAGGTCAGGTTTCCTCAATGAGGTGAGGAGAATGCTGTCACTGAATGGTATACTTTCAGAACAGAACGCAAACTTGGCTTTTGTCTACTTTTAGCACCATGAGTCTCAATGTCAGAGTAGGTCTGAATGAGACCTGTGTGCGAAGGTCTGTGTACTTTGAAGAAAGTATATCATGGGCTTTTGCAATCTGAAGAATAGTGGTGGAATTTGTCCTGGAAATAGAAAACTGCTCCAAACCTGAAGGGATGCTATCATCTGTGAAGCCACTTGTATGCTGCAGACAAGAAGCTGAGAAATACGAGTCTAAACTTGCTTTTTAAGAATAAGAATAAGGAGCCAAAGGAGAACAGATGTCTTATCAGATAGCATTGTTGGAAAATTTATTGAGTCCCTACTACATGCAAGGTGGTATTCTATAGACAGGAAGTAAAGTATGTGGTGAAATCTGTTCAAGGACAGTGAGAGGAAAACTTACCTTTCTTTTGAAAGGAAGTTATTAGTAAATGGAAAATTAGACAAAAAAGAAAGGAATTTAGGACAGAAAAAGATGATCAGTTATTAGTGTAAGGGAGAAAGTAAAAAAGGAGGGAATGCACAACTGTATCCAAACTGTAGGCCAGAAATTTACTCCCCCAATGCATCATCAATTCGAGGCAGGATCAGCCATGATCACTGCAAAACTCAACAAATACAAACACGCAGGACCCAGAGGATGGAAGCACTGACCTCCTCTCCCAAGCCAAAGCCTGTGGCCCACCAAGGGAGTTTGTGTGTCACCTCTGGGCAATTTTACATTCACTTTTCATTGAAGATTTTCCGTGCCATTTAAGCATTTTAATCAGAATTTTTTAACTTAGCTTTTTAAAAAGAGGCAAACACTTTAATATCATGAAACACATCACATTTTCCCTGTACATGTTTTGTAATAAATAGGAAAATGTACAGCAGTTAGTTCAATATTACCCATGCAGGAAGAATCCTCTGAGCAATTACCTTGTTTCCATGGCAACAGACGATCTGCCCATCCTTTCATGTGATACTGGGAAGCCACCAAATGGGGTCTGCTCAGTAAAGCTAAGGACAATTTAGTGAATTGAGAGAGGAGGTATAGGGGGATTGGAAACTGGATGCTGATTGGGTTAACACAGAGATATTTACACTAATTAATAATTGGCTCGTTTGAGAAGCTCCAAACCATTCACAAGGGAAGAAATGCAATATTGGAAAACAGAAATAAGAAGCAAAAATTGTAGCAAAAAAAGAGGAGAAATATAAACTAGATATTCTAGTATCCTTGCCCCCTCCTAATCCCTTAAGAGGCCCTGAAGAACTCCAGGACTTTGAGGGCAGAATGGAAGCAAATCTACAGAGATTCACCTGCAACACGAAACTGCCTGGACCTCATATCCAACCCAGAGTCCACGGGGGCCAGAACCTGAAACTCTGAATTTTAACAAAATTCTAGAAAAAGTAACACCCATGAGAGAGCATCCTGATATTTGGCTGCTACGCTCCAAGGAACTGCAAGAAGATAGCAAATGGAAAAAAAATCATATCACGCACCCCAAGGCAGACAGCAAATGAAAAAGGAGAGGAAGGTGCTTTGGAGCAAGTCTCACAAATCCAATGCAGCCACCTGTTGAAAGGGGGTTTTAAACAGAGATTTGAAGCTGGAAGTTAAAGATATGTTCCTCCAGGAAAATGGACATCTTAACAATATTCTGCTCCTTGTTATCACCCTTGATTATAGGCTCTAATGGGAGCTGATTTTCAGACAGCTTTAGAAGTAGGATGCAATTTAGAAACATTTTCTTTGTAGGATCATAAGAGAGGGTCGAAAAGGGGAGGTGGAAAGAGAATGTGTGAAAGGTGTATGGAGGTCAGTGGCAGAATTGCAACCTGAAATACCACTGATTGATTAATATGACATGTAATTACATCTAATTACAGGCATCTCTTGGGCCTGGACCATGGGGGTTAAAGATAAATTAAATACCTGGGAGAAACACCTGACTAATAAAGTATCTGCTTAGAGTTATGAACTCATCAGTGTAGAATCTCAGAATCAAATTATTATGCATCTGAAAAATTTGCTTATTGGAAAGAAAAAAGACATTAATCTGGGAGACTAAGGAGTCCACCAAAAAATGGGAGATAAAAACATTCAAGGGATTATTCAACTTTATTAATTACTCTGTTTTCAAAGTGCTTACCTTTAAAAAAGTTGAAAATTAAACATAAGATAGAAAAAAAATCTCTAGATAGTTAAAAGGTAAATGAACATGCTTTAAAAATTATATTAAAAGTAGAATTTCAAAATTGTAGCTATAATGTGATCCACAAACTCTGCTGATCTCTTTTCTATACAGGGACCAGGGAACAAAATAAATTATGTATTTATATTGCCTATCATGAATCATCAATATTGCCTATCATGATTCATCTCAGCAATTGCACCTACTAAAGTAATATTTAAAGAAAAGTTTTGCAGATACAATTTATCTTATTTATAAAATCATATATCTCATCATGTTCAGAAATTTAAAATTTTAATGCTAAATGTATAGTGTAAGAAACATTTGATAACCTGTATTAACTTAAATTTTACAATATTTAATGTAAAATAACATGATATACCAAATTGATGCTTTAAATCACTACTTTAAAATCACCTACAAATGTAGGTAGATCAATATTCCATCTTTTAAAATCAAATGCTCATTTCACATTTTTTATCAACATCTAGGCTAAGGCATAATATCGTAAATGGTAAACTTAAATAAATTTTGAATTATTTTAATTAATGGGTAGTCTGAATAATTGGTGTAATTCACCTCTGAGATCACCACACAATTTGAGATTTCAGTTCTAAACACTGGCATTTCTAAATTGTCCGTGGATATATGAAAAACCCTTTCCCCTGTTGTAATAGCTTCCTTTCCTCTTTACTCCATGTTCCCTAAGCAGATTTTTCTTAACTTCCCTGAAATCATGAAAATCTATTCTAGCTTTCCATTTTGTTTCTTGCAACATTCCATGGTTTTGCCAGTCAAAATTCCCCTAGTTTTACTAGGTTATAATGATGCAAGCACAACAAACCTAATAACAACTTTGTGCTCAATCCTGCCCACCATCACTATGAGGTTAGGGGGCAGTCTGTGCTTTAACCTATTGGGAGAAGTAAAAGGATGTAAAGAACGACCCTATTGTTTGTGAATTATTGGATAAGGACAAATAAGTGACCCATAAACAAAAATCCTCTCTTGGCTTAGAACACAGCCATAGAAAGGAATAGATAGAAATTCAGTAGGTGGACAGACACAGGGAAACTGACATTTGCTAAGCAGTTGTTTTTAGGCTTTATGCTAGGAGATTTCACATACAGTATTTCCTTTACTTTTTATATCAGAATATTGAGATATATCTTTTCTTAATCGTGTAAGATGTGAGGCCCTGCAGGGTTTCAAAACTTGCCTGGGACTATATTGCTTGCAGGTCTCTGAGCAGACATTCTAATTCAAGTCGATACTATTTTCATACCAGGCAGCAGGAATACGAGTGTGCGCAAAAGCACCGAGGTATCATTATGCACAGGTGTGCTCAACAGATAATGATTACAGCAATCATCTAGAACAGAGAATCTGAGGGAGATGCCCACACTTGCAAATAGTAGTCCTGAAGATGCCCAAACTCTTTCCATATGACCTACATGGCCCCACACCATCTGGCTGGGCCTGGCTTGCCTCATCTGGGTCTCTCACTCCTTTGTTTTCCTCCACAATCCAGTCACATGTATCTTCTTTCAGTCCCCCAAGGAGCAATCTTTTCCTAGCCATCAAGCCAGAACATTCTTCCACCAGTTTGCAGCCTGGCTGATCCTTATCTTCCACTAGGTCTCAACTGAAATATTGCCTGGTCAAAGACATCTTCCTTTCTTAATGATTAAAATGGGGTTCCCCCACCCTATTCCCTCAAACCTTATTCTAGTTCAGTGAGACTTGTTCTTTCTTTCAATTGGCTTATCACAATCCCAAACTTTATATTTATTTGATCATCTTCCTGTTTATTTTGTTTTTCCTACCTAGAGGGAGTCTCCGGAAGCCATTAATCATGTTGGTTTTGTTTATCATGATTTAACCAGGGCTCAGGACAATGCCTAGCACATAGAAACCAGGCAGTAGATAATTGTTGACAAAATTAAATAATTCATGAATGGATAACTCCATATCTCTTACAATTTTAGCCTTAGAATGACTCAGTAAGGTGAAAAGAACATTCATTGCTATTGCTTAATATCTTTTTTCAAATAAATAGTGAATTTGTGGCAAGTTTATTTAAAAGTGGCAGGTGTTCACTCCCAGAGGGTGAGAACATATGGATGTTGATAAAGTAATAATTGAAACATGCTGAGAACTCATAATACTGTATAAGGAAGAAAGGTATTTTGGAAGTTAGGCATCACTGAAATCCTCATTAGTTGAGCAAGTTGTAAGTTTCCATTATGATTTGTTGATAATGATCCTAAATCTTGGGGTTTCTGTGCCCTATCAAGATCTGACACAATTGAGGGTCTCATTCTTGTCTTCACTTTGGGCTTATTCAACTCTGGTCTCTGGTTAAACCTGTCTTCTTTCCTTTCAGATCCTTTAAATCCACAATTTCTGTGATCTACAGACTTAAGAGATTTAATATCAGGGTCACTTCCACTAACGACAGCCCACAACCCAAATAATGTGTGCATAGAAAAAGGGTGCTCTGGAGAAATAAACAAATGGTAACAGTGGCTGAATTTGGACAGTGGGGTTGTGAGCAATTTTTTAGATGTTCCTTGCATTCTGTTTTCTGATTAAGAAAACAAAGTAAAATAGCTTTGTAATTAGAAAATAGTAATAAAGTCAGCATGATCCTTAAGCTCATTTATTCAGAAAATGAGCCATCCTAAGACCAATTTCCTCACTGTTAAAGCTAATAATAGTGGCAAGTGAAAAGAATTGACTTAAAAAATTGTTTTTTTCTGATGATGCAAGCCAACAGCATTACTAGTATAAATAGTATAGCTGATTGTTCACATTATATATCACATTCATTGAGCAATTGCTATGTCACATACTATAGCAAGTGTATACATAATATTATCTCATTTCATCTTCACCAATCTGCTGTGAGGTGATTACTGTCTTTATCCAGCCATTTTCAATAAGGAGAACAAAGCTTGGAAAAGTGAAATGATTATATGGGCCCAGTCTATAGCTCAATTTTGAGATATTCATTCTCTAACCTAAACCATTCCCTCATGTATTTATTAAATGACATTATCAAGAATATACCATGTGGCTAGCACTGCCCTGCTGTTTATTAATTCATGTGTGTAAGAAACAGCCTCAATCTCAAGTATTCAAAACTAGTGTGAGGGTTAGTTGTAAAAAGAATAAAACCTAATAAAGTCTGCTCAACTAATAAGAGGCAAGCTTGGGGTTCCTGAAAAGCACAGCACAAAAACCCCAAACTATACACTGGTGGAAACTGTATCCCCCCAAAAAACTTCCGAGGATGTAACGTCTGAGCTGAACCTTTTTTTAAAACTTTTCTAACCTCTTTTTAAAAAAGTTTAGTTGATTAAAAAAAAAATGACAGCAGAATGCATTACAGTTCTTATTACACATATACAGCACACATTTTCATATCTCCGGTTGTATATAAAGTATATTGACACCAATTCATATCTTCATACATGTACTTTGGATAATGATGTCCATCACATTCCACCATCCTTGCTAACCTCATGCCCCCTCCCTTTCTCTCTCACCCCTCTTCCCTATTTAGAATTCATCTAATCCTCCCATGCTCCCCCTCCCTACCCCACTATGAGTCAGCCTACTTATATCAGAGAAAACATTAGGCATTTGGGTTTTTTTTTTTTTTTTTGGATTGGCTAACTTCACTTAGCATTATCTTCTCCAATGCCATCCATTTACCTGAAAATGCCATGATTTTATTCTCTTTTATTGCTGAATAAAATTCCATTGTGTATGAATCTTAAAAAAAAATAGCACTTGGCTTTCACCAAGTAGCTTGCTAATTAGAAGACAATGAGGTGGACAGCTTTTAATACAGAAGAGTCTGAACAAAGTCCTGGGACAAGGAACTTTATGACATATAAGAAGAATGGTGCTGTGAAGAGTGGTGAGAAATGAGGGGGAGACAGGGTGTAAAGATGAATGAAACACCACATTTACATTATAGAATCGTGATTTAGTAAATACTGAACAATATGAGGAAGATGAGACTCGAGAGGCTAGCAGGTTTATTTCAGAGGCTGCTGAAATACTATAGGCAAAGAGAAAATGGGCCATAACCTGGGTGGTGGTGGACAGTTGCAGTGAAAAAGGGAGGAGTTGAGAAATGTTTAGGAAATAAAACTTGCAAGTTGATCTGCAATGAAGAAGAGATATGAAAGGAAATTAAAACTAGCCCTAAGAATGTTAGCTAAAAATATGGGAGAATTAAATGCTCATGTTCCCTGGTCCCTGGGGAAAAAACAAACAAACAAAAGCAAAAAGGAAAGTTGACGTACCAAGACAGATGAAATTGTTTTCAAAAAAGCCCCATGGAATGTACCCCAATGACTGTGAAACAGTGGGGTAAAATACTCAATGTGTTGCTGTCCCTAACGTTTTGGAGATAATAGAGATACTGTAGCGGTTAGACATAAAGATCTGGGCTCTTTTGCATATTTATTGGAGGTGAAACCATAAAATTTGACAAGATCACTCAAGGAAAAGGGGAAAGAGAGTAACTTTCACACAACACACGGGATTTCTGAAGGCAGGAGCAGCCGAAGGATTAAGTGGGTGGTAGATCGTGACAGTTCCTAGGGGAAGGGACATTGTTTTGAAGGATGAGTTGAGGAAGAGGAGCAAGAATGAAAAGAAGCACAAGTCAAGATCACTCTTGGAAGCACACAGAGCCCTGGGGAGAGCAGCCCAACGGAAGTCCCGGGCAGAGATTTCTCAAGGTGGGAGGAGGGATTCACAGGGACAGATGCAGCAGAGGGTCCGGATCTGAGAAAATATTCCATTTCATTTGGAAACTGGGCAGGGGATCACTGGGGACTTGGTAAAAGCAGTAGCTTGGTGGGAACAGATGGCAAGTTGAACACATGGGAAGAGAAGAGAGAAAACATCAGATGGAGACACTTCCTGGAATTTTGATGGGAGGCTGAAAAGGAAGAATGATAAAGAGATTTAAGGTCAAGATTCTTAGAGGGAGATTTGTGTTTGGGGGGTGTAAGAGATTAAAGAGATTTGAGGAGGTTTATATTTTAAAGTATAGAAACCAGAGGAAAGAAAAGGAAGAGGAACAACTGAGAGATTGTAGTGCCAGGAGGAGTTCCATGTGGTTGACGAATGGGTTTATCTTATGAAGTCAGAGGGGCATCTCATCTACAGAGACTCCTGGAAACAAGGGCAAATAGGCAGATGCAGAAGAATTTGTTAATGGAGACAGAAAATGGACTATTAGACACTATATCCAATGACTTCAATTTTTAAAATAAGGTTCATAAACATATCAGAGGAAAATAGCCCATCAGTAAGTCTGAGAAAAATAAAAGGGGAGTGGGTGTTGCTAGTACCAGGATCCCTTTTCCCAAAGACATGGACCTTTAAAGAAAATTTAAGAGAAGTTGAGGGTTGATCTGCCATACAGAATCTTATATGGACATTATGTGTCTACAACATGATTAGAAATAGGGCACAAAAGAAGGAGGAGGAGAAGGAGGAGGAGGAGGAGGAGGAGGAGGAGAAGGAAGGAAGGAAGGAAGGAAGGAAGGAAGGAAGGAAGGAAGGAAGGAAGGAAGGAAGGAAGGAAGGAATAGGGAGGGAGGGAGGGAGGGAAAGGAAAGGGAAGGAAACAGAAATTGGGCATGAAAGACCATAAACGACATTTTCAACCAAATTTAAATGAGAAAAAGAAGAGCACTTTCCACCATCTTACCATGAAGACCTGATACTTGCCTCAAGATATTTTTTCGTGAAGAAGCCTTGCAAATTCTTTCTCATGAATTGTCAGCATCAAGAGGCATTTAGCTCATCACCGTAGCACTCCAATCTATCCCGATTCCCAAATTTAGTAGATGAGATACATACTAAAGTTACAGAGACTTCCAGAACTACAGATAGAAGGAAATTTGTTCACCAGAATTCCTCTTAGTAGAAGCTCTGCATTGTTGGGAAGAAATTTTTGGATATGTTATTTTACACAGAGGGTGAGACCACAAGATCATGCAGAATTTGCAGTGTGTGTGTGTGTGTGTGTGTGTGTAGAAGAATTCATCTTATTTTTATATTTATGAGAAAGAAATGATGAAGAGTTTGGGGGAAGACAGAATATGAGAGGGTTCTCAGAGGTGGGAGCTCTGGTCTCACCATCACAGCTTTGGAAAACCCAACCAGATTCAAGAAATATTGTTATGGAGTTGCTTGAGAGAAACAAAGAGTGTGAATCTGTTGCCTGTACCAAGGAGGTGGGTGGAAACAAAGACATCACATAAAGGAACAATGGGGTTGGAAGAGTGAGTTGCAAGAGTACAGGATTCCCCTGACTCCCAGACCTCATGAGAACATGAGGGAGATGGATAGGTTTGGGCTTTCATAGGTTCTTAAACTGAGAATCTGAGCTAAATCTTAACTAGCTGTCCTCAGCAACACTACTGTACATACCCGCTCTCCTCCAGCTCAAAATATTTGTAATGTACAGATATTAATTAGGGGTATGTTTAGACAAAATGTCTAGGTAGATTTGTTTGGAAGATAAGCAGAATGGAGACAGAAGCTGTAACATTGCTTAATTGGGAAACATAACAGGGAAGAAATATTAACTAGAACAATTTTGACTCCAAACATCTGACAATTAAGCAGATTCCAATATGAACAGATTGTTCATAGAAAAAGGAATACAAATAGCTCATAAACATATGAAAAGATAGTTGACCTTACTCAAAATCAGAGAAATTTAAATTAAAACTCTAGTGAGATGGCATTTTCCACTTAGTGGATAAATAGCTACCTTCATATGTAATTGTTGGTAGGAGCTTAAATTGACACAATTTTTATAGAAGGTAATTTGATAATATTTATTCAAATTTTAGGTCTTCAAAATTTTAAATGTTTATGCATGCATAACAAATTGACATTTCCTCTTTTAGAGATATCTTATGGGCAACAAGTGCTTGTGAAAAATGACACATTGAGGAATTTTTCATGAAAAGAAGGTGATAGCCAAAGTCCTATCAGCTTGAAAGTGATAAAAGATGATAAATAAAGTAGGCAAAGAACAATGATAGAGTCATTTTTTAAAAAATGAGACAGATCCATCTGCATTGATGCAGATGGATCTTAAAACTATAGTGTGAAGTGAAAAATAAGATGCAGGGCATGGTCTGTAATGTCTTAAAACACACACATTCACCATTGTGTTGACATATACACATACATGTGCCTGCACTTTATCATATATCTCTAGACAGATGCATAAGAAACCGAAAACAGGGCTGGGGTTGTGGTTCAATGGTGAAGCGCTTGCCTAGCAGGTGGGAGGCACTGGGTTTGATGCTCAGCACCACATAAAAATAAATCAATAAAGTTATGTCCACCTACTGCTAAAATATTTTTTAAAAATTAAAAAGCTGAAAACAGCTTCTCTTATCTTCAGAAAGGGAAACTGGCTACTGAAATGAGAGGTCCAGCAGAAGTCTCCTTTTTACCTTTTGAATCCTTATCCTTTTACCTTTTGAATTTTGATGTTATATATTGGTTGATTTGAAAATAACTCTGACCTTTTTTCATTGAAGTAGCTACATTAAGGATTAGAGTCTTCTTGTTTTGATTGAAGCCTATGCTTGGCAGTTGAGGAGAAAGAACAAAAAAGAACTTTAAAAAAGGAGAAATAGAAGACAATCAATGAGCCGGTTGAATGATCTTCTCAAATAGGAAGACTACAAATGTGAAGGGGAATCACCACACCTGGTCAGGTGTGCTTCTTTTTCTGGTTTCCAGCAACACTAGTGAGTCCTGCCCTTCAGCATGAAGAAGGTAGATTTTCAGCAATTAACACAGGACTGGAATTTTGAAGGGTAGAAGCAGCAGAAGGATTAAATGCTTAACAAATTGAGAGTGAAGATAGGGGAATGGCTCAGAGGATCAAGTTTGAGATCTAGCCTCAGTCCACCAAGAAGACATTGCCGAGGGACTAAGGGAATGCAACAACATGGTGGCAGCAGAAGCTTGAAGGTCTCTAAGAAAGCAAAAGAGATCCGGTGGGGGTGAGGCTGGAAGAATGCGGACTGCACAGTAAAAAGTGTCTGCTGGAACAGTTTTCAAGTGGGGATGTGGTCTAAGTTGAGTGGGGTGATGGGAGAAGAGAGAAAGTTCCCCTGAGCTAGGAGAACAGGGGTTGTGCTGCTGCCTACAGGAATATTGGAAACATCTAGGACCACCAGAAAAGGTGGAGAAGAGAGGCGGACATGAACTGGGACAAAATTTTCTTTGATGGAGAGCAAAGAACTGATCCTGGGGGTGGCCTATGAAGGGGGAAGAACAGAGGGGAAGTTTTATGGTCAAATGGTATGAACCCCATAGGTTCTAGGGGATCCAGCTCCTATCACCTCTGACTTCACTCCTCCCTGGAGTCAGATTGCTCCTGCCACTCAGACAGCATTGGCAGGTCCTTAAACTCTCCTGGAAAGCTCAATCACACAGCCATTCCCTGTGCCTGGGAATCAGTCAGTCTCTCTGTCTGTCTCTCCATAGCTGCAAGTTTCCATTTCCTTTGTGTCTTGGCTCAAGTGCACAAGAATCACCTTCTCAAGGAAGTCTACCTGAACCCCCCAAATATTACACAGCACCCCTTTATCTATCCATATATCTTGCCTTTTTTAAAAAAAGTCTGTGGCACTTAACCTTTTTTTTTTATTTACTGTCTCCATCCACTTCAATAGAAGCTCTTGGAGGGCAGGAAATATCTCTGTGAATTATTTTCTCATTTTTAGTTGCTACATCTCCAGGGCATAGCACAATGTATTCGAATGATGAGTGAAATCAGGGTTTGCACAGTGGTACCAGAGCAGTAGTCTTATATCAGACTTATTTTCCTGGATATGTTAACTTAAACATAAAGTACTTTGAATGACTCACAGATAAGTTTCTTGTGCTCCACCAGACGTTCCTGAGCATGTGTCCAGTGCTTGCACTATGCTGGAAAAGCAGATGGAAAGACATGTCAGACAGTCCTGCCCCAGGAATGTCATCGTCTGCAGGGATATATGAAGACAGGATAACTCCTACTAGCAATTCAAAGCACAACAAGATAAAGCCAAAGTCCTGCATGAATCCAGAGAAAAGCGGCTTCCAAAGTGGCAGGTATCATGTGGGGTGAATGTGACCCCCCATGGACATTGGAAGTAGATCAGGAACAACAGCACGAAGGGTGACAACAATGAGTGAGAGTGACAAGGACATGCTCTCAGCACCTGATGCAGTAAGCCTGCTGTACCTCCTGTAAACTCTTGACAACATCACCAGGGAGGCTCCATCACCACTTGTCTCATGGATGAGGAGACCGACACTCAGAAAACTGAAGTAATCAACTCAAGGACACCAAGTTCATGGCAGAGTAGCTTTTGATACCACTGAGAGTGAGTCCAGAGCTACTGCTCAAGACAGCTGCCTCTACTGGCCTTCTTGTTTACACTCTGAAGAGGACATGCCAGGAGTCCAGTGGGGCTGGAACAGGGCTTGTGTGAACGTACACAAAGATGAGTCTAGAAGGATTCACTGGAGCAAAGCTGTAGGAGCCCTGAGCACTTTGCTCCCTTTGCAGGACTTCATTCTGTCAGCTGTGGTGTGCTATCTGTGGATTTTAGAAATGTCATCTCAGTCTTGTGTTTCAAAGTGATAACCAACAACAATATGAAATCGAGGAAGCGGGTGCTGAACACATGAGTTTGGCCAAAGGGAACAAAAAAAAAAAAAAAAAAAAAAGGCCAGTTGGAGTATGTAAGGTTTAACTGGCAGAATTGAGTGAGGCCATGAGAGGTTGAGACCTGAGTGGTTTATTCACTGAGGTTCAGTCTGGAGGAGATAAACAGAGAATGATTAGGACCAATTGAGATTTTTATATTCGCCAGTGTCAAGTGATCCTTATTAACAAGCAGAGAAGATAAGAAATATAAGTTTAAATAGTTTCCTGAGCACATATGGAAATTAGATGTTCTTCCTTCCAGCTGAACAGAGATTTTACCACCTATGGGTGAACTCAATTTATCGAGTCCATTAAAATAACTGTAGTGAAAGGTGTGAGTATGTTTCCCTGAAACTGCTTTAATGGATTTTGCAGTTTTTATTGAGATCTTTAACGGAGGTTAGGATTGTAAATTAGAATTTCTATCAAATTTCCCAGATATATGTCCTCTGTGTTGGGAGTGGATTAGATTATGATAATGTTATTTTGTATTTTAATTTGCCATATTAAAATATTTGCTTTTCTGAACTTGGTTCACTTAGACTCCTCAAATCTCAAGTACAATTGTCAATAGGAATCAGCAGGGATATGGCAGATGTAGCCAGGTAAATATCAACGGGGAAGGCAAAAGAAGGCTTCTCACTTGCTTCCCTAGCAAGGAGGCCTGGAAGATATCACCACACTCCCCAGAGACTTCTCATCCAGAGAGGAGAGGTGATTTAGACATTTCACAAGGTTCATTCATTCCATTATGCTATCACACATGTATGCAACAAACACATATTGAATGTCCACCATCTGCAAGTCCCAGAGAAATACCAAGCCAAATCAGCAAAATCTAGGTATTAAGGAGTTTTCACTTTAAACATGGCAAGCTCAACAATTCTGGATTTAAAAACTAATAGAATTATTTAAAAATCATAATGGTATCTCAAAATGATCTCTACCTTGAAGCCCAAGTAACCATTCCATTTGAACACATTTGAAGTCATCAATGTTTGTTCCCTAGATAATAATTTATTTTTTTAAATATCCTTGGACTCAGGAAATCCAAAGAACAAAAGCAAGACAAGACCAAGAGTCTCTTTTCTCTTCGGTATCATTTTATCATATTTATATAAAGAGGTCTGAATCCCCCCCAAAAAAGCAATAGACTTCTACCAGAAGACTTCCAGTTCTCCTCAGCCCTGGTTTTCACATTAAAAAATAAAAATAAGAATTATTTGTCACCAGGTGTAATATGGAGAAGTCTGTATAACTGGGGAAATGCTTGTGGTTTTGACCTGATGGCCTCTATTAACCACTGTGTGTAGACACAGAGAAAGGGCAGGAATCCCGTGGAGCATATAGGATGTTTTCTATGAAGCACTGCAGGAAGGCTGTGCTGCCTTTACTGAAAAGACTATTTTTTTTAAGAACAACAACAACAAAAAAAAAACAACAAATGCTGAATGTCTTCTCTGATATAAGGTGGGTGACTCAAAGTGGGGTTGGGAGGGAGAATATTGGAGGAGGATTACCTCTAGATAGGGAATAAGGGTGGGAGGGAAAGGGAAAGATGGTGGAAGGAAACCCTCATCATTATACAAAATACATGTATGAAGATGTGAATTTGGTGTCAACATACCTTATATACGACAGAGATACGATAAATCGTGGTATAAAGGTATATTAAAAATTGTAATGCAAAAAATAAATAAAAGAGCTCATGTATAATGGCATAATTTGGTGTGAACATACTTTATATACAGAGTTATGAAAATTGTGCTATTTAGTAATATTCTAGCCTCTGCCACTTATTCCTTGAAAATGATGATGGAAATCTTATGGCTAATGTCAAAAATGAATTCAAAGTATTTTTTCTATTTGCTTTATTATTTATCCTTTTATAACATGTTTTTAGTGATGACGGCAAATAAAAAATAGAGAAAAAAAAGTGTGTCTAGGGTCCTGCTGCCAAGCAGAGGCGACCATGGGAAGCCTGGTTGCCTATAACAGGAAAGTACTCACTGTCCCCCAGTGGGCCCAAAGGACCAAGCTGTCAGCAAGGTTCAGACAGAAATGGTTCCCCCCACTTGAGCTTCAGGGATCTGTGCAGAACATCATATCCCAGGACAACACAAGCAATTGGCTCTATTGAGCTCTGTTTGGCTTATACAGAAAGAGTCAAGGTTTTTTCAGGCCATCTTCTGAATGTGAGTGACAAAATGAAACCAAGCATCAGGGCTCCTGATACACGGCAGCTGAGACCTGTCTCTTAAGAGCCACTTGCCTATGTCTGGGTAAATGGTAGATGCTCTATAAATATTTATTGAATAAATATTTCTCGAAATGATTATGTAGTTATTTATTCACAAATTAATTTATAGGTGCTTACCACAGTATCTGGCACATGGCAAGTGTCAATAAATACTGTATGAGTGAATGAACGGGTGGCAAAGTCTGCAAAACCATTGTCAGACTACACCGCCAGACCCCAGGAGAAATTAAGAAGCAGATAGAGTCATTCCAGTTTCCCCCATCCTCACTGTCAGCTCCTGCATAGCTTACCAGGGCCTCCACGGCTCACTCTGAACAGCCTGCCTATATCTTATTGTGATATAACAGTGGTTCTCAAAGTATGGTCTGAGGACCAGTAAAAAAGCGGCTACTGTCTAGAAACATTCTAGAAATGGAAATTCTCAACCTTCCCCCCAACTCCCCAGCCCACTGACTCAGAAACTCTGAGCACGGGGACTAATAGTTTGTGTTGTGACAAGCTCTCCCATGATTACAAGGCACACTGATAATTGAGCACCACTGCATAAGTTTGGGTTTTGGTTGGTGTACCCAGGAAATCTGCATTTTGACCAAGTGATTCTTTTATACAGTACAACCATTTCCCTGGAACTTTGCTTTCTTTCTAACATCGATTAGTTGATTAGTTTCAGCAGAAGTTTCTAGCTGATAAGTTACTTTATTATCTCAGAGAGGTGGTAACTAAGAACATTGTAAAGTTTAACAGGGAACTATAGGACCCTCTCTTCTAAAAGAATAGTAACCAGCAATGAGGGAAACTCAGGTCCTGTTTTAGGCAGTAGAGGATGCTTCTAGGCTGAAGTCAAACCGCACAAGTGGCCCCTATCTGACTCAAAGAGATGGGTAAGGAGACAGTGGATTACTCATTGACTATTATGCCTTTAGAATTTAGCTATTAAAAAAGATGTGGCCTATGGCCAAAATTAAACCTTCAGATGTGTGGGATTTTTTTTTAACCATTAAAACGTTATAAGTAGGAAGCTGCCATATAAAAACTTGAATGTTAGCATTTTTTTGAAACATTGAGACCTCAGGCCACACTGGTCATGTGTTTTTCCATAAGGGTCCTTGACAAACTGACTTTCTGTTTAGCATTTTAATGTATTTTGTCCAGTTGTAATATTCCCCCCCCCAAAAAATTAAATAACTATTTTATTAGAAACATTTTTCATGTTTTAAAAATCGAATCACAACATTTCCTTCATTTGATATTCATTTGATTAGGAGAGTAGCCATTTTTAACCAAGCACAAAATAAGACAAAGGAAATTATAGTTGGTCCATTTAATAGCATTTACCCATATACCCAAAAGAAATATCATACTGCTTATACTGTTACTGCAGTATACATAATACATTGATAACTAACTTTGTAGATTTATTTTACCCATCTTCATTACCAGTTATTTCCCCACCAAATATTTCTGGAACTCTCTAAGCAAAGGAATTAAATAAGTAAATGTAGCATCTGCCTTTTTCCCCATTCTTTCTTGCTCTAGCACCCTATATATTGCTTTATGTTTATTTCATTAGGAATCTGTCAGTGAAGGGATTTAACTTCATATGTTCCAAAGACACCCCAAAATAGAGGTTAAGGAATAAGCCTTGCTCATGATAGAATAGGGAGCATGAAAATATCCTACCTCTTCCCCAGCGTTGACTTTTACAATTCTGTGCTAGGTAGTCATTATCATCTCAATGCTCCTCCAAGGAGTCTTCTTCCGATACCTGTAAGAATGCTAGGCAGAGCAAGAGAGGGGCCAAGATGGGACGCCATCCACACCCAAGCTGGTTACTGGCCCCTCTTAGCAGGATCTTATTTTTCCACGGTCCTCATCAACATAGTGCTATCATTCCTAAAAATTTCTTGCCCATGAAGATAAAAGTTGCAGATAACTTCCTTTTTCATTTTTGAAAGTTCTCCAACACTAGACTCTCCAGCTTTTCAGTAAACAGCATCAAATGACTGTTGACACTTTGAGACTCTTTGAAACCTCACCACAAAACCCTTCCCTTGCTGTACCCACTAACTTTCTGCTGTTGTATCATGATTCTTAGCCAATCTTAATCCTAAAACTAGACCCCAATGCCTCACACCCTGCTGATGTTCCCCACCCCTTCTCTTGACTTTGTAAACAATATGCTCAGTTTTGCCTTATCTTTAGGTATTTTATGATATTTCTAGTGGGGCTCACATTCTACACCAAAATATCAGAACGCTCGATTGGTATTTTTGCCAATAAGCTGTTTTCCAATCTTGCCCTTCACAAAAATTTCAAACCATATTTCAGTTTCTTTGGCTCTGCTCTCCTGAGGTTGGATATTATTCAGTACTGATTTCTAACTCTGAAGCTCCCTGTGCCTGCCCACCTCTCTGAGCAATGAGAGAGCTCTCATCTCTATTTGAGACAGCCTCCTTATTTTCCTCAGCTTTAACTCCTGCTGGAGGTGCTTAGTCACACAGTAAACCTAATGGTGGCCTCATCACAGAAACGTTTTGGACACACATTACTTTCTGCCTTCATTTCCAAGATGCAAATTGCAAAATGCAAAGGGAAACTCGTCCCTGAGCCCTAACAGAAGCCAATATTGGGATGCACTGAACCAGTTCAGTTTCCTCCAAAACCAATTCCCTTCATAGGAAGTCACCCAACCCACAGAAATTCTTATGCAATCTTTGAATGTAAGAAATACTTTAAGGATGATTATAAAAATCAAAACTATTGAATTCAATGTATTTTTTGACCAATTACAGCATACAACCCAGAGAGGTCTTGTGGCCATCCCTGTGTAAAGGTGGGGAACGGGACAAATACAGCCTCTTTATCATGGAGCTTAGTCTAATGATGAGTGTCTAGGGTGTAAATATTTCCAACATAATTGCCTACCTTGTTATTTTGTACAGAGTCCTATAGAGAGGAAATCCCAAGGGCTACAGAAATAAGAAAAGAAACTCGTCAAACCTGAGAAACTTGGAGAAGCTTGTCTAAGAATCAGGTTTTTAAACTGTGACTTGAAGCCCTCCAACCCTATCTGTTCCCACTGGATACATTAGGGTATCTAATAAAAGAATACAAGCTTAAAATGATAAAAAGGCAAAGTTATCTTTTTTTCTGTTTGCTTTGGTTTGATTGTAATATATGATAAGGTAAAAATTTAAGGATTTATTCATGAGAAAAAGAGTAATTTGGGTGTATTATAAATTCATAGGTGAGACTCCTCACACAAGTTTCTCTAACTGAATGCGTGCACTTCTTACTGATTACTGTCATTTGATTTTTCCTTGCTTATCTGCACAAATGGATATTGGTTTGTGCATGTGACACCTATTGTCATAATCCTCAAATTTCAGGCCCAAATTTTCTGTTCTGTCTTCTAAAGTATTATGAAATTAAGTTTAGGAACGAAAACTCCACCTAGTAATTCCTTCCAAGTTTTATTGATCTAAGAAATATTCAATTCAATTTTATTTGTAGTGTAATATATTTGTTTGACCTTTAATATATTCTTTTTCCCTTACTTATTCTAAAGAGAAAATGTCACAAAGTGACAGGGCTCCAGAACTTTCTGGAGAGGTTCGACAGACTGTATCATATCTGTTTAGAGAGTGTAAATGAGAACTTCATGAATATAAATTAGTATTTTATTTTTTTCTAGTGTCACATATGATTAATCAGTCGCCTGCCAAGTGACAGTGATGTGAGTGGTAAAACACCTCCTCATCTCTATACAAAAATAAAGGACTTAATAAGATAAATAAAGGCAGTGCTCGGGAATAAAAAGCAACCTTTTATGTCTCTGACAGACGCACTGAGGGATGTAAGAGAGGAGAGGGCCACACTGTCACCTGGAATCACACAGTGCTCCTATGAAGTCCTGGTTGGGAGATAGAAGGTTCCACAAATATTTTGAGTACAAAAATATTACAACATTGTGTTTTCTTATTCCGCCTCCATTCAGCAAGCTATATGACAGGAAGGAAAGAAGGAAGGGGTGGGGGGGAGGAACAGGGGCTGTCCTTGTCACCTTACTGCACACAGAGAGACCAATATTTAATAAAACAAGTTGCCCACATTTTATGTTTTAGTGGAACTGATTTCTGTCTAACGAAAGTGAGGAAATTACAAGACTTTTAAAGAAATTGGGGAATAACTGGAAAGTCATTATGTAAATTATGTAAATATACATTTAAAATCACAGATGCTGGATATTACTTGAGTTCTTGAGGGAAATTTGGGAAAGAATACTGAGGGTTTTGTGACTGTATTAGTTTACTTTCAATTGCATTTGAATATTAGAACTTTGATGTTATTAAAATTATTTCTCAGCAAATGCAATGATTTTATTCTCTTTTATTGCTGAGTAATATTCCACTCTGTATATATGTCACATTTTTTAAATCCATTTATCTATTAAAGGGCACCTAGGTTGGTTCCACAGTTTAGCTATTGTGAATTGTGCTACTATAAACATTGATGTGGCTGTGTCCCTGTAGTATGCTGTTTTAAGTCCTTTGGGTATAGACCGAGGAGAGGGATAGCTGGGTCAAATGGTGGTTCCATTCCCAATTTTCCAAGGAATCTTATACTGCTTTCCATATTGGCTGCATAATACTAAGTGAAGTTAGTTAATCCCCAAAAAACAAATGCCAAATGTTTTATCTGATATAAGGAAGCTGATTTATAGTGGGGTAGGGAGGGGGAGCATGCGAGGAATAGACGAACTCTAGATAAGGCAGAGGGGTGAGAGGGAAAGGAGGGGGCATGGGGTTAGAAATGAAGGTGGAATGTGATGGACATCATTATCCAAAGTACATGTATGAAAACATGAATTGGTGCAAATATACTTTTGATATAACCAGAGATATGAAAAATTTGTGCTGTATATGTGTAATATGAATTGTAATGCATTCCACTGTCATATACAAATTATAAAAATGAATAAATAAAAAAATTATTTCTCAGCTCAGCCTTTCCTCTTTCTTGTCTACTTAGCATAGTATATCTTCTCTAGAATCACTCCATTGGATAGGGATGTAAATGATACTAATCACAGATTTAGATAACTTTATTTTAGAATTTCTCTGTTTAAATAATTTTGTTAATGACCCATAGGTCTGTGGAACCCCAGTCCTGCCATCTTACAATTGAATTGGACTAATTAAAATTCTCCACAATGTCTCTGTCTTTAGGTACTACAGAAAATATTTTCCCTGAGGCTTTACAATGGAAGTGCTCCCTGGAGTTGATAATAAGTCTCTTTGCTTAACTGCTCTTGTTCTTTGTTTCTCTGGATTTCCAGTTCCAGGGTAAGATAATCTCACCATCAAACATATCACCTCAATTTTGACATCTTCTATTTTTAAAGTTTGTATAACACATTGTACATGAATGCTAATGAAACAATTTATTTGAAGCAAACACTAAATTGGACTCAGATAAATTAGAAGAGACAATTTCAAAATACCAAAATAATTCCTTAATCCATCTCTTATTGGCATAATAGCTTAAAGTGGGAGCCTAGCAATTTTCTCAAGTGACTAAGGTACTTATTAGGAAATCTTGGGCCCTTGGCTTTTACAGGATGGTGCTGAGGGCCATTGCCAATGTCTTGGCTGGGCACAGAATCACGAGCCACTCAAGCAGGAACAAAACTTTATTTTTGAAAAAGCCGCCAATCCTCCGTAGGCGCCTGAAAGCCAAAACCGGTCCACCCACACGCGCCTACCGGAACCACCCCCCCCTCCCCCGGAATTCCCTCCTACTATCCTTCCCCAACCAATGGGAACTCTCCAGGAGTCCCGTAACATGAGTCCCCTAGCAGGCCAAGGTGAACAGCAGGAGTCCAATTTCCATATGAATGTAAATCTTAACATAATCATATCATCTCAGTGGCTAGCTGGCGTCACCTTACAACCGAAAGTGCCATGCATCATATTATTTGCTTGTGGCTCCTAGCAGGATGGCACCCAGCTTCTGGAAATCTTGCTTGAACAAACTTCAAATGTCCTTATCACTGTCAGATTTTCCATATTTCTTGAAAGGTATTTGGAACTATGTAGATGAAAAAGTCCTTCTCCAACAACATGTAAGTATTGATCAGCCTCACTAGCTACACTGTTACATTTACTTGCATTTCTAAGCCGATCATCTCTTTTTGGATTTTCCCTTTAAGAGCCTACAAAGTTCTTATCAAAATAAAATCAATTCAATTTCATCACTTGCTTCTGATCATTTAAATATTGTTCTGTCACAGAACATAAACTTACAGAATAGATCTGTTATGTAACCCAGTAGCCACTAGACACATGTTGCTAATTAAATTTAAATTTAAATTAAGATTAAATAAAATTGAAAATCCAGATCTTCAGTCATTTTAGTGACTGAAGATCTAAATAATCAATAGTGACTAGTGGCTACTAAATTGGCCTAAATGGAAATAAGACTCTCCCATCTTCAAAGAAAATTGTATTAGAAAATGTTGAACTTAAGGATAAATTAGTTAGTTCCTTAACTCAACTGGATTAAGATTTTTTTTCAGCATATTCTTTTAACTTCTCAACTCTCTTGAAATAAAGGTATGCCTCTCACCTCTATGTAACTAGGGTAGTGTCCATGACAGGTCAATTCAATGTCCATCAGTGATTTATCAGAGACAACATGAGCAGACCAGAAAGAGGATGTCATATCAAGAGGAATCCATTGAACTGGGCTGAAAAGACAGAAAATCCAGTTGTCAATAAGCTTCTTTTTGGTTTGTTTTTGGTTTTTGAAGCTGAAGTCCTACAACAAGTCAGAAGACAGAACATTAGAGCTGGATTCAGATCAGGGAAGTTAAAACCCAAATGTGGATACTGGCAAAGGGGCTCAGGAAGATAAGGTATTCTTGCCAGGCACAGTGGCACATGCCTGTAATCCCAGGGGCTCCAGAGGCTGAGACAGGAGGATGGCGAGTTCAAAGGCAGCCTCAGCAACAGCGAGGCACTAAATAACTCAGTGAGACCCTGTCTCTAAACAAAATACAAAATAGGGTTAGGGATGTGGCTCAGTGGCCAAGTGCCCCTGAGTTCAATCCTCATTCCCCACCCCCCAAAAAAGACAAGGTATCTGTAGGTGGGAGTTGGAGTTCCATGTCACAGGGAGGTGAGAAGTGAATAGACAGCAAGACAAATTGTGTTGTGTGAATCATAGCAGGAGGCTCTATGTTCCTTTTGGAATAGGAACCAGGATTTCCATGCCACACCTTGGTTCAAAGGATCAAAGCCAGCCTCAGCAACTTAGTGAGGCCCTAAGCAACTCAGTGAGACCCTGTCTCTAAACTAAATTTTTAAAACTGGGGGGCTAAGCACCTCTATATTTCAATTCTCTGTACCAAAAAAAAAAAAAAAAGTCATGATTATGGTCATGCAGGGCTGAGAGTAGCTTGGACTAAACACTTTAAAAAAGAAAAAAAAAAAGAAAGGAAAAACAGAAATCCCAGTGGCTGTGAATAGAAGACACCCTCTGATCCCCATACTGTATCCCTCTTCCAGTGTGTTTCCGTTCACTCCTTATAATCTTTTCTTTTAGTCATTAGGTTAATGTCCAGTGTTCTAGTTTGTACCTGGAACAATTTTAAAAATGCTCTCTCAATTTGTGTCCATGATAATCGTATACATATATATATATAATATTGCAAATGCCAGGCTCACGTTTTGCTGTCATGGGAAATCCATGTTGACGGAGTAGAAGTACTTAGCCTTAGTGATGGATTGGTTCAGAAACTCTTGCTTTTATCTTTGCAAGTTTGCATTTTGTCCTTGGGTGCTGAATGAAATAAAAGTAGAGGGCATCTCACACAGTGCTTCTTTGCTTCTGTTAAAAGATAAACTTAGTCACATTCCAGTTTTACAGAGTTTATTGGAGCAGACAGTGATTTATAAATTGGACAGTGCCAGACCTCCAGTGATTGCCTTGTACTAAAGAGACACAAGGGAAAAGCTTTCATAATTTGTTCACAGAAGCAAGACAAAGGAAATGTATTGGACTGGTTAAAGTGGAGTTTCTATCTAGAAGTTAGTTTTAATTTTGTGGTTTCTGATTGGTTAAGCTTATGATTCACTTTACTGTTTACATCAGTTGTGTTCTAGTTTGGTTGGGTAGGAACCCAAGACCCATGTCACTCTAATGGGTTCCCATTGGTTTGCTGACTAACTTCTATAATAAAGGTCTTTCTCTTTAAGAGAATAATACTTTTTGTGTCCCTTTGGGTTTCTGCAGAAATACAGATCAATATTTCAAATTCCCCAAATTTCAAATAGATATTTCAACCTTTTTAACTAATTGCGACTTTTTTTAAAAAAAAGCCTTTTTTTTCATAGCCAAAAATCACTACATATTTCTATAGAAATATGTTTCTACATAGAAATACAGCCAAGATTAAGAAGCAAAAAATGCAAGCAAATTCAGGTGAGAATATTCCAGATACAAAAGACCCAGATTGAAAGTGGTTCAGTTGGTAGACTTCCAAGATCTTTCTTTCTTGCCATTTTCTGGACTACTTCAACTTTTTTCTCAAAATCTTCCCTTGTCAGTCTAAAACAAGGCATTGATTCCTATGGTTAAAGTTGGGGAGTGTGGTGAAGAACTACAAGAGAGATCTGAGGGTTCTCTCAGTTAATTTAAGTGTAGTTTCAGTACCTACCTTCCTGGCCTCGGGCTCTCATAAGATTTCTTCTGTGCTTTCCTTTTAAATTTTGTCTTCTAATGGCATTTTGTGATATCTCGTTAATACTGGAGTGGATTTTTGTCTCACTCATCTTGGTATCCATTATGAAGTTGGAATTATTTCTTGCACATCATAAGTTCTCAGAAAATGGTCATTAATTAAATTAGTTAATAAGAAAACAAGGTATATTAGATAGAATACACAACATACATGTGTATCACAAGTGGGAAATGTTATGGCAGAGTTGGGAGGTCTTTTGAAAACTTGTCCCACTCATGGTGGGGCAAGAAATAAGAACAGACTTGGAAATGAAAGGAATAGACCTATCTCTTCTTGAGAGATTGATATATAGAAATAAAGAAAAAGAGAGGCAGAGAGAGAGAGTCAGTATTTGAGCCCAGGTCACTAAAGAATGAAACACTTCTTATGGAAGGAGGAAACAGAATCACTGAAGGCTGAAAGTGTCAAGGCTTTTTTAAGATATTGGGGTGGGAAATAGATGTATTTTGCTAAAGAACACTAAGTGTTATAAGAAACCACTACCAGGTAGGAAGAGATTCTCCTCAGTGCCCTCATGGAGAGCATGGCCTTAAAAACACCTTGATTTCAGACTCTGGTCTTGACCATGAATCAGTACATTTCTGTTGTTCTAAGCCATCTAGTTTATGGCATTTATGGCCTCTCTAGGAAACTAATACACCCAAGTACATATTATACCCCAATCCTCTTTCAGGGAGTGGTTCAGCAGACAATGCATTTTGAGAGAGACCTGGGGTTGCACAATTTTTCAGGCTTATCAGGTCAGTCTTGAGGTACATGCTCTGTTTGAAGCATATTGCACTTCAGTGGACAAGGTAGATATTAGGATGCCAAGACCAGTTGAGTTTTAGTGATCATAGTATGGCAACAATGTAGTGAAAAATAGAATGCAGAACTTTCAACTGACTTGGGCTAAAAAAGCATCCCTGGGCTCATTGCAATTATCACAAGAAGTTGCAGACAGAGGAGATGCTCTTGCAACAAGGAGAAACAAGTTCAACATCATCTCATCTGAATCCAAAAAGAAAATGTTCTAATTTGATATCCCAGGCTGACAAAGCAGGATGAATGGACTGTAGCAAGCAAGAGCCTTTTTTCCTACAAAACTGCTGCACCTGGGTCCTTAAAACTCCAACGCAGGGATGTAAGAAGTGAGGATGTGTTCTTTATTTTACAGATTAAAAGGAGTAAGAAGAAAATTGTTATATAAAGATGATACTGTAACCTGGGTTAACATTCATATTTCACTTTTCTACATTTATTTTTTTTAACTTACCATATAGTCAAGTCATTCCATAAGAACTTTATCAAAGCTGGAGTTCTCTGATAGCTGTGATGCTTTCCTAGGTGCCTGCACTGCCATCTGCCTCTCAGGCTCTGGGTCACTAGAACGCAGGCCCTTGTTCTATTAGGGGGTCTTTAAATGAGCAATGATTCAGAAAGGAATTTTGTCCTGAGGGCACCTGTCTTAGTCTGTTTTATGCTGCTATAAAGGAAAACCTGAGATTGGGTAACTTATAAAGAACAGAAATTTATTTCTTGCAGTTACTGAGGCTTGGGAATCCAAGGTCAAGGGCCTTGCATCTGCATTTGATGAGGGCCTTTTTGCTGTGTCATCCCAGGGCAAAAGGTAGAGGGCAAGAAAATACAAGGGAGTAAGGGGTGGGAGCAGAACTTGCTTTTTTAAAAAAATTACAAGTTTAAAGATGCATATCAATTGTACTAATTAGTGGATCTGACTGTGACATTTCTAAGCACGCATATCATATCCACCCTCTTAATTACCCTCCTTTCCCCTCCACTCCCTCTCCTCCTTTCCCAGTACCCTTCCCCATCCTCAGTAATTCCTCTTCCACTTTGAGGGCATCTTTTTATTTTACATGACTTGACTTTAGTTTACTTGTTCAGTTTTCACATATGAGGGAATCCACTTGATACTTGTCTTTCTGCAACTGGCTTATTTAGATGAATGTGATGTCCTCCACATGTGCTCTCATGATAATAACCCAGTTCTGCAACAATGATATTAATTAATTTATGAGGACAGAGCCTTCGTGATGGAATCACCTCTTATTAGGTCCTAATTCCCAACAGTGTTGGGGCATTAAGTTTCCAACATATAAACTTTGGAGGACACTTTCAAACCACAGCAGCAGCAGATTGGACTTCCCCATTTATCCTAACTTCACAGACAGTCTCACCTTAGTGGGTTTGAGGCTCTTGGACCTTTGGTCTTCTTGTCTCTCTCACAATTCTTCTCACAGTTCTCTGCATCAGCTTACATCATATTTCCTTATTAAGAACCAGGAAGGGGCTGGGGCTGGGGTTCAGTGGTAGAGTGCTTGCCTGGCATGTGTGAGGCACTGGGTTTCATTTCCAGCGCCACATATAAATAAATAATAAAAATAGAGGTCTATCAACAGCTAAAAATAATATTAAAACAAAATAAAGAACCAAAAAGTTCCTCTAGCCCTTAAAAGAATTATTCCCCAAAGGAGGTAAGGCTATGAAATACTAGTTCCCAGGGTGGCGACTCTGGCTAGGATTCCAGGTGGCCACACACACTCAGAGACGTGGTCTCCTGGTCCCTTCCCATGAAGGAGGAAGGAAGCATGTAGCTTTACTGTCAGCATCCTGTCCCAACCTATAGTCTGGTCCTCTTGTGTTAATTTCTTTCTTAAAGGAGCTCCCATAATGTAGGGCAGGGGTGCTACTCCTGGAAGAAATAACAGGAATCTATTTTATATTGACATTATCCTTTAAACTATGTATTTTAAAGCTATTTTATTATTGCTAGTATTTATTTTTGCAGCAATTGAAGCAGGGAAAGGGTGTGTTGCTAAGCATATTAAGCAACCCCAAAATGCCTTACATTATTTGCACAATGTACCACCATATAATTAACATTTCCTTCCATTTAATGTGCTAGGGTATTAACAAACACACACAAAAAGAGAAATAGTCCTGCAGCGTTTTTGGCCAGTGAATTAGTCATTCAAACTAAAGTGACAACAATAATAAATTGCTTTTGCCCTGGCAAAATTATTAGGACATGAAGAAAGGCATGTCATGTGTCACCCACATGCTTGAACCTAGCTTAGTTTTATATTAATTTTTCATCTTGTGATGTTACATCAGCTTGCTCCATACAGGTCTTCCAACTCTAGGGAATACTAATACAAAGCTATATTCAAATTATTTGAGATATTTGGATTCCACAAAATGATCTCTACAAAAATTCAAAAAAAACCTATAAAATTATTCAAAACTTCTACAGAATTTCAGGCTTGTACTTTAACTTTGATTGACAGTATATCTTATATTTATATAGTATACTTTTGTTCTAGGCAATTGACCATTTTATTTTTTCTCTATCTTCTTGATCCTGGTATTCTATCTTGACACTAATTTATTTATAAAATATTTTTGTTGTTAATGTGACCAAATAAGATAACTATTTCTCTCTCCATCCATCTCTTTCTTTATCTCTCTCTCTCTCTCTCTCTCTCTCTCTCTCTATATATATATATATATATATATATATATATATATATATATATATATACACACACACATATATATACACACACACACAAACATATACATACATACATATACTTGGTCACCATCACAGGAGGATGAACTTTTTTGTCACACAGTAATAGAATATTTATGGAAGAGTTCAACAAGAAGTTTTGATTAAACTAATTGCATTTTTCTATACAAGAGAATGGGAGTGATATTTCTGAATTTCCAGGAATTGTTCTTGCATTTAGACTGATAGCAACAATTAACTTTTTACTTACTTGAAAGCAATGTCTGAAGTTACCCTAGCTCCTCTGTTCTACGTTGCCACTCTTCTTCTATTATGGTATCCAGACCTTGAACCCAATGCTCTTTAATCAGAGACATGATATAACGTCTTGAGAGTTCCATACATCAAAGTGATGGAAACTATAATCCATGTTTTTCTACAACAGAGACTCCCTTGATATTGTATGGTCTCACCATTGGGTTGAGACTCCTGGTAATCCTCAGAGCCTCATTTGCACCAACCTACTTCTCTGGAACACAGCATCCTGATCAATCAGTCATAGTTCTTGGGGCCAGCGTTAGCAGCATATGTTGTTTTCCCAGTCAGTGCTTCTTGCCCTTGAGCTGAGTATTCCAGAGTCAAACTAATCTTTTGACATAATATCATCTCCATTACTCAAAGGAAACTGTGGCTCAAAGCTGTTAAAAAGTTACTCAAGGTCACCTAGCTATATGAGGTTCTCAGAAACAGTTTTGTCTAAATGTAGACCATATGTTCTTTCCATATTGCCACCCATCCTCCTATTATTTATATTCTAAAACATTTCCAAAAGAATTTGAGGTTTTAAAATTAATAACTGAATTCTGGTTTATAAATCAGCCTCCTGTGCATTCAGCTAGTATGAATAAATTCTTCTGAAATTTATCCCAATGGTAAATTGGCCTTCAGGGTTATAGATCCAGAAATTGGACCAATAGTGCATTGACCAAAATGTCAATAACCCATAAGATCACTCGAAATGACCTTGTGGTCCTTTCCAGGTGTGGGAACTACAATGGGAATAATTTGATCTTCAAGGATATCCATGTAATCACAGGCAATGAAGATAATACCATGAAAAAGACTACTTAGCACTGGGACTTGAGGTCCAGTTGCAGTTATTTCACTTCTTAACAAGTCACCTCAAAAGCAAGTTGATTTCAACACTAGACCTTTTGAAACTCAGAAGAGCTGTGTCAGGGAGTTGCCTGAGTCTGACCTTTCAGCACATTCTTACCCTATGGTCCATACTGCACTACTTTTCCACAGCTAGTGCTGAGATTCCTACATAATGTGCCCTAGTTCTTTCAACAAATCTTGATATTCAGAAACACAATGTTTTTTTATGTGCTTTCCTGAAACATTTGCCCCTGCTTCTTATTCACAAACAATTGTTTCTGGATCCTTTGAAGTATAATTTAGAAATTTTCTCCTTCACTGGGCCCACTGGTTTCTATCTAGAGGGTTACCTCCAACAGTCTGATTAATGTCAGCAATGACCTTAACCTTATGCATTAGCTGATTCACCATTCAGGCCTCTCAAGCCAATATTTTAATTTCACTTAAAAGAAAGGAAATTTAGCCGAGGCATGCCTGTAATCCCAGTGGTTTTGCAGACTGAGGCAGGAGGAGTTCAAAGCCAGCCTCAGCGAAGGTGAGGTGCTAAGCAACTCAGTGAGACCCTGTCTCTAAATATAATACAAAATAGGGCTGGGGGTATGGCTCAATGGTCAAATTCCCCTGAGTTCAATCCCCAGTACCAAAAAAAAAAAAAAAAAGGAAAAAGAAAATTTTACCCAAAATTTCAAGTTCCTTCTTTACTTGGCCTATTCTTTATTCTTTGATAGCACAGTGGTTGGCAACACAATTGCTAGATCCACAGCTGCAAACAAATGCCAGCACCAAGACTTACCAAATATGTGGTCTTGAGTAGATTCCCTAAACTAAAACTCAGTTTGCATTTCTGTCAAATAAGGCCAATTTTATAAACATTGTGATGACTACTTATGGTTTTGGTATAGAACTAAGTGCTCAGAAAATATTAACTGTTATTCATCAAATTTATCATCATTATCTGAAAAGTGAGTAAGTGTAAATTCCTCTCCTTGGGAGATAGGGTGAGAAAAGCATTTGTACATTTAGTTTTTAAAAGTTTCCTGCTGTCCACTTTCCCCGGTATGTTTAATATATTTCACAGACAACTGAGAGAGTACTCTCTCTAAAACCAGGCATTAATCTGGTTATATCCTGTTGAAAAGATTTCAAGGAATCCTCATTGTCAAATAAGTCAAACACACACTCTGACTTGAAACCCACACCCACCTCTATTGAAAGGACCTTGAAATATTAACTGTGAAGACTAGCAGAGAGCTTGGAACACAACTGGTACATGTGGAGTTTTGCTTCGCCTTTCTGTCTTTGAATATTATTGCCCAGTTGTGTTATAAGTCCCCCTACTCATCTGTGTGAGGAAGGACCTTCAGTGGTTCCTGAACATCACCAGTCTTTCCTATTTTGACTGTCAAAACACAACGTTTCCTCCAAGTTCAGCCCAAATATTAACACATCCATAGCATTTTACCTGTAACTCACATTTGAACAAACTCCAAATGTTTTCAGAACAACTTTGCATTCTTATGTATTTTATCACTCTCCTGAAACTCTCCAAAATTTCCATGCCACTTTGAAAATGCCACAGAAGTCCTACACTGCTCAAGGCAACAGTGAGACTTGGATGTGTGACAGAAACATCTTGAGCTTTGACATCCATCAGACCTGGGTTTGGATCTTATCCCTTGGATTAAACAATTATTCAAACACCAACAATTACTTTAACATCTGTGAAAATTCATTTGATCTAATAGGATTATTAATAACCACTTTTGAGATTTTGTTCTGCAGATTCTAAATAGCATAAGAAAAGTCCAGTGGTTAGGAAAAAAGCATGTGCTAAGTAAATGACAAACATTATTATTATTTAATCTGCAGGCAAAAGTACGGGTCCCACTGTGTCAGTTATTGAAGCCTGGTTTTTTCTTAAACCTCTTAGCTGCTCAAGATATTCATATAGTTTTTCTAGGATTTGTATGGCATGTGTCACTCAAGGATTTCAGTTGGGGCATGGCTGAGCATCAAAATCAAAGCAACATCTTGCTTTGAGAAGCTCGGTCAGATTCTTCCTGAAGAAAACAGATCAGTAGGGGATTATTTTTACTCAGTGTCATGTCCAATTTCTCTTTGTGAAAAGAGACTTGCCAAAGAATGAGCTTCTCCCCCTTCCTTTAATTGAGGGATTTTCCCTTTAACATCTTTACTTTGTAACTGGGAAACATGAGTCCAAGGTGCCTGTTAACACATCCAGTCTACTTAAGGAGAGGACCAGGTTTAAAACCAGGTCTTTTGACTCTTCTAACAGCATCCCCAAGTGGGCACATGAAAGGGCCCAGCCTACACTGGCATACTCAGCAAGTATCAGTTTAATTTCCATTTGTTTTTCTTTCTATCACTCCAGAGTTAAATCTTTTAACTACAATGGCTCCAAACTTGTTTCAATTGGGAAGATGTTTTACATTTTGAACCAGAGAACACGGGCTTTAAAACGCTTTTTATTGTGAAATGGTGAATTCATATTGTTCATGCAGCGGAATCAATTTGGCTAAAGAATTCAAACTTGAAAGAAAAATTGCTTCACAGGGGATGAGAAATAGGCATTCCTTTTTTTAGTGTAGAGAAAAGCTATGTCTAAAAGATACAAGAAAAAAAACCTTTCTAAATTTGCATATGGATGCTTTTTGACATCATGTAGAGTCAATCAAAGTAAAATTCTACAAGTCTTAAAAATCAAAATAGAGGAATAAAGAGCAGCATGAAGTTTGGCTGGGCTTCTCTTATCATCATTCACTGGGCAGTAATGTTCCTAGATTCTTTATTGTTTCTAAAGATATCTGTATCTTTCCTAAAAATACATTACAGTTGCTTTGGAAAATGTTTATCTTCTTCAAAGTAAATGAATGACTTCACAATCCATTGACTGACAAACTAAATTAATTATTTTTGAGACAACATGAGCAATCAAGTTACATTAAAATTCCCTCATTGAAGAACAGTCCAGGGTGCTATTTACCCAGTACTCACATGCTTGTTTAAAAAAAAAAAAAGTAATATTAGATTACTTTTAATAAGTCATATTAGATAACATGAGTTCATGCAGTTTTGATACATTAACATTTCCAGTAGACACACTTAAGTCTATACTTAAAAGCCTTCATAAATGTAACCCAATCCCTGCGTTTCTTGGGGGAAAAAATCCCTCTTTTTTAATATTTTGTATGTCAAGTTTAGGTGACCTGAAAGAATGCAATCTGAAGCCCTGGGCCACTCTGCCACCTTCCACCTTTAGCAACCACTCACTCTTCTTTCAGTTGACACCAAAGACAAGCAGAGGTCATTGGAGAGGGGAGGAATCATTTTCTAGGTCTAAGAAGGTCCAAAACTTAAACTGGGATAAAACTTTGTCTGTAGCTACAGCGCTTTCAATATGAGCAGCACTCCGTTGGTGGCAGGGAGGAAAGCTGTGTTGCCTGTAGGTTTCCCTTCATTCCCTCCATCACAATCCATCCCAAGTAACTGTGATATCAATGTTTCCTGGTTTTCCAAACTCCCAGCCTCCCTTGCAGGTAGCAATGGCCAGTGATACCCTTTTAGCTAAAGAAATAAAAGGGGATGTCGTGTGTAGCTTCTGAGAAAGCTCTTTAAAAGCAGGTTGACAAAGCACCTATGGCTCTTTGCCCTTCCCATGCTTTGTGCTTGGGCACCGATGTGATGCTGGAGGTGAGCAGCTGTATTTCAACCTCCAGAAGACATGCATGAGGACTCCAATCTCATGCTGAGTGGAAAAATAGAAAAAGTCAGTGTCTTCATGACAGCCCAGAGTCATTTCACCATTTCTAGACTTTATACCTTATTTACTTCTTATTCTAGGAGACAAAAAAAAAAAAAAAACCCAATTTTTAAAGCTCTAGTTGAGTTCGTCGCGAGACATTGCCTTTTCGGTTATGTGTATTGAATTTAATTTTTTTTTCCCTAATCTACCGGCTTATTCACCTTTGTATGGACAAAGACTAAAAATTGCATTCCCCCTTCTTTGTGAAGGAATATGATAGAAATAAGTATTTTTATTTATCTGTAGCCTAAAAATTCCTATATTGATCATGGACCTCCTAGAAATGCTCACTGGTCTAATTAAAATAAAATATTTCAATTATCTTTGATCCAGCAACTGAATTTATAATTAGATAAGAAAAGTAAGGCATGGTGGCACACTCTTGTAATCCCAGCAACTTGGGAGGCTGAGGCAGGAGGATCCAAACCAGTCTCAGCAACTTAGCAAGACCCAAAGCAACTCAGAAAGACCCTATTTCTAAATAAAATACAAAAAAGGGGCTGGAGATGTGGCTTCATGATTAAGCACTCCTGGGTTTAATCCCTGTTACAAAAAAAGAAAGCAACAATAAATCAGACAAAAGGTTAGGTGACCTTATTTTATATGTAGCCAAGGCATCCTGTCTTTACTGTGTATAATTTTTTTTTCATTTTTTATTTATATATTTTTTACTGTGTGTAATTATTACTGAGTGGTAAATATTAACATTATAATATTATTAATAATGCATAGAAACACTGGAATGCACTTAAATGATAAGGGTGAAAGTTCTTATTTCACTTATGAATGATAATAGCAGCTTTTCAAATATAATGTATTAATGGTTATAAAGTATTTTTAAAAGTCATTTTGAATTGGGGTAAAATTTATATGTAATAAAATGCACATATCTCAAATTTGAAGTTCAATAACTTGTCAACACACCCATTAATTGTGAGTCTTTTTAATATTAGCAATGTTAACATTATCTCATTATGCTTTGAAATTGACTAAAAACTAATGATGTTGAAGATCTTTTCATTTGCTTTAAGTGAAAGCGTTTGCTCAAATCTTTCAATTTTTATTTTTGCAGTGGGTTTTTTCCTTTTTGGTTAGTAACTTCTTTACATATTCTGATCCAAGGTTTTGGTATGTGTATTAAAAATATTTCTCACAGTCTCTGTTTGCCTTTTCATTTTCTATCAAACTTAAATTTTATGAAGTTCAGTTTATTAAGTTTTTATTTTACATGTCATGCTTTAACAGCTTACTAAGATCTAGTCCTCTGATACATGAACATGAACATAGTATAACTCTCCAAGTATTTAATTAAAAAAATGATTTGTTGATATTGGGTGCATTTCTTATACATATTTTGTCTAATTTATTCTCAAGTATTTCATTTACCATTTTTTGGGGGGAGGGGAGGTGCTGGGGATTCAATCCAGGGCCTTGTGCATACTAAGCAAGCATCCTACCACTGAACCACAACCTTGGCCCTCATTTGGTATTTCTTTAATACACTGATGTCCATGGTTTCTGTGAAACAGAAATACAAATTTATTTTTGCATATTGATTGTGTATCCTACAACTTGTCTAAATTCACTTACTAGTTCTTTTAGTAGTTCAATTTTCTGTACATCTTATCATAACAATTGTACATAGACATTTTTTGTTTCTTCACAATCTGAACATTTTTTTCTAAGTTTTTTTCTTTTCTTCTTTAAAAGCACAGTCAACTTTCAATACAATATTGAAAGTTGTTATGTAGACATGTTAACCATGTTTACATCTTAGTGGAGGAAAATAGCAAGATTTTTACCATGAAGTTTGATGTTAGCTATAGGCTTGCTTGGTAGATACCCTTTGTCTATTGAAATATCCTCTTATTCTTAGACTTGTTGAGAGTTTCTTTCTTCCTTCTCTCTTTCCTTCCTTTCTTTTTTTCTGAATGGATGCTGAATTTTAAGTGGTTTCTCTTCGTCATTGGCCTGTTCTACTTTCTAGTTTGCTAATTTGGTAAATTACATTCACTTTGCAGTGTTAAACCAACCCTGTTTGGCTGGACTACATCCCACATGGTCATGATCTAGCCTCCTTTTTATATATTTCTGAATTTAATTTGTTAACATTTTGTAAAGGATATATTGCATCTGCTATTTTTTCCTATTTATATATTTATTGTCTTTGGTTTTGATGTGGGGGTACTTCTGGTCTCACGGAGGGGTTTGAGAGGAGTCTTCTTTTTTCAGGAAGAGTTAGTAGAAAGCTGATGCCATTTTTACATTAAATGCTTGTTAAAATTGACTTCCAAAACCTTCTGAGTTTGGAGTGAGCTTTTGTGATTTTTGCCTCGTTTGAAATTTGTTTGTGTCATATGAAGTGAAAATTCATTGCCAGAAAGTTTTTCATTTCATACCCTTATTCTCCTAAGGTTTGCGTGATTTGTAATGAAGTGTTTCCCTCATTCATTGTGATGGTAAAATATGTCTTCTTCTTTACTCTTCATCAGTTTGGCCATAGCTTTTTCAATCGTATTGATCTTTCAAATAAGTAATTATGGGCTGTACTGATATGCTATATTATTTCATGTTTTCTATTTCATTGATTATTCCTCATAGTTATTATTTTTCCTTCATTTTGTTTACTTCAAGATTAATTTGTTATCTTTTTCTTAAGGTAGAGATGTATATCACTGATTTAATAGTTTACCAAAAAAAAAAAAAAAAAAAAAAAGCACTATTGCTATCCATTTTCCTCTAACCACTATTGTGCCTGTATTTTACAAATTATATTATGAAGTATTTTCATTTTCATTTGGCTTAAAATATTGTATATTTACTATAAAATATTTTTCTTTGATCCATTTTAATAAAGATTAGGAAATGTATTATTTAATTGAGAAATATATGAGGCTTTTCCAGATATGTCTCTCATGTTAATTTTTCATTTAATCCTGTTGTGATTAAAGAAGATTCTTTTGAAGACCTCAATCCTTTTAAATTTCTTGAGATATGTTTTAGGTCCTCAGAATATAGTGTATCTTGGTAAATATTACAAGTGCACTTAAAAAGAATGTTTATGCTTCTGTTTGGCTGAAGTCTCCTTTAAACGTTTATTCTACTAAATAGTTTGAGAGTATTGTTCAATTATAGTACATCATTACAGATTTTCTGTCTTTTCCTCTTCTATTAATGATTAAAAGCAGAGTATTTCCAAACAGAATTGAGGATTTGTCTCTCATTTCTGTTCCGCCAGTTCTTGTTTCATGTACTTTGAAGCTGTTACTAAGCACATGTACATTGAAGTTTGTCATATCTGGATAATTTGATACTCTTGTCAGTGATAAATGGCCCTCTTAATCCCTTATAATATTTTTTCTTTGAAGTATACTTTATTTGGTATAAGCACTAGACTTTTGTTTAGTATTTTATGGTATATAATTTTCTTTTTTTCCACTAAAATACATTTTCCTTTATATTTAAGCTGGAGTTTTTTAGATTGCATATAACTGGATCTTGATTTTATATCAATCTGATAATCTGCATTTTAATTATACTATTAACTCTTTACATTTAATGTTTAGTGCAATTAGTGTTTGAGGAGGACTTTACCTCTCTCAATTTTTTCTATTTGTTTCATCTAATTTCTGTTACTTTCTTCCTCTTTTGCCTTTTGGGTATTGAGTCTCCTTTAAATGTTAATTCCTGTGGTGAGCCGTTTCTTCGGACTGTGGTCACCATTACAAGATGGCGCTGGCTCCGCTGTGGTCTGTGACAAACAACTCCTTATTTGGGAGAGTTGGCACGTGATTTTTTAACACCCTATGAGAAAGCTCCACGTAGCAGCTTCGCATTGGGGCTTGGGATGCTTTATTAAGGCTGGGAGGGGCGTCCGAGAGAGAGAAGAAGAAACATCAGGGGCCTGAATAAACGGCTGAAAGAAGATTCCTGTTGTTGCGTCTTCCTTGCGGGCAAGGGGTCGCGACAAGTGGTGCCGAAACCCGGGAACCAGAACTTTCAGCCGTCAGGGGTGGTGCACCGGTTAGTCCCAGGTAAGTGGGATCCGCGACCAAAGCGGGGATAGTCCCAGTAAGTGGGATCCGCGATCAAAGCGGGGTCAGCTCCTCTACAAAGAAAGAGAGAGCTTTATATTTTATTGCAGCTGCACTGTGTACTTTCACTTTTGTTTTCTGTGTTTCTTTTGTTGCTGTGTCATGGGTGCCGCATCTTCAAGTCCGCTTCTTCTGGCCCTAGACGGCCTGTTACGTTCCAAGGGCCTGAAAGTGAAACATAGTACTTTACAAAGATTTTTACAGAAGATGGATATTGCTGCACCGTGGTTTGCATTTTCGGGCAGTCTTACTATACCTAGTTGGGATAAATTAGGCAAAGATCTTGACTTTGCTTCTGAGCAGGGCATATTAGAGGGCGGGGTGATACCCCTTTGGAAAATGGTCCGTAGTTGCCTCACAGATGGCAGATGTCAGGAAGCACTTACTAAAGGACAGGAAGTTCTAGAACAATTACATGAGGAGAAATCGGAGACGGCAGGAAGTGAGGTATCTCGGGAGGATGGAAGTGTGCGGAGCGTGAAACAGGGGAAGAGACGATTGTATCCAGATCTCAGTGCGCTGCGCACACCCCCATGTGAAAGTGGGTCAGAGGAAGAGGAGGATGAGGAGGAGGAGCTTGGGAGGCTGTCTCGCCAGCTAGGGAGTTTAGCTATAGGAGAAGGGAACAAAAATAAACAGGAGCTCAAGAAATGTGATCCTCCGGATCCACCGCCGTATGGCGGGGGTGTTTCGGGGAGAGCTTTCCATGCTCAAACATGGAGGGCTGTTAACGCTGAGATGGGTCTTGCTTATCCAGTTTTTCAGGATGATAATAGGGGAAGATTCCATGAGCCTTTAGATTTCAAAATTGTGAAGACTCTGGCGGAGTCTGTGCGCACTTATGGGGTGGATGCCGCCTTCACACTAACTCAGGTGGAGAGTCTGTCTAGATACTGTATGACTCCCTCTGATTGGGCTAGCCTTGTTCGGGCTTGTGTTTCCCCAGGTAAATATTTGGACTGGAGAGCATTTGTGCTAGAGGGCGCAATAGAGCAGGCCGCCCAAAACCATGCGGCGGGACACCCTCATTGGGATAAGGGCATGCTTTTGGGGCAAGGTAGATTTGCTAATCAACAGACGGGATTCCCTCTTGAGGTATATGATCAAATTAATAACATTTGCATTCGGGCATGGAAGTCACTTCCAAATAGAGGAGAGGTATCTGGTAATTTGACTAAGATTATACAAGGCCCTACAGAACCCTTTTCAGACTTTGTAGCAAGGATGGTGGACGCCGCTGGAAAGATTTTTGGGGATCCTGATAGAGCCATGCCCCTTGTCAAGCAATTGGTCTTTGAGCAATGCACCAAGGAATGTAAAGCAGCAATCGCTCCTTATAAGAACAAAGGCATAGAAGCATGGATGAAGGTGTGTAGAGAGATTGGAGGACCTTTAACTAATGCAGGTCTTGCAGCTGCTGTCCTTCGGATTACAAAAGGGGGCGGTCCTGCCGCTGGAACATGCTTCCATTGTGGTCAACCCGGTCATGTTAGACGTGAATGTCCCAAAAAAGACAATTCCAAAAAAGACAATTTTACTGGACCTTCTCACGGTGGCCTTTCCAATGGCCTTCGTCTACCGGGGTTGTGTCCAAGATGCAAAAAGGGGAAGCATTGGGCAAGAGAGTGTAGATCAGTGAGGGACATCCATGGACAGCCTATTTCAGCTGGGCCAAAAAACGGCCGACGGGGCCCTCGACCCCAGGGCCCACAAATATATGGGGCAGTGGAGAATGTCACACCCGAACCCGAGACATGGCCATCTCTACGCCATCCCATGAAACGCGGAGAGCCACTACAGGTGCTGCGGGATTGGACCTCTGTTCCACTTCCAGACTCGTATTAACACCTAAGATGGGAGTCCAATTGGTGGAAACTGAGTTTACAGGGCCTCTACCACCTGGCACTGTAGGTTTGCTAATTGGACGTGCATCCTCTATTTTACAAGGTCTTCATGTTTTCCCCGGAGTCATAAGTCCTGATACTGTAGGGATAATAAAGGTTATGGTGGAAGCTCCAAGGGGCATTGTGTCCATCTCCCCAGGGGATCGGATTGCTCAATTGCTAATTTTGCCTAGCTTACATAATCACTTCCCTGCTGATTCAAGGTCACGGACAGGGAATGAGATTGGTACCACCGGAGGGAATTGTGCCTATTTGTCACTAGATATGAGCAATCGCCCCACTTTGGAATTAAGCATAGAAGGTAAATCTATTGTGGGATTACTGGATACCGGAGCAGACCGTAGTATTATAGCACCTAGGGACTGGTCTAAGGGATGGCCAGTGCAGACTTCTGATCAATCCTTGAGAGGACTTGGATATGCCCAGGCCCCTCAGATCAGCTGTAGACATCTAGTCTGGAAGGATCCAGAAGGACATAATGGTACCTTTCAGCCTTATGTACTTGATTTACCTATCTCTCTATGGGGCCGTGATCTGATGAAAGACATGGGGTTCACTCTTAGTAATGACTATTCCCCAGTGTCTCAACAGATTATGCAAAATATGGGGTATAGGCCAGGTCTAGGACTAGGAAAACATTTACAGGGACGTAAGCATCCTGTACAAGGTCATCAAAAGCTTGACAGATTTGGTCTGGGTTTTTCCTAGGGGCCGCTGGGGCTCAAATACCCATAACATGGCTCACCGAGGAGCCTGTTTGGGTGCCTCAGTGGCCTCTTCCCTCGGTTAAATTGGCAGCAGCTCATGCTCTAGTTAAAGAACAACTTGACTTGGGTCACATCCAGCCTTCTACTTCTCCATGGAATACTCCCATATTTGTCATTAAGAAAAAATCAGGGAAGTGGCGCCTACTGCATGATCTACGAGCAGTTAATGCTCAAATGCAACTTATGGGGCCCATTCAAAGAGGGCTGCCTCTGCTCTCCTCGGTTCCTCAGGGTTGGCACATTATTGTTATTGACATTAAAGACTGTTTCTTTTCTATTCCTTTGCATCCTAAAGACTCGCAGCGTTTTGCCTTCACCCTTCCCTCGTGTAACCACGAGGAACCAGATCAAAGGTTTGAGTGGGTAGTGTTGCCGCAGGGAATGGCTAATAGTCCCACGATGTGTCAGATGTATGTGGGGAAGACACTCGCACCTCTCAGACAAAAGTATTCCTCCATCAAGATCATTCATTATATGGATGATGTATTATTGGCTGCTAAATCAGAGCAGACAGTTCATGAGGCCTATAAAGACCTAGTGAAGTTGTTAGCTCAATATGGACTGCATATCGCACCTGAAAAGATTCAAACAGGGGATTCTATTAAGTATTTGGGAGCAACAATTGGGTGTGACAAATTACGACCACAGAAAATCACCATACGAGCTCAGGATCTCCAAACTCTAAATGATTTTCAAAAACTGCTGGGAGATATTAATTGGATACGAGGATATTTACATATTTCTAATGTTATGCTACAGCCTTTGTATGCTACTCTTAGGGGTGATCCAGATCTTACTTCCCCTCGTAGCCTCACCAAAGAGGCTAGAGCGGCCCTTATGACAGTAGAAGAAGCTATACAACATGCTACTTTATGCAGGCTCCAGAGTGATAAACCTTTCCAGTTATGTGTGCTTGCCACTATGCGGCAGCCTACTGGAGTACTGTGGCAAGATGGACCTTTGCTATGGATTCACCCACATGTATCCCCAGGAAAATCCTTAGAATATTATCCTGATGCTGTTGCAGCATTAGCACTTAAAGGGATTCAACAAAGCATTCAATTTTTCGGACAATCACCTTCTTCTCTTATTATACCCTACACTAAAGCTCAACTTAGTGTCTTGTGTGCTACTCTAGATAACTGGGCTATTCTATGTTGCTCGTTTCAAGGGGATATTGATAATCATTACCCTTCTCATCCGTTACTCCATTTTGTTAAAGAACATCCTATCATTTTCCCTAAAGTAACTTCATCCAGTCCCATTCCGGGGGCTGTTAACATTTTTACTGATGGTTCCAAGTCTGGAATGGGAGCTTATGTAATTAATGATTCTCCCCCATCCAGCATCAATTTGCTCCTGGAAATCCACAATGGGTAGAACTACAAATTGTTATTGAGGTTTTTAAACAGTGTTCTTTTCCTTTTAATCTCATTTCGGACTCCATCTATGTGGTGCAAGCACTACAAATCCTGGAGGCTGTGGGAGCTATTAGTGATGCCCGTAATGTATCTGCTTACTTTAATCAGCTTCAACAGCTTATCCGTGGCCGCACTGCTCCTTTTTATCCAGTGCACATCCGGGCTCACACCTCTCTTCCTGGTCCGTTATCGCAGGGTAATGCCTGTGCGGACTCAGCCACTAGAGGTCAGTTGATCTGTTTGGCTTCCTCCTTAGAGGAGGCTAAATTGTTTCACCAAAATTTTCATGTTAATGCTTTAACACTGCGCAGGCGTTTTTCTATTTCAAGAGCAGATGCTCGGCAGATAGTATTACACTGTCCCCATTGTGTCACATTTCTTCATCCCCCTACTTATGGAGTGAACCCACGGGGATTGAAGCCATTGGTTGTCTGGCAAATGGATGTGACGCACATACCTGACTTTGGTAGCCTCAAGTATGTCCATGTTTCTGTTGATACGTACTCTGGAATTATTCATGCTTCTGCTTTATCGGGAGAAAAGGCACGTAATGTCATTACTCATTGCCTGGAGGCCTGGGTGGCGTGGGGTGCACCTACGTCCCTTAAGACTGATAATGGACCTGCTTATACTGGAAGACAATTTACATCTTTTTGTTCTACTATGGGAGTGCAACTTACTCATGGTTTGCCTTACAATCCTCAAGGGCAAGGCATTGTTGAGCGTGCTCATCGCACCTTAAAGGAAACTTTACATAAACAAAAGGGGGGAATAGGTGCTGAACATACTCCTAAAGAACGCCTGTCCTTAGCTCTCTTTACCATTAATTTTTTGAATTTGGATATTCATGATCGCTCTGCGGCCGATAGACATGTGTCCCCTCAGCCCTCTGTGATTGGCTATGTTAAGTGGAAAGATGTTCTTACGGGCCAATGGAACGGCCCCGACCCCGTGCTGACATGGGCACGAGGATCTGTATGTGTTTTTCCCCAGGATCGCACGGAACCGTTGTGGGTCCCTGAACGCCTGACAAGAAGAGTCTTGACGTCGGGTAACCAGCAACAGGAAATACCACAGCAATCCCGTGATGAGGATCTTCATTCTGCTAAGTGCTCTGGCTCTGGTGCTGATGCCGATGACACAGATGACACCAATGCAGTGGTGGGCAGTGGCACGGGCTTGGCCAATGCCAATGCCGGTTCATGGTAATTCTAGTGTCCTCCCCACTCTTTTCTCTACCTCATGTGAGATGTCTGCTCCCTGTGCCTCTCCTAGAGGGGACGTGGATAGCATTTTTAATCAATCTCAAGTTAATCTCACAGGAGTTTTTTGTTTCAGCCTTGGGAACACTCATTGTATTAGTCTTAAGACCAAGAATTTGACTAACTGGGAGGACCCATTGCGGTCCAGTCAGGTTTCAGGGAGCATTCTCAGTGCTGTGCTGAGCCAAGTAGTCTCAAGGGAACAAACAGGCTCAGGAACCCCCGCAAATAGCTCTGCTTTAAACACAACTACCTTGGCTATTATCTCCGAGGTACTAATCCCAGTGCCTCCTTCTTCTAATAGTCTTTATAATGCCACCCATTTTAAGGCCTCTCCTTACTGTACCCCTAATCTTGGTTTCCCCCCAACATTTACGCCTTGTCAGGATCATTCTTGGGAGCAACGTCAAGTTGCTAAAGGTTTCTCCCTTTCCCCCTCTC